>NW_028289031.1:2660000-3325000 GCF_059628265.1 Tinamus guttatus
CTGAAATAGGTCAGTATTCGGGCAACTCTCTTGTCATATCAAACAAAATTGCAAGATATCTAAATGAAATCAGAAAGTATCCTTTACTCCATTTATGTATCTCCTTTTTATTTCCATGTAGTACAAAAGTACTTGTCACTAAGTCATTGCACAATAGAATATAGGGAATCTTAAAATACCACCATGTCCTTACTTTTCCCAAGAGATCCATAGTCATTAAGGATATTTTCCAATTGTAGTGAACATTAATCAATTTTCAGTCAGAATCAGGGTTTTCTACAACCCAGCTCCTTCAGCAAATAATCCTGTAATGTTCTATTGCTACAAAATTTCTTGGCATTGTAGACCTCTTTCTATTAATTGGTGCAAAGTGTTCTAATGCAAGGAATCTCAAAATAGTAACTGATGGATAACAGAGTTGTCTTCAAAGAGTGCAGCCAAGGAGTACCTGCTTTCAGTTTCTCTGAAAAGTTTAAGACTGCAGCTCAGGAACTCCAACACAAAGAAAGAAAGATTGAAAAAACTGAAGGCTTAGATCTTCACTCAAGTATTTATGAATGCCATGTTAATAAGACACTCTAAAACCTGAGTCAAGAAAATCTGATCCAGGAAATTAAAGTAATACATTTAATAACTTTGCACAATGGAAAATATGTGCAGATTAGCAAAACTAAGAATCATCAACTCTAATTCTGTAACTACAAAGATGAGTAACATCAAGTCAATATATTTAATAAAATGACTGTTACAGGACTGTTTAGTGTGCTTATTCAGATCACCTTATCAGAAACTGATCTCTAACCTTCCTTGAATGTCAGAAGTGACCAAGTATCACTGCATGAGCATTCACAAAGCCTTCTCAGCAAGCATACAAAAAGGACCAAGATCTTTTCAAAATGATAAAGTCATTTAATTTTAAAAATACCAAAGAACAAAACTTTCAAGTAGGGGTATAGTAAGTGTGCTAAAACAAGAAAAAAAGGGAAAGCAAACAATAGTTTTGGAGGCAAGAGTCTACTAAAAAAATTGATTGGTAAGTTTGTCTTGGAAAATACTCTTCTTCAGACAACTTTGTTTCAGCTGACCTATAGGGTAGTTCTAAAAGACCCTTTCACCAAGACATGGCAAAAGTCCTACAAGCATGATTTTTTTTTTTGTCACAGGTTTTCTGGCTTACTGGCATCCACATTATTTGTCCCCCTGTATCCTGCAAGGGTTGAACACGGTTAGTGACACCTCATCAGTATATAAAAGCAACCACCTCTCAAACTGCTCTACAAAAATGTCAGCTGATTTGAGCAAATTTGATGTTTATTATGAAACCATGGAACAATCATCTCTTGGCTAGCGCATCACATTGCACTGTAGTCCAAGAAAAAGATAAACTATGCCAGTAACTAAATACAATCATAAAGAATTACAGCTAATGAAGATCACATTGGCATGATTTTAACTGTCCTAGATAAAAATCCACACTATGTGTATTTATGCCATATGCCCTGAGATCAATTGGTGCCAGTAGCAGTTGTACTGTAAATCTTATATCAAAGCTGGAAATCACTATCTGGCAACTTTGAACCTGCAGTTTCCTCAGAAGGGTTTAGAATACGAGACCTTCAGACTTTTTCCTGTTACTATGAAGAGGCTAAAAGGATCAAGAAAGCATTTATCAAAAGTAAATATAATTACTCTGCTATAAACAACACCATTTTATATACAATAGATTTACTTTGAAGTATTGTTAGTTTTTCCAATCCCCTAGAGAAAGTTAGGTTTACATAGGGAAAACATTTTCCTCTACTATTATTTGTATAATAGCAGTGTATAGCATTTTCAGCCAAAAAAATATGCATAGCTGCAACAACGATTAAAACACATAAATTCCTGAAGACACTAACTACATGTGAAAGAATTTGAAAGTGGGAAATGAAAGAAAAACTAGGACCTAACACAATTTTGGCATTACAAAAGCTTGCTTGGGGTGATACAGAGTTGCCACTTCCCGGATAGTTGGTATACACAGACTCTGCTCCTTCACGATTCTCTAGGCAGCACAATCTGCTCTCCTTGCAGCTGCAAAGGGGAGTAACGGAGGATGGAGCAGAGTGAAGACACCACGGCCAGACTCTGTTGCACTCCCTGTGCTGGGCCGCTAAGCCACGCAGTAGCTGCCCAATAGGAGATATACAATAACATGTCCAGTACCAAGCCAGCAAGGGTGGCAAATCACTCCTTTTGGATGAACTTTGTTTGAACTTTGCTCATTATAAGCTCATTATAATGTCAAAACACACCTTCATCTCAAAAGTTACCTGCCTCTGAGGTACGACCACTCCTCACTGAGGATGTGCTCTAGATTTTTGATTGACTGTACCTTTAAACAAAAGTGAGAAACTTTCACCAATCAATAACAACATTAAGTATGACTCTAGTCACTCAAGCTCCACCTGAATGTAAAGAAAGGTATAAAAGGTGAACTCTGGAGGAAAAGGGTGGGGGAGAAACCATCATAACTCTTGGGTCCGTTGACTGGCAGATCCGCCTTTCCTCCCCTCGGGTCAGGGCACTGCCTGAAGAGACTCGAGACTGAGAGCCCTCTCCCATCTTCTGGGGTGAGGGATGATTGCACATTTGTACAAAGCTAGCTAAAAAAACCCACACTGTAGTAGAGAATTTCCTGTGCTGACATCCCAAACCTGCTTTGTAAATGTTGCATTTGAATAAATCATGCTGTTTGTGAACTCAACTACTTGTTTGGGGTGGCAGGAGCAATTGGACCTACAGTTGACAGACTGTTCATGAATCCAATACTGCCAGAGTTGAGCTTATAGTTGATTACATTATTTGGGAACTCAGTTTGCTCCTAGGAAGGCAGACCTACGGTCCACAGACTGTTTGTGAATCCAATACTGCCAGAGTTGTGTGTATAGCTAACAGCATTTGATATCTCCTTCCCCCACCACCACTATGGCTTTCAAACTACAACATTTTACACTACACACAATTCAAATAGGACAAGAAGTATAAAGAAAATATCACACAAAGCTGAGGGATAGAGCATTTAAAGAAAAGTCTCACTCTTACAACTTAAGCAGCCTGTTAGGACACATTAAGGAACAGCATGCTTTCATTTAAGCCTACTAATCACTGCTGTGCTTTAGGAAAGATGACAAGCTTCTGAAGAGAACCTTTGTGAAGAACAAACATAGTCTGTAACTCTTGGGTAAGTGGTATTCTCATTGATCTTATGAAGTGTCATAAGTGCTGTACGCAATTAATAAAAAGAGTAACATTTGAGTGCCTTCTTAGTCACAGTTTCTGTAAAGTTTCCCACTAAAATCCTTTGGTAGCCTCACATATTCTTTTAAGAGCAAAGAACAGTGTCCTGTGCTTTAGGTAAAGTGATGGACAGGCCTAGATTAAATTAGCAACCAAAATTAACACTTTATAAGTTGATGCTTTAAAAAACCTCATTACTTGCATTATAAGTTTGGAGCTATTTATTGGATAAGTTTCAAGAGACATACATTTACTTTACTAGGCAATTGCATTCAAATGGCTCTCAGATGTATACACAAAACTGGTACCACCCATTCCAAGCACTGGCTATGATAACTGACAAGTCCTTAACAATGTAAGCATTAAATAGAATAAAATAATATTTTACTGGCTGCATTTCCTCTCTGTATCACCTGTATCTAACTCATTAGATTCTACCTAGTGATAACTGTCACTGACACAGCAGTAGCACAAATCCAGGAAGATTTATATTAAGCAAAGCTTTCATTTGCTTCAGAAATACTCTTACCTGACACAGAAGTTGAAGATGATGTCTTACAAAAGACCACAAGGATGAGATTTGAGGAAGCTCAGTTCACATTTTCCTCTTTCCTGACTTAGTATCAGTAAAGCTCACAGTAGATAAACCCACACTTTACATTAGGGCCTGGGGTGCTTCTAGGCCTGTGTTCTCTGCAAAGGCCATAAACAAACCCAGTTTCCCCAAATTTTAGTATAAAAATGACTCAAGAGTCATAAGTCTGGTGTGGCCATACCATCCTCATTATCACAGGCTACATCCAAACTAAATATGAAATTGGACATTCCAATTTTGAATGCAGCATACAACCTTTAAACATTCTGAAACATTCTTCCCCAGAGTTAACTGGGATATTATTTCCATTCCACACCTTTGAAGCAGGTATATACTAGTAAAGGAAACTATATCAAGTTTTCAGCATTGCTTTTCATACACGGAGACCAAGAATTTCCAGAATGCCAAGGAGACAAAACACACACACCCCACCACCATTGACCATCTATCCCTGAAAATTCAGGCCAAGATTTCTTCTCAGAAATTCTGGGCCTTACATAGAAGTAAATTAAGAGACTGTGTGTGCATATATACACACATAATATAAATGCACATCAAAACCATATGAAAAAACTCTATGAAGAAATGTCTATTCTCTTAATTTTAATGGGGAGATGTCCCTTCTCACAACATTGTCAAGCTTCATGTTGATGTGAAAATAGTATAGCAAGTGCTTGTCATCAGCATTTTGTCATACATCAACATTTTCCATGTATATATTTTATTTTCTTAGATTTTTCAGAGTCTATTACTTCTTGTAAAGCCAGCAGAATACATGAATGAAGTAGTCTGATTATTACTAACCTGTTGGTTGTTGTCACAGACCCAATCTCAAATTCAGAACAGTAAAGTGTAACTTGAGGCTTGTTTCTTTCTAGCTTCGAAGGTGAAATTTCAATGTTAACAGCAAAGATGCATTGCAATTTGTCATAATGCTCACAGAAGGACAGCTCAGAAATTCAGACATTCTGAACTCCATCTCTGTAGAGGAAGGCAAGAGTTCCTGTTTTTGCTCTACTTTATTTCTACAACTCCTAATTTTCTGCTGTGTTCCTCCTCTACTAGGTACACTATTCTCTTACTTCCCTAACAGCCTGGCAATTAATGTAGGACCATGGGCAGCGGAGGGAGCATAACAGTGAGGACAGGTGCTGGTAACAGTTATTGGGCGTGCTAAAATGCTATGATGCCAAGATATTACTGTAATGAGATGACAGTGTATTATTTTATACAATACTATTTAGGAAAGCTAAAGACAACATTTCAGTTTAGACCTTGGGAACTCCAGGGTTTTTTTTAAATCTTCTATTTAAATTGAATTTCAAGTCCATTCTAGACCATGTTTTGGGAAGACTTCTTATTTAAAATCAAACAGTCTTTAGATACCCTTAGCAAGTGACCTTAAATAGACCGTAACAGATACCTGTACGCATACATGTATACAACCATTCATGCAAGTGCACATACACAGTACCCAACAAAAGTACAGGCATCACTGATGAGTAGAGTGAAGGCTTGAGAGTTACCATCTCCTACAGCAAAACCATACTGCAAGTGCACAGCAAGCACCTTCTCCTTTGCATTACATGCAACAATTCAAGGTGATGGTCACTAATTCCACGGGTATTTTGCAGCCACAGTCCAAATTACTTAGAAGGTTGACTCTTCAACAGATTACAACAGTATCACGTATCAGCTAATTGGCTCAGCACTGAAATTATCACAGCAGATGAGTAGCCTTTCTAAAGGGTCATGCTTATAATTACTTTTACCAGAATTGCATTTTAGCTTGATCTCTCTGCAAAGATGCATGTCCTCCCAGGGAACTTCTGAACCCCAAATTCCGAGTAAGCCACTCACCCCACATGTCCCAACTTGCAGAGGAAAAGGCGTCATTGTAACATTCAGCCAGCAGATGGCACTACCGCAGACATTAAGAGGCATGTACAATCATCATATTACCCCAACGGCATAATGTAAATACAAATCCAGCTGAGGGTTTATCTGGATGCATCTGTAAGAAGCCTTGTATTTGAAAAAAAAAAAAAAAAAAAAAAAAGAAAAGAAAAATGAAGTTAACATTCTGAAGGATTAAACTAAATTCCAAGGTTTCTGATCTCTAAAGTAGACATCAGAAATTTGACTGCTGTGAGAGTTTTGCTGCTCTAGTGTAGCTATACAAAAAAGGGAGAACAGACTCTCAGCAACTCTGTTACAAAGCACACCAACAAGTCCTCCAGCTGCAGACAGTAGCTGTGGTCTGTTACGGACTGTAAGGAAGCATTATATTATGGCCTCCTCCTGTATAGTTAACCACAGCAGCTTTTAAGCTAATCTCCCAAATGACGGAAGTAAATATGCATTAAAACTGTGCTACCCAAATGCAGTTACTGCCTGACCAAAGCAAGTATTGGTAAGCCCTGACCAAAGCCAAGTGCAACATCTCATGCCATCTTCGTAATCGGTAGAAACACATCGCCCCAACACATGGGAAAGTCAGCCCTTGCAAGTGGTGCTTCCTACACCATTTCCCCTCATAGCATGGAGGTTCGGTACCCAGGACATGCACTTCAGACACAAGTAACAAAAGTGAGTAGTTCACTTGAGAGAAAATAGGCACAATAGTACACAAGACTGAAATACTAGATTATTGAATCTAGGTGACCTAAGCAGAGCTTGGTGAAATATAGCAATTGCTTATCTCTGACTTGGAGGTGGAAAATGGCTGTGTAATTTAAATATGCAAGCTGGTGTTAAAATATATCAGTGATGTCAAAAGCTAGATTTCAGAAAGATTAGTCTTAATATTCATATAAACATGCAAAGAAAGCTACGTTCATTAAGAGAAAAGATTTAAAAGTGCTCATGTTATTCAGGACATAAATCCAACTTTGGAAAAGGTTTGGAAGAAATTCAGATTGTTCCTTCATTTCATAACTTGGGGTATTCATTTCCATTGAAGTATCACTCATTACCAGAAACAATATCTGTATGTAAAGCAATTTGTGTTCACACATTTTAGCTTTTCTAGCAGAGTGAACACAACAAAGATAAGTGTAGTACATAGTCATGTGTAATAGAAGCAGCAAATGTAAACATTTAAGTAAGATGATAGGCAGATTACGAAAAAGACACAACCCCACCAAAGCCCCACACATTTGAAAAAGGGGAGTAGGAGGGGCAGAAAGGCAAGAGAGAGATTGGAGTCACAGATCCAGCAGCAATCGGATCTACTCCGATAGGACCCTTAGAAGGAAAAAACCTTCCACATCTCAGGAATAAACAGGAAGGAAGAATGAAAGAGGCAAGAGAAACAGGAAGCAAGAAAATTAAGGATTATCATTATTTCTTTTGTATGTTAACCCGCCCCCCCAACCCTAACAAAAATTATCACATGGAAAAAATAATTGGCACTTAGAGCTTGTAAGCCTCAGGAACACAGCTAATTCCTAAATTAATTATAATGGCTAGAGTTTTGAAGTTTCTGCAGAGTAAAACACTCTCCCTGCAGGAGATGACTATGGCTTTAAATGTGAAAATAACACCATCACCTTGGAGGAATTTACACTTCAGAGATCTTCATATTTTAATGCGTTGATCACACACTACTAAGATAAGTCTCAGGGTACTATAGAATCCTCTAGACAGCTTCTTTTAGAAAAACTCAGGGGTAACAAAAGCAAAGAGATATTTTATGCTAAATGATGGAAACAGTTTGGTACAAAAAATAGTGTTTGCTACAGAGCTATCTTTTTACATTAAATTATGTTCATAAAGACCTAGCTGTAATGCCAAATCTGATGCAGACTTGGGATCTTTACTTGAAGAGAATACTTATATTCCAGTTTCTCAGAGTAGGATTAATCTATTTTGTGTGATGGATGTTTGACTAAAAGTAAAAATACCTGCAGGTAAAGAACACAGGGAGAGAGAACTATTTCACACTTTCTGCATATATGGATCCCACTTCATGAAAGCAAGGCTTCTGAATTTTCTTGGCAAAAGTTGGATCCCAAAGACTGATGAAAGCTTTCTGTAGGTATCAAGATAAACTGTTTAGCTATGACAGACTGAGATCACAAGAAGCTTTTGATGTTGAGAATGAGAGGAAAAAAAGTTAAAGCCATCTCCAAAAAGAAAATAAATGCTTTACATACCTATAAAAATAAATAACAAAAACACAGAAAGCAAGCTTTCAAGGGGTCCTATTGTACTCGGAAGAGTTTCTTTCTAACTGAAGTTAGCAAATAAAAGGGTAAAGTACCTTTACAAATCCTCCCATAAACACATCACGGCTGTATCTACAGGACCACTACTAAATAATCAAATAATCATCCCTTAAGCATAACCTTTTAGAAAAACAAACTATAATAGTATGTAGAGCAGAGGATGGGAGAGAACAGATCCTTTGATCTCATTTCATCTGTAATTGCATGACAACATGGGAATAGAAACACAGTGAGTCATAGGCCAGTAACATGATTTTGTGCAACAGCAGGGAAGAATGATTGAGGAAGCCAAGCCATCATGATACCTAAAGCAAAAGTGTAAATTTGGGTGAACCTAGGTCTTTTCAGCTGTGACAGCAAGCACAGCTGTTTGGCTAGGTAAGCTTCAGCAAGAAAAAATAAGTACAGAACACAAAAATCTGGAGTAGCACCTTAAATGTTCAGGTTGCAATTACTCAAGGGAGAAAGGGCTTTGTTTACAATTCCTATTTGAAGATTTCTAATACTGTTGCACAGGAAGCAAAGCACCACCTCTCCCCAGTAACTGTTCACCCGGCCATAATGATTTCCATAGACAAGCAATACACAGGAACTTAGAAATAAATAATTGATGATTTTGCACAGTCTGAGCTGGCTGAGTCATCTCACGGACTATTAAAACAGCATCATGAGCTCAACTGGTACAAAACACACAGAAATCCCCATTTCTTCCTGCAGCAAGAGGCTTTATTTCACTCAGATCGTGAAAGTAGGAAAACAGATTTAGAAAAACTGAGGGTTTCTTAGTCTTTTTAATGAAAAGCTCTTTCTAGTTCAATAAAGCCCAAGCTACAACTTTCTCTACACACCTATGGCACTCATAGGTAAGGAAAAGAAATAGAAGAACTTTGTTCCAACAGGACAGACAAGCTTCTAGTTCAGGACTAGGAAGTCAATGATACTGCATCTGGAGGAGTCACAGGGACACGCTAGACAATGCTCACAACATGGTAGTTCCCTTCTCATTTTGAGAGTATAGATATCATCATGACTCTGCTACTTACATTTAAGGGGCACTCAATGTAAGAGAAGGGTGCTACTCTAAGGGGGACTGACTAATAAGTGTCACTTGGACTTTGCAGTGGTAAAGATGAAAAAACTTAAACAGCATCCCAGCCTAAGCTCTTTTTTCCCCTCTTTTAGCTTGGCAAAGTAAAACTAGAAAGTTCTCTTACAAGAAAAAACTAGCCCAAGACAAGAACAAAACACTAAAAAGAATTAAAATTTAAATAAAAAAATGCATATCAAAGACACTTTCCGTTTGGAAAAGGGATACATAGGGAATGGGAATCATATAAACAAAATCCAGACAACTAACACAAAGGTCATGACATTCTTAACTAGAAAACAAACAGACCTGGTTTAATCAAGATACCACTGAAAAGGTGCCTTATGTACACATTCAAGGTTTCCCACACAATAAAATAATCTAAACCATGACTGAGTATTTGGACAAAAGCAGCACATTACAAAAACATGCAAGTGAAGAAAGGAAAAAGGAGTGAAATGGTTAAAGAAACAAATTTGGACCATCAGGATACTATTAATGTTGCCAGGGAGAAGTATTCCTTTTTTCCCTCCCTCCCCCTCTTTCTCCCATCAGGTACCATCTTTCAAATAATCTTTGCTCATGTCCTGACAGTGCCTCAGCACAAAATGTGAACTGTTGCAACTACTCTGTTTTCCAGTTCTTCTGATGGGAGAAGATATTACTCTATAATGAAGCTAACAATGTCTTCAACTTTTAATGGGCCCAAAATGCTCCCAAAGATAATTGGACTAGTTTCCTACCTCAAATTCTTGTAGTATTACTAATACTTAGCAGCAAAGAGAAATGAACTCTACTGACACTAGAAATCAGTAATAGTGTGCAAAAGCAAACAGGGAAAGCTTCCCAACATATGGTGAAGTTTTATCATGCAATGGATGATTAAAGTTCAGTACAGACTGCAGTCAACTAAAAAATATTCTCAATATTATTTATCAAAGGTGGTAGGTTTTAGCTACTATATATATTAGAACAATGTATTAAAAAGGGCCTGACCTAATACATACAGGAAGACTGCATTAAGATAAGAGAGTCTCATTAAAATGATCAGAGACTTCTGTTTGAGGCTGCACATCTAGCTTAACATGAATTAAGCTTTAATTAGTCCTAAAATAGTTTTCCAAAATAGATATATATCCACTGCAACAGATTTCCATTTTGCTGCCTATCTTGTAGTCAGTCACCAGTTTGCAGTTTCCAGGACACCACTAGAAGGGTCCTTGTTAAACAAAATAGTGTGCAAAGCTTCCCAGAGGAGAAGACTGTTGTAAATCCCTCAAGCCGCCTTTAAATGAACATCAGTGACTCATTCTAGGAAGGAGTGTTTGGGTTTCTGAAGGTCTGCACACATTTGTAAAGGTGCACACACAGACATGCCTCCCATCTACACACTGCAAGACTCATTCTTCAAGAATGCCCTACTGCACCAAAACAGCTACACAAAACCCCAGGAGAGCATTCCTGTGGCCATTCCCAAAGCTGCACTCTGCATTGGAATATCTTCATTCTTAATATGATACGTTCTGCCAATACAGTCCAGAAATCCACTTGGACATATTGGTCACAAATTTAAACTAAATTTAACATATTTGACTGTTACTCAAAAGGGAAGGGAACCCTACATAACAGGAACATTTTATGAGGGGATTGTTAGTTTCTAAAGCACTTGCAGGCATTTCCAGTTTGCATTTGTCAGTAGCTCCTAAAGGCAATACAACATTAGCTGCAATTTTACATGTCACACTTGGACTGTTTATGATGGCTTTCTAAAACTTGAAAGACAAAGCAGGCAAAATGATTGTTTTCCCCCAGCAGCTCTGATCAAAATATTCAGAAAACAGACAACATTCTCCACTCCAAACAACAAGCTGGCTCCCTTTGCAACTATACTTGCTAAAGCAGTATCCAGTGGCACATGGCTTCACCAGTGCTTCTGGTTACACAGCAGGTAGTGATGACCCATACATGACTAAGGGCAAAAGGGCAAACTACTTTTTTACCATCTTTTAGGAATAAGATTTAGGTCAGTCAGGACTTATGAGAAGTGGATGACTTCTTTCAAATCACTTACTCATAATTACATAATATTTAAAACTTTAATTTCAATATATTGGAAGATAAACTTTCACTTTGAGCTTCCCATGCTTTAGGAAATATACAGCATGCTGATAGATCCAGATCTCTATTTTGAAAATAAGCATTAATATTCTTAGAAAATTTACAAACTAAAAAAGTAGGGCTTTTTTTTAAACCTGAAAAAATGGAATTTGCAGGCCTTCTCTGAAAGAACACAGAAGTCTTTGATGCTACAAGTAAATTTCCAAGAACTTATTTGTCTGAAAACATAATTTGTTGTTTACTAGGTGCTTGAGCTAGAGGAAAAAGTGTCAAGTAAAATAAGTTCAATGATCTATTCATATCTATTCCTTTAAAATTGTTTCTGCTGCAACAGAACATACATACTCAGACAAGTAAAGGGAAAAGGCCCTATATTTTGAAGCATAATTTCGTTCCAAAGTTTTATAGCAGCTTGTGTTATCTTATTTCATTCATTGATAGATACCAAAGTATTCAAAAACAATCGGTTCTGCTATCCTTAATTTCCATGTGGGGAAAGAGAGCATCTGAAACATACTGTTTTGGCCAACATGATATGATTTGGCCTTTCCATGCATTAAGGGATGGACAGATGTCCATCAAATGTCATGATGTATTCACCATTGCCTTGCATTCCTGGCTATGAAAATGGACACAACATGCACAAATAGAGATATGTACAAGAATTATGTGGCAGTCAACCATAACTTAAATCTGTAGCACACTGGAATCAGTTTTAGATCAAGTTTCATAGCATTTCTGTAATAACTTGTATGGAGGTTATCTATCAAAATAACAATAAACAAATGGCAACAGATGTCATCATTCAAAGGATGCATTTATACTATTGCTTGCAACATTATGAGGTTCAATGCTCTTGAGAAATACCTTAATATTGGCTTGTGGTTAAAGAATAAATTAGTCCCTATAAAATGCAATTGCTGAGGAGTATCTAGCAATAATTCTTGCTTCTATAAGTGCGTATTACTATCACAAATTTTTTCCAAGTAGAGACAACTTGGCTTCATTGGAAAAAGCTACTCAGAAACGGTCAATAACTGGGTTTCTCCCACTAATTTAAAAACATTTATATTTGAATGAGGCAGTTCAAGTACCAGTCATCACAATCACTCAAATTCAGGGAAGGGCATCTTCCCAACAGCTTGGGAGGATGGGGAGATTAAACAGTACCATTAATACTGTCAAGAATATTTATCTTGGAAAAATACTTCAATGTTCATATTTGAAGGGGAAAAGATAAAAAGCCATCATTACTATACCTAAATGCATTGTGCCTCACTCACTGCATTCTGAGATCCATTATCAGTTTTATTTCAGAAAGATCTATTCTGAGCCTGTGTTAGAAAATGCCTCATTTCATTCAAAAATTATTTGTTAAAACACCCCCCCAAGTTCACAAGCATGAATAAACCTTGATTAAGGTTAAGCAAGAACACTGTTCTCTAGCTGGCTGTAAAGCAACATCAGGTTAAATGCACCTCCCAGGGTCTAGAGCCCCTCACAGACCACCTTCCCAGCCCACCCCTCAAAAAGCATGTCCTTTCTAATCACTGTCAAGCTTGCTTCTAAAAATACATACCAGGCCTCTATGAAATCATATTATAACAGGGAACATAAAATTCCTGCGGAAATTACAGATCAGAACTCTGGCAAACTCATAAAATACTAATGGTTTATGTGGCTTCCTGAGACCACAGATAACGTTCACGCCATCATATTATGAATGTATTACAATTAGGAATCCAAAATTAAAATATTTAAAAACGGATCTTTCTGTTTTTTTCACAGCCTCATATAAACCTGTGAAACATTATTTCACAGGGGACTGAAGGTGACTGAAAAAGCAGCTGCTAAGCTGAATGATAAATTTAGTTCTCTCCACAGGAAATCAGCACTTCAGAAACCAAAAATGGTTATTCTTACAATGACTAAGTTGCAGATTAGCAGCCTGAATGCTTAATCAGTTTAATCTTGTTTTACAAACATTACATAGAGAAAGACTCCTTGCTCAGTTTCTGCCTGCCAAATAAATGTTGAATAATCAACTCCAAAGCCACAAGCAGGGCATAAAATTATATAGCAGTGAAATTGCTTTATGAAATATGACGTATAGGTTTTAAGGGTCAAAACATTATTTTCAAGTATTGTGCTTCTCCTCAGGAGGAGACTACCCAGTTTACAGTATATAAATCATCACCCAATTTTACCTTTTCTGTTGCACGACAAAGGTAATTTGTGACTGCCAGTTCTGCTAATCCAGGTCCAAATTAGAAACAAGTTAAGTCATGAGAAACAGTTAGTTGAACCTTTTACAGTAGTTCCAACATGATTAGCCAAGATCCAGAGGTCAGTCCCAAAGAGGACCTCACAGAAGAAGTGTTAAAGGGACAGATTTCAAACAACCACAGAATTAGTCAATCCACCACTCACAGCTAAGTGATGTATGTGCCCATTAAGGACAGACACTGATTCATATAGTGTAGGCTAAATTTGAGAAATAGCTATTCTGCCACTGCTCAACCTGTGCTTCATGGCAGAGGTGCCTGTTCAAGGAGAAATGCAGTACTTAAACTACCAGAAAAAAAAAAGGCTGATGCCTCTGAGATGACTCCTGGCCCTTTCTGCTCTTGCCTTTCTCAAGCAAAGACAGAGAGGCAAGAAAGTCCCAGGTGGAGAGGAGTTTCTTAATGAAGTATGAAAGAGAAAGGAGGTAATGGAAGCAGAGAGGGATTTCATTCAGATACTCATTCACTAGTCCAGAGTGGGAGGTTCACAGATAAAAGAAAATTCTTCATTCTTCCTTCTACATTGCCACACGGCAGCATACACCAAGTAAAACACACTGCAGGGACTGTCGTTGACCTGTTTCTCTGTGAGCAGAAAACAAGCAGACCCAGCATTGCACTTCCCCCCCCAACTGTGAAGTCACCAGGATGCTCCTTCCCCTGCCACATGAGGACATTTTCCACTATGTCCCATTGCCAATCCTCACATGGGCAAAAGAAGAAGAGAAAGGAAGCCATGAAAGGCAAGGCTGAAAGTCCTGAAAGTCATGTGCCAGGGTAAGACAGCAGCTCCCAGACAGCACAGAAACAAGATTTGTCTGTCACTACAGAGGGACAGCTTGTTCTCCCAGCAGCAGAGCACATTTAAGGCTCTTTTCCATAAGAGCCTGGTAATTCTCATTTTCAACTTCCTAGCAGGAAGGAAAAAAACTTTATCCTGTTATTTTTAAATCTACCTTAAAAAAAAATAAAATAAAAATAAATAAATAAATAAATAAAAATTAAAAAAAAACTGTTTTAGAGATCAGCCTGGGAGATGCTTCACAAGAAGCTGTGTGTAGAATCATTGTGCTGTTAATAGCATCTCTTCTCCAGCAGAGCTGCTTGTTAAAAAACAGTGCCTATGAACACTTACAGATGAGCAAGCTGCATATTTCTATCACACTTTGCAGACTAGAATTCAATCTGAATACATTGTCAAAGGAGGGCTGATGGCAGGCAACTAAGTCATTCCCTGTTCCAGGCTGTTGGTTTCCAACAAGCACATTTCACAGGATAGTTAACATAGCCTTTCACATTAAGGATGATTGCTTAAAGCACTTAAGGTGAAGTTGTCTGAACATGAAATCTATACTGAGGTGGTTGACACAAGTAGTACTATACAGTGCTTGAGATTTTAGCTCAGTTTTCTACAAATGTTTTACAAAGGTTACTGGAGTAGAACAAGACATCAAACCTTATAGCAACATTTCTGTGATTGAGAGTCCAATTACATCTCTTCATGCTGTGGGTATTTCTCAGAAATGATGCTTTCACACAGCATTTTATTTACAGCAAATAACCACTGTTGCAGATTAATTTGTTGGGTAAAGCTAGATCTCACATGAAAGCATGTGTTTCCTTCAGTTTTGCTCCTTGCATACATTTGATATACTCAATATTATTTCCTAGCTATTCCATTTTCATTTCTTTGCAGACAAACCAGTTGAAATGAGAAATAAAGAGGAAGATAACTTCACAGTGCCAATTCAAAGAACATATCCTCGTTATATATTAAGTATTTGAGGTTATCTAAAATGAGGAAATAAGATTATAGACAGGTACTACAGCAAAAAATACATATATATATTATGAAAGTGGAAGAAAGTTAACCCAGAATCCTCAAACAGGAGAGCTTTTCCCTCTTGTTGTTTTTAATCTTGGGATCATCATACCCTGACTGTTCACACAATTATTTCTGAAAATTCTTACCTCTCACTAGCCACAAAGGTCCACTAGCTTCTGTTGCATGGATTCATTGACTGGTTTTGGAGGTCTGTAGTAGTTAAACTTGAAAGAACCTGCAAAACATACTTGTTTGTCTTAATATTATCAAAAGTTAGAAGTATTCCAACTTCCTGATTCATGAACTGCATTTTAATACCGTGAAAAGTATGAGCTAATAATGAGTGGAGGCTCTTTCTTGTAGACTTGATTTTAACATATATATGCATACACACACAATATCATGTTACTTGGCCAATAGAGAATAACTCATTTGATAATGATTTCATTGCTCACATTTGCATCCTTTACTTACAGAACGAATTAACATGTAAATGCAAGTATACAGATTGTGTTGAAACTCAAGCCCCATTTTAGCTCATGTGTAGCTGTATTAGGAATAACCATTTAACTGTACCTTCAACTATAATACCTGTATGTCAAGGGGAAATGGACCTCAAGATTGCTTTTGTCAATACCTACTGCTATGTCAATTGCCTATAGCTTTCACTTTCCTGTTGCTATGAAAAAGGAAAGTGCAAAAGCCTCAAGTGCCAATGGGTATAAATACCAGCTACTGTAATTCACTCCAAGACATGAGAACCATTTCCATCTGAATTATTGGATCCTAATATTTTCCTTGAATTTTTAGAGGTTTCACAAGCTGTTGATAGAGATACTTCACTACTCCAAAAGAGAACTGTACTATATTTTGTTTCAACAAATTCCCAAAGGCTCCCAGATTTTTTCTACTGTGGAAAAACAAGATAGCCATGTTTGTAGCCTAATTATTTCAGCATCAAAACTGCATTTTTTTAATCATGAAACATTTCTTTGCGAGGAGTAGAATCTTTCTAATTGCCAACCCTGCAAAGTCCCCCTGTGATTTTGCATGCACAAGACCTAATTCAGTGCAGAGTGACTAGCACAGACACATCTATATTTTCCAGCCAAGCATTTATGGAGCTCTCTACAGTTCATTTATGACTGTATTTACCAGAAACAGCATATGGACAGACACTAAATCCTTACATAACATGCAATCTACCTGTAAATGTTGCTTAGCTCAGTAAAGACCAAGGGAAAGGAGGGAGAAAACCAAAGAGGTTTCACTTTGATCAGCTGTGCTGAGTGCTATCAAAACCCATGATTAGGTGAAGAAAAACAGGAGAAAAACAGATGGCAAATAACACTTACATAATAATGTGAGCAACACTTGGTCATTACAGGTGATTTCACAGAATCACAGAATGATTGAGGTTGGAAGGGACCTCTAGAGATCATCCAGCCCAACTCCCTGCTCAGGCTAGGTCATCTATTTACATATCACATATATGTATCCAATTAGACATTGGTTAAGCTGTTCTGTTAGACAAAGTAAGGAAAAGAAAAACCGGCATGCATGTGCTGAGAACAACTCTAACCTTATACCAAGTTCAAAACAAAACAACTTAAAAAAAAAAAAAAAAAAAAAGAAAAAATCAGAATTCACATGAGATCGCAAGACAACTTTAAAACAGCTAGAAGACCATACTTTTTCACTCTGCCTCAGATGAAATGATTTCATGCTTACTTGAAGCCTGAAAACAAACTGCCACATCAGAGTCCCACTAAAATCATGTTGGAAGTTGTTCAAAAGTATTCCAATGCTTATATTACTGAAACAAAGATACTCTTACATTTAAAATAACCTCACTGCCTCCATCTCCTCAACTACATTGAAATCTTAGAGTTCTCTATGGTGATCAGTCTAAGATCTTTCACAATTACTTCATGGCAACTACAGGAACTGAATCATGAAGTATCCAGGGGAAAATAGAGTCCTTAAAAAAGCCTGTGAATCATTTTCTACAATGAGCTATTTCAGGAAGGCTGAATACTATTATTAGCATTCAGGATTATCCACCTATTTTCATCAACTCTGAAACAAAAAGAAATCCAATTCATTACAATGCTAGTAGGTATACAGATTCGTAGAACTATTACAAAAACGATGGGAGTTTTGTAACAGGGGTCAATACATCAAGTTGTACATAATGTATTTACTGTTTTCTGAACATTCATGTCTTTTGGTTAGCCTGGCTCCGTACCACACAAATCTGAGACCTCTGCATCTACTTTGATAAACTTGAGATAAAGCCTCCTTTTTGATCTAAAAAAGACATAAACATTAGAATGACTGTACTATCTGTGCTTTTCTAGGAGGGCTTGACTGAGTCATGTTTTCAAGAGTTTAAGAGTTTGGAAGTTTCAGAAGGAGCCTACAGAAACCCCTCAAAACAGTCTTCCCCCTCAGAACTTCAAGTAAAAGTATGAAAGGACCACATTTCCCCAGCCAAGTCATCTTCCTTCGCCAGTGGAAACAGCAGGATGATTTATGGACATTAGTCATTGCCCCTGCTACTGGTTGCCTGCATTTCATCTCCTGGCAGGCTGCGCATGACAGATCCCAAACAGCACACTGCCCTTGTACACTGGGCAGGAAACGCTGGAAGCAGCAGCAGCAACGGTATCCCTTACCTCTACCTTCTGAAACACTTGATGCATGACCTTAACTTCAGCAGTTTCTAACTGCTAGTATAAAAAGGGAGAGAGGAGGGGAATTACCTAAACTATTTAAAGGTAGAAATTAGAAAGGGGTCCAAGGCTGCAAAGCTGAAGTGTTACACCTCACATCTTGGACTTGTGGGTCTGATGATCCTTTAGAGTCAGCATCAGGGATCACTGATGCACAAGCAAAGGTCAAATCGAAGAGATCTGTGCTTAATCATAGGTGCTAAAACAAACAAAATGGAAGGGACCAGTGAAAGAAAAGCCCTTCCACAGATAAATGCATTTCAGCCCACCTGCTTTTTGTACTTCTGTCCATAACTCCAGAAAGCTGCTGCTCTTCCATGACTTCGAAGCTGTCACTGAATTGATTGCCTCTGTTGCCAGGGAAACCAAGAGACCGATGTTAATGGATACTATTTAGGACACTGAAAAGCTTAACAAATAAAACTGTTTGACATGAAAAGCACAGTATCACAAGTTAGTTAACAGCTAAATTGAATCTTAGTATAAAAAGGGGAACTGTCTGGAAGATTTTTCCTTTGCTTCTATCCAACTTTTTTTAAAAAAACATCAGGTATTTACTGCTTCATGCACTCTTTCAGCATGGCTGCATAGTGACTTTTCCATCTTTATTTTAAAACAGAATAGTTAGAATTATTCTTGATATTTAAACTCATCCTGAGCAGGGGAGACAATGCTCTTTAAAAGCATTACACAGGATGCAAAATAGGAGAATGCTCTCCAGAATTCAGACACTTGATTTAAGATGCTTCCACCTTTGCTCTCATAAAACACCTTTCATAACTCTATCTTTATATTAGAAGTAGCAGACCTCAAACTAAACCCTGGATGTTATAGATCACTATACTTTCAGGAACCTATGCTTGTATAAGAGTATATATAGGGAAATCCTTAATTTTCTTGGCAATCATAAGAGGGCATTTGAAAACAGTTCAGAGTATATCAATAGAAAATGATCTCAAAGGGCTTGCATGCTTTTATAGCATGCCACTGTGTTATAATACCCTCCTTTTTATGCTTTGTGTTAGATTGTTTCATCGGATTAAAAAGCATTCTTAAGATGTACAAATATATGGGCACTGCAAATGATTTTTTCTGTTTTCACATTATTTTTCCATTTTCTGCAAGCTATATGTTCATAGTATGAGTCATATCAAAAGCAACTGCACTGAACTCGTAATAGAGTAAGGGAGCAAATGCTAGGCACATACTTATTTACAGAAAGCTTGAGGGGGTATTTTGGCACTGAAATCATAGATCACCTGTACTCAGCCACCTCATTGTGCTTCAGCCCTGCCAGCAGCTGCTGCCTGCCCAGGTAGAGGGGCTGCGAGTCCACAGGAGCTGCAGCAGGCAGGGACCAGGAGGAATGCAAGGGAGGATGGGCACAAGGGGCAAAACTTCCATGGCATTTAGCCCTGCTTGGCACTTCCAGTTAGAGAAAGGTCCAAGGGAGAAAGATTTTAGGCTTGCTGTACTTGACAAAAATCTTTTCCCACATGATAGTCTCAGATACTGCCTGTCATATCTTAATAATTAGTATTACAGAGGGGTAATTACAGGAGCCAGTGCTTTTCTGTGCCAGATTAAAAAAAAAAAAAATAGACAGGAAAGCACAGGCTCTAACTGAGCAGGCCCTGCAACAGGTAGAATGATTTCCAGCTTCCACTTTTTCCTAATATCAGGAATCTCAGTGAGTTTAAAGACTTATCAGCACAGAATGGCCCAGGGCAGCTTTCTATTAGGCAGGCTTATCACTAGGCACATCTTGCACACTGCTACATATACCACACATTACTAAGCACTTCTTACATATTGTCCCAGTCCAAAGCATCCCAGAAGACTAGAGGAAGCGTTTCTGCATTGTCACTGATGTTACAGCTCTGTGCAACAGAACAATTATTGCCTGTTTCTGTTGTACCCCCTCCTCTACTTTAGACTGTCTACTCCAGAATCACATTTCTCTAAGCATGGAAAAATACTGCCCTTTCACAATATGGCAGTTAGAAACAAATGGCCTAAAATAATCAAAAAACAGAGGATTAAACAAGCTAAACAGAAGAAACACTGGGCAAGAGTCCTGACCACCATCCACACAGATACAGAACATTAAAAATCATGCAAGAGTTCATGAGCACGTTCTGTGGGCAGACATTGACCTTTGGTGATATTTCAATACAAAGACTAATCAAATGATGCCCTGTGCTTATTCTTCATACAAGCGCACAGTTTCATTTCCAGAAGGATAGCTCCATTTTGCCCAGTTTGTGGACAATAAGTGTTGCAAGCTACCAAGATATACTTGTTTCAAGCAATCTGAGCACAAGACTGTTAGTACCACTGCTTAAGTGAAAGAAAAAAATAAAGTTACAACATGGCCACATTGGCTCTAGGTAAAACACTTAAAGCAAAAGCCTTCCCACTACTACCTGCTAATGTTTGCCTTCCAGTCTGCTCTGTGGCCTCAGGAGAGAAGCTAAAGACATTAGCTATTCCTGAAGCTTTTATAGCTTGTGAAATTTAAATAGCTCTCTTTTTGGTCAAGAAGAGGGATATTTTTATTATTAGTCCAGGCATTGAAAATTAGCCATTCCAATTAAGGTTTCAACAAGAAGTAATGTCTCCCTTCAGGGACTTCACTGACATTTTAAATTAAGAAACATTCCTCTTAACAAGCCTATAAATCTTCCCAATTAACTGTGTTTTCCACTAGTTTATGAGTCTTCTATTCAATTTGACCATTCTAACCTCCCAAGGGGTACCAGGAAAGACAAGACCTCTTTGAAAGTAGCTTTCCATTTCTTATAGCAAAAGGGGATACAAACTCCCTCACTAACAACATTTAATTTGATGCATCAGAGCTAAATAGCACCTCAAAAGATAGAAAAAGGCTGCTAGGAAACATATGCCTTTATCCCACAACTCTCAGAAACTGGGCTGTGGGGCTAGGAAAAATACATACATTGGGCAAAATGCCGAGCTAGAGATGAGGCAAGGTTAAGACTACCAGCATCCTCCTGGAGTTGTGTAAAGATCAGGAGCCTGGATGTGCAGCATTTTGCACAAGAGTAAAGCTTTCCCCGGAGAGCACAGCCCCCCTTCCACATTCTCTACCATATTCTGTCCATGTGTTTTACTGACATCTTCCTTGACCCATCTTCATTGATGCATTGAAAAGTCTGGAGTCTTTTCATTCTTGTCGGGCATATTTATTGCTCTCAAAGGATCTTTTATTTCAGCACCCCTAGAAACAATGGTGAATGACTATTTCCTAGACACACTTTCCACACTTTTCCTCCAAGGGTTGTTCTTTTCATAATCAGAGCTTTTGAGGAACAACACAGGATCTGTCTCATAAGAGATGTCACAGAATCTCAGAATGGTTGAGGTTGGAAGGGACCCCTAGAGAACATCTAGTCCAAACCCCCTGCTCAAGCAGGGACACCTGCAGCACGTGGCACAGGGTCACATCCAGGTAGGCTTTGAAGATCTCCAGAGAAGGAGAGTCCACAACCTCTCAGGGCAGCCTGTTCCAGGGCTCTGTCACCCTCACAGTAAAGAGGTTCTTCCTCATATGGAGGTGGAACTTCCTGTGTTTCATCTTGTGCCCATTACCCCTTGGTTCTGTCACTGGTCACCACTAAGAAAAGTTTGGCCCCATCCACCCTATATTCTCCCCTATGGTATTTATACATATCGGCAAGATGCCCCCTCAATCTTCTCCAGGCTAAACAAGTCCAGCTCGCTTAGTCTTTCCTCATAAAATGAATGTTCAAGTCTCTTAATCATCTTCATTGCTCTATGCCATACCGTCTCTAGGAGTTCCAAGTCACTCTTGTACTGGGTAGTCCAGCGCTGCACACAATAACCCACATGCAGCCTCACCAGAACTGAGTAGAGAGGCAGGATCCCCTCCCTCAACCTGCTGGCAACGCTCCTCCTGATGCAGGCCAGGAGGCCATTGGCCTTCTTGGCCATGAGGGCACATTGCTGTGTGCCTGAATTACTTGGCCATGCACACACAGAGCTAATATTCTTCTCCATTATCAAAGCTCAAGTAGTTGACTAACACTCAAACAACTCATGCATGAAACTTACTCCTCAGGTCATCCTAAGAGGATCTTAGGAGACTCATCACATAGGAACACATGTTCAGGTCTTCAGGACATAGCAGCAACCAATTATCCCTATCTTTCTCACCCAGTCAACTGCATCAGTGACGAGTTCAGATTCCTACAGTATTACCACACCATACACTTCATCAAGCATCCAAGGTGGGAGATCTACCACTCACACAAAGAAAACAGGAAGACAGAATCACAGAATGGTTGAGGTTGAAAGGGACCTCTAGAGATCATCTAGTCCAACCCCTCTGCTCAAGCTGGGACATCTAGAGCATGTGGCACAGGGTCACATCCAGGCAGATTTTGAAGATCTCCAAAAAAGGAGATTCTCCGAGTAAACTTCAGCAACACAAATGCATGCATAGAAAAAGGTAGGTAAAAGAAACAAGCAGGGTGAACAAAGAGTGACTGCCAACACTAATGATGAAACCAAGAAGATGGTGTAGGATGTCTACATATCATACCTTTAAACACAGGCAAGGTTTTTCCTCAAACTCCCCAAGGTCAGAACAGTAAAGCCACAAAAGTACACTACTCTGCTCAAACTTAACAACCTGGCCAAAATGATTATACTTTCAACTGCACAGATATTGCCCCATAGCCCACATGGTTACCCAGTTTGCTCACCAAGGGGCTTCTGATGAGTTTCACTCCAAACCAGGGTACCACACATAAGGCTCTCAGAGTGCCCGTTCTGAGAGTGTTTGTTAATGCTTCCAGGACCTTCTGCATTCCCCTCCTTCACCCATTCCCAATACCTGTCCCACAGACTCTCCAAACCATTCACAGCCATAGTAAAACTATGCTAGGCCT
Source organism: Tinamus guttatus (assembly GCF_059628265.1). Classification (NCBI taxonomy): domain Eukaryota; kingdom Metazoa; phylum Chordata; class Aves; order Tinamiformes; family Tinamidae; genus Tinamus; species Tinamus guttatus. The sequence goes on from NW_028289031.1 coordinate 2,683,088, forward strand.
TGGTACAGACTATACAGGAACAGAACTAAGGCATTCTACAGCAAGAATATAAGCAAAGGTTAATTAGAATAGTGTCTTGGTAATGTTTAACAGTAAATCATTTAGCATTTACTTTATGTTCAAGCTGCACATCTTTACAGTTCTAACCACACCTACTGCCAGAAGAGTCATGAAGTCAAAAAGACATCTTGAGAGAGAAGAGTTATCAATACGGTAGAAAAGCATGCTAAAACAGTCTCATGGGATTGGAAGGTGTTAGCATCTGACCCAGCTCAGACTGGCCCTAATTTATAACCACATAGACACAAACAAAATTACAGAAACAGTATTACCAATTTCCCAGGAAGAGAAACAGAAAGATTCCCCAAAGTTATTGTCCTGGACAGAACTGGAAGGGAGTGGACTCGCACAAACCGGTCCTCCCAGTGAAAGGGCAGTACATAGCCTTTAGAGACCAAAAGGGTCTCCAGCATCCAAAAACCACAGTCCTGTGCTGCCAGCTCTACAGACACTACAATTTGGCTTGAGACCATGAAGAGGAAAAAAAAAAATCCATCAATCCATCCCTTCCCAAGGACAGGAAAGGCAAGTAGCAAAGGAAACTAATGCTTCTGCAAACCTGCAACTCAGATGGTGGATTCAGAAAGTCTTAAGTCTGTTTGACAGCGTTGCTCTGAAAGACATCTGTTTGGAATATCCTGGACACACAGAACTAGAAATCCACATTAAGATCTCAGAAAATTTCATTCCTGTAACAGGAAAATGCCACCAGCCAAGTGACTTTATGTTTATAAAAGCATTAATGTGTGATTAGGTCTATTTGTCACCCAGCATAACTGTTCATCTTGATGCAGCTTCTTCCTATTGATCTTGCTGCAGCAACTACTATTGCTGCTGTGTAAAAATCTGTACAGTGATAGAAACCTTTCCACACATGATCCTGAGCAAGAGCATTTGCCTCATTACTCAGGAAACACTGTCATGCTCTAATTGATTCAGAAGCAGCAGCAGAAAATAGATAACATATGGCTCCACTCCTACAGAATTGTTTAGTTAAAGAAAAAACACCCAAAACCACACACATTAGCTTGTTTCTGTTACCATCTAACAGAAAATCTCTACACATTTGCTGAATGTCTTCTAGAGGCACAAACAGCATCTTTTACAGGTACGGTTTACTCTGACACTGAACATGATGAAGTCTCTCAAGATACTCCAAAGGATGTCAGCACTAGTCAAGAACACACAGACGATGGCACTCTTCTACCTGGGGAGGTAGGCGAAAAAGAAAAAAAAAAAATAGTTAAACATTTAACCATTAGCAGAAGAAATGCTTTGGATAAATGTAACTGAGCATGAAACAGAGCTTAAGCACAACTGATGATTTTACCAACCCAAATATTCATATAACTTGAAATTCTGTACTCACTACAACGTAATTGCAAAGAACATGACAATAACTACAAGCAAATACCTTCAAAAAAGGTTATGTATCCTTAAACCTTTATTATTTGTCTTAGATCTAAAAAAAGAAGTCAATGTATTCCACTGATACTTAATGCAACTATGGCTATTTTAAATCCAACAAAAGAATCGTGCTGAATACAGGTTTCTTGTTAATCATTACAGCAATTGCAATACAAAGAGTTGTTTAATTACATACAGCATGTGTAGTCTTAAAAGTTCTAGTTTTCCCTGGATAGGGAAAGAGGAAAAAAGATAAAATGAATCAGAGTCATTTTGACACTGAAAACTATTCTGTGGGACATCACCCAGCACCAACGAGAATGAGATACTGGTTCCCACTGTTTTCCTCGGCCCCCAATGCTCAGGGAGGCGCACAGTATATTGCGATAGTTGTTAGACCTGACTAAAGTTGAGGGGACATCAAGGATATGGCACATCTCTAACCCCCAAAAAAGGGGTGAACTGCTAAGAGGAAAAAAGACACAGTTAGAAATGTCAAAAAGTTCTCGGATTTCCAAGTCCACAGCTAAGACAAAACACTTCCTTCCATCAGAGATCTACTGATCACCATTTAGCCCATGGAAGATTTCAAATTAGAGTCATGGACCATGGGTGTGAAAAACAGTCCATGTCAATAGTCTGCAACGCTTCCCTTGAACAACACAGGCCCCAGAGCCAAAGAGGTGCATGCCTGCAGAGAACAAGTGGATTTAGGGCCTATCAATAGACTTTAATACATTGATATCTCAGTGTCAATAGTTTACAAAGCTTCAGTTCAGCAAAACAGGCCCCCAGAACCAAAGTCTGTCAAAAAGGAGCAGATCTGGGGCCTATAGATAGCCTTGAACAAGAGTTGCAGAAGTAAGGGTTTTTGAATTCTCCCTGTGTTGGTTCAATCTGGGAACTGGGTCTTCATACACTATCTGCTGGTGTCTCAGTGTGAATAGCATATTTAGTGCACCAGGTATTCCGGAGTGTCTTTGCCTATGAAGATGTCAAGTGTCACATCACTCCTGTGCATATTCAGTGATATGCCTGGGCTCTTCTGTTCTCATGTATTTTTAGCATTAATAATTTCTACAACTTCATCTCAAAGTTCATTTTCATACAAGGGATGATGACCATATTTCAAAATGAGAAAGCAATATAGAAAGATTGACATATGGCAAGAAAAGATGAAGTACAAACAACCAAAAGAAACTGAGAAGTTTTCAGTTACCCTGCAAATAATCACATAAAGAACTGCCCTGTCTTACACCAGCAAGCTTCATGCTTGATACTATAATACTTCACACCTCCAGAGGCCAAATCCTTTACTTTTCCTACTTTCTGTGGGTGGAAAAAAAGGACCAGAGCATGTCCTCCTCACCCCAATGCAAAATTATAAAAGTATGCCTATATTTAAAAGAAGAAAAAAATATAGAAAAAGACTTAGTGTGCTTATTTCTTGCAAAGCCCAGACAAGAAGAGTAAATATTAACTACATTTTGGGTAATGCTCTCCTTTGGTCTCTTAGGATTCCACTACAAAGTTATCAAGAGCAGCTGTCTTTATTCCCACTTCCTTTCCTCAAAAGGAATTAGAGGAAGAACTGTGGGGAGAAAAAAAATGAACTAGTGACTAAACAGACTTCCTCAGAAAGACATTGCACTTGTCCAGACAGACAAACTAGACCCTGTTACTGGAAGCTTTAATAGAGAGGACAGTATGCCACACACACTTCTTTGTCAAGATTTAAGAGAGAAAAAAATAATAATAATAAAACAGAAGCTGCACTGAAGGGTGTAAAGGGTGTTATTCCACATTAAACCCTTAATCTCTGAAATTAAAACAATAACCCTCAAAGCAGAAGGTGCTGTATCATTCTTACAACTTCTGAAATGAACTCACTGTTGCCATGGAGATGGTTTATTAAAGTACAAGATGATGTAAAACATTATAAAATGCTATCAAATCTCTTATGGTTTTGCACAGAATATAAAGTCCCAGAGCACAAGCTATGCTAACCAGATTTGAGATTCCCTACATCATGGAAGGGAAACTTAGGGATGAATGCAGGAAAAGAAAGCTATTGCGTATGTTTAAGACTTAGAAGAATTGTGAATACTGAATTAAGTAAAAGTGACAGCTTTCTCCCCTACATATATACACACAATTTGAGATTTAAGAGACGTACAGTTTTCTTTAACATTTCTACGCTTCCCCATTCTACAGGGGAGAAGTACTTGTAACCTAAGGGAATATAAGATGCATCCAGAAACAGTTGAGAACTACAAGTCTTATAAGATGACCTACAAGATGACTTACAATTATTTTCTAAACCTTAGGGTTTTTTTTTTTTTTTTTTTAAACAGAGACTTACACTACAGCTTAGAAGGTAGGGCCATTGCCACCAAGATTGCTCTGAGAAATGTCAAAGATTCAAGTATTTACAACAAGTGTCAATTTGCTCACAATGAAAACTAAAGATGACTCAAGAAAACCCAAAGTCCATTTAGGTTTTTCCATACTGAACAAAAGGAAGATAAAGAATGAAAATGCTTCTCCCCCACACAAGTACTCTTCAAAATCCTCCCATGTATAGTCCCTGAATCTCATCCCAGTTTTTCTGCACATACACTTCCCACACTGTGACAGGTGTTTCAACGTTCTCCTCTGAATAGCTTGTGTTCTTTAAAACAACTCAAAACAAAGATTACGAAGGAAATGCTAACAGTAGCTCTTATTCTTGGCACATCGTGATAAAACAGTCAGCTTCTAAGCCAGACAATTATGAAGACAGCAGCGGAAAAGCAAAAAAAAGCTGAAGACAGAATGGAACCTGAAGATGTAAATTGCTGGCTATAAAATGCAGGAAGAGTTTGGTGCCAAAATCGGGTAATATGATTTCCTAACCTTGAAAGGGAGCATATCCAAAATTCTGAACAGTGACCTGGAGCCTCTCAAAAAAATAAAACAAACGATCACCTGAGGATCACTGTAAAGAAATCACTAAGGTCCTTTATCAACGTTACTACACCTTATCTAGCACACTAGGAAAGCTATGCAAGATCTTACTTTTATCAGGGAATCAAAAGAGCACAGCATCACTGTGCTCAAAAGAATGCAAAAGCAGCTTCATGCTTCTTTTATGTTCGGTCTCATATATGCTGTCATCATCTCAGCCAAGATAGCTGGTGATATCACTGAAATTGCCTTGGTGCTGCAGTTTCCCATGTAACACGCTCCATACTGCCCACAAATGTGATTACGTGAATAAAGAGCATATTCACAGAAAAATGAATTAGGGACATACAGTTTGTATTGCCTAGGGAGAATGATGCATTACTTTACCATTGGGAACCTTAAGAGTCGCATCTCCCAAATTAGGACAATAACCATAGATTTACTTTTGGGGTGGGAGCATTATGTCTCACACTTGATAGCTAAGGTATATATGGTCTTGGAATACTCAGCATATGATGTTATTACAACATCACAGCTCTTACCCAGTTATCAGACTGTCCCAGTCCCTAATGCTGTGACATTCTCATAGCCCCTAAAGCTCTTTCCCTCCTTTTTGGGCTCCTGTCTTTCACCATGATTGTTTTCTGATCAATATACATTGCTTTCCACCAGTGCCCATGGTAACACCCATAGAAAAGCAGCAAGCTAGGCAGCAGCTACAAACAGCTCCCTAAACATGGAAACCTGCCAACATTTTTCACAACTGTAATATGTGCCACAGAAGCAAAAAGCATAACAGCACCTCTTGTTCTCTTCCTCACAGTCTTGACACATTTTGTGGTAGCCAGAGCAATTCATGAAAATCATAAACCTATCTGGCTTATTTTCATGTATAAGCTTATGGAGGTACCTTTTTGAGATGTTCAAAGCTTCTAGGACTATACATTCAACTAGAGAGGTTCATATTAGCCATCAGATAATATCCACATCACCATGCCATCAAGGATGATATTGTGATAAAGACCAACCATCTGCCTCATGCTAAAAGAGCACAGAAACCGTTTTAAATGTGAGGATCTGGACGACACACGCTGAATATGTGAAGTTCCCAGAAACTGGGTCTTTCTCAACATGAGCAGGCAGCACTGGAAGGCATTTTTTTTAAAAAAAAAAAACTTTGGTTACAAGATTGCAGGAGGGACATGATCAAATCACAAACAATTAGTGATGGCAATTTGAAATCCTGAAGCGATTTAAGGTAACCACTGATCACATGCCAGAGTGTCTGTTTATCGAGACACTCTAATGATTAAGTCTACAGTAGTGAGTCAGAATAAGTAGCAGACCCATGTTTTATTTGGAAAGCAACCAAACTATACTTAGAGCAAAATATATCAAATACTATTATGTACAATTGTGCATGCTATAAGATGTTTCCACACAGGGGAAAAGAAACTCTCAGAATGAATCAGACAAGTGGTCCACATAGATCTAGATTTCACTCATGCACATCAGTGCACTCTCGAGAAAGGTGTAAGCAACACCATGTTTGGTGGTTATTTGACAGTCAGCTTTTTTAATCCCTTTCTCAATCTATTTAAAAGGATACAAATCCCTTACTTAAGGGTCTGGTTTTGACCTTCAGTCATTGTTAAACATCCCTTGTCTTTAGATTCTACTATTATTTGGAAATTCTGGTCCTCTGTACAAATGCCTTTCCTTTACAAATTCATGTTAATTTATACTCTATAGGCCTGTGGATGCAACAGGTCTTCCACTAAAGTTTATACAATGGAAACTTGCTAATGACTATTACATATATATGGCAATATACAGCTGATGGCTGTATTTTACATATTTTTATACAAGATTTCTTAGCATAAGAAGGAACCTAGCATAACAAGGATTACTGCAATTGATAACACCACATTGGTAATTATGATCTTTTATTTTAAGCTTCTGAGTACGTGCTTCATCAGCAATATCTAGTGTGCTCTGTATAACCCAAGGTATGACTTTAAACAGATGCCATTACTGTAGTATAAAACCTGTAAAATGCACACAGGCAAACATCTTCCCAGCAGAGCATCTCTTTCTACACAGGGTTGCACAGACCTTATCATATCTGTACAGTTCTATTCACATGAAAAACAGCACTTCATTCACAAAGGATTCAGTCCTTCACCATCCCATATAAACATCAACTTCTTTCCAAATGCCACTCTGAACTACAGAAGCTGCCTCATCCTTCTCCCACAGATCAGATTAAAGGCTGAAAACCTTAGTGTAATGCTGTCAACTTCCAAATTGCACTTACTTACATCAGCCGGGATTCTCTCCTCAGCTTCACAGGGAGAAAGAGATTCATAGGCAAAACCAAATGAACACAGAGGGTAGCTGGGGATCATAGTACATGAGGTCTTAAGACCCCTCTGTACAGGTCATATGAGAAGTAGCAGTTCTCAAATCAGGCTATGACTGGAATCAAGGGACTTTCGATTACAGAGGTAAGATGCAACTGTTCATCTGATCTGCAACAGCTGCAGTCTCTTACTGTTTTTTACAAACATTTATAACTTCTAATTTGGGGGAGAAAAAGTTCAGTCTATTACATCAGCAACTGTCTACTCCATCTCAGACCACCATATAGACAAAAACAGCATGAAGGTGAACTTCCACATAGGACTGCTATAGCAAAATTGTAAGATAGTTTCACTCGTATCACCAGTCCTTGCTGGCTTCAGGAAGCCTTTATACTCCTATACAATTGTAAGGCTATTGCAGTTGGTGGACAAGTCATAGTTCTCAGGCGTCTTTCCTCCAAGTCATTACTAACTGCCTCTGACTCAGTAAGGCCTAAATATAACTTATTTCACTCATCCATGGAAATAGAACTGCTGAAGGAAACAGCCAGAGCCAGGTCCCAACCAGAGCACTCCTCAACTTGCAAGCTTAACTCCAGTGCATGGCAAGCAAGCCAGGCACCACTATCCACCATGCTCCTCCACAGAGAGTCACCAGCTTCACCTATAAGCCACCCCATAGTGGGAATGCAAAGTTTTTGCATGTGGCAAGTAAAGGGTTTAAAAGAGGAGGATTGTGCCATGCATCAGGTTAAGGTTTTGGCCAATTTCAACAAATCCAGCTGATTGCAGGCTATAAGAACTACAGGGCTCTTCCAGTTATGCTGGAAGCTGAGGGAGCATCTGGGCCCTCTAGGGAACAGCCCTGCTCACCAGTCAGAATAGACAGTCTCACAACTGTATCCTGAAGGCCCCAGTGGCACCAACAACCTGCAAGGTAGCTATATCCCTGACCACAGGCTTGTTTCTAAGAGGTGTGGGAGCTGTGCACACTATCCCTTTACTGGACACTAAAGTCTAAAATACCTAATAGCCAAAAAAAATAAAAAAAAAGAGGTCTGGTGCACCCATCTCCCAAACTAGTCTTATCAAGGCAAACTGCTTTTCCACACACAGCCAAGCAGCTTTTTATCAGGGGGATGAATTTTGCTAGTGATCCAGGTGACATCGGATCTACTGATATTTCAAAGAATAGCAGAGGCCTTTTACATTCAGAAGAGGTTATCAAAATTAAGCTTTAAGAAAATGTTTTATAAAAAGTAAACTGACAAGTTGTACTTATCAGAACCAGCTTGCAGCTTTCCCTAGTAATTGGAATGACCAACTAAGTAGCCATCCCAGAAATAGCTGCAGACACCATGTTATCTAGTGACCCGCATAGAGTGACATGTCTGTAGCTTCTAGCACTTTATTAGTTACTCTCTGGGTAACAGAGATGAACCTTTTCAAAGCTTGATGCTACTGTAATAATTTGCCCAGCATAGCTTAAGAATTCTAAGAACATGATATTTCTTTAGGAGTTAAAAGGGGGTTAATATCAGTACAGTTTAAAGGATATAATTAAAACTTCACTTTCATGCTTTTCTAAGAAACTAATCTCTCAGGATTTTTGAAGAACAAAACCAAGCCAGACAGATGAGAAAAGTTCACTACGTAACAAAGCAGGAACATCAAGATAGAAATTAAATCTGCATGCTAGCATTCTTGAGAACAGAAAGTAGCAATAAAGGGCAAGTGAGAATGTCATTGTAGGATTTGAAAGAGAAAGCTTTATTACTATCTTTCAAAACTAGGAATAGAATTGAAGATTAACCTAATACTTAAATATCCCCAAAGATGCAGGAAAAGAAAGCACTGCTCTGCCTGGCCCTTATGTCCTTAAAAACATCATCCTTGGACTGATACTCAGGAGCTATGGAAGATAACTTCTCAACATGTCTTCTCAACCTGCCTTCAAAGGCAATACAACCTCTATATTAATAAAATATTAAGGAAAACACACACAGAAAATGACAATCCGAAAAGCCATGTTTTAACTCATATGTAAGCCAAGTTAATGTCAAGTGCTTGGTATATGCATCTAATCTCTGGGAGAGAACAACCCTTTCTGAAGGTGCCGACTGCAAGCATTTACTTTAATTTTAGAAAGCTGTTCACTTAGCTTGTCTTTGAGTTCAAGGATATCCAATGTGCAGTTGATTTTATTTCTTAATTTTCTTTCAAGTGAATGCAGCAAGAGTGCATTTGACTTTTCAAATGCAGAATTCCAAGCTAACACCTTTCCTGCCTCCGCCATGAAAAGCATCTTTGATGAGAGTAGAGGGGGCAGAGGCTGACTCAAGGGAATATTTGCAGTCAACAGAAATCACCTTCCAAGAGAAATGTTTCTAGAAGTTAACAAACTAGCAGAGGAGTATGACCGCTTCTTGGCAAACTTAGGTATTTTTAACACTAGCCCACTTTGACCCACAGTTGTAACATCCTTAACAGATCTGCTAATATCCACTGATCTGAGCAGCAGTCAAGAAAGAATTTTCACAAGGGACTCATGCTAATGCTTATACGCATGATACTAGTACCTTGGACTGTAAAAAAGCAGATAAGAGATTCAGGCACCCTTAGCACAAGGGCAGTATCCAAGGAGGGAGACCTGCGTCTCAAGATGCTGGAACAGCTTGTTGACATTCAGCACTTTACAAATCCCATTTTCAAGGACATGAACAATCCACATTCAAACTCTTGGCCTTGTAGTCATTCTTTTAGAACACAAGGCCTCATAGCCAGATTTCTGAGAGGAATTTAAGAGATTAAAATTCTGCTGTCATGGAGGGGCCTTTGCAGATCAGCACCTCTGTGTGTAACAAGGGGATTTCAAATATGCCTTATTCCCATTGGCTCCAGTGGGATTAGTCAAAAATGTAGGACAGGACTAAGTATAGAATAAGACTTGTCAGAGATGGTTCCTGTCTTGAGGAATTTCTTCGGGTTGATGAATAAGAGCATGATCATTTCTCAGTGAAAGCATGCCAGTTTGAATGAACTTGCTTTTTAGCCTTTTGAAAAATTTCCTTCCCCCCCGCTCGCCTTCTCTCCTCTCCTCTTTTCGAGCAGACAGGCAGTGATTATACAGTCACTGAGACACCAGGAAGCGATTGCAGATCACCAAGTCAGGCTATAGCCTGACTTACATAGCTTAGCTAGCTCTGTTTCAGTCATTGTGCTCTTTCAGAGGTTCAAAATGACTCATTTCATAACAGACCAGATTCTACACAACCATGGATACATATTCCTCTTGGTATACAAAGATTACAATTCTTAGTTTCCAGATCTTTCTATTACATCTCTCCTGAACCATGAGGTTTTATTGAAAACAGAATTTCTATGACAGTCTAGGTGACATTTGTGATATTTCATGAATGTAACTAAATGCAAATAGGAGAGTCATTAGGTTCAGTGTTTTAAATAGATCCCCTTCATGTGCCTAGGGGAGGAAAAGCAAACCAGTCAATATCTTTTCAGAAGAATCCAAAATATACCACATTGCATACTAAGTCTTATAAATGGGTATTGCCTTTAGATGTATTCAACCACATTCCTAGGAAGCAGGTCACGAAAACTTCAAGAAAGTAGACTTTAAGAACATTGACCAAAGATAGAGGAAAACATTAAGAAATATAGAGTCTGACCTTAACATTTAAGGAAGATTTAAATGCCTAACAGAAGACATCTACTGTGGTAGATAGAACTCTCTTAACAAGCAATTATAACTTCTCAGCTGTTTGGACCAGATAATTTAGAACTTAAATACTTTTAGCAGTTGGACAGAATCTTTGTGCAATTAAGCAATTTATTTTTTGATTAGCTATGAATTTAACAAGCACAGGTGGCATGGAAGGAAATATGAAAGTGTGGGCTTTTGAAGAGTAACTTAATTAAGCAGCTGATTATTAAAATAATTTAGGTAGTTAAGTTGTGCTCAGCTGTACTGAGTCAGTACAGAAAACTTTTCACAAGCATCTCAAGGCAACCCTCTCTGTACTACTGGGAAAGATGTTCAACATTTAAAGGCCTCAAGTGACCAATCATTCTCTGGCTACATGTCAAAACTGTCAAACACAAAACAGTCCTGGAGCTATTCAAGGCTTAGTGGATCCTGATCTCAGCTGATGGATAAGGTCTTTAGGTTCAGAAGTGAGAACCCTCTAGACTTCAAGGGCAGAAGCAGGAACATTTGAAGATGGGAGTGTCACTAAGCAATGAGTTGGAAAACAGGACGTGTGATTTGTTACTGTGTCATGGAAGAGTTTTAGAACAGTGTTATTGGACAGGCCAAGGTAAAGGGGACAGTGCTCTACAGCGATGCTTAGACTAGTAAACTGGCCAGGGACAGCTATTAGCACTGCTTTATGCTGCTGTTTGTCAGCACACTGTCTGACACCCCTTTGGCCCACACCACCCATCTCTCCCTGGCAACACCAGGACCTGGTTACAGGAGAGGACAAGCCAGAGTGTGCTGCTTACAGGCAGCACAGATGCAGGGCAGTAGCGGGAGAGGCAGGACAACCCTATCGGTGGAAATAGGCCACAGTAGAGAATCTGGCCTGTTTTATTTGCTGATACAGACGAAGCTTGCAGAAGTACTGGAGATATAGGGATAATTGCTTCCATTTGTAAGAGATGCCAAGTACTATAAGAGTTATAACAGTTTCCTTGACCTAAAAAAAATAGCATTTTTTATTTTTGACATGAATGAGTCAGCAGATAAGGCAGTTCCCAAATATAGCACCTTATGCAAGAAGAGATAGCAAGAAAGTGTGATCAGACCTTCTCCCTCACGTAGACCACTGTAGTGCATTGCTCATGCTGAAGCTTATAAGCCCAATAGCACTGGGCACTGACAGTTCTTTTCAGAGATCTTTAAAGCATGACAACTGAATTGAAGTATTCTCCGACAAGGAGCAAAAGAAAATATCATATCCGTCAAAAGAGCATTATTTGAGAAATTTGTAACTGAACACTTCTGGTGGTAGTGGGCAGTATACCAGTGCTATAGAGTACCGCAACTCTGAACATATGCAATATTTAATAACTTGGTGTTATTTACTATAAGATTGACATGCCCTGCTGCATGCATCCTACCTGCCTATTCCCCCATCCCACAGCGACACCTCCTCTTCATTCCGGCAGCGGACTAGAGAAACAGGGGCCAACTCCACACATCCTGGCAAAGGCATTTTTTTCCTGCCCACAAAGAGCAGGGGCAGAGCAAAACTGTCACACATATAAAAACAGTAGGGAAGACAGCTCTTTGCTCAAGTAGATATATAATACCATGGAGAATAAGGAGACACCTCTAGGAACACCCATGAAAAGGTTGTGAGGGGAAGAGCTTTTCCAGGGCTAAAAGTCTTGTCCAAAGGGGATGCTCTGGTTTCCAATCATGATCAGCTGGAGACAATGCAATAAGTGAGAAATAGAATTCCAGCCTTACGCTTATCCAAAAGATCAGTAACATTGTGATGCCAGCTGCTATTAGGATTTGTCTTAGAATCAAGATTGTTCAAGAAATTGTGTAGTAGTCGCAATTTAGAAAGGAGTATCACAACAGTGAGCTGGCCAGCTATGTGACATGGTTCAGATGTTGTGTGATATACTCAGTTGGAACAGGAGCAAGCAGTGACCAAACAGTCAATATGTATGTCACTTTTAGTAAGAGAACTCTCCATAAAAATCATATAGTACATCTATATGTGTACATGTAGTACATCTGCTATGGATCATTTCAAACTTTTCCCAGAAAATTTTCTTGAAAAGGCACTCCAGACGAGGAATTGTTTTATGTATTCAGTTCAGCATCAACACCGCTTATTAACTAAAATAGTCAAACTACAGTACTGCTGGCTGTGTTTGTGTTGTGAGACATAGTACTCCCAGAAGAGTCAAACTGCCCGTCTCTGGCTTTCCACCTTACTTGGAACAAATATTCAAAGTATTTTTCAGGTCACCTTGAAATACAAGTCATTATCTAAGACAATAAGTATTGCAGTACAATTCAAGTTTTAGAGGACCTCAGGTTTTATATTTGCTCATAGTCCCATAAAGTTAAATTCAATACAGTTCTACTGGCATCTCAGAAAGATATCAGTTTATTCTATGGGAGGATATCATCTAAACTAGTGTTTTTGGAGTCCTGCCTGCTGAAACATCCATGGGAAAAATTATATGTATACAAAATGACATTTTTAAGAGCTAGCAAATATCCTGGAATTTTTTTTTTTTTAAATGGCCCAAAAAGCATATCTCAGAGTATTCATGAGACATCACTATCTTCACAATATTTGTTTTTTTACATGGGAAATAGACAAGAGTATCAAAACACAAAGACAAAAAACTCAAACATTAATGAAAGTATTTTCATGTAAGGAGTTGCATCATTTTCTACTTTTCCAAGGTACCTGCAACAACAGGATAAAGAAATACCAGAAGCAGAGCCACACACACACGATCCAGAAGCAGAGCCACACACACACGATCCAGAAGCAGAGCCACACACACACAAAATTCATTTAGGTGATAATGAAAAAAATAGTTTCATTGAAATATAGCAGAAATTTAGAACAGATAGTGTTGATGCTGAGGAGCAGAGAATGCTCTGCTAGGAACACAACTTAGTAGGCTGAGCACAAATCACCTTCATCTACAGGAACCACTATCTCAGTTAAATAAAATGAAAATGCCATGGCTCATCCCTAACTCATTTCCTGGTCCAAGAACAGCAGAGTCCAGAGATATTTCCAAAAATTTTAAAAGGACTTGATTTCAGCTTTGATCATTGCCTCCTATTCCTTCAGGAATTGCTTTTCTGTGAAACTGTAGAGTTGCTAGTGTGTAACGAGGAGATGTATATCCATGTGTATAAGAGGTATGCAAGGGCAAATAATCAGGTAACTTAGCAACTTATAGGTTGATTCAAGTTTCCAAATCCATTGGCCTGGAATCCTTCACCAGATAAAAAACACACTTAGCCCTATTTCCATCGCCCTCTATCTATTGGAGTCTTACCTCACATAAAATCTACTAAAGGCACTATGCAGGTGAACGTTGCAGAAGACCAAGATAACCTTTTTTTTAAATGGTAGGTTCTCAGATACCCTCAGGACTAAGAAATAAAGCTTCACGAGCACATCTTATTTTCATCATTTCCAAGACATCTTCTTAGAAAGTGCCATCCAGGTTCCTACATGTTCTCAGATGAAAGAGCAGTGGACAGAAGAGTGCAACTTCATAACCGTGACCATAATAAATGAAGCAACCTAAATACTGTCATTTTGCATGCTGCAAAGAACAAAAACACTAGAAGCCTATAAAAAAACAGGGTATAATAAAATAACTTATGGCAGAACTTGATTTGTCTTATCACTAACAGGTTTCATTGGAGTTTTTCCCCTAGTCTGCCTTGTAGTTTCCCAAGGAGAACAGGATATCATGGCTTAAATAAAATTTTACTTTCCCCTGCCCCCAAAGAAAACATTCCTACAAGAGTTGGGTTGATTCTTCTCATTAGGGAGAAAAGGGAAGAAAGTTATACAGACCACCAAAAGAAAAATACAAAAACATAAAAGAGAAACATCCTTACATTACTAAAGCAAGCAGATACCAGTACAGTTACTTCCCTGCTGCCCTTTCTATATCAAGGCTTTCCTCTGAAGAAGACTACTGCACGACTATAGGTTTAAGAGTCAAAATAAACTGTATCCCAAGAGAGGAGACTACAGCAGTAGCAGATGGAGGAAGCAGTAAACCTTCAAAGGTGCTGGCAAGCCCCAGTTCTCTACTGTGGCATTTCTGGGCCACTTGCTATTCAGGGCTATGTGCATGTGTATATAGCAGTAAGGAACCCTGAGAGCTTACATTACCATCATTATTCCTTGAGAGGTGGCTTATCAGCTTCACAGACTCAAAGGACATAACATTAGAGCTGACTCATGCAACTACAGAACAAGCTTCCTTTCATCCCAAAGGAGGAAGCACTCTAAGGGAGAAAAATGAATCTTGAAGGAACTTTACCTTTTAGTTTTCATTATGGAATATAAGCTGAGGCTTAAGAAAATGTTTAAGACACATTACACAGCAAAGAGGAAAGAACAGAAAGTTCTGATGCCCAGCTCTACCCTTCACTCACCACTGCATAGTCCTAGAGCTCTTACATTGACTTTACCAGGAAAGAAGGTGCTGGTGCCAACCCCAGCAACAGGTTTGAATCACTCTCATCAGAATGTACTGCCAAAGCTGGGTTTAAATAGCCTAATTGATTAAATACCTATTAACTGGAAGTCAAAGGGCACAGCTGTGCTAAAGATGTAATCAGGAGGCCCTTAAGCCATCATGACAACAGATTTTAATTGAGTTTTCTATTAAGCCCATTCTCCCTTTCTGATCTATCACAAAGAAATAAAACAGTTCTATTTTGAAATGCTAATTTGCATTTAAATTCTGGTGCTTCAACAGTCACCCAGGAAGTCTACCACCCCAAACCATACAATTAAGTTTCAAGCAAGAAGATTTTATCCCACACAGTCACTTAAACTGGAGAAATACGGCTGCACCAGTAGTGAAATGTTAATTCTGTTGAAATTCTGACAAACTTTGTTATTGACTTCACTGGGGCTTCGTGGTTGCCCATTAGGTATCAAGAGGTATTACCCTCTATTAGATGATACTGAAAAGCACATGAGTATCTTCTGCATATTCAGGCTATAAGATTTCAGGCAATTTCTGAATTAAGCCTATTATTTCCTGTAGATTTATGTATTTTCCAAAAAGACAGCCAATTTTTACTTAGAAAATGAATGATAAGGAATCTAGCACGCTCCTAGTCAAATTGGTAAGACAATTACTTAACTTTACAGTTAGAATAATGTTCCTTATTTCTAGCCTGCATTAGCATTGTATTAGCTTTGAACCCCTTTATCACAATACTTTATTTTCTCTTAGATTATAGTCATTAACTATCAGAAATAGCCTCTACTACAACAGCCACAATGTTGATCATAGCAATGAAAAAGATACACATCAACTAAAAAGCTTCCCCAATAAAAGCCATCATCTAGTTCAATGTCATTAAACAGATAATGACCAAGATCTACCTTTACAACAGCAAGATCCTTCCACTGAGTCAGGAAAGTGCTCTAAAGCTTCATTTGGCTACAAAAAAACATATTATTTTGAATGATCACAAAATGAGGGAGAATTTCTTTGTTTCAGCTTTTTTTCCCTCCATCTTCAATCATTTTTAAACAAAACATTTGACGCTTCTATTTCAATTAATCCTTTAATTCAATCCTTTCAATCAAGGGATTAATTGAAATTAAATGATTATTGGAAATGTGTTTTGACATTTCAAAAACAGACTTAGTATATTTCATTTTGAGTAATATGTTTTATCAAAACATTTTTCAGAATCCTTTTTTTCTCTTTGAATTCTTTCTTCTTTCTGCATTGAACTTGATAAAAAAAACCTCCTTTCCTATCTCTGTCAAAATAAAACCATGTGTTCATTTAGGTAGTAGGTAAAACTAATTCCAAAACTTGGAAAAAAGATTTAGAACATAGAGTTACTATGCTTGGTTAGGCGATGTTGAACAGAAAAGTGTCAGGCTATCTTTCAGCCTTGAAACTTATATGTAAAGGGATTTCAAGGTGGATTTCTGAATGCCAGGAACATCAGTCATGAAGAGAAGATGATATTTTTTCACCTGTAACTGTAGAGCATTAGGGTTTCATTAAAACCCCTAAAACTAGCCAATTTAAAAGGTGTACTGGGTGACACAGGGAGGATTCCAAGCTATGTGACTACCCACCAAACCTGTCAGTTGCATTAGTTACGCAACATTGTATCACCAAGGAAGATAATAATATGTATTATTATTATTAATTAGCAGGAGTAGTAATAATGAAGCACTGTAGAGTGCAGAGTGATAAAAAATATATATATTTATTCCCTAGGATGAAAAAAAATAAAAAGCACTGGAAAGTATTATTTAGGTAACTACATCTCATTGGTTACAGAGGGATTCATTCCCTTTGAACCAGTGAGATGTAGATGCAAGAATAAGTAGATCCCAAAGCAGATTTGAAGATCTGGGCCTTGGTCTTTAACCTCTGCTCCACCAAACACCTGCAGTAAGTAGCTGTCCTGAGCAGGCTATTAAATAAAGGCATAGAACAAAAAATATTACAAGTAGTTCTGCAGAGGTATCTGGAATGTAATTCTTTTTCACACTGGATTAAAGCAAGTGGGCACCAGAAAGGAGGCAGTGAAGCAGATTTTTGTAAGCAGACCCTTATATTCTCCTGAAATCTGCACATAACCTTTATTCTACTCTGTTCAAGTATGTTAGTGATTATTATGCTTTCTTGTAAGTGAAACAATATTAGTTAAGATAAGTGATGATAATTCATCCTTGGGGAACAACTGAAGCAGGGGAATCTGGGAAAAAAATATCAATCAAGTTTCTTTGTGGTAATGTAAAAAACTTTAGAAAGGGCCTCTACTGAAGTAGCTCAAATAAGGGCGAGCACCACAATCCCTGTGAAATATGGTTAAAGATAGATTCAAAAGAAAAGATTTAAAGCTCTGCAGGCACCAGCAGAAGATTTACATCAACTGATTTGTCTCTGTGACATTTTCACAATACAGCAATGTTTTAAATGGCCTGTGTGCAATTGGGGCATAATGTCAAAAGGACGATATTCTCACCAGAGCCACTGAGAATAAATCAGGGAGCGCACAGTTACTATTTTCACTCCCAGGTTACCTCAAGAGAAGAACTGGGCTGCCTGCAATTGGTGCTTGGTTGCTTTTGATCTTCATTAATTAACTAAGGTATACTTAGCACTACAGAACCTCAGTTACATTTCAGATCAGAAATCATAGATTGCCTTTAGTTCTTTTGATGGTATCTGTCTGCAATTCCATTGATCGATGCCATCCAAAAGTTCATCGGGGTCAAAGGCTGAACAGATGGACTTCTCACTGGGATGGCTAAAAAGAAAATAACATTTCCCTCGTGCCTTTGTTCAAACACCTTGGACAGATTTGACACATTTACATCTATAAACCATGTGAATAAGTGTGTGTTCTCCTCAGATGGTGGTTAGGATATTTTTCTTTTTAAAGAGAGTATAACATAAGAGTATACCCATAACAGTATACATGCTGCTTTTTGGGTGAAATTTGATACGAGTCCTCTTGAAAGCAATTATATAGTTGGTTACTTCAAGAGCCAACCCAGCGTTCTTCTATTCTTCCTCAACCCTTTCAGGGAAGTAATTCTTTGGAAAGCGACTTTCAACCTTCCTCACTAAACTCCAGCAGTATTTTCTGAACAGAATACACAGATTGACAGACAATCAGTGGTGGGTATGCACATGATACAGCAACTAATTACATTACAATTACAGGGCAATTACACTGTTTTAGACAACAAAAAGCAGTGTGCCCTCATGGCCAAGAAGGCCAATGGGATCCTGGGCTGCATTAAGAAGAGCGTCTCCAGCAGGTCGAGGGAGGTGATCCTGCCCCTCTACTCAGCCCTGGTGAGGCCGCATCTGGAGTATTGTGTCCAGTTCTGGGCCCCACAGTGCAAGAGGGATGTGGAGCTGCTGGAGAGAGTCCAGCGCAGGGCTACAAGGATGATCAGGGGCCTGGAACATCTGCCCTATGAGGAGAGGCTGAGGGAGCGGGGCCTGTTCAGCCTGGAGAAGAGAAGGCTGAGAGGGGATCTAATCAGTGTCTATAAGTACCTCAAGGGAGGGAGCGAGGAGGATGGTGCTGGCCTCTTTTCAGTGGTGGCCACTGACAGAACTAGAGGTAATGGCCACAAACTAAAGCACCAAAAGTTCCGCATGAACTTAGGAAATTTTTTTTAACAGTGAGGGTGACAGAGTGCTGGAACAGGCTGCCCAGAGAGGTTGTGGAGTCTCCTTCTCTGGAGATCTTCAAAACCCGCTTGGATGCAGTCCTGTGCCACGTGCTCTAGGTGACCCTGCGTGTGCAGGAGGGGGTTGGACTAGATGACCTCTAGAGGTCCCTTCCAACCTTAAGCATTCTATGATTCTATGAAAAACAAATAACTGAAACCAAAGGTGCTTTTGCACTGAGGTTTGTATGGCATCTTCTACATAATGCAATTTCTATCTGCTAAATGGAGGCTGATAACAGTCAGTATTCATGGGCAATAACAACATCCTTGCCATCTTTGGTCCGCTAATCAAAAACACGCTAATCAAAAGCACGTTTGTGTGCTACCTTCACACGGTTGTGTTGTTGATGTTCAGGTTGTACATAAAGAGAGAGAGACCAACCGCACAGTGATTATTTTATATACTTACAATGACTGCATTATAAAAGTCATTCACTTTACAGAAAGCTGATAGGAAACAGCATAATGGACTTTTGGAATAGTGATCAGCCAGATGAAATACTATGTTTTCAGGACATTCTGACAGCATTTACTCCTGTGACCCTCAGCATTCATAGCGGAATTCAAGTTTCCAGAAGCTCCTGTTTCCATGTGGGCAGCAAAATACATGGGCATGTGTCCAAAAGAACTGAGTGTCTTCAGCAACCTCACATATGGAAACAGAAAGCACAGACATGCAAAACAGTCAATGAATGAAGCTTTGGTACACACATTTTGCCTCGCAGCCACAAGACTTGGACACAGCCAGCAAGAGTAACTCATCTGATGTGCAGTAACTCGTTCAAGCAGAGTGACTTACTCATGTAACAGCTACAGTGAAGTACTCCTAAAAACTTGGCCGCTAGTTAGGTGTCTCACTGGGAGCTGTGCCCTCTTGAAAGTCTGCGCTTGACCAAGGATGTTCAGCACTTGAAAATATCTTACATCACATCTCCCTTTTAGAAAACTGAGCAGGTGGAATTTCTAAAACTGAAGTAGTTTTCCCCCACCTGCCAATGATTTTGAATGACACCTCCCCAGAGAAACCAATTTTTATAAATTTAACACAAGCTCCTCGTGACTCTTACATACAGTATATTCTAAAACAACACAGCCGTCTAGTGGTAGTATTATCTGCTGAAAATAAAAATCTTATTACTGCATACTTGTGCTGTCCAATACTTGACACTTCTAGAAAATGCCACATTTGGGGTTCACTTGGATCTAAATTAAGGGATATTGCCTGGTGAAGCCAGACTTCAAGTCAAAATACTGTTGGCACACTGCATCTTCGAGTTTATTTGGAATCAACTATGCCTAAGAGCAGACAGGTTTCATGATGAACTCTGGAAACACAAATCTTATGCATGAAAATGTTTTCTCAGTAAAGAGAAGCACCTGATATTACTTTTATTTCTCATTCTTAGTTCTCTTTGCACAACATCTCATCGTGGGCAAATATTCATCCTCTCACTTTTCTAGGTGGGCCTGGTATCAGAATATTCAAATCAACTAGTATCAATATGAACGGAAGAGAGTCCTAGCAATACCTAGTTCAAATATTTTTCAAAGTAAGACAGAACAGGCACCTAGATTTATGATTTCAATTGTCAAGAAAGCACTTTCTGTATTTATTACTCCAAAGACAAATCTACATACAAAGATGGTGATGGCAGAATATGAAAAATTATCACAGTTAGTAATATTTGCTAGCCATAGCTTTCTCAAGGAAATATAGCAATATTTCAAATTCAGCAATACTTGAATAACAAGTAGTCAAGCCTAGATTTCCAAGCAGTATTAGCAGCTGAATTACCTGAGATAAAACAGGAAGGGCAATAAGGGCAATAATCTCTCTAGAGTCTGAAGGAAAAAAAAAAAAAAAAACCCTTTCCATTCATTAGTTACCCTCCACATTAGAAATGTTAGTAAATGAAATCCTCTTTTTAAGAAGCAATGAAATGAAGACAGTGTTGCAGCTGAGTAGTAGTGGCCTGTGGGAGCTCCTTCAATGTCTGTAGAGGGAGAGCTCTTAAGACAGCTAGAGGATGATACAGTCTATCAAAAGGTAGTCTCATATTATAGGAAAGAAAGTGACAGGTACTCTAGGTATTTAATTCAAGTCAGCTTATAGGGCAGATGGCAGTGGGGACCTCCCACAGAGACAAGCTTCCTCACCAGATATTGCTGCAAAAGGATCTGGAAGAGAAAAAGCACTCTCATTTCGGGCAGATGAGAGGCAGGCAACCTGCCTGAAATGGGATGGCTGTGTGTTCATGGAGGTAGGCTCTGTCCTTAAAGATGGCCCTCCATGTTGAAGATGCACATGTTACAGCTTTGGATTTGTCCTCTGAGTTCTGCTATCAGAAAACAGAGTGGCTACAGGACTTCAGACGAGGAGCATCTACTGTGAATGTCACATGAGAGGGACAAGGGAAGGGGATGAGAAACTGCCACCTTTCTCCTCACAGCCTCTGCTAGACATTTTGAACTGCCATGTTGGGAGCAGAAAGCACACCAGGTGGTAGTAAAGGGCTTCACAGACCCGGGCTGAGCTCTGCCTTTTTGTCCCACTCCTGTTCAAAGTTTCTGCTCCCTTAGAGGCACTGTCTGAGTTGCAGCAACAGCTCTGCAGGAGACTCGGAGCCACAAGCACAGCAGATGATGGCTATTAGCTCCTGTTCCTCACGGCCTCCTTTGGCCACTTAGGCAGTATAAGGAGCTCTCTCATCTCTCTCCTCTTGCCCTTTTACAGTGAGGAGGAAGAGTTGAGTCAACTTTAGATGCCAGAGCTGCTCTCTGTGATTCTGTGAGGACAGATATCATTAAGCTACCACCAATGTATTGCTCTTTGCCAGAGAGGAAGTCCAGAGAAGTTTATACACATGGAATTGTTTTGCACACAAACATGGAAGCCATTTGGGTGTGGATATGGACATGACTTGCAGTTCAGGTTTCCCTATAAAAATAGAGGGAGTTGGAGGTGTGATGCCCTACACGGTTCTGTGGAAAGAGGCATTTTTTTTCAAATATTTTCACTTCATTTTGCTCAAAAAAGCATAGTTTTAAACTCCCTAAGTCACCTGAAGTTATATCCAAGAAGTGGGAGCTTTGTTGGACTTTCTGTCTAGGTGAAGGTGCAGGAAGAGAAGGACAGGCAAAGGTGCCAATACCATCATTATGGCAGAGCCATTCCGGCCAAGGCTTTCTGCTGCAGTTGAAACAGAACGGCCCCTGGAAGCCTGCCAGTGCCATTAAGCAAATCCTGATAGATATCTGCAACACAGTAAACATGACTCTCATACTAATTGCAGTGTTTTGCTACAAGAGAAAGACATGTTTCCCGGAAGCTGTAACTCCTTGCATTCAGCACAGGCTCCCAGAAGTTAACTAAGCCGCATTCACCAGTCTAGACACTATAATCACTTCACCTCTCAGTAAGAGGGAAAGGCCTATAAACTCTATGGCAACCAATAACACCACCTACCAAAGTTCTTGACAAAAGGGTATTTTTTCCTCAGCGTGCTCACTGTTGCCCTGCAGAAACCTTTAGCAGAGTCAAGTGGAAGCTTATGGAGAGTACGAGGCTTAAGTTCCCTCTTCACAGGGGAATAAATCATGCTAACAACGTCTACAGCTTGAGGCAGATCACACGGCTCTCTGTGCCACTCCTAGCTGAAGCCTTCAATATAAACACAGTCTAAGTCTGGTGAAAAACAGAAGATGAGAATCAGGAAAAAAGGAGGTCCTTCATGTCCTCACATGATGAGTCATACTGTGGGTGATAGATATCAGCTTTCTAGGAAATCTTTACATCGATGCAAAAATTTTCAAGATTGAACGAGATGTTCATATTCCTCTTTGACATCTCTCCTAACCAAGATCAGCCATGCTTCAAGCTCAGTTCTCATCTCACGTGGAGTCTGCAGTTCACAATGAATATCTCTTGCTTCCTCCCATACGTTCTCTGGCTTCCTTCCTTCAGTTCTTAGCCCCAAGGGACTGTCCTTCCAAAATACATCCATCTTCCAGTTCATCTGGTATGCTCTGTCCCAAGGGATAGAGATGAGAATAGTGAAACCTAGCAACTTCAGCAAAAGTCAACTACCAACGTCAACAGTTACCAACAGCTGTTTCACTCTTTAGTAAGGGCAGGCAGACCGGACGGGAGGGAACTCAAAGGCAATGAAACACCACCATGGTCTCTTGTTGACACAATGCAGTTGCAGATGTATGTCTGAAAAATATCATTCCCCCCCACCCAAAGCACAGCTACATCCACCTGTACACTGAAAGCAACTTCTGAGAAGATTAATACTTCCAGTATTAAACTGAAGGGCTTGGAGCTCGTGGACCATATTTACTCTTACTGTAAATGTCCCCATTGTTATAAATACTAATTTCTGTCTTTATTCACTGAGCATATTACTTCCTTCTCAGAAATGAAAATTGTACTAGACCAAAACAGGTATTTCCTATTCCTTATATTTACTTCTTCTGTTACAAGTAAATAATCAGAAGTAGCTTGCTCTGTGAAAAGAGCTGTAGATTCATGTAGATTCATGTAGATACTGCTTTTATATATATAGGGAGAGAGAGAAAGAGAGCGGACTCATCTACTTCATTTGGAGTAAAGCAGTATTCATCCCTAATTGTGATACCAGATAAAAAAACAGGTGTTAGTCTTTCAGGACAAATAGCCAAAATATCTCTTTTGTTAAGACTGATATTCTGCATCCTGCTTTCATTTGTCACTTCCATCACCCTCTCCCCATTTTTCACCAACAATTGCCAGTTTCATGCCCTATTTGTTGCCCAGGGCTATGGATATGATCATGATGCTCACTGAATTGCTCTGGAAGTGGCTCTACTCAGGTCAGGGGAACCACTTTTGTGATTACTCATTATCTGAAACGAGAAAGACATAACAGTTACGGAAGAAGAAAATGATATCTACCTAAATCAGCATTTTCCCTCCAAACATAACTCCTTACTTGCTCCTTTTAATAGCTATTTTTATAATTTACAATTTGCTATTGCCCGAACTTCCTTTTGTCTGCAAATGCAGTTTTTTAAAACAAGATTGTTTAAAACAACATCATTAATTTCAGATTTATATAAATATATATAACAATGATTTAAGCACTTTAAAAAGTGCTTGTTTTTCCTTTGGCTAATATTAGCCCATTTTGCTTTAATGCACTTCCATTTTCCCTACGTGCAATTACACATAGATATATAGATAGATATATAGATATATTTTCTAGATATAGAAGATATCTAGATATCTAGATATATAGACATATATAGACAGACGTAGATATATAGACATATTTTCGTATGTATTTCAGCACAGCGCATTTTAAAAAGTCCCAGATCCTTTAGCATTCTTTTCTGGCACTATCTGTTCAGTTCTTTCCCTTGATGTTATTTTTTTTTTCAGAGAAATTGCATGTTGCTTCATGAGCTCCAGCTCTGAGTGCCTTGTCATGTTTTCTAAACCTCCTTCAGGAGACTTCCCAATTCCCCAGACTTGCTCACTTGAAGTCACCTTCCTGCTAACAACCTGTTGTTAGATCTGGATCTTCACTTTGGTCTCTGATTGGGATTTTTTTTTCCCCGAGATCTTTGTGCCTTATTCTTTGTAACCCAGGGGTCACCTTGATGATGTCTCTCCGTCTATTGTCTGTGAGCCGGGGGCTGAGCCCCACGGACCCACACGGGCACTGCGAGGCTCCCGCAGCTGGGAGCCAGGGCAGTACCCACCTTCATTGCTTCCCGCCCGTGGATAAATGAAACATGAAACGCGGGTGCCCCCGCACACGGCCACAGATGCAACGCTAGCAAGGACTCCAAAGGAGCAGTGGGTGGAGGCCGTGTTTAGGGAGCGCCTTGACCCTCCACGGCTCCCCCGACACTCGCCCCACACACGAGCACCCTTGTCATCCTGGTGGACACCTCAGCAGCCAGGTGCCCCCCGCCATGGGTGCAGCAGTGGTCCCTACTTGTACCTGACCTGAGGGGGCAGCCGTGTGGGGGTCTGCCGATGTGGGAGAGACCCACTCATGGAGGGGGGCTCCAATGTGGGGAGCACCCACCAATGTGGGGTGTCTATGGGGGGGACCAGCCAATATGGGGGAACTATTGATGCAGGGGGGGACCCGCCAATGCCGGGGGACACAATGATGGGGGGGAGGACCACCCCGGGGGGGACAACAGATGGAGGATGCAAATCGAGGGAGGCCCCCTGATCCGGGAGAGCTCCGACCGATGGGGAGGGCAATGGGGGTGGCCGACGGGGAAGCCCCACAGCTGGGGACGCCCATGTGGCGGGGCCCGCGGCGGGCGCGGGCGGTGGCGGCGCCCCGCGGCGGGGCCCCGCGGGCGGCGGGCGCAGTGCGCAGGCACGGCGCGCGCGGCGCCCCGGGCGCGCCATAAGACGGCGCGTCTGGGGCCGGCGCGGCGCCGCGCGGCGCAGAGCGGACATGGGGCCGGGCCCGCGGAGCCGCAGCTAGCGCCGCCGCCCTCGCTCCGCCGCCGCCCGCGGCGGGAGGCGCAGGTAACGCCCGCGGGGGCAGCGCCGGGCCGAGCTGGATCGGGTCGGGTCTCTGCTGATGCCCCGCGGGGCCGTGGGGGGCGCGGGCGAGACCCCCCCCCCGGTCGGCGGCTCCCTCCTTCCTCCCCCCCGCACAAAATGGAGGACGGCGGCTCGGGTCACCCCGGAGCGGGGCCGCCGGGCCCCGAACAGCCCCTCGCCGAGGAGGCGCCGGTCGCTGCCGCGGGGCTCGCGTCGGGCTGGGGAGCTGCCGCGGCGGGAGCTGGAGCCGTCCCGGGGATGCGCCCCTCGGTGCGGTGCTCGCCCTCCATGGGGACCTCCCTTTCCCCAGCGCGATCCGGGGGCAGCGCGGCCCTGCGCGGTGGGGTCGGTGCGGGCAAGGCGGTGGGGGACGCGGGGTGTCGGGGACGGCGGTGGGGGACACGGAGTGCCCAGGGCGGCGTTCCCCGCGTCCTGCCCTTGGCCGCCCGTCGCCTGCGCTCCGCAGAGCTCCCAGTCTCGCTTTTTGGGGTAGTTTTTCTCGGGTCGTGCTCGCCTCTCCTGCCCGCCTGTTTGCCAAGCGGGTCACATCTCTCTGGGTCAGTGGAGAATAGTAAAGCTCAAGGTAAACAGAGGGCAGCTTTTGCCATGGAAACTAAAGTTGCCAGGGGAGCACTACTCTGCACTCGGAAGCTGTGATCCTGCATCCCACATGTTCCCAGGCATCTCCAGCTTCAGTGGCAGAAAACTTCCAAAGATAAAGCACTTTCCGGGGCCAACATGCCTCTTTTGAGCTCATACATAATGCAGATCTGGGTGGCAGCGATTCTCTCCTTTCAGTGAAAGTTTCCCAACATTTGAGCTTTCAGTTTCTCAGCCAGAAAGGTGAAACAAATACACATCAACACTCCAAGGATGTAGCTACTGCAATATTTATTCATCCTGTGTAAGCTGACGCTGTGACACACGTTTCCCTCATGTTTATGGAGAACCGTTTTCTCACGACTGTTTCATTTCCTCTGCCTCGTTCCTGTATAGCCAGAACCACAGCACTGGCTCTGCTGCAGCTGAGAGAAGAGACAGACTCGAGCTAAATTACCAGGCTGCTTCAATGAGCCATCCAGGGGTGGGAAGCCTGCTTCCCTCATCTCCAAGGGACGCAAAGTGGGAGATTATTCATCATCATAAGTGCAGGAGTCTTCCCAAAAAAAAAAAAAAAGTATGTGCAGTAGGAGTAACATAATGGAGTCCTTGAAAAGAGTTA
Organism: Tinamus guttatus; assembly: GCF_059628265.1. Lineage (NCBI taxonomy): Eukaryota > Metazoa > Chordata > Aves > Tinamiformes > Tinamidae > Tinamus > Tinamus guttatus. The sequence goes on from NW_028289031.1 coordinate 2,709,626, forward strand.
ATGATGCTGGCAACATCTACTTTTTTTTTCCCCCCCCCCCCCCCCCCCTTTAATTTTAAAGGGTGATTCTACTTGATGCTCCAACTACTCTTGACCAAAAGATCATTCTTTTGTTTTGATTCATGTTCAGTTTCATGGGCTCTTAGCAGTTGGCTCATATTCCTGACCACAAGCATCTACTCCTATTTTAAATTGGTAAAGAGGCTGTGTGATTCCAGGCTCTATCATTCTCACAGGTGAATTCCTCATCAAGGCATTAGAAACACCAAACCTTTCTATCTCTCTCTTCATTGAGAGAAAAAAAACTCTCTTTATGTTGAGTTTTTCCAACTTTATAATATACATGTATGTGATTATATATATAATTTTAGTATATGGGACTTACTGGTTTGCATTCCGTAGCGGCTTCACTTGTTTTCCAGAATCCTGAAGAAATAAGCTCTAAAACTGACTGCAGCACAAATGACCTTCAAGGGGCTAGGCTGGCTGGTCATGGCAGACCTTGTCATAGCAGGTCAGGCCCTTCTCTGGAGCCTTGACCTCACGAAGGCACCTACACCCAGAGAAAACCCTGCCCCTTCTCCCCGTGCCCGGTGCCAAGTGTGCTTCCCCGAGTAACCCAAGCTGGCAGGGAATTAAACATAACTTCTTTAAGGGACTGGGGTTGGTGTGAGGATAAAGAAAATGCTCTTCCGTAGAGCTTTTGTTGACTGCTTTATTTCCTGCTCTTTGAGATGTGGGAAATATAATGCTTGCTTAAAATGAACCAAAAGCGCTTTCAGGTGTATGGACATAAACTATCATTATGTGCTATCCTTGAGGTACATTTTGGCTGAGTAAGCCTGTTCGTGAGCGCTGAGGCAGTTATGATAAATTACATTTTCTGGGTTCGGTTCCAGACACTATACTCATTTATGATGATTCTTGCCAAATTCCCCACACAATTCCTCTCTCCCTTGCCTATCTATAGAATGGATGCAGACAGCAGTTACCTCCTTCCACAACATTGAAAAGGCTTCAGAATACTATTTTTATAGGTCAAGCCATTTCTCATTTTTACTGAGTATCACTTTGTTATTCTTTCTTTTAATCGTGAAGTTTTCCATGATTTCTCTTCAAAACATGCTATGCTGGCTGCCATTAACTTCACTGCAGTGGTTTGGTAATCTAGGGAACTGTGTGAAGCTAGTATAAAGTGAGTTGTGACTTTCTGGTGCAAGTACTCATTAGCAGTCCCCACTGGACAAAGACTATTTTTAACTCCTTAAAAAGAAATCAGTTCTTAAATAACGCTGACCTGCATTGACCTCAGGCATTTTTTTAAGGGGCTAGTAATACTTTAATGAATTCAGTAGCATCAAACTTAATGCAAGGTTGTTCAGGCCTGGGACCTGCATAGTTAAATACGGATTTGTGTGTGTGTGTGTATTAGCAGAGTTTTGATGAAGAGGAAAGAATAGAAACATTGTCAGCCTTTTTCCTGGTAGGGAAAATTCTAGTTTAAAAACATGTCAGTGTGAGCTTGGGCATAGACTTCTCCTGTGGAGCCACAATTTGCCACTGGCTTGGTGTTTGCGTGTCATTCTGCCTGGCAAGCAGGTCACCGTGTTGGTGGAGCATTCACCTTTTTTATTTTCACTTAGCCATGTTTAAGCACAGGGTTTATACAGCTTCAGCATGGCTAGACTTCTGTCCGTGCCTAGTCCCACAATTCAAAGGCTCAGGCAAAAACAGAGATTAAAAAACCTTACCTGGCAGTTTGGAAGACTTGCAGGTTTGCTCTTCTGCAGCATCACTAACGAGGTGGGTCTTTTTTAATGAAACTCTTGGTTGCAGGTAGGAAGGATGAGCTCCTATGCTGACATCTGCGGCTCCAAGCAAGCGCAGGGCAGCACTGAGGGAGGTCACCAGCGCTATGGGGTTCGGTCCTACCTGCATCAGTTCTACGAGGACTGCACGGCCTCGATTTGGGAGTACGAGGATGATTTTCAGATCCAGAGATCGCCTAGCAGATGGAGCGCCACGTCCTGGAAGGTACTGCCCATTGCTGGTAACTGTAGGCAGAAACTCCTCCATGTTGAGATTTTCATGTGTAACTAGTTACTTTGGCCCAGAAAGACCTTCTGTTGCTCAGTTTTCCATGAGATGAGTGATCAACCATCCTCCTGGGAATGGCTCTTTTACCAAGGCGTATCAGATTATTGGGTCTTTGGATGCTCTGGTTTCTCTGTTACAAGGAGCCGTGTCACTGAAACATCCAAAGTCAATAGTCTTGTCTTGGTATCCCTGCCTGTAACACCAAAGGGATAATTTACCTCTGTTCCCACCTGCAATGATCTCTTCAAGTTATTAGGAATAACAATGGTGGATTAAGAGCAGTGACACTGGGAGCATGTGACGCAGCCATCGAGAAAGCAGTAAGACTTTTCCTTAAGGTTAGGAAGCTTAACAAAATCTGAGAATAACTGAGATAACCATGGTGGTGATCTGATCCAACCCTTCCACTCAAAGTAAGGCCATCCCCTCAAAATCAAACAGTTAAAGTGTGCTAGAAATACTTTGTGATGGGCTCATGCTGTAGCAACCTCCTCCATCCTGGCAAGGGAATGACACTCTATGGAGGAAAAGAAACACAAGTGAAGGGTACAGCATAGACCATGAGCAAGGACTGAAAGGGTGGTGCTAATCACCACCCTATAGCTAAAGTAGTAATTAATCACACAGAGCTGCAGTTAAATTGTGATCCTCTCTATGACTGGCCGTGTGGACATGAAATGCCGTGTAGAGGCTTTCACAGATGTATGTGCCATTGTTTCCAGAAATGCCAATGTACACCTGGATTTATATAAGGATTGATTGCAAAAATATAGTTTATCCACATTTTCTAGTTCTAGTAAGGCCATGTATGACCTGAAAGAAAAACAGCAGTATTGTTAGAACTGAGAGCTGTTGCTGCAGACTCTAAAACCTAAATGCTTTCCAGTACTGCTTGCTAACTGAAAGGCCGTCTTCATGATTAAATTTCCTGTTTTACAGGTGGGACTCATCTTCGGAACGATTTTTATGCTGATAGGCTTGACCGTGCTTGTCGTTGGTTTTCTCGTGCCGCCAAAAATCGAAGCTCTCGGGGAGGATGATTTTGTTGTGGTTGATAACCGTGCCGTTCAGTTTAATGGGTCCCTTGACGTGTGCAAGCTGGCGGGTGCCATCCTGTTCTGTGTTGGAGGGACCACCATGGCAATGTGTTTGCTGCTGTCTGCTTTTGCTAAAAGTTACTCCAAAGAAGAAAAGTACCTCCAGCAAAGATTTAAAGAAAGAATAGCTGATATAAAAGCCCATGCCAACCCAGTCACAAAAGCGCCAGCACCTGGAGAATCAAAGATACCTGTCACTTTGTCCAAAGTTCAAAACGTCCAACCTTTATCCGAAACCTGACCCTTCTCCTTTAGGTTTGTTTCTCACTTGTACATCAGTTTATCAGAAAATATCAGCTGTTGTTGGCATCCATGCTAGTAATTACATCAAGTGCACTGCTATACGAGCATACAGCTGACTGAGAACCTGCTCCAACACAAGTTTAGGGTTGGAAGAAGTGAAATTATACAGTTAGAGCTGTGACCAGTGTGTTCAGTGTGGTCAAACATTTTCATCTATGTTCAACCAAGGAATCCTTGCAACCGTGATTAGCCATTTAGCGTATCAGACCGTAACCCTAGAAAATAGGTGGTTGCAACAGCTGTACTGGGGCAGCCTGCATCCCACTCTTCCTATAAGTTGGCCTTCTTGTTTTGGTTTCGTTGTGCTTTGAAAATATTGTTTGGTCTTACTTTTACTTCCTCGCTGTGCTGTCCAGGAAGCTGAGGTTCTGCCCTTGTAACTTGCACTCATCCTCCCATCTTGTTTGTCACCTGTAGCAAAGTAATAACGTGCAGGTAGCACAGGTGTGATGTTGGGTTGCCCTTGGTCTGAGCACCTTCCCAGGGACATTACTCTGTTACTTTGCTTTTAATCATTGCTACATTAGCAAAAAAAAAAAAAAAAGGAATTCATATGGGAGGTTTGATATTGGTTGCCTCATTACACTGTGTTTGAGCCTCATAAAACATTGTTTTGGTTTTGACAGGATGTGGATTATTGTCATTTGACATGCCCAGGCCCCGTGTTCTGTCAGTATATTATTCTCATGTTAGATGACCTTAACATATTTAAAGACATTTTGAAATGCTGTTTATATTTTTATAGGTAATAGAAAGTTATGCTTAATCAGATAACATTTGTGCAAATGCTTACCTGAAGACTTGTCCTTTCACTGAAGAACCTTAATTCCTTTGTCACCTGGGGCAATTACTTCACTGTCTTAATCTATGGATTTAAATTAAACCATATGAGAGATGTGACATTTGTATTCTCCAACAATATGTGCCACCTTATAGTTCTGTCTATTTTTTGAATGGATTGAATAAAATTCTAGGTCTGAGCCAGTCATAGATTTTGTGAAAAATCTCTGTCTTGTCAAATGTATTTCATAACATTTCATTTTGAAAGTAGAAATCAACAGTCAAAATTGATTGGCTTCTTAGGGCAGTTTGTGTTTTCAGATTTCCAAAGTGGAAAAAAAAATCACCTTAGTGTTGAATCCAGAAGATGCTAATACCCTAATGACAGGTATGTGGTAACAACTACACCCCTTGCCTTGCTCCCATAACATTTCTTGGTCTGGGCCTCACTTCAGACTTCCACAGCATAAATAAGCCAGAATTTGTGTTCAGAACTTTCCACTGAATCTGTAAGAATTACTGTGGCTTACAACAGCACCACAAGCAAAACTGAATTATCTCTGAAAAGAAGCAAAAGAGCCTACCTCAAATGTAGTTGCAGTGTCCACATTTTAGCCCTAGAGAAGATGGGCAATTCAAAGCTTATCACAAATACATGATTTCATAGAGTAAAATGAAGTAGGTCTTGTCTCATCTGAGGATCTTTTGGCACTGATAAATTAGAGACACAAAAGCACATTGCACACAAAACTCAAAAATTAGATTGCAACTTTGAGGCAAAGCAGATGAAGTGGTACTAAAGAGGGTGAGATGAGGAGGCAGGTAAGATAAGCAGCTCCGTGTGCCTGCAAGGAAGCCCGTGAGGATTTGCTGACCGAGGCAAGCATACGCCTGTGCTGCAGGCCAGGCGCGGGCTGCCGCTCACTGCTGGCTGTGACTTTCTTTTGGCTTTCTTTTCAATCTGGCATGAATTTTGTTTACTACTTCTTCCTTTCACTGCTGCCGGGCCAGCGGTGTGTGGGCAGCAGAGAGTCAGGCCAGCCTGACCTCTTCCAACACAACGTTTTTAATTAAAAATTGCACGTGGAGGGGAAAAAAAAAAAAGTGACATTAAGTTTTACAATGAAGTTCACTGGAGGAGATGAGGACAATCTACTACTGAGTCCCAGCTCTCCACCTACATTTTGTCAATGCTTTATTAAAAGTTTGATCAGAAATCCAGCCATAAAAGAAAGCCTAGCTTGGGTTTGTTTATCCCAAGAAGCTCTACGGATCTATGAGTTGCCTCAAAACACAGGCCACAGCCACCCACATTCTCCTGCTGGGGTTTTGCCCAGAGGACAGCCGACATGACCAGGAATGGACGGGTACGAGCACTAAGCGCTCGGTCACGCTGCGCGCCGGCTGCGCTCAGCTGGACCCGCTGACGCTGTGAGGAGGGGTGAGTCACGGCATGAGCCCCGTGCCCAGGAAAGAAAAACCCTCAAGGATATTAGTGAAGCCTCCTGGGACAGGACGCGCGCTCGGGGTTTAGCAGCAGAAGAAAGCTGCTGATATGGGCATGGCTAAAGCTACCGCACGCGTTTCATCGCATTAGGCCCTTGTTTCCGTTGCTTAGCGCTTCACCGCAATTGAGAACTGCAGAGGCTGAAATCTTTCACAACAGGCAACATAGAAATGCTCAGGAAAAAAAAAATGCTGTCACTTGTGAGAAGCCACATACTGGGAAGTCTAAGTCATATTAGAAACATTTTCTTGTGAAGCTTTAACGCGTTTGCAGCGGGGAGGGCGAGGTGCTTTCCTTGCCCATGGCAGCACAGGAGTGTCCCCGCCAGCCGGGCAGGACAGGGCGAGGGGTGACCTGCAGCGGGTGGTGCGGCCTGGCCCCACGCAGAGCTCTCCCTCACACGGGGCCAGGGCGCTCGCCCCGCACCGGGCCTGGCCTGGCCTGCGGGGACCACGCGGGGCCTCCCCTCGCAGCAGCCACCCGCGCCAGCGTGTTCACACAGGGGCTACTAACGGCCTCCCGAACGCAGCTAAGTCTGACTCGAACAGCAGAGACCTGATTTCCACCCGCGGACCTCCCCACTCAACATACATCTCTCAGTTTCTTCATGTCCACCCTGTTTTTTTTTTCCCCTTCTGCTCTCATTTGTGAAAATTACAGTGAAACTCCTTCTAGGCCAGTGCTATTTTCTCAGCAATTGTGGTGAAAGAAATCACATTTTTCAGCCTGACTGCTAATCACTGGCTTAATTTTGATTAATGCGTGCTCTCCCGGTGATTCCATCCGCTTCCCTTACCGCCCTGCCCAGCAGTAGCTTCTCTTCAGCATCTGTTCCCCTCTTCTCCCTGAGCTGTCTTGACCCCTTAATTTTCCTTTCAATCCCAGGGCACAGTGACTCACAGGCAGAGCGGCAGGAACATCCCCTCCTCCCAAGCTGCCCATCAGCACATTTAATTCCCAGCTTCTGCTGCAGCCTCAGCTCGCCCTTCCCCAGCACACGGTTTCTAATCACAGGAAAGAGCCCTGCTTGGAAACGGCAGCGTGGGGAGGCTGCAGCTTCCTGACCAGCAGCTGCAGGAGGGAGCTTGGCCAGGGTGTGGGAGCAGGGAATAGCTGCAGAGCCTGAGCAGGGAGGCAACCCAGCCATGACCAGTCACCTTGTCCACATCTGGGCTCTGCCAGGTCATTCCCAGCACACGGCTTGTCCCCGAGTGACACAATTGCATGTGGGGAGACTGCACATACTTTTTTCCTGCTTCACACATTTAGGGATTCCTGTGCTCCTTCCGGTGTCTGGGCAAACAGCCCACCTACACCCAGATTTTCTTCAGCAATTACTGGGACACGAGGCAGACCACACAGTGTACGTTTCCTGCATTGATGCGCTTGATACATATCAAGCAGGGACAGGTTTGGTTTTGTTCTCAGATAATTTGCTGAGGGCTTGCCCTGAAAATAACCTCTGCCATACTAACAGCAAGTCGAGGAAATATTTCTAATGGACATGCAAACAGAAAAGAAAGAACGCAAGTAACTGCTTTTATTGTTTTGTCTAATCATTTGCAGCTGTTTCTTGCAGGCTTTTTCCATAATTCACCATTTATGGGCTTTTGCAAATAAAGATGGAAGATCATTTTTAAATACTGCTAATAAGCCAGTCAATTTATTGCTATGCTCAAATATGCTGCTCCAGCAATTACATCTTCAAGACTCACCACTTTAGCGCGTTGCCTAGCTAAAGGCACCCTCCAGTCTGATACGACAAATAATGTGTCTACTCGGCTAGAAAGAGGCCTTTCTGGAATGTCATTATTGCCCTGCGTCTGCTCTTATAATGACTTCAGCATCTGCTGCCCTTTCTCTCCGTCTCCTCCAGGAGCCTCCTGCCCTGACATTTCCTTCCTCAGCCTCTGCGCCTGTTTGCAGAGCAGCAGCGAGGAGGAGACAATAGGGACCCCCGCGCCAGGCACGTCGCTGAGGGGGCTCCTGCCTGCCCCAAATCACCGCGCGGAAGCGGTGGATCTGCAGCATGAGCAGGCAGCAGAGGAGGGCGTAGGGAGGTGAGCTGGAAGCAGCCCCAGGGGAGAGCCAGAAGGGGGGAAGCTGCCAAATTGCAGCCCTTCAAGCATCACTGCTGATCATCTGTCGGTGAATATCAAAATCACAGAAAAGCTCTAAAACCTATGACTTGGACTGCATAAATACCGTGGCTGAAATCTTGATGGAAGCAGACATTTTTAAAACTTTTAATACCAATATTCCTGTCCACCCTAGGTGGCCAGGCATGCACGAGTACTCTATTCTTGGATGGCTGCAGTGCCCCTAGCACGAGGGTACATTTTCCCTTGAAGCTACAATGAAAAAGAAATCTCTTCTGCTAGCTCTTACACAGACCAAGGGCCACACTTGAACTATGCCCTTGCAAAGGGATTTCTCCTGAAACTGGAACAAATCTGTTCCAGGACACAACCCCTCATGCTAAAAACTGCTGAGCACTTGCCATCAGACCGAGGAAGCAGCGCTTTCCAGAGCCTCCCGCAGCATTCATCACCTACAGGCTCATGGCCTCTTTGGGCCCCTGCTTTGTAACACGCTGTACAACCAGCGGGTACAGCTGCATCTCACCTTGCAATGCAAAATCCTTTCCGCTTGCTGTTGGAAGCAAGAGGCTTTCAGAAAAGTAGGCGCTAGTCAAAAACCCTCTGGGCACCAAGAATGCCAGATCTCCTCCTCCACTCTTGTCTGCCCCGAGATTCGCAGTTGAGTCCGCTTTGCTGGGGAAAGGCTCCGAGAGGGCAGGATGCGCCTCCAGGCCACAGCTGCTGCTGCTGCTCACACACAGAGGCCCATCTGCCACCTTTAGATGGGCTTGAAGGGGAGATACCAAAGCCCAAAGCACTGCAACTATCCTACTATCCCTGCTCAAGGATAAGCCACTGAGAGCAGTGCAGCCTTGAGAGAAGAACCCTTCAGACACAGCCTGCTACCAACCTGGGTATCTGAAGCTCACTGCAATGGCTCCCTTCTGACACGGACATTTAGGCACAGGGGTAGAAGAGCCTAAACCAACTCCCCAATCAATCACTCCAAACAGAAGTCCTTCCCACCTGGGAAAAGCCGAAATACCCCCACACACCTGGGTGCTGAGGCCTGAATGTACTTGATCCCCCAAGAGGATCAACATACCCATGTGTAAACGCAGGTGTAGGGTAGTACCCATCTCCTAAGCACTCACTAATGAAAGAGCCATTCCCTCCCGCCTCAATCATCCAAGGGAAGGGAGAATAAGGGGGGAAGAAAAGCAATGTGTGTGCGTGTGTGCGTGGGGGGGTGCTTTTCTTAATGACTAATTTCCACAAACCTTTTTGTTAATCTTGCTGAGAAATAAATGGCATGATGTTAGTTTCAGCATCTTCGTACGCTCTATCCTACTAGCTACTGCACCAAATTTGGAGCATGAGCTTCTAGCAATGCTTTTTCAATCTGAAGTCAAACAGTTTTTGAAAAAGGAAGAAAGTCCCTTGTTTCATCTACACTAGGAGGAATCTAATTCTCCATAAAATTTTGTTTCGGTATGTCAAGAACATGCAGATTCATGGCTACAGTTAGATTTTTCAAAGGTTCAAGCTTCATGCATCCCGCTTATGTTGTGAAATCTCTGATTAGTGTCCACCTATTTTATCATAAAATAAGAAAATCAAGTTTTTCCTTCTCTAAGAACTCTCAGTCTGGAAACTCACTCTCATACTCCTTTTAAGGACTATTACATGAAAGCTTTTAACTAATAAACCTGTATTTTGAATTAAATTGTGGTCCTACTGTGGACAAGTAGAAGTTATAATTGAGTTAGGGACTCATTTATAAAAAATACAAATATTAGGCCTAAGTATCATAGCTGCAGGTGATTTCAAGAAAAAATGTGAGCATTCTCTAGAGCTTCCTTCCAACCTCAAGCATCCTGTGATTCTGTGATTTACAGGCAACTATAGTCACGGCTTAGGTTGTTGTAGCACAGATTTGTACTTTTTTTCCTTCGGTTTTCAACTTCTTCCTATTTTCTTATGATCCGCTTAGCTCCTAGTTAGTTTTCAGCTGCTGCTATTTTCATTTTCCTCCAGGACTTCAAGCATTGTGAACTAAGCAAACAGAAAAGTACGCACATAACTTAAAAATATGTCGCCCTTTTATAAGGATAGTTATTGTTAGGTGTAATTATATTTTATTGCATAATTACAGGGAATTTCAGCTGCAAAGAATAATATTTTGCTTACCATTAAAGTATAACAAGACTAGATTATATGCACTTTATGTGTGCATTATACATAAGCACACAGAAAATGCATCCTGTTAAGAGTGCTCGCACACAGGCCTGTAACAACGCACATATAAATTTGTGTATAAGCAATAATCTAATAATACTAGGTAGCTATTGCCATGTCTGAAGCACTTCTTTCAGATAAAACTTAGACTGAGGGCTGTCAGCCACCCAAAACTTGCATTTCCCAATGCATTACCCAAACAAATCCTTCTTATCGCTATTATTTAGCAAATGTATCCTTACTCTAGGTGCTTCATTTTGTGCTTACATTTATTATCTAAAAGTTATTTTGAGGTTCCTTTAGGATAATCATTGAAAACAGCCAATGCAACCCCCATCTTAGTATTCTCAAGCAATCAGCATACTTACCTGTATTATCTTTTTTCTTCTTTAATTTCAACGAGATTGAGAGGAGATTGCATTTTCCTCTTCTTTACCCATTTCTAGGAACTAGGAACTAAGCTATGGGACTTCAGCCTACGCTTCCATGTTTTGCTGAAACTGGGAAATCACCTTGTATAGCAGATAAGTAAAAAGTGTTCCTACTAGTGAGATATCTAGATGCTTGATAGTTTTCCCAGTGAACAGACAGAACTAGTGTTATTTGTTCAGCATCAGCTGAACAGTATGTCTATACACACAAATCCGGTCCTAACTTGAGCATTTTTAATGGCCCAAAACACTGAAAAAAGCTGGCCAGTTTAACTGTGATGTTATTCATAGATAACAGCTAAATTGTCAGCATATTTTCTGTCTCAGTTGCAAAACAGTAAATACCAAACTTCATTTTTATAAAGTTCTAGTTATAGAAGAATTGTAAGAGTTTGATAACTGGTAACAGTCATCCAAAGACAGACTTAATGTCAACCTGGCCTTGACCTGAAGGAAAACACAGGAATACCTATATACTAACGCTCTTTAATCGCACATTGGTTTGATAAATAAAACCAAAACAATAAAACAATGCTTAGAAAACTCAGAACTGTTGTATATAGGCTTAACAAACTAATATTTCTTCCGTAAAACTTTTAGGATATCACACACAGCAAATGCACACATGCTTGCACCAACTGTTAGTAAGACCACTTGCACACTTCTTGTTTACCTTCTACCTTAACATCAGAATTATTGGTTATACAATAAAATAATTATCTCTATTTACAGCGTTGTAAGGTGAAAATGCTTGTATCTCTAGTTCCAACAAGTTGGATTGGCTATTCTGAAGAAAAATATACTATCTTCTTTAAAATATGAGCAACAGGAGGGAAAATATTTAGAAGGCTGAATAACACTCATCTGTACTTTCACGTTCCCATGAAAGACTGATTACATTCCAGATCATTAAAAATTAGTTTAAGCTTTTTAAATGACTCTTATTGATATTTATAAATCTTTTAAGTGTGGTAGACACTGAATATTTGAGGAAAAGGGAAGAAATGGCATAGAAACCACTGGCAGATAACAGCTACAAATAGAAAAAGAGGGAGAAGACTGTCAATGTACAAAGCTCTGTTTCTTCTAAATATTATTTCCAGCTACAAAATTTTGAGGCAAATAATGTGTTTTCCAATTTCAATAGGTCATTGAAAAAATCTTAATTTGGATATTTTTGCATGTTCATTTAATTTCAGACTTTGGAGGATGAAGAACTTGGCATAGGCTGTTCAAGTCTTCACCTGCAATGATATTAAGTAGGGTCCCATATGTGGTAAAACACTAACTTCAAGCCAAGAGGCCATGCATGGTAATGCCAGTGCAAGATCTGTCTCGATTCAGCACAGTAAGCCCATGCTTCCCATTAAGCATACGAACTATTCAGTTCTAAGTGAGAAAAGATGCAACATGAGCCATTTTCCTGCTATGCCTTACACAGAAGGTTGCAAGGGTGCAATCCCCGCTGCTTTCTCTAGCTGATTAAGCATTACTTGATAGGTTTTATAATGCCACAGCACAGATTACTCCACCTCAGGATTGGCTAGAAAGGTACATAGAGGATTTGTGAATGTCGTTTTCATCACAAGCACTTACAGTTATTTTATTCTCACTGCTCTTTTACCTCTGCTAAATTTTAAGTGTCTGCTTAAATCCCACTGAAATCAAAGAGATTTGAGCAAAAGCTTAATTGCTCCAGCAAATAAAAGAAGCACATATACTTGCTTAAGACCTTTGCTACATTTTGAGCCTATTTTGAACCAATCTCAAATGTAATACTTCCTTATATATTTATCAGACAAAAGACATATAAACCACAGATATTTTAGAATTATCATAGGGTTATAATGACCAAGAAAAATGATTCTAATCCTGTTCCTATCTTTTTAGTGTTATATTTTTTATACTTACACTGCCAATACTCAGAAACATGCTGAAGGATCTCTACGTATTTCTACTCCATTAGAAAAATATATTCAATAATTGCAAAAAAAAGTGCAGATGTTTGTATGAGCTTCAATCATGACAAGTAGTTCTAGACATTCTTCAAGCAGTGCTTTGAGTTCAGTTACTCATAAATGTAGCATTTTCCTTACTGGCATGAAATCAAGAAAAATGACAATTTCTCATAGCAATCATTTACCAGCATTAACAATAAAGAAACCCACTATTCCTTTTTATAATTAATTAAATTATTCTCACCATTGTGTTTCTATGAACTACAAATTATTGAAATTCCTAGCAGAGAAGCAATAAGAGTGATGGGATCGGTGTCATGAGAACTAATACTGTGGATCAGTGACTTATTTACTGTTGCAAATGAAGCCACAGATGGTCAGAAACCAGCATGCTCCGAAAGATGATGATACACTCTAAAGCATTAGGGCTACAGGGAGGATCCATAAGCACAAAACTTGCTGCCGAGTTTTACACAAGACTGGCAGGCTTATCCCAGTGTGTTTCATGCTGAACTAGCTCCATTGATAGCAATGATTTCATGATAGTTTCAGCCTGGGTCTAGGCTCACTCACAATTTTATTCATTAATAAATTAAATTTCTCATGGACTGATTTACAAATCAGTCCAAATTCATCTTTTTAAACTAATCTGCTAGATTGCCTTCCTTTATTCTTTCTTTCAATACAATAAATTTGTTAAATTGTTAGCACTTTGATCAGATACATTCCCACTTCTAAAAGAGAACACAAGTCACAGGATTTAATAAGCTGTCTTACTCCATAGCCCAAATGCTAGTGATTCAGGACAGGAGAATCACCAAAGCTTCTTGCTGCAAGTGGAGACAAACTATGGTGTTGTAGGCTGCCTCTGTACATTCTCAGCATTAAGTCATGGATATTTTTGAATGTAAATACTAATGATCCTAAAGAATATACTGGAAAGCCACTACTCAGGGCCATCAGGACTGACTCCTCATGGTAGTACACCATTTTCAGTGTGCATGAGTCCACTGATTGCAGAGCCCATTCCATTATATCATAATTTTAAGCCTGGAAAACACATGTATTGCACACATGGAATCTGAAAGAATACTACACATTCCCATTAAAAGTCACAATCATATCTCTTTTCTAAACAAGTTTATAGAAAAGTTCTGACATCTAACTCACTTGTCTTTTTTTCCTTTCCTTTACACATTCTAGAACGATGTTGTACATATGGTTGATTCTAGCACTGCTGACCACCTTATAACATAGAATAGTTCTTTATAATATTACTATAGATTAGTCTTATGTTCCCCTGCTTAAATTTCATCAGAAAGTCACATCTTGAAAAAATAATTCAGTCCTCTCTTGATAGGTATTAACGTTTATTATCTATGTCACTCCATATTGCATTATCTCAAGACTCCGTACATGGCACTCAACTTATCTTCCCATTATAAATTATCAATCAGAAACTATAACACCCTCTATACTTAAAATATTGTAATCCTTCATTTTCTCCTCATTACTTCTTTTTTTGTATCTATGCAACTGCAGCATAGTCACTGGTCTGGTCATTTTTTTCACTTTCTTGTGGGCTGGTGATTGTCACCCTTGGATTTGTGGATGCTCTTCCACGATGGGAGCCAACCTAGAGAAAGAAGAATCAAAAACCACATAATATTAACTTAATTGGGTCACAAAGATTTCACTTCATTTCAATACCGTGTTAATTTCCATGAGAAATTGTTAAAGTGAAAAAAAATATTTCCCAAAAGTGATCTTGTTAGCATTCTTGTTTAGTTTACACTTATACACCTTCCAAAGGGGAAAGTACTCAAATAAGACCTTTTCTCCCTCTTTCATCAGACATGTGGTTACCCACATACCCATTTAAAGTGAACACTCACTCACATTCTCTGCTCCCATAATGACTTCAGCATTTCTAAAATGAATTTCCATCAACATATCAAGCATACAATAAATTCAGGGCCCAAGAAAATGTCATGTTGCTCAGCTCTCTGTTAACTTAATTGAAAGATGTCCTTGTGCGTCATAGAGAAACAAAAAAAAAAAAAGATCAGTAGTAAGGAGGCTCGAACTATTCTGCATGGCACAAGAGGCAGAGGCGCACGCCTTTTTTTACAGCAGTCCATAGGCTGGGTGCCACAACAGGTTTTTCCACTTCTCAGGAATCCAGATGGGAAGTGACCGTGGCCTTTGGCAAAGCAAGCGCTGCATTTCCCAAATTCTGTTCACTGGTCAGTTCACTTGACATTGAGTGTAGCTCACTTGATCCCTTTGGGCTGCATGTCCCCACATAAACCAACAGTGTTTTACCAGCAACCCTAAATTACAGGTGATTTCCTTCTAATCCAAATAAAGTCTCTTGTTTTTAAGGCCCTGTTTATCTAATCTCTTTTCGAACATTTTAGGAACTGAGATGAAAATTGCGCAAAGCAATAGTGAAAATCCTATGTTAATCTGAACTTCTGTGAAGTGAAAGCCACTCATCAAAATAATAGACATAGTTTGGAAATATATAAGGATTGTGCTCTTCTAGAAATCACAATATTTTTTTTTCAAAATCACTAAGATTTATCAGTGCAAAAACACATATTTCCTCAGTTAGAGGTCATATATTGTAATTACTGATGTAAGAGATTTATACTAAAGGAAAAGAGCCTTCCCCCAAAAACTTAAGTTCTAGTAGATAATCTGAGGGCCTTATCAGGAGTGAGTTAAAGAGACTGGCTGAGAAGCCTAATGGTAAGACAGGTAACTTAAAAACAACTTACAGATTTGAAAGAATAAACATTTACCTGGTTCTGATTGTCAGACTCCTCTTGTTCTTTCATTTCTTCTTCAAGGTGAAGGTCACTTTGATTGTTCAACTGCTCCTCACCATTTTCTTCAGTTGTCATTCCATTTAAAAGGGTAACCTCCTCTCCCTCTGCTTGGTCGACATTCTCTCTTTCTTCTGGTTTGTCTTCATAATTCCCATCTAACTTTTTCTCATTTTCTTCTGCTTCTTTTCTTTCTTCAGCAAATTCCTCACTTTCATTTCCATTCACTTCTGGATATTCTTCCCTTCCTGTATAGGTCTCCCCATCATTGTCATTCTCCTCTTCTGCATTTTCTTCTTCATCTACAGTTTCTGCTGGTCTCTGATGAAAGGAAAAGCAGCAGCATTAGAACGCATTTTTCAACCAAATGCTTCAAGCAATGCTGAGATGTGACATACATCAGTATTGGAATTGCGTCATTACTGAGGAGCAAGCCTGCTAATCGGAGATTTATCTACATGAACGGAAAATGCCGCTGTTGCACTGACACCTTACTGTTTCACTCTTACTCTACACAAAAACAGTTAGTGAGATTAAATATATTTCATTGGGTTAATCTGTTTGATCATATTTAAACAACAAGAACCCAGCAACAGCTCTTTTGTTCCAGCCATTTTTGGTTCTTGAACATTCTGGCCTTTACTAAATACTTTTTTGCCACAATGAAATACCACATAGCACAAGCCCGCACACGGTACCCCGGGAGGTGCTTGGCACTGGTATGGACAGCACCACGTCACACCAACCAGTCCTGTCGCACAGCCTGTCTCCTTTGTACTCACAGGGAAGTAACAGCAGAGATGTTGCAGACAAACTGTTCACGTCCATAACAACATTCTTCTTCCCAGAGACCTCTGTGTAGGGTTGTACAATTACGATTTGTACAGCTTCATCTACATTTAACAATGAATTGTCCTATGTGGAGTTAGACCAGTATCTAGCCCCATATTGTGAAGATGGGTAGGCAGAAACTCACTGTAGATAAAGCCACTAGCAGCATCATTTCATGACAACCTGGAAGACTGATGCACATGCTATCTAGTTTTTGTTATTTGTCTTCCAGTTTCAGCTTTCAAGATTCACCTGACTATTCAGTGAACCAATGCCCCCACTGCCAAGATGACTTATGTACTCGTGCAGAAGCTTGAATGAAAATAAAGAGTAGAAATCCCACAGGAGTGAAAGGATGCCTGCCTCCCACACTGCCTCACCAGAATCTAAATCTAGAGCACACAAGCTAAAAGAGGTTTTCTCTTAGTCAAAGATTATTAGAATTTTATTATTGTTAGTGGTTCTTAAGCAGGCAGGTATCCACTCTAGACCTATAAAATCTAAATTGTAAATCCCATTTCCTCTCCAATACTAGTGTTTCCAAAGATTTCCCTCATCACCTTCAACATATTAGTAAAAGGCAGTTTAACGATACCATCAATTGATTGAAACCACTTGATGAAATATCTTGCTGACGCTTTGATATTTAAGCAGCAACATAAGACAACTTTATTATGCCAGTGCACAATAACCTTTTGATACAGGGTCAAACAGGACAAGTTATTGCATCTTAATGAGCCATAGATTCACAATTAGAAATACTGCATGGTTGCCTGACTAGCTAAATAATGGCTCTAAAAAATGTTTTTTGAAAGATAGCAGTCTAGGCGTATTTCTTAAACATATCTCCCTGACTCACTTCCATCTGGTGGCATCAAACTGGTCTGATTACCACTGAAATAAAGAAATAAAAACAAACCTTTACACACACCTTTAAAGAAGACAGCATGTAAATGCAAACTTGAGACAACTCCTGTAATTGTCAGCATATAAACAGAGCAAACATCTGTAGATCCGAGAAGCCTCTTAGATATCTGCTAACCTGCCACATGTGACCTACTAATTTATTTTCAATTTACTAAGAAAGTTTGCAAATTTGGATTCTGACAAGAATAGAGGAGCACCGGTTTGATTAAATACACCAAACAACTCCCATCAAAAGCAATCTTTTAGTTTTGCTTTAGCTTTGTTATGACAGACCAAACATCAAATGAATAGAAAATAAGGAAAGAAGAAGGGCAAATCTGAGCTATCTTAGTCAACAGTAGTAGTGATCCAAGATGCTGCCATTTGTAGCTTTTGCTAACGCCTATTTGCTAGCAGGTATACGAGTATATAGGTGTAACAGCGCGTGCCCTTAGCAGAACTGCCTTGGCACAGCGGCTCCTGTTAAAGCGCAGAGGAAGGTGTGCAGGCTTCGTGCCGCACCACCGGTGTGCACACACGTGCATCCCAATGCACATGCTTTTTCTGGCCTTGGCAGATTGTTGCCTTGGCAGCAATCTTTGGCGTTGAAGCCTAATGGCAGTAACTTCCTAACTGCTGTGTTAGCTAGATTCATTTAGACCTCTTCTGTCTAAAACAGAAACAGATCCAATTACTTAAGAGTTAAAACGGTGAATAACATTAAACACAACATATTGAACTTTACCCAGAAACTTAGTGGAAGTGCATGGGGGACTGGTATCAGGTAATACTCAAATGCCATTTATTTCAACCTGATCAGTCAAGCTAAATTGCCTGAACAGTAATAGTACAACACAAGTTCAGTGAAACAAATCCCATCAATGCAGATATGATGTTTCTATAGTAATTGAAAACTTCAAAATATCCTTAGCATATTACTACAATGACCATAACTTACTAAAGGCAAAAATAAAAAGTTATGTTTATAGGTAATAATGGGAATGCAAAATGCATTCTTCATTTAAGCTTTTTTCAAGCTGTATTACCTCAGAGGGGATGTGTCAAACAAGTTGAACTCAACATTGAACCAAGGGAAAAGGTACTATAAAATGCAGTATGGCTTCCACTGCATGCAAAGACATAGTTTTGGGTTTGGGTTTTGGAGGTTTTTTCGGTTTTTGGTTTTTGTTTTTGAAATGTGAACACCAGCACAGAAGATGCACTCCAGAACACACAACAGACCTAAGGCAAAATTGTAGGGGGGAAACTGAAGGCCAGAATCACTCATTAAATCACATGATGCACTTTACATAAAAGGCATGGTATTTTCAGTTGAAATTTTATTGCTCTATTTGCTGTGCTATAGAGTTACAGAAATCAGCATGCTCTGTATTAAATGCATATTCTTCACTGAGAAGGGGAAATGCCTGGTAAAAGTTAGGTTTTTCATATTTAGGGAGAGAGAGAATGCTTATGTACACATATATAGGCGAGGAAGAGAAAGAGAGACTTTGAGACTCTAAAGCCTGTGAATATTGTACATGCTTAACTTTACTTCCCTGAGCATTTCCACTGCTTCCAGTGAACCTGAAGGATTGAGCTAAAGCCAACAGATAAGTGCTTATAGGTCAGGGCCTTATTCAAAGTCCCCTGCAGGAAATGGCAACCTTTTCATTGATTTCAGTACACTCCAGTCATGTCTCCACCTACAAAATGTCTGTTGCGTACGCATGAAGTTAGTGCAAACTGTGTTCTTTCAGTCCGGATAAATCAGGATGTGCCTACTGAAAGCAAAAGAGGTAGGCTGATCCAGAACTTAATGTCCTTGCAGAAATTATCAGACTCACTTCTAAAAGTCAGCAATGATCTTGTTTACCCAGGGATGAGCAGTGACATTTCACATCTTAGTCATTAGCTTTTTATCAGTAATCTTTTAAATAACCAGAATATTTCCATTAAGACCATCTGTAGATAGAGAATGCAATAGATGGACAGCTGAAACAGATGTGGGGTTCTGCTATTCCTTTTTGCATGCAAGTCTGACTTAGGCTTTGAACCACCCTATGGGTTTACATGAGGTAGTACAAGTAAATTCCAGTTGGGATTCCCATGAAACTACAAGGCAATTCAAATTCAGAGAACCAGTTATAGCCCTGGACATGAGTGACTGCAGTCTTTTTTGTAATATAACTTTGTAATACAACTTTACAACACAACTAAACAAACATATCTACCATCTTCACTGATGTTTGGCAAATATTAATGTCCAACAGTCAACAGGAGGGATTTCAGGGTCTTAAATGAAAACAAGTGGTACTTCAAAAATTCTTTGGAAGCACGCAGTGAGTTGTAAGCAACGGTAACTACACATTTATACTGTAATAAACTAAAAGGTAAGCGTGCCTGTGTACTTCCAGTCCTATGTCCACATCATGAAAGACAGCAAAACAACGTGAACTTGACAGCACTAAACATAAGACTGCAGAGGCGTAAGGTGATAATATTCTTATTCCTTGAGGTAATTTTTGTAAAGTGTAAATGTCTTCTAGGACAGGGAAGTGGTGCATCTTTTCCCAGCGACTGTGATGGATTGTTTTCATTCTTCCTACAGCCAGAAGTGCTCATAAGAAGGTTTTTACTTTTCTTTTTGTATGATTGCAGGAAAATATAAAGTAATCTTCTAACCTGTTTAGCTAGCTTAATCTTTTCAGCACAGACACTGCTTGCGTAGTTCCCTAGTTGAAATTACTGCAGCTAAAATAACCAGCTTTCAAACTGCACCTTCATGATTGCGAGCATGAATCTTTGCTTATCATGGACTATCTATAAGAAGACACACCACCAAAAACATACTGTAAGTGTAGTCAAAGTTAGAGTCAACCAAAGGCACACAGAATAACTGAAGTCACTGTCATCTTAACAAAGCTGAAAACACAACCCCAACTTGTTTTCTAGAGTCCTCACACTAGAGAGAGAAGAGTAGGAAATTCATTTTGCATTCAAGAGGTATGGTTGCTTGATGGCATTTTTAATCTCAGCAAAAACAGAGTGTTCAAAAAGAGAAAGATGTGTTCTAATTACACTCATCACAGTATCGTTCATTAAGAGCTACATTAACAAATGCCATCATCATTCAACAGCAATAAGTCAGGAAATCTTTAGACGTGGAAGCATTTGGCTTCTCCTCCTCCAGGGATGCTAATGCAACCTCTTGGTAGGTTTGTACATGACTGATTCTGGAGTATTGAAAAGTGCAATATCACCCATGTTTTAAGACGGGAATTATTTTATACCATTAATGTAAAACATAACTGTTTGCAAATGTCTGTTTAGATAGTGGTCACAACAGACAAGCAATGAGGCAGACAACAAAATCTTAATGGTCACACACATTGGCACAAACACATCTAATAGATACAGTATCAGAAATGCTAAAGTCTGATTGCACCAATCGTCTTAGAAATCAAGGTGCCCCGGCTACTACTCAGTCAAAAACGCTTTGCAGCTGCACTGCTCAGATGCCAACAGCAAAACATTTTGTTCCCAAACCAGACAGGGTTGCTAAGTGACAGCAGCACACATCTTCCACATCGTTTACCAAAGCCAAGTACTTAAAAACAAGGAAATGAATACTTAAGTGTTTCTGAGGCTTACATTTCCCACATAGTAAATGTGGCACTGTTCCTGAAGGCAAAAAATGTATTCAGCCCCACAACGAAACAACTTATTTATGTTTGATGCATTTTTACAGCGATAGTGCCTGAGTCCCTGAGTCTGATTTTCCGTAAGATCATAGTACCCAAAATCAAGGGCAGTGGCGCAGCTGTGGAAGTTGTGGAGAAGAACGTGCTTGCAAAGTCCATCCCTCAGTTATGTGTGGTAACTAGAAACGCGCGGACTTCCCTAATCACAGGAAGGCCACGGCAAAGAAATAAATATTTGATCAAGTTCTTAATTTTCTAAGCTATATCCAAGTCAGCAACATTTTTCTCACCTACTTCACTGACAAAAAAAAAAGTCTATTTTTTCAAAAACAGCATTTCTGTGTGTACATGAAAATTGATCCTAAATTTCACACCTGACACATTACAATGCAGTATGATCCATTGAACACCTTTGTAGATAATGGCACATGAGAAAGCCACAAGACATTTCAAAAGATGCCATGCTGATGTTCCAGAAATACACAAAAGGTTTCTTTTTCTTGTATATATTCTTTTCAAACGCCATTCTGAAAGTCTTACTGATGTAATACAAAATGTTTGCTTGAGAAGAGTTCTGGCCTTTATAATATAATCAAGGAATGTCTCTTTGAGCAGTCAGGCTATTTTAATGTTGAATCAGTGCAAACTTAAACATTTTGCCTTCAGCAATAGGGAAGATAAACATTTTGTTCAGTTCACTGAGGTGAATCGTGGGTCTCTAAAGCAAAATGTATGCTTCATCCTGAAAACTGCAAATGAAAGGTGAAAAATTTCTGCAGCTGCTGGTATGCTCCAGCTACACCGAGGGCACCTAAGGGAGCTCTACAGTTTCACATCACATCACAGCCCAGAAAATGGAGAATAATGAGTAGCATCAGGACTGCATTAACCAGTGGACATATCTGGAATAATGGAAGGTAAATGGCTAGCGAAAGAACCAGGAGAGTGACCATCCACAACAGTCCCCAAAATCACAGCCCATTAGACAAATTTACCTTCCAGTAATCTTTATAAATACACCAAGAAAGAGAGAGGGAGATGAGGATGATGGGTCTGAAGGAAAACAAAATAATTCAGATGAATTGTATCTAAATAGCCATTCTACATTCCCATAGCAAAGCAGGCTTGCACAGTAATACACCTGAATTCCTTCTAGGGACCTTGCACACACTCAGCAATTTTATATCTCTTAATTGTCACACTTACTCATCTTTGGGACTGAAATAAAATCGAAGAGAAAGTAGTAGTTGATTCTCAAAGCTTCACTAGCTGACAATTTTAGTATCTTAGAAAAAGGTTACCTGGAACACATCTATATCATTAACAGCAGATGCAAGTAACACATTCAGTCAGCATTTCAAATACAAAACTTCTACTCTTTTGCTCCCCCGTGCCAAGACCTGCAAACACCTTCCCAAGTAAAATGGCATTGCTCCCCAGCTATTTGCACAAACGATTTCATAGTCTCTCATCAGTTTCCACGGATGTTGAAACAGCCAAAGTGGAGTAAGGCGGCATGTCAGAAGAAGAAATTGCCCATTTTGTATTTGGAACCTGAAATCTTGGTACAGAATACAGAACAGAAGGGTCTGGTTTGGTTTTAGGCAAAACATTGATTTTTCCTTCTTGATGTTCAAATGCAAGTGCCAGCTAGTCTGGAGTAAAGCAAATCCTGTTCTTCAATGTGTTCTCAACTGGCAGACAGCATTTTTACAGAGTAAGACACAAGCGGGTGTCTAGCCAGTGCTATACAAGGTTTAGTTAATGGCTAATCTGGCATTTGTTCAACTCTGTACTTCAAATGGTAAGACAGACAAACAACAACAAAAAAAGACTAAGCTCTGTCATCACCACCTTACTTAGGTGGCTGATGAAAATGACAATAGCGTATTAGAAGGCTCAGCGTTCTCGTGAGAACTGGCACGTAAATATTTATCTATTATACAAGATAGCCAAGCACCGGCTGGCCGTCCTGTTTCATGTTTCCGGAATGCAAACTGAGTTCAGCTAAGAACAAGCTACAAAAAAAGAGCTTTACATCACAGATTTTTAACTATATAAAGCTGCCATTAGCAAGAATTTGTACCTGCAAAATGCTAAATGTTTCCAAAGTCTGAGTAACCTCAGTTATTTTGGAATAACTGAGTGTATGCAGAACTGTTCAGCCTGTCTACTTGCCAGATGGTATAGGAAGCTATATACGTAGTTCTAAAACTCAGAAATAAACCATAGCTTGCGTTATCAATAAAGAGTGAGGAGAAAAGATTTTGGTGCTTTGCGCGCTCTGCTTTACTTTCCTGAAAATACAAAAATCAGAAAATTATGAATAAAATGGATGTTTGATACATGAGCAAACGCATGCTACCAGAATTGACACAGTTCCCTGCCCAGCTGGAAGCACCTGAACCCTTTGCATCAGAAGGTGACAGGAGGGCCCGTGTAAGCGAGCTCAGTGGTTATCGCGCAAGCCCCGACGCCGCAAGCCGACCAGCACGAGTGATGCTCACAGCAACCAAATCGACCATTGCAGCTGTGTCTGCCACACTCAGCCCTGGCAGTGAGGAATTCACTGCTCTCCTCTCCCTAATGACAGTCGCCAGCAGCAGCAGAGCTGGTGCAAACCAGCAAGGCTGCCAGTGCAGGGGCCAGAGGCACTGCCGGTGCCGCGGCAATTCCATGGAGAGGTAAGACTCCTATCTCGAGGGCTCTTGGATTTCATAAGCATTAATCAACTTATAAACTGGGACTTGACGACCCAATTTGCACTGTCAAATGATTTACACTTCCCAGAGGAATTCTTTACGCCCCTACAGAGGCCAATAAACAGGCTAATCATCTCACAAATTGATTATTACACAGCCCAGACCTGGACAGGACACACCGCCGGATGGCGTAAGGAACAGAGATGAAGCAGACGGGAGGAATGTTCTTCCCCAACATCGCTACCCTCAGCACAAGCAGCACACCCTGTCACACCCCCTCAGCTGCACACAGCAGGGCTGATGGGGTTGGTGGCATTTGGCACAGAGCTCTCTAAGGCAGGTACTTGCTGTGAAAAGGCCCAGCTGCCAAACTCCTTGTACCAGGGACCAGGATCAGTCGTGCTCTTGCATCTTTCCATCACTTGGATCATGTGTCTTCAAAAGCAATGTCTGCAGAATAGCTAAGCAACAATCCTTCCCTTTAAAAGCAATCACTCACTGAGAATTATGTCATATAGAAACAGCAGCCTAAAATAAAGTGAACACAGAGATCCAGACTTTTTTTTTTCCAGACTGATATGGTACCTTTCTTCAAACTTGCTGCAGTGGCAGTGTCACAAGTAGCTTCGTTAAAGCACAAATTGGTAACACAGAGGCAGAAATCACAGCATAGCATAAGGTTGTAAAACTTCTGTCCAGCTTCTCCTCAGACATTTATCTTTAAGACTGGAGACACAGCTTGTCTACTATTCTTTTCCCAAACTGAAATTACTTAAAAAAAATAGTAAGCACAAAAACCAGACTAAAGTTACCAAAAACATTAACTATAGGACTGAAATCTGGCATAAACAACTACAGAATCACAGAAAAAAATACGCTGGATGGAACCTATAGAGATCATCCAGCCCACTGCCACTTCACTGTTGAAAGCAAGACTAACTGTGAAGTTCAAAGAGGTTGCCTTGTCCAATTTAGTTTTAAAAAACACTGAGGATTGAGATTTCACATCGTTTCTAGACAAGATAGTGCTTACAACCCTCACTTTGAAAATGTTTTCCCTTATAGGCAATCAAACATTGATTTGTTGTACATTGTTGCTATTTATGGCCACTTCTGTGCCCTTTCTCTGTGCAACTCAGAGAAATGGTTGGCACTAACTTCTCTAATTCCATACGTAGCTGAGATAAGAAGTGGAGAGAAACTCAGAAATCGCCTTCTCTCATTTAGCCTTTAAGGCTCAAGAAACCAGGTTCCCCAAGTTTCTCCTTGCGTGTCGTACGCTCTTGCACACTAAACATTTTAGCATGTTGTTGTGCTGGTCTCTCTCCTGTTTGTAAATGCTACTATCTCCTGGATTATATCAGATCACAAGATTTTATTTAATAAAACACTACAAAATAAAACAAAGGATTTACAACCCTAGACTAGATAAAAGTCAATAACACATCAAAACCTAATTATTGCACATGGTCTTATGATGAAAAGGTTGGCCAACTACCTATCCTGTTGCTCAAATACGAGAGAGTGTTGGCAGCTTGATTTACAAACACAAAAACAAAACACAAAGAAAGGTAGATAAATCCATGACTGTTTGTGATTCAGGACTGCCAGAATTAGGACCTAGATTCTGCGCCGTAGTCCCTTCACACTGCTCCACCAGGATAACCCAGTTCTCCACCACCTGCGATTCAAGTGAATCCATTTGTTAGTGAGGCCTGATTGTTTGAGGCCCTGTCAGACCAGTTCTGAGGGTGTTCTGTGACGACAACATAACCAGTATCTGACAGGCTAACAGAAAAGGGAAGATGCTCTAAAGCTCCTATAAAAAGAGCCATAAAGACAGCAGTTTCAATCGTCCCCACAGAATTATGCTGTGCTCATGAAAGAAACTGGAGAAAGAAAAACAACACATACGACCTGTGGTCCAAAAAAAAAATCAATTTATTTAAAGCTCAGTCATTACCTGGTCCAGTGGAACTTCTACACGAGTATCTTCATCTTCTTGAACTTCAACTGCTCCCAGCATTTCAGACCGATTTTCTCCCGCTTTGTAAATACCTTCATCTACGATGGGAAAAGATGCAAGGTGGTAGAAAGTGAAGTCAAATTGTGACACTCTGTGGTACAACTATTGAACTGCACTCAATTTTGTTTCTGACAGCAGGTTTCAGAGGTGACACACCATTCCCCACATAATCCTTCCAACAAAGTTTTCAATCTCCTGCTATTCTCAATTTGTTTTCCTTTCCATTTTAATTACAAATATCCATATGCTACATCACTCGCCAAAGGGAAAGGAGATAATACAGAGAAAATGAACAAAGCCCTTAAGTTCTCTCAGTTTTAGGTAAGGTCAGGAGTGAACCTGAACTTAATACATTACAGCAATAACTTACTCTTTCTGTATCTATATTCAGTGAATCTATCTTTACTCAATGACTCCTCTTGTAATTAATATGGTGACACCTCCTCAGCTAGCAAAAACCTGAAGCCCTGAATCAAAATCAGACATGGTGAAGCAGGACAATACTAAGAGATAAACAAAGGTATTTGGGATAAATTCTATTGCCCACATTCAAGCATATACAAGTGAAATTATAGTAGACACTCTTTATCAGGACTATAAAGAATAATTTCAGCTTATAAGGATAATGGCTTAAATGATACTCATATCTGCAGAGATTTTATATCAAAATTTAGTCTGAGTAACTTCTATTTTTAAGTGTAAGTATTCTCTAGGGATCCTGATGATCTTTGGTACTAACAAACTAGGAAAATGAAGATGGGTAGAAAACAACCAAGTTCCAAGTGACACACTTTCCTCTCCCCCACTACCCCAACAGAAAAGAGCTCAGAAATCGAAAACACAGAGGTGTAGTCCAAACCATCTCTCCCTCTATCTATTTAGGGAAGATGTTGGCCTTAGGCCATTGCCTTCACATCAAACATAATGAGCAACTACAATATGAAAGGAAAATTCATTTGTGCTGTTTTTGGCTGCCTCTTAATTCTTCAGAAAAGGATGTGAACTTGCAAACTGATCTCCAATGCTTGACACCAAAATCAAGCTGACAGCCTTAACCATTCACAGAACCCTTGGGAAGGTGGAAAAATCATAGGTAACAACAAATAAGAAAAGAAACTTAGAGAAATCTTGAATCCATCTGCATAAAAAATTGTAGTGTTCACTGGTCTGAAAGTTTGTTTTCCAGTCACTTTCTCATCACTATGAGACACAATGAAAGAGTTTACCCTGGAATCAAAGCTCTGAAGGCTACTCTGCCATTGAAACAGACAGGAAGGTGCCAAACTCATCTAGATGACCATAAATGTCTACTACCAGCTCATGGACAAGTACTGGTAAGTGAAAGTCATTTCCTGTTTTGAAATGAAGAGGCAGAAGACAGATAGTTCATCAGGTTCCTTTCAGGCAGGGCAAAAGATGGACCCGTCCTGGCCGAGAAGGTCAATTCTACAAAATTCATCCTGAGCACTGGGGATTGTCAATTTTAAACCACTTTAAAATGGCACATCTGTCTAAGGGCTATGTTGAATCATCCAGCAACTGAACTCGACAGAGGGAGAGTGTTTTTACATGGAAAAAAAAAAAAAAAAAGAAAACTTTCACAAACCTTAATCATAAAACCAGGAGAGAGGAGGTTTTATGGAGGAGTAAAGGAGAAAATAAGTTTCTACCTGGATCATGCAACTGACTTTCCATTCAATAGACTATTTCCAAGAACCTAGTAATGGAGGGGTTCAATCTACAAAAATTAAATCCCCATGAGTTTTCCCCAAATCATTTTCTATGAAGGGTGTGCTCACAAAGCTGGTCATAAATGGAAGGAGATCCAGTATCTATCAAGGATACTGGCATTTCTTGCATGTCTTATATGGAAAGCACTCTAAAGTAAAACAGCATTTCTGCCCTTCCATAGGATAGAAACTACTGAAACTGCTGAAACTACATGGCAGGCTGCAACGGGAAGGGGTAATGAGCACAACAGCCTCCAAATATTTCAAGGACAGTGTCTTCAGGCAAAGTGGGAAATCATCCTATTTTCAGAACAGCAATTTTCTCTACAGAAGACAAGTCATTAAGAGAATAACATATTTCAAAGGCACATGACAGAAGAGATCGTTAGTTGATTTCTAAGATATGCAATAAAAGATTTATTGTAGGAAAAGGAAAAAAATATTTAAAGAAATAAGGAAATCAACAAGAAAAGGGAAATGAATTATTTACCCTTGTGCAAACATGAAAGCGCTGAAGATAAATGACCAAAACACATGTACCATTAATATTCAGGAAAGGCAGAAAAACACTTAAGTCTGAAATGTGCCAGAACAGGTAAAGAAAAAAAATGACACCGGCTGAAAAATGGGGAAGTCATTAGATAACACAGGAACAAACCCAAATTTTCAAAGGAAATGCCAAGAAATCAAGTTAGGCTTATATTAGGACATGTATCCTTCTTGTCTTTTGGTTCTAAAAATGAAAAGAAACACAAAAGGTATAAAATGATGTACAAAAAATTAACTTGATTAAAAGGAATATTAAGAAAAACACTATTAGTGCTGCTGCTCTCTACTTTAGACAGAAAACATTTACGATTTTTTTCATGTTAATTTACAAACACATAGAGGAGGCAACTGAGTGAAAGGCCAACATATTCCTTGTTTACACAATTCCATGTCAAGATGTTGTCAGAAGTTTGGTCATTCATCACTACTGTCAGCGCTGTGAGCGAGTTACTCAGCTCCTCCCAAGCAAATGCTGGATATTGTTGCTACATATTTTATAGATAATATTTCAGAAACGCTTTTTAGTTTAGTAAAAAAGGCCCAAAATCTTTATTGATGCAATATTTCACATCTCTGTCTCTGAATCATTAGTCAGTTTCTATAGATGTCTCTAAGGGAGGAAAAAACAACAAGGCATTTTAGAAACCTTAATAAATTACATGAAATAACATTTTTGTAAGTCATCATTCTGTACTGTTACAGGCTTATACTACAATCTCTACTAAAGTTAGAAATAAGTACTGTACCTTACTGAGAAGAAAATTCCCAGCACTTCCATTAGATGGAACATTTACGTCTACCTCAAATGGTTCATAAAATGCTGTAGGTTAAACATGCTCCTCATACAAGAATAAATACTGACTTGTGTGCCTCTAATTGATTTCAAATTCAAACATGGGGGAGGCCACAGACCAGGGTCATGGTAAGACTGGGGCTGATATGCTCCCAAAGAGGGTAAAAAGGAAAATATTAGGCTCCAAGGTTTACAAACTGTTGTCTTTTCCATCCATTTCCTCCAGTTTGAGTAAAAGATGATGACAATAAAGGATTCAAGGGCACCTTGAGCTCCAAAATGTCTCCCTACAGCTGTGTTTGGTGGCAAGTATATATCAGAGAATTTATTTCCAGGTAGATTCTCAGTTCTTCCTCCAACATTCAGTGCTACTTCAGTCAACAGGCCAATTAAAATACTATTGAGAGGCTCCTGGTCTTATGTGAGGACTTTTCCCTGAGGTCCAGACAACCAGAAGAGACAGGAGTTCTTCAGATTTTTCCAATCACTGTCTGAGCTAAAACCCATCATTGTTTCTTTACACCCTATACAGAGAGAAATAAGGTCACACCTAGCAAACGCAAATATCATCTCCCATTATTTATGATTATTTCAAAGCTGAGCCATGTTCAGTAGCTCAGGCAAGAGGAGACACAGATGAGAAGGAAATGTATCACAAGAGGAAAAGGGAGCTCAAGAGGAGTGGGCAACCAGAAACAGCACACACAGATGACAGAGGATATGGACACAGAGGGAGATGATGAGGGCAGAATAATGTGAGGAGGCATAAAAAGAATGGGATGAGTGACTGTAGCAGAAACAAAAAGGAAGACAAGAAAACACACTTCTGGAAATTAAGGGAAGAAATAGTTCAGCAGACTGGCAGGAAGACTAAATACAGAAAAGAGATCACAGACAGCAGAAGAGTAGATGCTTGGATGGATATGGAGAGAGGAAATAATAAACCAACAGTTATTTGTGTCAATTTAAACTGCTTAGAGGATTTTTCCTTCAGGAAAGCCTGAAGTGAAATGTCATTTTTAAGTACCTACTTACAGTTGAATTTGTTCTACATAGATTAGTCCCGAGGTGCTACAAAAAAGCAACAATAAAAAAAATGCTGTTTCAGACAAATATTTTTCTTGTTTTCAGCGAGCAACATTTAGTAGGATCCTGGATGGAGGCTTTGCACTCTGGGAAAAGAATTCCTACTGCATTCTTTGAAAAATGAAGGAATAAATAAAAACATGTAACTACAAGTGCTTTCCTATGGAGCTTCCTCAGGAGCTGTGCTCTGCATCATCTCTTCTTCAGCTCCATAATTACATGGAAAGAAAGACCTGTGAAATCTGGCGAGACTCCAGATTATTCCAAGCTCTCAATTCCCCAAAGTCTTGAGCAGGGTATAGGCAAAGAGCACATGGAGCACAGTTAACAGCATTACTCAAGAGAGGTGTCTAGTGTTTTAAGAAATGTAGTGAACCAACTCTGCCTGCCCTCAGCAGACAGAAGAGTTAGCTCTTTGGAAACCAGGTCCAGAGGATATTTGTATTATTTCTGCTAGGATAAAGGCATAGTCAGTCCTAGGCGGGTTTCTCGGAAGATTAGAAAAGAGAGGGCAGTATTTATCCATTACCTTTCCACCTCTGTGGCACTGCTGTCAGTGAAAAAATAAAATCGATACAATTGAAGACCATGTCAGAGTGCTTCTTGCAGCTACAAACCCCAGTAGCCAAGGATTTTCATCTTCACTGTTACCTACTGTAGCTAGCCTTAACCAGGTTAGCTGTGCTGGCTTTAAGGCACCTAAGATTCATTTGTGGGAAGGAGAGGCCTGCTCTGACCAGCCAGACATATTTTCTAGTTGTTTTATGCTGCTGGCTAATTGCTGCCCTAATAGGCACAGAACAGATCAGTTAATCGGCAATGACGACATTATAAATGCAGAAACATTTTGACTAACAGATTTTCACCTGAATACACCTTATTTATCCTCCAAATACCCCCATGTTCACCGTGCTGTACAGTCACTCAGTTCAATACCTAGCGAAAGAAGCTAGGAGTCAGTGCATGTATAACTTGGAGCAAGCGTTGGCTAAAGCACAAAGATCATTTTATGTCTGATGCCATTCAGTATTTTAGGTTATCCTCACTAGAAAATGCTTTGATAAATAAAAAATATATATTACTTTATTAAATAGTAAATGAGTTATACCTTGAGATAACTGGTAAGAAATCTATATATTGTAAATAATTAAGCTAAGCAATTAATGTCTCTGGTATAAGCTCCTTTCCTAGCCAGCATTAACTATATAACATTTATTGAAGCACAAATTACATTATACAAAGTCATTTAATGCATTTTAAATTTGAAACTGATTGAAGTTTAGCAGTAGGGATAAAAAAAATCATTGTAATAATGGCTTGCCCTGAATATTTTATGGAAATCAGATGCATTTATTAACTGCAAGCTCCCTATGTAAGCAAGAAAATAAATGGGACTATAAAAAAAATTAATGTGACTTGCCACAGAGGCTACCTCATAAAAACGTACAATCAAATTAAAAACAAAATGTAAGAGATCTGTGGCTCATTAAGTTGACGAGATAACTACAAGGGATAAGGAGGACATGCACTTACGCTTATCTACAGCATGATTTTCTATTTTTTTAATTATTATTTTATTTCAAAGTATCATTGTTGTGCAAGGCCAATTTCCAGTGAAAAGTTGTTTAGTGACAAACTGGTCACCGAAACCATTGCTTTAGTGACAGGTTTGTGTGTGTGTGTACGAATGTCTTTGGGACTTCTACCACCAAAAAGTGACGGAATTAAAAAGGAACTGGTAGTAACACACACAAGAAAATTTTAGAAATAATAATATGTATCTTTTTCACCTAATACAAACATGGACTGAAGTTTCTAAGCAATTAGCTTGTCTCCTCACAACATACTGAATTTCTACTACGATTTCACATCACTGGTTGCTGACATGAGACTACCTCACCAGGAACAGCAAAAGGTGCTCCTGGAAGATGACCTTGCATGAAGCAGTCTCCTTTTTGATAGGAAATCCAGTAGTGTTAGAGCAAACAAAAAGCTGCCGTAGTGAGCAGTAAAAGCTTAATTAACTACATATAGATAAGGTTCCCCCCTAAAAAAACAAAAGAAACCCAGAGTGTATATGATAATGTACTGATACAATAATGTTGGGCTTTATCTCCCTTCTCCCACTTTGATTGTTCCCCTGGTTTATTGCTTCTAATATGTCTAATCTATTCATTTATTTACCTGATATACCAGTAAGACCTTGGCTATTGAATTAATAAAGCAGCTCCTTGATCTCTTCTGACTCCATGTGCGTTCCAAGTGCAGTGTTCACTTGGGTCTCCGCTGTGTCTTATGCAACTTAAGTTGTACCTCTAAACTAAAGCTGAACCTCCAAATCCTATAAAAACTCCACAAACAAGGAACAAGAGAATCTCCCTCTAGCAAGGTTTCTAGCTACATCAATAGCACAGCAGTGATCTAGTGAGTGCCTCTATGGTTTAACTACAAATAGTTTTTTTAATCCTAAAAGCTGTCAGCAGGAAAACATGAAAATAACACTTTGAACTCCGAAGGCACAGCTGACACTCTGCCCTTCAGATTTGTGCTCTTTGGCGAGTGCACAACTGCACTGAAAGCAATTCAGAGCATGGTACCAGGAACAGCTGCCATACCTGGTGGTCTGTGCAGCTCCCTTTTAATTTTGGGTTGGCCTTTTTCTTTCCTTACTTAGCCAATGACAATACCAGGAAACTGAAGTGATTCCTAACTTGAAGGCCTCATGATGATTAAAATTGGGTCTGAAATACTCAAAATTAGGACTGGCTCAGCCTGTCTCCAATCCCATACTTCTCCAATTCACAACCAAAACTGAGTCTGCACATTCCGGTATCTCTAGGACTTGTTTCATTGTTTGAGGGAGTGGGGGGCTACTTTGCTATCAACATGATCACAATTAAACCACTAAATTTGGACGGAATAGGCTGTAGAAAATAAGGCGCTCCCTTATAGGAACTTCTATTAAGGTTCTGAATTTGCTGGTTTCCTGTTCATCTTCCTACAGTATTATTTACAGGGCAGGTACAAACCAAAAATAAATTAGTTTTTTAAACCTTAAACTGAGGTGAAGAAAACTAAATATGGTTTTGGTATCACTTTTATAAGCCCAAATTCTATGATAGAGTTACCTAATCTAAGGCTAATACCTAGCCTCAAATTTTCAGGCGTAGATACTGTTATGAATAATATATTCAATAATATTTATGTTTCTACCATTGTAACATGAATTCAATCATACCATAAACAGCATGCCTAACATACTACAAATTCTGCAATGCCAGCTTGCAGACTGCTGACTTTTTTTGAAAAATTGGCATAGTTAAATCTTGCACAAAGAGCTTTCAACACACACAAAAAGTAAGTACTTCTTTAATCATCCTGATTTGAGAGGATTATGACATGAATCAGTAGTAATGCATATGGCAGGCTGGTAAAACTCTCAGTGTGTTAAAAAAAATAGAAGGGCAGATTCAAAATAAATAGCTAGTTCAACTAAACTCTGTTGGAAATTTAGGTTAAGCTTTAAAATATAGTATCAACATAATTCTTGAGGCATTAACTCTCTGCAGACAATCCCCTTCAAGCACTCTGACACTCAAAAGAAATGATAGGAGATTCCACATTGCTGCAAGGAGACAGACAACAAGGAAGATGTGATATATTTTCCACCAAGAATATTTTCTATCTATTGCTATATACTCCAAAAGGTGCATGTGTAAACTCACTGTACATTTTATTGGTTTCAAATTAAAATTATATTCACATTAATGAGAACCAAATGCAGACACTTAAAATGCCAAGAGTCTTTCACTCACAAACACAGCAGGAAAAAAAAAAACTGTAAAATGTAATAACTGCTTGCCAAAGCCTCTGAATTTGAAGCAGTTCCTTGGAATAACCCTACAAATGCCACTGAGAATCTGCAAAGTGCCTTCACAGCTGCCAGTGGAGCTCTGCTGACCAAAAGAGTGCAGGGCAGCAGTCATTGGCATCGTGTTCCTGGAGCTGGATTCTAGCTTTCCAGCAAAGAGATCCCTCAGAATAAAACAACTCTCTTTAAAATGGAACTGTGTTCAAGGCAGGAATTGCATCATCACACCCCACGTAACGCACCCAAAGCTGGATGTCCAGTCTGAGCTCAGTTCCTAATTATACTGTCGACTGAAAGAGTGGGTATTTACAGACACATTTCTCTGTCCTCAATTGCTGGAGCCTAGAAACCCAGACTAGATTAAGCCACACACAGAAGAGGGTGGGCAAGGCGCATTCTCCTTCAATGATTCTTTCCAGGAGCATCTAGCGTCTTAAAATATACCGTGGATACCAAGACTTTAGGATTTAGTACATCCCTCCTGCTGTCCTGAAAAACAGATGGAAAAAAAAGCTTCTTCGATTAAACAGTCTCTTCCAAGCTCCTGTTCATAGTTTCTGAAAGGGAAAGCAAAGGTGAGGCCAAGAACACTACAGCTGGATCCTAATTTTGCTCTTGCTACGTAGAGTTTGAACTCTATTAGCCCAAGCAGTGCTTTGGCCAGCAGCCCGTAAGGCAGAGGCACAAGGGATGTGCTGAGAAGCCGGGCGTGCTCACACCTGCTCTTCATTTTGCTCCTCACCCTGTAGTGCAGAGACAACTACAGCTTGGCATTTGTGTGCAAAGGCAGCAAGAACATGAGCGAGATGCCCGCTCATTTCACTCTCAGCTGCTGCTCCTCAAACGCTTCTGAAGCAGCTTCTAAGACACACGTGAACTGGGAGGACACCTGCCATGTTCCTTCCCTCTAATTAAATTTGGATGAAATAACACAACTAATTGAATTTCCAATACTGACCACCTGTTCTGCCGTAACACAGAACAAAACATGCCTCTTACGGGCTTTTAAGGGGCTTTTTGTCCCACCTCAATCCCACACAGCAGCTGCAGGAGCCCATCTCCCCGATAGGTAAAGGAACAACATGAGACAGAGTGATGGAGAGAGGGCTCTCGACAGGGAGACATTTCACAGGGCTAAAAGCATATATACATTAGGAGGAGGAGAAAACCTTGCACTAATACACAGAGCAAGAGCTCACTCCAGCTGAGCAATATCGGACATTCAAGATATGGAGTAGTACTTTGAAAACAAGGGAAGGAAAATAAATCCTTTGGAAAAGGAATTCCCTGCACATTTGTTAGTCTGATCTGTTCAAACCTCCCCTGCCCTCTGGCTTCTTCTATCCTGTTCCCGCAGGTTATGGCCCATTTACACCTAACGGGGACACGATGAGGCCTCAGCACGTGTGTAAATAAAGCAAATGAGCACAGGGTAGCACAGGCTGCAGGTTAGCACAGCAGCCATGAAGACCAGGGCCTTACTTCAGATCTGGTGCTGGTGTAAACCATGGTAACTCATTTGTATTCTGAAAATCGGAGGCTCAGCATCTTTAAACATTAACTGAAATGAAGTGGGTAGATTATTTGTTAAAATTAACCAACAGATCTTTCTTTTTTAAATGAAATTTGCCCAGAATTTGTCTGTTCTTTTTCCTTTTAACTGAATTAAAGATTCCTGTCCCACAGCTGTAGCACAGCGTTCACATTAACTTATATTGAATACAAAAAAAAAACCATATTCTTTGCACTTGTGAGTTCTTGTCATACTGCCGTTACTTTAATATTAAAGTACCCAGCAATAGCACAAAAAATATTTTTGCTTTACAAGGTCATGATCCATAAATCAACCACAAAGTACAGGCAAGAACTTTTTAAGGAGCGTTGGGAAGAGCAGTGAAAGGAGGGGAGAGCAGGGGAGCAAGGCAAGGCAGGCAGCGGGTCCTGGAGAGCACAGCGTGATACCCAGGGAGAAGTGTTATGGGAAGGCAGGGGACAAGCTAGAACGCACCAGGGCGCACGTTCCCACACGGGCAGAATGTCCTTCCGTAACAACCACGGCCGAAAAGTGCGGGTGGAAGGCGCCACTCGCAAACACGGGCTCACCTGGCAATTCTGCTGCACTCGGAAAATACTGGTAGGACCATTAGGAAGCAAGTGGCCCACACGCGCCTGGTCGCGTTCCTTGCTTTGACTACACGAGTATGTTGCAAGCACTGGTAATACTAATGCATGCTGTGTAATGTTTTTGTTAATGTAATGTAATGTTAATCTGATCCTCTCCATTAAGTCTGATTCAGCTCCAGAATCTTCAAATGTCAGCCAGGAACTACGTAAATGCCAATGTTGCTTATGATGTATCCTTTTAAAAATACTTTTTTTTCAGAAGACAAAAATAAATAAACGCAAAAAGCCTCCTCCTGCATTAATGGAACATTCTCACCACCCTATTAAAATTACAGGATATTCATGAACTTCTCCAGCCACATCATCTAAGTTGTATGTATGTCTTATGTGTTTTAGACAGTGTAGTTTGTGATAGGCAAAAGCATCCTTAACAACATCACTATTCAGGATGATTAAAACACTGAGGTACCATTGGCCCACATTTACACACATCACCTCAAAGATCAGAGGCTTTTATACAGCATGGCTTATATATTATTTTTAAGATCTGTTATACCTATATCTCTGACATTAATAGATTCTCTCATTTAATACAGTAATGCAGATACACTCATATGATTACATATCTGCTAAATAATTTATGTGATATTGAGTATGTCTCTGTGAAAGATGTAGCAGCCACTAGTAATCCATATAGCTAGGAGTAATGTATTTTCTTGAGGTTCTCACATTAGCTTTTAGTTCTATTCTTGGAACAGAGACTATAAATTGTGTTGTATGAAATATGAACTGTTGTATCCACACTATTAAATGATGATATAAAGACCATGTGTGTGAAAACTACCATTAAATATTAAATAATAGCACTGAATGAACTTCTGTGTTTTCCAGATGATTTATATATATTACAGATTTAGCATAACAGCTTCATCTTCAGAGGGTAAATGTGTTTAAAGCCTGGAGCTTCCTCACCCACGTGCACCTGCTTCACCTTGAGCACATCAGCAAGTCTCCCAAAGACAGAGCAACAAGCACCACTGAGGGACTGAGGCTCGTCATGAACACTCACACTTGGCGAGCAGGCGCCAGAGTCTCAGTAAAAGAAATGGAACTTAAACATCATGTTTACAAAGATAAGCATACGTGTACACGCTACCTGATAGAAAAATAAATAAGCAAACACTTAAGGCTGTTCTGAAATTCGGACATTTTCATAGTGCTTCAGCTTGGCTGTAGATCCCATGTCCTAATCTGCAGAATCCCATACCTCTTCTTACAAGCACCTGCTTCATGGAGGGCCTTTCACTACTGGGATCCTACACTTCAGAGCTGACGATGGCCACAAGACTCTTTTTCTGAGCCACAAATTAATGGAAAGCAAGGCAAGCTCTGGGCATTGGGGGTGAGCTCAAACAGACAGAGTGAGGCAGGGGAATGGAGAGCTTCATGAACCGGCTCACATCACAGTGCCACTTCTGCAGATGCACGTGCAGAACTGACTCAGTGCCTCCGGAAAATTTAGAAGGAGGTATGTAATGTGTGCATCATGATGTAAACAAATATATTCACATTTGTGCTCAAAAAGACCAATCGCAACATCCAAAGCTTACACCCATTTCCTTATTTAGACAGCAGCATATTTAGATGCTAGCAACAATCATCACTACCTAAATTTGAAGCAAGTCAAGAGCTTAGGAAAGAGAGTATCTTCTTCACATCCTTATTCTACCTTAAAAGCTTATTGATTTACCAGTATTCTACATTAATAAATTAATAGTACATTTAATGATGGCTTTCCTAAATTACTGCTAGAATTCCATAAACAATTTCCTATGGTTTACTCTTCATAAGACCACCTATCAGCTCCTGTAGGGATACCATAGCATGAAAAGTGTGAAAAGGCAATAAAAAAAAATCTTCCTGCGGGAAGCCAGACTGCCACTGCACTCTTATGGAAGAAGAAAGATGCAGGTACCAAAACCCTCATTTCAGAGAGCTAGAGGGGAAAGGAGGCAATGACTTCATTCTTGTCTGTGCCATGTACAAACTGTTACACTTTTCTTGCAAAATAAGAATGAATTTTCCAACCATTGTGAGTTTTTAGCCAGTTTTAAGTCTGATTTTCTAAGAATCACAACTTAAGAGATAGCACGGTAGAAACTGTTGCCCCAGATCACATCCGTGGTTCAACTATTCAAGTACTCTGCTTCTGATAAAGCCAGCACAGGATGCTTTAGGAGGGAAAAATGAAGGCTAAAAACAACCAGAAGCCCAGAAACCAAACGGAAACCTGAAAAAAAGCCTGAAAAATAATCTATCCTTTACCTATAATGGCTAAAATGGAGCTCCTGAACAGCTCCAGAACTGACTGCAAACTCCCTTGCTGGGGACAAGGCTTTCAGCACTTGGTGCCTGCAAGATATGACAGATTCAGAAGGCAATGCACACTGTTTATGGTAATTTTCTGCTTAAAGTATTTGTGTGCAGCTTTTCGTGGTGTTTCACAGGTAGCTGCCTGTTTTAAGCTTCGATATTAATACAATACATAGAGAAGTTAAAGCAACACAAGTGAGACTCCATTTCTAATCTCCCACTCATCAGTTGTGTGACTTTACCCACTATTTTGAACACAGAATGGTTTGGTCCTATAAAAATAGGACTAAAGGACTAAAGCCTTCACATGAATAGTATGATGCTCAGCTGAGTCAGGGCTGCAAAGATTTAATGGCTGCCCATGAGACCACGAAATGAGAGATGCTGAGACTTCAAAATGCTGGAATTCAGAGCCTCTGATGCTGCAGAGTGATGTTACTGACCTTTACTAGATCAGTGACAGAGAAGTATGCATAATTTCAGAAACTAACACTCAAACTTGGATTTCAGCTATGTCTCCAGAAGTCTCAAAGAAACAGGGCAATTCTATCACAAACACACGATATAAATGTCTGTGAAATTTTAGTAGCAATGATGACACAGGTCACTTTCTGTAGCACAGGGTTTCTCTTCTTCCTTGTCAGTCAGCGTATCATGATCTATATCCCACCTAGGGGAACACAAGCTCTTCCTGACCATAGATATTTTCTCCATAGGTATTATTTCTTTTGGGAGCTCTGATTTTTCACAAGTTCCCATCCTTCCCCACAAATTGCCTGCAAGTGCCAGAGTCTCCAAGGCAGACAAATATATGAAAAAAAAAAAAACACCTGCAAGAGCAGTTTAAGACACATTCATATCACATATGCAGAGACTTTGATTTCCTAGTGCCTTTGACACTCCACAGAGAAACCTACTGTTCATTTACATGGGGAAGAACAGTGAAAAGGAACACACAAGGACAGACTTTGATTACGGAACATGGCATTGTGTCAACTCCTCTTTTACTTTTGTAGGAGTCAATAAACTATCTGCATGCAATAAAAAAGTTCTTATTTAAGTAACAGACAATCTGCTTCTCAATATTATTATTGTTTGATAGTAATTCCAGTTGTAAAATGCTCATCACACTAATAATTTTAAAAACCATTTTAGAAAAGAAATGCTGTTGCCAGAGATTCTCAAGGGTGAGTGCAAATTTAAACAATTGCATCTATAAATCTAGATATTTCCTATATCCCTGAAAGGCATTATTGGATCCTAGGGAAATGTACACAAAGCCCATTAAAGCACTCAGTTGGAAAGGAATCGCTGTTGGCTACCGCTGACAATCCTATAGGTACATTCCAGTGCTCACTATTGATATGAAACAGATTAAGGTTTTTCTGGCACATTAATTATTTTACTATGAAATAGTTTTCTGTATTTTTGTGCCACGTCCATAACAGTTGCACATAAAATATCTTCTATGCCACCATCTCTGGATGATATACCCTGCAGTAGACGCACACGTCCTTGATGCTGCAGAGCCTCATCCTCAACACTGCAAACCTGCTTCCAGGGGAACTTTTCTGTTTCAGATATTTTGCCAACAGGGCCAACTCTTGTCAAAAGGGAGAGATCTCTACCAGCCTGTTTCAACTCAGAGCCTCCAGGGAATAAGCTTGGTGCAGAGGCTGAGCTATCCTCTCTCACAGTGGTTCACATCTAGTTCAAAACCTGGTTCAGATGCATTTATTAGTTGGCTGCTAGGATGAAAACTTTTGCAGTAAGCACTGCTGTAGCCCTTTCACAGACCAACAGAGTAGACTTTGAGAGGCCTAGAGCCTCACCCTAACACTTACTTAGTCTAAAATGACTAAAGGGAAAGGAAAGGGACGACTGGGATCACTCTCCAGTGCTCCATGCACCCTTCAAATGATTTCCACATAATAAACCACTTATACAAAAAAATGCTGCAGCAAAAGCATTCCACTAAGAGCTAACAGTCTCAGAACTTCTGTGCACAGTTTCTCAAATGAACTGATGAATACAGGGTATTACCTAACATTACTGAGGGCTTTTAAAGCCAAATGCAGCAAATGTGACATCCTAATTCTGCTCTTGAAAACAGAAAAAAAGATCATATCTACTGCAGAGTGCCAGAAAATAAATGGGAGCTAGAAAGGAGGAAAAAAGTAAAGCATCAAGAAATTTAGTTTGAATCGTATGACAAAAAAAAATACATTTAAACTGACCTGGAAAATAAATCTGAGACAGAGAAATTAAGTAATAAAAAATAACTTCTTGTTAAAATGTAAGTAGTAGAGAAAATCACTTTGACTTAGTAGCCTAGACAAGAATGAGCCTGATGAGAATCTCCAGGCAGTCGTTTCCTGGGCTATCTTCTTTCAGAAGACTGGACAAATATAACGGAATTTGATTAGGGAAAAATAATTCCATAGGTGTTAGCAAGTGTGTAGTTCTCACTGTGGCTGACCTAAAGACTTCCAGGAGCATGAGACGCTGCCGTTCTTGGCAAAACAAAACACAAGTCACAGAGGTGACTTTGCACTCACCTCCTCGAGTAGCAGCAACCCACCAAGGGCAGGGATGCTAGTCCATCAGAAACACCTTTGCACTCCTCATCACATACTGTTGTGGGAATTCCACCTATGGATGGATCTACAGCACCTCCTTCCACAGCTGCCTGCATGACCAGCCAGGAGCAGAGCTGCAGAACAGCACCCACCTCCAACCTCCCACCAGCGAGTCTCCATGCCAGTGCAGACAGAGGGGCAAGCAAGGAATGGAGAGCTGCTCCCAGCGGCAGTGTTGGCTCAAGCGGGAGAGCTGGCTGCCTCCAGCAGCTTCTCCAACCCATGCAAGGCTCACAGGGCAGGGAAAAGCCAAAGGGGGAACAACGAGCAGCCACTTCTTCAAGAAACTTGTTTGACTCCCAACCATTTCTGTCAGCAGGTGGAGCGGCAACAGTGTGAACTATGGGGAGATAGGTATCTCCCCCATGTTTGTCTGCCATTTGCTCAAGATATGTTCCTTGGTCACCACCTGCTAAAAGGAGAGAGAAAGCTCTTTCTGCTTCCAGTAGCTTCCCCTGAGAAACAGACAACTGTGGTAATACAAGGTCTGCAAAGCCAAAAAACAGATTTCTCCTACCTTGGCAATCGGCAGCCACTTGCTTCCAGTGAATGTCTGGTGAAATTTTACTTACAAAAACCCTCAGGCCGAGGGGGAAAAAAAAAGTATTGTATTACAAAAGATTCTATATTGTACTTCACTGGCCTTTCTAGACTCAGAAAGTACAATTTACGACTCCCCATTCCAGGCAAATGCAGATGTACAAACGTATGCTGTTGGGTGCAGTATTCTCAAGTTTTAAGCCATAATTGGTTACTATACACTTAATAATTAGCACTTAACTAGCTGTGTGAAGAAATGTCGAATGCTGTGAAGAGCATAATATATTTCTACTGACAGATATTAATTAGCTTGTGTTAATGACTTTTTGAACTATGAGTAATGAGAAAAAAACTGTCACCCCAGCACAAGAGCTGCATCTGTAGTTGGAGGACAGTCTTCTAGTCATTAAAAGGGGTTGGGGTGCAGGGAAGAAATCCCACTATGGGATAAGAAAAGCAATTTCTCAAAGAAAACACTTTTGACTAAATTTCTAAATTGTTGGCTTAGTGGGAGAGAAATTCAGCAAGTACCTCCGGCAGCTCTGCTGCCTGATCAGCCTCTGTAGTGACTGGCTAATTGGACTTGTGTATTCATATTATTCCTGCAGGGTTTAGTAATTTTGCTATACAGAACCAGGCAGCCAACCAGGGGTCCTCAGGGAGAGCAAGGGGCCCTTTGAACAGAGCAGTTCCTTTTCTACACTTATTTGGAGTACCAAAAGTGATAAAATGGTCAAAATACATTTTCTGCAGATTAAACTTCCATCAAAAGCATGACGATATGATTGTGTTAGTCAGTACTTAACTTCTAAGAAGCACTAAATTTCATAAACAGCCTCTCCTGCTCTA
This sequence comes from Tinamus guttatus, assembly GCF_059628265.1. Taxonomy (NCBI): domain Eukaryota; kingdom Metazoa; phylum Chordata; class Aves; order Tinamiformes; family Tinamidae; genus Tinamus; species Tinamus guttatus. Next base: position 2,751,672 of record NW_028289031.1, read on the forward strand.
TGTAGATGGAGCTGTGTGTAAGGGCATTTGCTAGGCAAAAACTACTCTTACAAATTAAGTCAGCCAAAGTGAATGGACAATTCAATATATTGAACTAGTATATTTTTCCAGCTAGTTTAAAGGAAATTCCAAAGTCACTATGCTATAAAAAGATTATCTCAGTATTTACCATTATCCTGAAGGACTACTGTGGAAGCTGTTACTCTTGTTGTGCGTTTCATTTTTGTAGACTTGCTAGAGAAGGGAGTCTCCTCTTGGTTCTGGCTTCTTTTGTCCTTCCTTTTTGGAGGCTGAGGTGAGGAACTGTTTTCTCCAGGGTCACTGGATCCAGTGGTAGATTTAGATTGTCGATCATTTCCCTGGAAAGAATTGTTCATATTAATCACTGATGGATATGAACAATTTTCTTTCTAGATGTCAATATTATTTCAAATTTTTAATACCTAAGGATTGGTATCAGGTACTTAAAAAAAAAAAAAAAAAAAGAAAAAAAAAAAAACAGAAGGAAAGAATTTACAGCCATTACACTTAAAGGATATCTAAAACAATCCAGCAAACTGCAACTGTCTCATCAGCTTGTTGAGGTTAGTAATAATTTAATCAGTCAGATCATATAACAACTATGAGGAGAAAATAAGGCATTTATTATAAAGAAACATGCTTCCTTTGACAAAAAGAAATGCTAGGTTAATCTGCATGTATGACATACAGCTGTATCTCATCTACGCATATGCACAGAAAGTCACCAGATACAAAAAACATGTAGAATCATAGAATCCTTAAGGTTGGAAGGGACCTCTAGGGATCATCTAGTCCAACCCCCTGCACACGCAGTGTCACCTAGAGCACGTGGCACTTGTGAAAGATTCACTGCCTGAGCAATTGCGATAAGGTATTAACCTGCTAAGTGGCAAAAATGGCTGGAAGAGGATGACATTCGGTAAGTGGCTGGGACACTGACTGCCAAGTGGACACCTAGGAAGGGGCCAGCCAACATGGCACTTCTGAATCACCTCCAAAGAAATCAGCCCGTTTCTCTGCTTCTGCTCTCCTGTATCTGGAAACAGAACCAGAAACCCAGTCTCTGTTTTCTTCCTGGGGCTTACAACAGCAAATTAAGAAGACCACTCAACCCAAAAGTAATTTACAAAAGAAAAAGGAAAACTATCAGCCAAGTTCATGAGACACTCCGGGGAATCCATACCATAAAAGCATACATTGACTGTATGTACACATGAGAGCATTCCATTCATTACCCATTTACTGATTCCATAAGATAATAAAGTATTATCTAATTAGCACAGTATTTAATCATTAATATTTAACAAACCTTTTTCATTGCAAGATTAGCCGAGTCAAACTTAGTGCTGCTTATCCACTGCTAGACTGGGGAAAGAGATTATCAGCCAAAACCCCTCAACACTGCTCCTCATCAGAGCCTGTCAGCCTGCTCTTGCCTGTCTCACAGCCTGCACAGCTTCTTCCTAAGCCAGCTCTGCCAAACTGCTCCATGCCAGAACAGGTCATGGCCAGGAGCTGGGGCAGCAAGCAGCTAACCTGGACCACCCCTACCTGAAACTGCTCCTCTGATCAGAGACTCAGTGATATCACAAAGGGCAAAGACCTTCTACTTCATTTTTTTCACTCAGTGCAACCCTATGAACAACTCAGAGCATTTTAAAATAATTTACTGAAATATTATGTTGAATTGATCATTTCTGTATAAAGAAACAAAAAGAGGAAATGGCTTCTTCTTTCAGCTTCTTCTAATTCCTAAAGATTCAGAACAGATTGTTACCTCCAAGGAATTGTAATGAAAAATGTAGACACTAAATGGAAGGAAAGACAATTTCATGATCTATACCAGTTCAGTCTAAGAGTTGCACTAAATATTGAGAGCAACAGTACATATTTCTACTTCCTTAAATCTGAAGCTTCCTTGTTAGCAGTGTGTCAAATATTTGGGCAATTGTCTTTCACTACAATCCCCTGGGATAAACCTGAATATCAAATACTTTACTGCATAGGTGTGAACTTCTTGTCTCTTCTTCTCATAGTTAAGACAGATAGTAATGAGTTATTTTTTAAAATGCTTTAATTGTAAAGCTTATATTATGAAAGCAAATAAACATCACTTTCAACTGTACCGTACTGAGGTTTTATCTTCTACTGCATTTCAACAGAATGGAAAAGAGATTTGAATATTTTATTATTTATTTAGTTTAGGGGCTGCAGGATTTTGTTTTGCATGCTGTGGAAGGACAGGATCAATTACCACAATTATAATGAGCTTCTGAGTGTGGCTCTCTACTCTCTTGTTACTCACACAGTATATTGTGCTTGTACAAAACTGGTGCAAAAAGAGACCTATTTTACACTGCAGTCGTTCTGTACACATACAAATAGAGGATAGAAGGCAGTGGAGATCCATGTTGTGTATTTTAACCATTAGTAAAGGGCACTGTATGGGACAGGAAACTCTTTCAGGAGCTTATTCATTCAGACTTAAAGCATTCAGACATACCATTTCCTGCAATAGTTTTTATGTCTTTATTCCTCTAGGTGCATAATTTGAATAAACAAACACACATATGCAGTGAGCACTGAAAGGGAGGAGGATTATGGGAAAGACCTCCAGGCAGGAGATGATCTTTGCTGTGGAAGCCTCCATAAAAATAAAGCAGCCATTATTGCAATAATATTTGCCTGGATTGCTCTTGTCTAATTGACACTGCAAACAGCTCCAGATTCATCAAGCAATAATAAGCATACCACCAGGTGGCTGTGTATTTTCTCTCCTCAGGCTTAATTAAAACCCCAAGGACAGTGACTTTCCATCTGTTGGAATTAAGAGAAGCTAGAAACAAACTTTATTAAGGCATATGATACTTACACTCCCTTTAGATTTTCGAGATCCCACAATAGGAGGTAGCGAGGAAGCTTTGGAACTGTAGAAATAAGTCAGATCTTAGAATTCGTATATTGTCACTATTAGAGATACTGTGCATCTTGAAGGCAATATCAAGTCAGCTATCCATTGCAGTTTTACTAAAAAGCACTTGGTTTTGTTCACTAGAGTATATATAAATGCATAACCACTGAGCTATTCAAACAAATGCATTAAATTCCCCCATAAAGTATGTTTTATATAATGAAGGACCTCAGGGCAGTAGATAGTGAATTACTATGGGAAAGACCCTTACAACTACTATAATGAAAACACTTCAACCCACCAAATTTTAGCGCATCTCTGTCAGTTTATCTTATGTGGTCAGCGTATCTCAGGCAATGCTTTTCACTATCTTTAAACGCGTTTCTTGCAAGTGTTTTCTAAAATATTTTAAGTTATCCACCTCGTCACATTGTCAGGTTTTTCCAAAGATATTAGGAGCCCAAGTTTCTCCCAACAGAGACCTTATTTAAGATTCTATTATGCAATAATGCTGTCCTACAAAAAGAGACACAAATAAGAAACACTGGAGGGGGTATTTATCCCATAAAAAATTACAAAACAACAGCAGAAGCAGATTGGTGGAGATGCACCTAATTTCATTCAGCTACCTACTTTTATATCGACGGATAACAAATGAAGCCAAGTCAAAATAACACTTCTTCTGGTATTAATTTTGTGATACATAATGAATGTCATGTTTATGGGGTGAAGTAATCTCTTCAGCTTCCATTTTCTCTTTTGTTACAAATTTCTACCCCAACTTTCTCAAAGCTGTTGATGAAGTTATGCATTTACACTAAGTCATCCATCCATCCCTTCCTCCCTCCCTTCTTCCCTTATAAACATTCTTGGAGTGATGATTTTGTACTTTACTGGTGGCACTTTGCAAGCATGTTGACACACATACAAGTATGTGAAAGGTTTATCACAGGTATGTAGAACTTACCCCTGAGGCTTTCTTATTGTAGATTTGCTAAACAGGAGATCACCATATGGCAACTTCTTAAATTTGTCTCTGCCCACTGCAACATAAAACTGCCCATTCTCCAGATCTGATCCATTCTGAACAAGTTTTCCATCTAAAGTGTAGAGTCTGAAAAACATGAAAATATTTAATATAATAAACCTTAGCTCTTGGTTAAGTTTACTGAAAGTGCCATTCATCTAAACCCACTACATCATTTTGAAGGTCTCAGCTTCAAGCCCAATAAAGTGCAGTGGCTGTTATACCTTGTCCACTCATTTTACAGTCAAGGGAAGACATAGTAAAAAAAAATTTAAACCACATTCATAGAAAGCTAATAAAAGATGAAGCAATATAACACATAAAAAAAGCTCTCCTCAGTTCTAAGCTAAGTATGAAGAACAAATTACTGCCTGTACTTGGAAAATCTTTAACATCTTTTCCTGACCCATTGGGTTCTCAGCCTCTCTCACCAAGTTCCTGGGTGCCCTGGGCACTCTTCAGTAACCCAGCAGGAACAAGGACAATCCTGGCTCTGTGACCCAGAACTCAGGATCAGACCATCTAACACTGGCCCAAAGTCAATACTGTTGGGCTCATACAGTTATGTAGCACAGACCAGAGGGTTTGAGCATGGCTCTACCCAGTGAAGCTAGAAGTAGCAGGAAATGCATTAGAGAATTACGGCAAGGATCTGGGCATCTTAAACATCTACAATACCAAAAATTATTATGTCTGTTACACTTGGCAGTTTTCCTCAACCATTTCTGTTCACACTCTATATACATTTACTGAGAAGGAAGGAACACATTAGGGATTTGGGGATTTCTACTTCTGTGTTATCCCCATCATTTCACTGTCAAGGTTGTGATTTTATTTAAGGACAGTCATAACAATGAGGAAGGAAGAATCATCAACAGGCTCTTTCCTATGAGACACATTTCAAAGTGCAATAGAGGTTATATTTAATTTATTAAAAAAAAAAAGTCAACAATAACACTTTTGCACTTAAGTCCTTTAAGCACAAGCTTGCTGAATGGCCATCTTAAACATATTGCTCTAAGCCATCTAGAGGAGTTACTATGTGTTATTTATAAATTTCAACAAAACTCAAGGAGATAAAAAAAATGCTACATGGGTCTATGCAGCGAACCTTCTATGAAGAAAATCTTGCTTTGCGAACATCCGAGTTACAAAGTGCAGATTCTTTCAATCTCACGGAGAAGAAGCTGCCTCTCCCGTTCAGACGCACACGGGTGACTTAATCAATAGAGAAGAAGCAGACGTGCAGCCTGCAGAACTGCCAGGCACCGCTGGCTGAGGCGGGCAGGGAGCTCCAGGAATCACTTCGTGCAACCCCCTCCCTGCTTGACGTGGGAGCAACCGGAGCAGGTCGCTCGGGGCTGTGTCCGGCTGGATTCTGAGAGCCTCCAGGGATGGCGGCTCCGCAGCCTGTCTCGGGGCAACCCGCTCCCATGTTCAAGCGCAGGACAAAAGTTGGTTTTTTTGTTGTTTTGTAGGCACGCTCGCCCTTACAGAAACGTCTCGCTTTTCTACATGCGAAGACTGAAAGCTCACCAAGGTGAAATTTAAGCCTTTTGAAATCCTTGGTCATACTGCAGCTCCCTTGTGTAGAAGTTGCAAGCTCTCATGCTCTGTGATACTCGCATTTACTTCTCAGAGCAAACCTTTGACAGACACACCAGCAATTCGAAAGGCAATTTATGTTTCCCTGCCACTCAGATCCCATCAGTTACAGCCAAACAGTGAGGATAAAACAAGCAATCTAAAATCAGCATAAAGCCCATTTCTGAATGAATGTCTCTGTTTTGCTAGATTGCTTTACAGTTCCACTCCCCCAAGCAAATCAGCATACTGTGTTTTAAGAACTATTTTACATATTTCTATGGGCTACACATGCAAGCATACATACATGCATGCATTTGAGGTTTTTGTAACTGATCTTTCACTTTTCTTGTGTTTTAAAGCACAAGAATTGCTTGCTTAATGTAACACCTGAAAACTTTATGGACAAATATCTAGCAGTCTCAGGTTATACTTTTCTCCTTGAAAATAATAACCATAATAACTCAAATATAATCTGTCATTGAAGATGAAAGTGAATCTAAAAACACATTTAACAATGTAACTTCAAACAAATATATTTATTATTACTGACTTAACAAGCACCAGACAGGCTTGTGACTGAAGCCTTCCACCCACCCATTTGGCCACAGCGAGACAAAGACCACCTGGGCTCTCTTATATTCTCCTGGCTAGTATTTTGCAGCAGAGATGCCCCTTTGGTCACTTCTTCTGGTCACTGGGCTGGTCTAGGGGCTTGGTCTGTGGGAGAGCGGTAGGCTTCCATTTTGCCTCCTGCTTCCAAGCCAAAAAGTGGCAGCCAAGTCAAAGAAACCAAACAGGCTAAAAAAGGAGACAAGGAAGCCACAACTCTCAGACCAGCATCCCCCAAACCCTTCCTGCCTATTCACTTTTACTCCTTGTCTTCCAGGCACCATGTACCTGCTCGCCAGGCTGCTGTACCCAGCCCCATGCACAGTCTGACAGGCAGAAAGGCTGTTTTCCCACTGTCTGCTCTCATACTACTTCCTCCTAGCCCAGTTCTAATGAGGAAGGATCAAGAGCTTCAACAACAACTCAAAAGCCACCTGTGAAGCTATATAAAACTTGGTGGCTTTGTATGTCATCTAATGACATGGAAAATAAAAAAAAATGCTGTGTATACCCTGCAAGTTCCTGTAATTCCATTCTTCCTTGATTAATGAGAAATCATATCTTCCCAGCATCAGTGGGCTTATGGGACTTCCCCTAATGCTCAGACAGTTTCAGTAAACCCCAGCAATTAATGTGTAACTTATTAAAGAACAGCAATCGCTTTACCAGCATATTTAATATGTATTCCTAGATTTTTTAAAGCAAAGAAAATGAAAACTGGGTTAATAGGAAACCAGAACTGGAAAACATTAAATAATTCAAAGTGTCATGTACGTTATCTTGCTTTTAAAAGGAAAAAAATAAATACTGAAGAGCACTTCTCAACAGCAATCCTAACTATGTATAGAATGATGTTTTCATGTGTATCATTCAGTTTCACCAAAGAGTGATATCAAGTAATAAGAACAAAACATGAAAGGTTTTTGAATTCCTAAGCAACCCAGGAACAGAAAGAACTGGCATGTTATAAGCAGCTATTAATCTAATCACTTCAGAACTACACAAGCTGAGAACTAGATCCAGAAAGCATCAACATGCATTTAGGTTTACTTTACTGTAAGTACAAGTGCTAAATAACCCACAAATATGAACAGAGATACGGGACTGCGAGAAAAGAAAAAATAGATGAAAACTAGTGGGCAACAGACAACCTTCCCTTAACCTGTTCTGGCCTATATCACTCTGGGAAAGCAAGAAGAACTGACAGAGTTTATATTGTTTGCATTAATTTGGGAGAGATGCTGCAAGCTTAGCCTCAGACACTGCGTAAGCCGCAAAGAAGGATTTCCCAGAGACAGGCGCTTCTCCATCGGCAGGATGGATTTCTGTAACATGCTCTGCACGGGGAGGCACTGGGATGTCAGGAATTTGTCAGCATACACCTTGGCAGCCTGCCCAAGCTCTGAAATTTGTAACAGCTACCAGACAGATCTTCTCATAGAGTGTTTACTGCATGTTTTGAGGCCTTACGTGATTGAAAACTGTCGAAGAGGTCCCCTTCGATCACTGGGATATGACGAGAACTCAAACCAGCTGAGACGCTGGAATGGGCAAGCCCCAGGCTGTAACTCTGGGCCTGGCTCTGATAAGAGCTGAGCCAGTTGCATACAGAGCACAGGTCCTCAAAACACCAAAGGGTCTAAAACATCTTCTCTGGACTTGTTTGCCCCAGTGAATATAAAAGTGTCAAATTAAAAGGTAACATGGATTGTATCTATTGTTGAGATATTTTCTGCATAAAAACTTCCATTCTGTTTGACATCAGTGTTCATTTATTTTATTCTGATATGTAAAGTAATTAATATTATTAATACTACATATATTGTACTATTATATACCTGCTAACTAAATGTTAATCAAGAGATAACAGTAAAAACAAAGTGGGAGGGGTTAGAATGAAACATGAAGACACCTTGGAGTCAACATTTCTTTGCATTTCCATTCCTTGGAAGGGTGTTTGTTTTTTCTTATACCAAAATGTCCTCTGCAGCCGGAAGGATCCCTTATATCAGCTTTTGAAAATTTAGGAACATGACTATACATATGAAATGCACCTTACAAATCCTGAATTTCCTTATACCTGTGTACGGCTCCACTTCTGAGGGTAACTTTTTCTGTAACCATTTCAAGAATATGATCCCACTGAGTCAGGGTTTTCCTGGGAATGAGGAGGCGCACTACGGGACTGATGAGGTCTCCATTAGCAATCAGGCTGAAACAAAGCAAAGTTAAATAATTTGCAGGAGCACTTTAAGCCAAACTCATGAGGATAAGACAACAACAGGCAGTTCCCTAACTGAAAATTCTACTTACAAAATAGTGCAGGGCTCCTGAAGCGGTTTTCGAAACCGCGCCGACACGTTGATTCTGCTGCGAGTCACTGGCTTCGCCTGCAGGACAAAGGGAGTTTGGAATTACTCGGTGTCCACACGGGGATGGCCGGCGGGACGGGCAGGGAAGCTGCGGAGCGGGAAGCGCCCTCCATGGCAGCCCGTGGCAGCCCGCGGGAGCTCGTGCGGTGCAGGCCGCAACGCGCCAGCCCGCTGCAGGGACCGGGCTGCGCGGGCGGCTCTGGGGGCTGCGCAGGCCCCGCTCCTCGGCACGCAAGACAGGGCTGCCCAGCAGCAATCCTGCTTCCTGGGGGCTCACTGCGCACGGCCATAACGATTAACACTGTCCCATAACCCCCCGCTGGGGTTATGTAACGAATATTCTTACTCTGGGACCGCTCTTTCCATCCAAGCCCATCAGTCATTTTAAAAGATTGGCCAATACGACCCTCATTTTAGAGGAATGACTTGCAAGGGAGGTGAATTGCACGTTTAGATATCAGAATAAAACACAGGCTACCTAATTTGCAGCAGTATCCTCTGTACTCTTTTGAACAGATGCTCTGATCAGATCGATTGGTTTGCTCAGCATTAATGCTGTTATATTTGTATTGAACAGAAAGTTATGCAATACTGTCTAGCTAGGTTTGCCCGTTGCATTTATAAACACACTGTGACGTGTTTATAAACACATCAAATTTTAATGAAGGAAAAAAAGACCCTCAAAACTGTTAGAACTTAACTCACCAAAATCAGCAAATCAAAATAAGGTATCAATCACAAATATCTAAAAGTTGCAGCATATTCATTAACAAATTGGACACATTTTTACTAAAGGCTCTAAAAGCTCAGAGGCCTAAATGCTGGCATGCACAGATAGACACATACTTTAAAATAGATGTACAAAGATTATTTAAACTGATAACCTTCCCTATCACTGTGTAAAGCAGTATAATGATGTGATGTCTCACAGTTTCATCACACTTTGTGCTAATTTAATCAATATCTCCCATCTCATTTTAGAAAAAAAGGAAAAAAAAAAGGCTCTGGGCTCCACAGCTTTAAATCATGAGTTTTCATACAAATTAATTTAATTTCTGGATCTTTCTCTTGTATAGACTGAGAGAAAACAAAGAGGCCCTGGATCTACCAGAAACTCCAAACTCTAAGGCTAAAAGTAGTTATTAAAATAATTAAATCTGACTTGCCACATAACACAAAGAACCTCATACAGCAGCTTCTGTATCAAACACATAACTTGCGGAGATAAACTACATCTTCAGGAATAAACACAACCAACAGAACAAAAACAGCACTGGCATTCCTTCATGCACAAACACTTCAAGTGAAAGAGAGCAGCCAGGTAAACATTACAGAATCACAGAATGGTTGAGGTTGGAAGGCACCTCTAGAGATACCTCTAGAGAACATCTAGTCCAACCCCCCTCCTCCAGCAGGGACACCTAGGGCACGGGGCACAGGGTGGCATCCAGGCGGGTTTGAAGATCTCCAGAGAAAGAGATCCTCTACAATCTCTCTGGGCAGCCTGTTCCAGGGCTCTGTCACCCTCAAACGTTTTGAGCAAAGAGGGGACACAGTGATGTGAGGCTCAGAGGATGCTTTGTGGGCCTCATTACCCAACGTAATCTCCATGCACAGCCCTTCTGTGAACTCCAGGGTGCCTGGAACCAGGGGCTACTGATTCCACGGCTACTTCTAGAAACTTGGAAAGAGAGCAAGAGGTTGCTACCATACTGCTCATAGCTAGCAAAGGCAAAGAAGTTTAGACAGACTGCCAAGTAATGTACAACAGCCATTCTTGCAGACGCGTTCTTCAGGACATAAGCATAACTGGTCATTTTTGTCACTAAAATTCAGGGTGAAAAATTGCTGGATCTCTAGGGAGAAAAAGTAAATACAGCCTAAACTGTCAAATCTGAAAATACTTCATTTTGCTGCTGTCAGTCTTTAAGGGTATTTGTCAAGGTAAATAACAGAAAGCTCCAAAATCCGGAAAAAAAATAGGATAATTTTCTGAAAAAAAGCAATTACACGTAGCTGAGGCACAGCAAGTTACTTTCATAGCATCCAGTTCTGACAGTTAGACCCCAAGCACGGGCTGCAGCAGAACGTCAGTGGTGAGACTGAGGATATCCTGACACCTCTCTGCACAGCTGCTGAGTTGGGAGGCTAATTCTCTACAACGTACTCAATATCTCACTTAGAAGGCTAAAAGACTAATTGATTCTGTGCTTGTAGAAACTCCAGCCCTGATCATAAGATCACTACAGACTCCTGTGACCAGCATTAGCCATAGGTATGAGGCAGCAGAAGGAAAATGATTAGAACACTGGAACAGATTTTCCTCATTAAATCCCAAACGCTACATTTAAAGACTTCAAAAGAGCAATCAGAGGAGATGGACTGTTAGCCCTTTTAATAACATGCTTTATAGCACTTTCGTCAGTAAACCTCAAAGCACTTGACACTGGTTTCCCTGGAAGTGACCATGAGGCAGCAGTGTGCCCTCGTGGCCAAGGCCAATGGGATCCTGGGGTGCATGAAGAAGAGCGTCTCCAGCAGGTCGAGGGAGGTGATCCTGCCCCTCTACTCAGCCCTGGTGAGGCCACATCTGGAGTATTGTGTCCAGTTCTGGGCTCCACAGTACAAGAGGGATGTGGAGCTGCTGGAGAGAGTCCAGCGCAGGGCCACAAGGATGATCAGGGGCCTGGAACATCTGCCCTATGAGGAGAGGCTGAGGGAGCTGGGCCTGTTCAGCCTGGAGAAGAGAAGGCTGAGAGGGGATCTAATCAGTGTCTATAAGTACCTCAAGGGAGGGAGTCCAGAGGATGGTGCTGGTCTCTTTTCAGTGGTGGCCACTGATAGGACTAGAGGAAATGGCCGGAAACTGAAGCACCAAAAGTTCCACAGGAACTTAAGGAAAAATTTCTTGACAGTGAGGGTGACAGAGCACTGGAACAGGCTGCCCAGAGAGGTTGTGGAGTCTCCTTCTCTGGAGATCTTCAAAACCCGCTTGGACGCAGTCCTGTGCCACATGCTCTAGGTGATCCTGCGTGTGCAGGGGGCTTGGACTAGATCATCTCTAGAGGTCCCTTCCAACCCTAAGCATTCTATGATTCTATGATTCTATGAACTATCCCCATGCTAATGCCGGGGAAGCCAACGCTGCAACTTGACGTAATCACTCAGAAGCCAAGGTGAAGGACCAGGAACGTGTCACCCAGATCCCACCCAACTGTTCTGCCAGGCTGCCTCTCAGGAGGGGACAGGGTTATGCGAAATGTGCTTTGCTGCTTGCTGTCAGCAAGACCTTATTTCCCCTCTGCCATGCAAGACACGTATGGAAAATTCTTCTTCTGCCAACCAACACTCTCATGAGGATCCCTCATGCAGCAAGGACACATACGACATAACAATGTAAATGTGCCCAGAAGCAGTAGCAAAGGAAACCCATGACAAAGACACTGAACACTTCTTTCAAGACAGCAGAGATATTCTTTCATAGACCCTGGCCACTTCGGGCTTTTCTAGCACTTCTTTTAGCTATCTACTCTATTTCCTCCACACAAACCCAAGCTCTCTGTCGCATCACTGTGAGTGAATCTCAAAATCTTACCAGTATGGGCACAAGCCTATCACGATACACAAGACTTTACAAAAGTATGCAGCTCCTGGCCAGGTGAGGACAACCAAGTAGCTAAAGCCATGTGAACATGTTTAAAGATAGGCTATTATTATTATTATTTCACAACTAATGGTTATGTGTGTGATAGCAATGTCTAAGACCTAAATTAGACTGGGGTTGCGGTGACTAAGGTGCTATAAAGTCTTAACAGTTTCAAAAATACACAGCTAAATACATTTAACTCCTAATGCAATTTAGATGATGAGATGCAGGCTGAGCACAGGGCATGCTAAAATTTGCTGAGAAAGCCCCAAGTGTTTAAGAAGTAGTTACTTAAGACATCAGAAGGTAGAAAATCTGTGGGTAAATCTACTGCAAGTATTTTGGGGCTTGATGTTCACCCATAGCACTGTTTCCCCCATGAGTAAATCCTTGCAAAACTTTTAGGAAAGTCAATGCCTTCTCCAACCCTGAGGCTCACTTCTGCAGCTGATACCTAAGCCCAAGCTCTCATGAACTCTAAACAAGCCACCAAGCCAAGTTCTCTGATCCAGTCTGCATCACTGGGGTTTCAATGACCCACACTTCATCAAAGCCAGCTACAAAGTGTTCACTAAGTCTAAAGAAGCCCTTTAGGATAGTCCTAGGTGTGCCCAATTATTGAGTTGTTCCTGTGAGCTAATGAAACCATTAATTTTGATGCAGGCACCCAGAAGGCCACCGTGTTATTGCACGCAGCCCAGTCACGGGCCCCATGAGGACACGAAAAGCCTGACAGACACCAAGGGCTCGCTGATTATTCAAAGCTTCAGATTCCTGCCAATAACAGACATGGTGGCATCAGCCTGCAAGCCTGTCGTGTGGGTTACTCTTTCAAAGAGTCATTAGTGTTTCCAGCAGCTTTCCCTGGCCTACCTGGAAAACAGGACAGCCCTGATCTCAAATAAGCAAGCTGCGAGGGACCGCAGGCCAGGGCAAATGCAGGCAGAGCCTTCATGGTTTTCTATTTTAACATGACCTAAAACAGAACATAATATAAACCCCTACTGTTTTGCTAAGCCTACTGAAATCACCTCAGACTCGCCTCCTACACTTAAAGGTACAAAGGGTATGTTAGTGTGATACTTGCTAACGCAATGGCACAAAAAAATCATCCTGCAGAAATGCCAAGAGGACTGTGACGATATTGACTTGCTTAAGACACCGCGCAGGTATCTAACACGGTGCACAGAGGAGGCCTCAGTTCCTGGGAGCGAGAAACAGAATAGCCCAAACTAAATTAGATGGATAGATTAGATGGATTAGATGGAGATGGCAAGACTGGTACAGAGCCAGCAGTTTTTTGTCATTCCCTAGGGGAAGAGCAGGGGTAAATGAGCTGCATCTTTCTTCTGAGCTCCCACTGGGTCCTAGGCACGTGTTTAGGCTGCCCTTGTTTGTCTGGAAGAGGAGGGATTACTAATTTCCTTGGGGCTGCTGGTCTTTTGAAGGCACCTTTTACACCTGATCTGCTTCAGACAGACAAACTCATGACATTCACCCAGGGCACAGGGACACTGACTCTGCGTATGGGAGGCAGGAAAGTAGAATATAAATATGTAAAGAAAATAGAGAGAGAGAAAAGAGAGAGAGGGAAATCCTGCTAAAACATATAGGGGTGCTGCAAATGAGCTGTGCACAACACCTTTTATTTCATAGCTGGCAACCACGCACACCACTGCAATGTCACGTCCCACAGTGCTCCCAAGAGAGCCCTTAGGGAGGCTCGCCGTAGGTTTTGGCTGCAGCAGCAGGTATCAAGTTCTCCAAGCACAACAGCACAAAATGCGTTAGCCTGCCATGATTAGTATTAAAAATAGTGTGGGAGTTTCTATATAATCAAAAAAGAAAGAAAGAAAGAAAGCCCTATACATCATTCCTACCATTAACCCCAACTCCTCTGTTCATTCTTTTTTCCTGGCATAGTCTTAAAGTTAATTTCTCATATTGTTTAGAACAACTTTTGCCTGACCAATGTTATAGTATTTACAGCTATGAAAAAAGCTTATTTTCTAAAGCATAAATTAAGTGCACAGAAGTATGCACTAAGAAAAGACTAGCTGCTCAACCAACACAAACCAATGTATTCCTTTGAAGCACAGGGAACCATGCCAAGCCTCACCAGTGGAAGGCCTAGCGCAGGATTTAATTAAAGGCCACACAGTGTGCTCAGATTGTGCTGGCGGGAGGCAGCAGCAGGGCTCAGTGTCTGCAATGGCCCGACCCCGGGGCACTACTGAGTTACACATTAACAAAGATGCCGTCTTGGGTGAAAGTCTGTGCTTACATTAAGGGATCGGCATCGCTAGAGCCTAAATCCTTTATTTTCTTTTAATTTCACCCGCCGGACTCTCAGCTGATGTAAATCAATATTTTCCTATTTACGTCAGCAATCGTAAGCAGATTTACATTAACCAGGGGTCTGGCCCCCATTATGATTTTATCTTGAAATGTTGTAACTTTTCAGTATGTTTCAAAATACCCACTTAAGGGCAGATTCCATATCCTCCTGGCAAGCGTTGCCAGAATTTCACCATTTGGGATGAGATACTCACCTGAGGTGTCACTGGACAGCATAGAGCAGTCAGGCAATGCATTCAGAGAAGCAGGGGAGATCACGGCACCAACTGAAACTCAAAAGGCAACTTCAAGCAAGCTGGAGGCCATTAATCAAATGGGAATTTGAAAGGCAATGGCAGCCAAAGCATGTTGGGAGATGCACCCTGGCATCACTGACACTTGCACCACAATGATTTTCACCTTCCTAGTCTATACAGACATTGGTGTTTCTCACACATTGCCCCTTAGACCAACAGTACTCAGGTTCTTTCTTGATTCAAGAGAGTCCCCACCTGTGACATAACCCAGGTCTGGGAAAACCAAAGAAGCTAAAATTAATTAAAATTAAGACAAACTCAGCACAGGGCACGCTCTGGGAGCCGAGATCACAGTCTGCACTGCTGAAGACCTCTGTAAACACCTGAATTTCAGGATACTTTTAGCAGTCTGTCTCTTGGAGCCAAGCTTTTGGGTTTGGTTCTAATTCCCTGGAGCTGAATTTCTGCTGCTTAGTGTTAACGCAGTTGAGTGCCCTCCATTCCAACACCCATGTGAAAACAGCCAGCAGGCAGATCGTCATCAGCGGCTTTATAAGAACATTTTTGCACAAAGTTTTCTCTTATGCTCTAAAATACACTACATATTCACAAAATTAAGCCAACACACAGCAAACACATATAGCACACAACATGATCTACATTAGGTACTTACATCTTCCACTGCTGACTGTTGACAAAAAAGAAAAAGCAACATGTCAGCATTTAAGTCACATCTCAGATACACTATTTACATATATACACACACACATATGCATATATAGACATATATATCCACATGTATAGTTTTTGTATGAAAACCAATGTAAATTAGTGCATAGGTATATACACATACACACAAAAGTGCATATATCTGTAAAAATACTGTGTGTATGCATTTATACGTATATAAACATATATTTATTTATATATATATATATGCATACACCTACATATGTATAAAATACACACACTAATTTGATTTTCATACAAAACTATCTATTATGTGTAAGATCAGCTGGCCCTTGGAAAGACTGAAGATTAAGTAAAACAAAGTTCTGTCCTCAATTTTCTATTTTCTGTTTTCAAACATTAGGGATGGGTTTAGCAATTGCAAGAAAGATGCAGATCACTTGTTCATGCAATGCTTCCAGCCCAGATAGATGCTACCCTGGGAAGACACTAAAACGCGCAGCCGTACCTAGGAGAAATTGGTGAGTAGGGCTGTTCACAAAAGGACTTTCAGCAACGCTAAACAAATATCCCATACCATTTGTAATACACAGATAACAAAGAATGGCTTTCACTTCTTACTTCATAAATGTGTTCATGGAAAAAGGTGAAGAAGGTAATCCCGCAGATGGAACCAGGGGAAAGCCGTATCTCCTGCAGGACCAGAACCGTGCTCACTGCAACCAAGTTGGCTATAGCCCAAAGATTCCTTCTGGTCTTCATGCCAGAGTCATAAAACACAAAAACGGTGCAAATTTCTTTGGACTGACAAATAGCTGTTTGTTGATCAGTATATTTTAAATTTTTGGTTCTATGAATGCTACATTAGACATTTCGCACTTTCCATACAAACACAGAGAGCAGGACAGACCTAGCACGTCACTCAGCCTCCTGTTGGGTGCTCAGGGCTGGCAAGAGGTGTGAAACATGGCACAGAATGAAACCTCCTGTATCAGAAACGTACACCCTTTAGGAAACAATTTGTCTTCTGAATGCATCACACTGCATACTTAGCTTCTAGAAACTGGGTCATTTTTTGGCATTTGAGGATAGTTACAAATAGAAAACTGCCATTCTTGGCTTGTCTTTTCTTTAAATAATTCTTGTTAAATACATGAGTCCGGCTTCCATGGCTGTCACAAAGACACAGCTAGATATCCATAGCTAAGAAAAGATATTCCTATTTCCTTTTCTTAGCAGAAACGTATTACCTCCTCCCATGAAAAGGGTCAAATTAAGCAGCTGCATGATTTACAGGGTTTTGTAAAGTCATTCTGGATGGCAGCAAAACGACACCCAAAAACCTAACCTCCCTGAACCAACTGCTCTGAGCATATAATGCTGATTTGATTTACACTGATTTAAGAACTGGCCTTTCTCACTACTGTATTAACACAATCTTGAGCACCACTAACATCTCGCTCGTTCCTCACGTCACTTTATAGCTAACCTTTTGAAGTTCTAAATATTTCAGCACAATCTCACATACCAAACTTATCAGCTCATGCATTGAGCCATGGCTTGGCCAGTTTGTTACAATGGCCTGTTTGTTAATCAATGTGCCCAGGAAAATTGAGAACAAATATTTGCATTCCCCTAGGGCAGACCTGGGGTCAAAAGAACCAGAACCCCATTTACGTACACCATGACCATCCTGTGATGTGAAAGAAAGGAATGTTCAAGGTTCAATGATCATAAGGAAATTACAAAGATAAAAGTTAGTTACAAGCCTGTAACAGCTCAGGAAACATTTTCCTTCACCTACCTCATGGAAATGAGACCATCTATAAAGAGGCATTTTTGTAGCCTTGGACGTAAGGCTCAGAGTGAGCTCCACAACAGTGCTCAGTTGGTACAAAACCATTCCAGCCACCCCGCACAGGAATTGATAACGCTGGATAAGCTGCATTCCTCCTACTGCTCTGCTCAGTGGTACTCTGCAGAGCACAGGGCAGCCATCAACTCCTGAGCTATGCCGTTAACTGCTCTTGAGTGACCGGATCCCCCAAGCTTCCAGAGACAGGTCACCATGCACTGGCAGGTACAAAACTTGCCAGCCCACAAGATGCACAGAGGAGCCACAAAGCGCCACAATGACCTGGTCCATATGGATTCAACGAGTCCTGCAGACAGAAAGGCTCCTACAAAACTGCCAAGTGTTTCAAGCCACTCTCTTCCAAAAGCAATAGCTGGGGTCACTCTGTTTACATGCAGAGTAAGTCTCCCTCCTTTTGAGTCAGTTTAAGTGAATTATATTCCCTGTGCATTTAGGGGAGAAGTCTCGCCCTAGCTAGCTAACTTCTGGAAAGAAAAATGTTTCACTCAATATCTCTCTTATTTCTTGGCACTGGGTGAGGGGCCAGATCTTCAGCTCAGATAAATCACAACAGCTTCACTGGCACCTCTTAGAAGAAATACCACAATGGCATGGCCTGCCCTGCCCAGGAATTAGCTTGTGCAACGCTCCAAAATATATCATACCCATAGTGCTTCCGAATCTCCTAAGCATCTCATATTTCTTCTCCAAGTGGCAAAGTGCTACAGCCTACAACAGTCGCAACACACACAATAATGGGATCCATAATGCAGAGTTTATTCAAGCAAAATGGATCCCGGTGCTCTGTCACTCACATAGCATGGCCAGTTCTAACCATTTTTATCTCTCATGATACGTGCGCGCTCCCCAAACCCCCTACATTTCACGCAAACTGAAAAGAAGTCTTTGGGGTTGATCAGAAAATCTCAAACCTGTAAGTAGTGACAGCTGAAGAACAAAGAGCAATTACAGAAAAAAATAAAAAAAAAAAACATAATTTTTAATCAAAGGTAAAATTGCTAATGTTTCCAGTAAGTAGATCTAACATGCGGCAATGAGACCAACATGCCTGACTGCAGTACTGCTATCTCACCCTGTTCTCCCACCTTTTTCACATACAAAAAAGAGCAGCTACCCTACAAAACCAGGCAGCCATGTTAAGTATGGGGAAGAAACTGACTTCCAAGTTTCATATCGAGCTCAAAATAGAACAAGGAATCTCCATGACCTACAAGTCTTTCTGTTGCTCCAAAATCCACTAAATCCATCTGTAAGCAAGCAAGCACTTAACCAAAACAGCCAGAATTATACAATTCAGATATACACAATTGTACAAACTGTAATTCTATGAATTCACTGAAGAAAAAAAGACCGAACTTATGTTTTAACTGGATGGCTGGTCAACTCTTCTCTAAATCCTCCTGGTATTAAATTATGAACACTTGGGAACAGTAACTGTTTTCTGTGTCTTGTTGTGCTAATTATGTTACCAAGATACTAAATACCAAACAGTGCCATACAAAATGTACCTGTTTAAAATGCTGCTCAGGAGATTAAGGATGTATATCGCTTTCTTTTTTTTTTAAGCTAAGTTGATAATTGTATTGTATATACTACAGCCACACTAGAATTCAGCATCGGAAAATTAAGAATTCCTTATTCAGTCCCTGACACAAACCATAAAAGAAATCAAGTTGGTCAGACATGGAGTAACAAAAGCGTGTTGTTTTGTATACAGGCACAGGAATAAAAAGTGGGGCTTTATATATATTTGATTTCCAGATGTACCATTATGCTAGAGTAGAGTATTGTAGTGTAAAGAAATTTTGGAGTAGCACAAAATGGGTTTATGTGTTTCTGATTTTTAGGAAAATCTTGCTTCTGTGACAATTAGATCTCTTGGAACCAAATCTCTTTAATTTGCACATGCTGGGATCATTGCTAAGATACTTTCAGGTACTTCCTTGGCATCATAAAATTATGTCTTCTATAGAGAAAATATGAGCGAACAATTTCTAACAGACAGAAAAAGTTTAAGTGACTGAACAGTTCACTCACTAAAAAACAGCAACTCTCATGGTTAGACAGGTATGTTATTTGTCAGACAAGGTAAATACTAAATTTGAAATGCACACAATGATTAAGAATATGGGATTTTTCATAAAAATGTGTTTGGAAAAAACACGCAAGCATGCTAAGGACAATGTATATCCAATATACCCAACATATATTGCAATCATTTGAGAAACGGAGGCAACTTTATAAAGTTCAAAATCAGTTTTTACAAATCAATACAATCACGGTCCACAGATGAACAGAGATCCCACTGCCTTGCAACCACGATGCACTTAAGGGATGCAGACAGAAGAAATAATTGTCATAAATGATGCTGAAACCTTTCTGAGTTTCCAGGGACTGGATTACAGAGTGCCTACAGAAATACAAATGTTCATAGTTCACACACAGTACTTGCAAAGCCATGGACCTTTTACAAACAAATAAGCTTATAATAAACAAATGGTAACTATGTTGGCCTATACTTCCTCAAGAGATTTGTTAGATTACTTAAGCGCATCATTTAAAACACGTCGTACCTGCAGATCACCTTTGCTATAAAGGGGATGTTGTCTTTTTCAAAAAAAGAAGCTTAGCTGTCAAACAAAGTGAAGGACAGGTATGACAGATTTTGTACCCAACTTTAGCTTGAGTCAGGATGAAATATTTAACAGTTAAGGAAAAAAGAGAGAGAGAGACATGTTGTAAGAGTGTGGAGGGTCTACCAAAAGCCTTAAAACAGCCTGCAGTCTGGTTGCCACTTGCTGCGACTGGCATACAACTCCCATGCTTCTGGGACAAGGGTCTTCTTTTATCCTTACTACTACCTCTGGTTGAAAATAGATAGCAGACAAAAATCTGGACTTACTCCCCACCCTCGTTCTTCCCCCAAAACGTCTACACTGAGAAGGGATGTGACATGTCTGGGAAATTAGCTTGGGGCAGAGGCCACAAAATTGGGCCTGAAGAACCATCCTTTTGCTAAGCATCTTGCCTCAGTCTTCCATGCAGAGCAGCCAGCACCATGCCATGGCACAGGAAACAAGCTGGTTCTTGTCTGCTGTGGGATAAGCAGCAAAACCGAAGGGAAAGGGATGAACACTGCTGTGTCAGTAAAAAGCTTGGACTAGATAAAATTTGCTTGCACCGTCAGGCTGCCTCTCCTCCCTGCTGGTGCTCATGGCTGTTTTTCTTTTCTTTCTCCCTCTCCGCTCTGCCCATCAGCTGCCCTCCCACACACTTCGCACACAAATGCACAGGTATGACATTCTGAGGAGATCAAGGAGGTAGCAAGGCATCAAACCGTCCTTGAAATCCACTGACTGCTAAAGGACCACAATCACCGTTGGCATTTTGGCAAATTAAGCGGCATCCCACCTACTTCCCTGCCCTAGGAATGGGTCAAAGTCTGCCAAAGTCAATGAGCACTGACAATAATGAATCACAGACATCAAGCTAAGAGACGCTGCTGAAACTCCGGCTTCTTGGACACATTTAGAAAATGTTGAGTATCACTGTCACGTGCTTTGCTTCTATCAGAAACCATACTGATATAACCAGCTATACTTTCCATCAGAAACTATGTGGTAGTAAGATGCCATTGCGGTCCTCCCTTGTTCATCCATCTATGCTGATCTGTTCCATAGACAGAACAGGAAAACTTCACCCAGAAGATAATGGGCTTTTGGGCAGTATATTGCAAAGCAAACTTTAAAAAATGGACTATTAGTTCAAGTCTGTAGCTGGGGCACATCAGTGAGTTCCAGTGAAGTGCATTAAAAGCTGTTTTCCATTAGCTGAACATTTGCCCCATTTTTTTTAGTCACTTAGAGGCCTTACAGCAGTAAATTACTAGACTTTAAAATCCAGAAAGTCTATTGAAGTAAACTATTCACAGTACTAGAAATACTATGTGAGATGATTTAGGTCAAGACCCTCATAATTTATGACACAAGTTGCACAGTGACTAAAGACTTTTCTAGTATGTTTTTTGTTTTTAGACTCAAGTCAGATTGATGGTCAGGCCTCACAGGTCAAGACTGTAATTACTTTGTAAGATCATAACAGCATTGTTATTATTGTCATATTTCAACTATTTTTACAACTCTCCTTATTTTAAAGAAAATAAAAAGCCGTTGTGCACAGTTGATACACTGGAGAGAAGCAGAAGTGGAAGCTTTCTTACGTTACCCCACTTAAATGGGGCGCTGCCCTTGCCTTGGCACGCTGGCCCTGCTCTTGGGGAACAGGTAGTGCTTCCCTTCCCAGACCCATCTTTTGCTGGAGACAGAGAAGCATAAAATCAGCTGCTGACATTGCAATGGTATTTGAGTGGTAGAGTTTTTCATCTGTAAATCTATTTAGACAGAAGTAAGGTATCTTCCCAAACTATTCCACTACTGACCCTTTTTACAGGCACCACAACATCTGCATTTCCCCCTCCACACCAAATAAATGTGTACCTGCATACCTAAATAGCAAGCCTCTTGCTCAGGGCTTCCCCCAGGCTCCTCTCAGTATTTGCAGAGCACGCGCAGCCGCACTAGCGGTGGGTGCCCGCAGCACCAGTGGTGTCAGGCAAGGCAGGAGCATCCTGGGGACCCACAGCCACGCGGGATTTGCAAAGCCCCAGATCAGTTTGAAGCAGGGTATAAGAGAAAATGAACACACCGTTTGTCAGGGAGACACTCTCTTCCCAAACGTTAAACCTTGTCGCCTCACAGGGGTGCACATTAAAGAAGAGCTTTAGGCTAGGTCTCGGAATCCATGAAATAAAAAATTATTCCTTAAATTTCTTGCTCTCTGCTCAGGAACCCGTTCCTTGCAAAATAAGACTCGCAGATACAGACTTTTGTATAGAAGAGAAAAAAAAAATATCTGATGATCACTTACTTCATTTTGTCACTCTATGAGAAAAGTGAGAGGAGTTTAGTAAAAAAACTCGTGCTCTATATTTTTTCATCTACTCTTCTTTCTGAATGTAGGTCACTATATTTACACCATGTCTTCAACAGGAATTCTTTCCTGTTTTAGTTTGACACAAGACTTCTGGTTATATAGAGATTTAAAGTAATTGAGATACTGCCTTCAAAGAACAACATTAAAGTACTCTCAAAAGCAGATGTCAAACATTTGGCAGTTTAATACAAAGGAAAACCCACCACTGCATACAGATACACAGTGTATCTGCAGACAGCTACTGCATGCGTTTTTCTTCCTTTTGCCTCTCTCTTCATTAATCAGACTGAGAAATAGATATTTGCAATTGTGATCCTGGTGAGAAACTTAACATTGAGAAACCCTCAGCAGTTGGAAATGCCGAAGCAAGTGTTCTCGTAAACCCAAAATTCATTGCCTTGTGCCTAAGTATGACGACCTTAAACCTTGGCTATGGATTTTTCAAATACTGTGACTGCGCTTTCTGTTTCAAGCCATCAGATCCTTGATAAATCACAGAATCACAGAATGGTTGAGGTTGGAAGGGACCTCCAGAGATCATCTAGTCCAAAACCCCTGCTCCAGCAGGGATACCTAGAGCACGTGGCACAAGGTGGCATCTGGGTGGGTTTGGAAGATCTCCAGAGAAGGAGACTCCACAACCTCTCCAGGCAGAATATAAACAGCATTGCAGAGCACAGAACATCAAAATTACCGTTGCCACCACCAACACAGGATCCACATGTGTCCAAAGCTTGGCCTAGGGCAAGCCAGAGCTAACAGCTTCAGGAGCAAATCCTTCCCCGGGCAAGGAAGAGCCCCTGCTGAGCTCCGAGCGCATGGCTAGCGCTAGGGAATACTGGGGCACGAGGCCATTTGTGCTGTGGTTGCTCCTTCTCGGGGTCTGTTCAGAGAAGGAGCAGCGGGCAGGAGCCCCAGGAGCTCCCTTAAGAGCGGTCACTACTGTCCGAGGCTCCGCTCGGCTGTGGCGTGGCAGAAACCAGGGAAATGCCCCGCGTCCTCGGCCAGCCAGGGGGCCCTGGCCAGTTCTGTCTTGTTCAAAAGATGTTTGAGCGAAACAAAGCAGCAGAGCTCATGAGGGAGGGCTCCGGGAAGCTCCTCTTGCCCAATATGCAGCTGTAAGTAAAGAGAACAACCAGCACTGCTTCCTCAATTCCTCTATTGCATTTCTCCTACCTTGAGAACCTCTAAGGATCTGCAGCAAAATCATCAGCCTTAAAAGTGTCCTTTAAGCAGCAAGTCCTTGTAATTATTATCAGCAGGATATTTGGTAAGGAGCCTACCAGGAAGACAACCGTCTTTTCAGCAAAGCTTATATGGAATTAGTCCCACTACACAACTTTGTTAATGGAAATTGCACAGTACAGTGGCTGCAATCCATTGTATTTTCAGAGACAATCAGAAACAATTTTTCCATGTTCCCTTTTCCTCTTCCTGGATATGCAAGAAACACTTTCCTTTTAACTAAGACATTGCTTTAGCACAAAATTTGATGCAACCTGCATATCCAAGTGTTCAGAAAAATCATAAAGACCAATTTTGTTGTTGTTGTTCAGAATTCTGCTTTATGAGTGGTAAGTTCAGGTAGGTGCATGTATGCAAACTTCTTATCTCAGAAATAATTATAATCTCTTACGTGGATCACAATTCAAACCGAGATGAATTATTCAAATCTTTGTTCACTTTGCAAGCTCATAGTAACTAGAATAAGCAAGATTTATAAATTTGGATGAGAATACACTCAGAACTAGAATTAGGAAATCCTGGAGGGCAAAAATTGGATTTATGAATAAAAGGTAAAATGTGAAAACTTAGTGCATATGTGTAAGTATGTTTCTCCATTTTATATACACCTCAGCAATTGAGTATAATACTGCTGCCTTATCAGAGTTTAATTACTTTTTTAAAAAAATTATTTTCTTTCCTTTGTGAAAAAACAGCCTCAAAACAACAGACATGAATGGCTACACAAAACTATCTCCTACAATGTTCTAGTCAGTAATCAAAAAATCAATTTTACAATAAGCTCAGTTTGTGCTTGCAATAGCAAATCAAATCTCAGAATTCCTGTTGAATTTGATCTTCCTGTTGATGGTGCTCATTAAAAAAGCACATATTACAAAGTTACGACCAATTTTAGCCGTTAATTCTTGAGTCACATCTTATAGCCTCTCAATAAGAGGCAGCAAGGCATCACAGCAAAGGTCATTATGTTATTCATTAAGCCTGTTCAATTTTGAGAGTCTTTTAATGCCTACATCCTAAGACACTATTACACAAACTGTTAACTTGCTGGGAGAATGGCATGAGAGTATAGACCAGAGGGAAAGGAAAAAAACTGGGAGAGGATACTTTTTGTCAGGTAGAAGCTGTAACGTAAATCTTTGTCAATAATCATATCTATTTCTATACAGAATAAAATTGTAAAAATAATGTCTTATGTCCCACACAAATACACACATTAGGTTTTCTGAAACATAAATTTGGAGGTTTATAGACCAGGACTCATACACATTCTCAATCAATCTCAGTTTTCACAGGAAAAAAAAGTATCTGCATGCTTGCACACAAATGAGTTATTCAAACAAAAATATCTTTGCTCTAGAAAAAATACAGTTTTGAAGAAAATTTCACTGCCTAAAATTCACAAAGTTCTCCACTTAAAATCATGTTTTTCATTTCCATCACTTTTTTTTTTTCCTGAATGAAAAAGGGTTTATGAATATCTCCAATGGCAACAACACGAGATTCTCTTTATGGAAAGTTTATCCCTGGACGTGGTGATTTAGAAAGCTGAGATGAAGACAACCAGTTCATCAATGTCAGAACAATCAGAGTAATAATTATTGAAATATTATTTTCAGACTACTAAACAATGTTAATATTTCTGAACATAATAAACACAAAACCCAAGAATTTCAGGCATAAATGCAGAGATGCCACTAATATTGACAGCAAGCTTATTCCTTAAACATTTCAAACATCTTACCTCATTATTGACCTCTGCAGGTTTTTTCTTTGTTTCTCCTATGTCCAAATAGCTGTGGAAGGAAAACAGCATTAATAATTTACAATGGCACTTAATTTACACAAAATATGAATATTCTACCCTTTTTTTTGCTACTTGAAGCTTGGAAAATGTATCATGCCTCACCATAACATAAATAGTGCCTAATGAAAGATTTTAGTGAATGAGGGTAATTGCATTATACCCCAGGACTTGCACAAAAGATGAGGGACAGCTAACTATATGACCTCAAATCTCTGGTGCCTAGAACAGACCCTCAGTAATGCAGTTCCCGCAAAGAAGCTCACAAGCTACCGAGGCAGACCAATAAATCTCAGCACAGCATCAACTTACCAGAGTTTTCAAGGTCATCACCTTGCCCCTTGGCTTCCCACCATAAGCTTCTGATACATTTAAAGCCTTCCTCCATAGCCATGGCTAAGCAGTGGCTTGGCTTGTTTCGCAAAAGGATCTGCACCAGGTGGGTTTCAAGAGGACTCGGACACACCTGAAAACTGCATGTGCTGGTTTTTCACAGTTAGGATGCAACAATGTCATCTTCACCATTATTTTCATGCATGACGAAGCAAAATGCAAGCCTTGACTGGCCCAGAAGTGACCCACAAGCTGCAGAGCAGATATCAGATGGAAGTGACTCTGCTTCCTCGCCACCACTGACGGCCACGTCAGTTGGTCTGCTCATGAACGCCAGCTCTCGGCAGCTGCAGGCAGCTGGAGATGGTCCCAGACCTGCTGTTCTTCCCACATCTGCACTGCTGTTGGAGAAGGCTCCTTGATGAGCGGTTACATCTCTGCAGAGCGGCACCTTTAGCACCTCCTGCCACAGGCCAAATGGGAACACGCAAATGGCCAGGCCAAACAAACAAAAACGCTGTTGCAGCTTCTCCATGTAGAGAGGAGTAAGTTCTCCTGGAACCAAAATACTTACAGACTGCGAGTCTAAAAAGAAAGAAATGCCCAGGGGGGAAAGTGCCTATAGGATGTATGGATGGTTATTGACTTGCGGTCCTTGTTCTGTGGGCGTCTCTGCATTACTCCCAGGAGAACTGTGGAGAGCGACCAAGGAAAAGCAAATCTACACTAAAAGGCTCAAATTCCCTATGTAAAGATCCGGGTCTTCACTCAAGAAATTTTTCACAAACTCAAAAGGTTCAAATACGACCAAAGGCTTATCTTGGGTAAGCACAATGAAAAAATCACTATCTTTAAAAAAGTGTGATGAAAAAAAACACTAATTTTGCCTTCAATACCACAAACTTCTCAAGTTTTTACAGTTTCCGCAGAACTCCATCATTGATAACTGCAGGAACTACAGGATCTCAAACCTCCCTGCACATACACATGCCAAAAACAGCTTGTACGTGCTCAGCGTACTTGTAAATGACAAAACAAGCTAGGAAGCTTATTATATTTTGCTAAAATTTCCCATGGCTTAATCATTCTTCTTTCAATGAAAGTTATTTTTCTAAAAGCAGGATTTGTCAAATGCTAATTACTTTTTTTTTTTAATTAAACATTTCAGCTGTTTATATTGACTACATACTCTCAGAATTACACACCTGCCTTTAAAATGGAGGGCCTGGGATGATTGAGGTTCCTCTCCTACAAGTTAAATCTTGCCTTCTCTGAGGACAGGGAAGAAAAAAGATTCAGTTTTCAGTCTAAGGTGTCTGTGAAGAAACAGATGCACTGCTTGAACTGGAATGCTGGCATCCTCACTTTCTGCTTTTCGATGCTCCCTCCGTGCCCTCACGTTCCCCCTCATTGGGGCCACACGTCTCCATCCCAAAGCTCGGCTTCACCTAGTGCATCACTGCAAACCTCCAACAAGCAGCACTGCAACAACGCTCGAAAAAAGCCGCAAACTTTGTGCAGCTCTAAGATCAGTCGGCCTCTTTATCGATGGAAGCTCTGGTTCCCCTTGGCTGTGACTGTTAGACCCTTTTCTGTGACAGATACACAGACACACGCACTTTGCTCTCACTTTGCTCTGCTCTCGATTCCTTCCAGAAACCCCCCAATTAACCTCCCTTTTCTTCTGACTCTTCTGGACAAGAAGCCTCTCTGATCCCTCTGCATAACGTCTATAATTGAGATAAGAGCAAGACCAACATTAAACCCTTCAGCCTGTCTTAAAATAATGCTGTTAAAACCCTTGTCCAAGTTTACAGCAATCTATAAACACAAACAGAGGAGAATCACAAGTCAGAATATGCAAATACCAAAGACCTTGAGTTAGTCAGTTCATTCTCCTACCCCCCACCTAAAATAGTCTTTTTTTAACAGGGTGCTTTAGGTCACCATTTCTTTAAGTATTCTCTTGGTGGACTTTAAATTCTGAGGTATCTTGTTGTGTGTTAATGACCATAAAACTGTTGATGAAATCACAACAAAAAAAAAGTCTTTTTCACCAAAAATAAACCCACAGAGTCCAATTCTTTACATGATGCACACTACTACCACATGTTTAATAGCTTTTAATAGCCTGTGTGGGGAACATAAAACACATTTAGAGAGGTGAAACATGATTTGCTGACAGCTACTTAACAGCTTCAAGGTGTTCACAGAATCACAGAATTTAATAGCCAAAGGTAGAGTAGATCTTTCTTGGAAGCTGAGCAATGCGTTTGACATGGAAGAGTATACAGAAAGTAGGTTATATTTATCCTGCCATCGTTCTCCCAGCTTTGCCACTTAACTGTGAGACACTTCAATAAATCTTCAGGAACAGATCGTGACACAAGTGGTAAGACTGCTGACAGAAATTCTGCTCATCATTCTGAGAATTTCATCCTGAAACATACCCAGCACTCCTGGAAAATGTAGACTTGACATGATCAAAAGGAGGGAGGTTTTATCATGGGGGGTTTCAACTGCACACAGAAAGGAATCCCTAGTTTTGAGATTTTTTTTTAATCTGTTGCAGGAAAAAAAAAAAAAAAAAAAGGCATGACAAAGACTGAGTGAAATATATGACAAGGCAATCAGGACAGTAGAACTCACTGCCAAAACTAAGGATCATATTCATGAACACTGAGGAAGCAAACACAACAGCCCAAACCTCCTCCACAGCATTTTCCCAGTCACTCCCCAGAAAAATTGAAAGCTTCAGTGGAATTCTTGGCGTCAGGGCAGGAAAAAGAAAGTAATTTGTCATCTTTTAATTAATGGAAGAGACGCAGCAACTCTGATCTTAAAAAGCCTACATGCCTCCCTGAAATAAACAGAATGGATGGAAACCGGAGAGATGGGTAGGATATGCTGGACTTTTCTAAAATAAGCAAGGGAGGAACCATTGGGAATTAAATTCCTAGGCTCGCCAGCTTGACCACAGCACTGTCAACCCTCCACTTTTCTGGGGCCTTCTCCCGAACAGCACCGCATACAGACACCTGCCCCTCAGCCAAGCACACGCATCGCCGCTACACGCCAGCGCGGCAGGGCCTTCAGGTTCAAGGGCTGCTTCTCCTTCACGGTGCCGCAGCAAGGAGCTGGCACCATGCAGCAGATGGCAACAGCAGCCTTTCTGTGGCTATTCCTTCTTTTTATTTTTTCCTTCTTTTTTTCCTTTGCCTTAGCAAAAGCACTCTGCAAATACTGACAGTCGGGCTCCATTTATTTACGTTACCCTCTAGGCAACTCACTTGAGCTTCTTGAAGGCCTCCCTGCCGCCGGCCACATACTGCTCCCCGCTCTGAAGCTCCTGCAGCTGCCGGATGCGGTGCCCGCCGCGGGGGGTGTAGATGTTACGCACGGCTCCGAAGGGCGCCTTCACGCCGCCCGTCACCTCCTTCAGGAAGACCTCGAAGTTGGACACTTTCTTCTCGTTGACGACGATGCGGCGCCCCGGGAAGAAGGGGTCCCCGTTGCGATACACCAGCACGCTCTTCACCATGGGCTGCGAGAGGCACGAGCCCTTGGCGCTGGCGCTGCTCATGCTCGGCGCCCTCGGACCTCCTCACTGCACCTGCACCTGCTTCTCCAGGAGACGGTTCCCGCCTGAGCGCCCCCCTCGCCTCCGCTCGGCCACTGCCCACCCGCTCGGGGCATGAACACCCACGGCGGGGCCTCCGCACCAGGGCCCACCTCCAACAGGGAAAGGAGGGAGCCGGGAGCGGCGGGGAGGGATCTCAGCCTCCCCAGGGCTTCCCCCACGGGCGCTGCTCAGCCTCTGCGGAGCGGCTCCTCCTAGGCAACCCGGCCTCCGTGCTCCGGGCTGCGCGGGCAGGTTAGTGCGGCCGACCCTCGCCGAAAAGCATGGCACGCCAGAGCGCAGCCAGCAGCAACGGGCGATGGTAACCGCGAAGGACTCATAAGCCCCCGGGTCCTTATCCTCGGGTTTTGCCATGGGGAAGGCAGCCTGCCTCTCCCGCCGCTGTTTCCTCCGGAAACCTTATCCCGCTGCGGCGCCGCCTGCCCCTGCCCAGCCAAGCAAGACCTCACGGGCAGCCTTGGCCCGGCCAGCACTAGCGCCGCTCAATTATTCACCAGGGGAAGGAAGGAGAGCAGAGCGCAGGCCCGGCGGCCGGGAGAGGGGCACGGGGAGCCAGGACACAGCAGGAAGCAGCGTGGGGAGCCCACACCTGAGCCGAGGAGCGGGGAAAGACCCCGCTCGCCCTCCTCCTCCAGCAGCAGCACCTCCTCCTCGGCTCGCCCGCCGCCCCGGCCCACGGGGCTCCCGGGGCAGGTGCCAAGCTGGTGCGGCCCCACTGTTGCCACGGTGACCCCAGGGGACCAGGAGCGGGACGGAGGCCGCTGCCAGCCTGCAGGATCATGACATGGTGGCGGGAGGGGCGAAGGGGGCAGCCCCGCCATGAGCCGGAGTAACGGCCGCTCAGGGAGCGCTCCCCCTTCAGACTGCCTGCACTGCCAAAATGTGATGGTAACACAAAGCTGAGCTTCATCGTGCCAGTATTTCGGTAAATTACCTTAGTTATTTGCATCCCTGAAGCAGTAAAAAGCTTTTCCAAGTCCGGTACCTCTTGCTCTCTTATGGATCTGGGATATATTGCAAGAGCTGGTGTCGCCACTGCAGAGCTGACCCAGACATGCGGTTCCCCCTGGCTGACTTCAACTAACCAGATTCGGAGGTGACTTGCTCCGATAAGCCAAGTTCACATTCAAAATACACCATAAACTAAAATCACAAGGATATCCCTGGATACAATTTTATTTTTTACCCCCCCCCCAAAAAAAACGCAGAAAATAGTAGAAATATATTAAACGTGATTCAAAGCTTCAAAGAACATAAAATTAAGTTAGTTTTGCATTCTTTTATGAATAAGTCAGACGCTTCTCGTATTTTGACACAATTTATATTATATAGCATATATAACAAATCAACTGGCATTTTAAGGACTACATGTAATTTCTACCATCATCAGAAGACTTCCATACATGTCACTGAGCAATAGATAATGGTGTCAATCTGACACTTATATTCACCTTAAACTACTGGTGAACAAATGATCCACTTGACACTGCATTTTCCCTGATCATTTTCAGCCAAAGATGATCTCTACATTCTCCAAAGTATGGGGAGTAATTCTGGATACTGCATTACCAAAGTAATAGATTTCATCTGCTCAGACTATTAAAAAAATATAAAAATCAAGCTGGCATGCATCGTAGGGGCTTACATAACAAACAAGTAAGTTTTTCACTCATCTGAACAAATTCTGACTATGAATCAGTTTTCTTCTTCTTGAAAACAGTTAGCCACAGTTGAGATGTGACTTCCAGCTCTACTTTTGAATGCTGTCTGCTTTGCTCTGTCCAGAAAGCTGCATAATGAGATAGAAAGACTTTGACTGCACTGGACCCAGGCCACATCTTGGGTGGCAAAACCTCACAGCAAATGAATGGAAAATGCATTAAAGCCAAACCAAACAGTCCATTTTCCCCAATGCTTCTTGAATGGCCAAAGCTGCTCTGGATGTCCCTATCTGGAATGGTTTAATGTATGATAATCATTATTTTTCTAAACAGATTTCAACAGTTGTCATGGCAGGAATTTTTCCTTTCCTTTTATCTTACCTCCTCTGATGGGAACTCGACCCCCTGCTGTGAGTTACAACAGGGCAGTTAACCATTACAAGAAGAGCAATTTCAGGCTGAGTGAAGTCAAATATGCTACTGTTATTGGTTAACAGTTAAATTTCTCTACTTGCTGCTGCCCTTGTTCCAATGAATAAAAGAGACTACCAAGCACTTTACCATCATCCTATTCAGTACCTTCTAAAACATAGATCTACTGAACTCTGAAATAAAAACGTGTGTTACAAATATGCTTACGTGTAAACAACAAATGTGCTGATGACCTTCATACTGCTCTATGGTCAATATTGATTGTCAATTATCTGCTATTTTTTTGCCAGTTTCTACCACCTTTGCTGATCTTAGGCCACATTTGCAGTAACACAACATCCCTTTACGATGGACTGACACAATAAAATGGATTCAGCGAAAACAAGCTCCCCAGATATCCCAACTGGAGATGACCACTCTGTCTGGCACAAAGCTGAGGCAACCCAACCTCTCCAGTCAGCTTACACCAAAAGCTTTCAGCTTTCCCAAAGCTCTCTGTAGGGATAAAGGGGGACTCCCATAACTTGCAGTCAGTAAAGACCCATGAGGTTGGTGGTTGCCTTCTGCGCTCCCTCCACAAGTGCTGATACTGAAGCAGAATGTCAACAAGCTAGAGATGCTTTAGAGATTCAAGAAATACCAGGGGACTCAGGATCTCAGGAGACCAGGGAAACATGGCTACCTATGCTCTATTTTTCATACTGCACACCAGTAAGTGTGTAACTTTATAACACATGTAATTTAAAGACAACTATTTTTAGGGTGGCATAGAATTAAGCTATTGCATATTTTTTTGCTTATGCACCCTCTTTGTTATTTGTGCTACTTCAAAATACTCTTGGTCTTCACCAAAGTTGGTCCCACTAGTTACAATCACTTCTCTGGACTGCAATAAAATACCCCTTAAAGGGTGGCAGAGCACTGCTAGCCTCAGAACAGCCCAGCACTGGCAGGCGAAATCCCTGTCCCAAACTGGGCATGTATTCCCATTCCTTCTAGGAACTGCAATACAGAATTTCACCCAGTCTCTATCCATACTCTGCTGCCAGCCCCCTTGTTTAGGGGGCTGGGTAGGAACACACTGTGCTCATTTCATCTCTTCTTTGTGTGGACTCCTGAAACAAAAGATGAAGATGGTATAAAAGCCCCAGATTAACCTTTATGCAGTTAACAGCTGCTGCTCTGAAGATTTCATCTTTTAGATTCAACTGGTCACCTTTCTGCTCCCTTACCTTTACCTGTGCTAAAATGAAATCTTACTATTTTCTTACTCTTAAGGTAGCACCTTCAAAGTCACCCCCTGAAAAGCAACCCGGACTGCCCAGCTCCTTTCAGAGCCCTTCCTTTCACAACTTTTCTTCAGAACAAAATGTGCTCTTTAGTATCAGCAGCAGGAACAAAACCAGGCTGTTTCCAATGTATTTTAAAGTCAGCACGCCTCCTGTCTTACCCAAGTATTACCATTTTCTGAAAACTAAGAAAAGCTCACACACTTCAGCCCTTGACAACAGGGCCGTCACCTGTGAGAGAATCAGCTCTTCCAGGCAGCTGCGGCTCCTTTTCCAGCTCTTCCAGGGCTTCCTCTTTCACCCCTGCTGTTATTTCAGTTTTCAAGCAATCCCGTGTCACCTTCTCAACACTAACAAGCCAAGCTGGTGAACTCACTGATACGACCAAGATAAATGCAAAGAGGCACATCATCTCCTTTCATTCCCTAATGTCAGACCTCTCATTTTACTTAACAGGTTGATGCAGCAGATCACGTCAGCCCTGTGTCAGAATCTCACCCTGGACCTGAGGCCATGTAACGAGGAACTATAGGAAGGGTTCCTTTTTTCAGCTATGCCATTCCAGGCAGGAAGGACTTTGCAGCCCATGGAAGGGACACAGGAGCAAGACCCAATGATAGAAAACCACCTGGTTGTGAAGAAAGGAACAAGTCCTACTCCCCATGAAGTTAATGGACCAACAAAACGTACAGAAAGGATAGGGATAAACACAGAGCATAATTTTCAGTTTGTCCTGTGGCATACAGTGCTGAAAATTATACTTAATACATAAACCTCTGTACAGCTCATCGAAAAATCAGACTGAGCAATAGCAGCCACTTTATTCCCAGCTGTGATTCTGGGGTTACCGCACTGTCTGCATTGACAGTTTATAAAGTCCATAATACGAGATGGTTCAACTCCCAAGCACTGTAACTGGAAGAAATAAAACGCTAATCCGATTGTAAATTTTAAAACCTGTGTCAGAGCAATTTCACCTTCTTACACAATTTCCAGATCAAAACTGCGCCTGTTAGCGGGTCTCTTCTACCACAGGTAGCGTTCCCAAGGCAGCTGAGATAATGACACAGGGAAGGGCTGTGGCAAAGCCCTGCGGGCACAAAATGAAGTGGTTCTGCATGCAAAAACACATTGCAGGTGGCCAGCTTTAACAGTGTTCAAAAAGGGTTAAAAAAGATGTTTCATCTAGTCTTGTACATAGTAATAAAAGCAAAGCCATCCTCTCCAGGTAAGGATTTCTCAGTGTGTTTGTTACCTTTGATCAAGGCATCTGAAATTACCAGCTGAATGTTCTTGGTTCTTTCACAGAAAAAAAAAATGACATTAAATATGATTATATATGTTTAAATCTCCCATGGAGTCTTTCTCTCTCTGCAATAGTTCTCTTGTTCAACTACACTTATTCACAAGGCACCAACCTAGTGTTTGGAAGCAAACTTATTTTCTACAGTTAATCTGTTTTCTCTTTTAACATGAACAAAATGGGGCTCTTGTGAGCATTTCTTTTAGAAGAAATAGATAATAGGTTCAGACCTATCTTTGTAAATAAACAGGATTGATTAAATGTATAAATTCTGTTCTCCTTGAACATCAAACACCATACAATGAGAGATAATTTTGTTGACAGTTCGGTATCTCTTTCTGCAGTAATCTGACCTGTAATTTCTCTCAGGTTTCTTTTCATCACAGAATTATAGGGACTTCTCTGGCGATACCTGTGGTTTCATTCCCCTTTGTGCTTTTTCTTTTATGTCTGTGCTTATTTGGTGCGTCTGCTTTTTCTCTTCCAAACACCCTGGTTAGATCAGATCAATCCCTCACTCCGCATCGCCATGCAGGTGTTACTGGAAACGAGCAGTTCACATAACTCAGCCTTTCCAACAGCCTGTTTGGGATGGCAAGGAAGTTGGGGAGGATCCACCTCTTCATTTTGGCTGAATGAAAAACAGCCGTCGTGCCCATTTGTGTCCTCCAGGTGCCGTTTGTTCGTTTGTTTTCTAAATTCTCAACAAGCAGCAGATGGGGTAGAGCCATTATTTTTTGACGAAACACACCACAGTGCCCCCAAAGCCTGGCACTGCAGGAGACACCGCATACATGACACAGGAACACAGCGGCAGCAACGAGCATCTCCCTGGCCCTGTAGAGCTGTGAGGGCGAGACGGCCGCTCGGGATCTCTCCTGTGCGCAGCAGGACTGAGGCAGACACAGAACCTGTGCTGCACAGCCAGCACTGGCTCTGGTTCGGATCAGCGTCTAGCCTTCATCTCTAAAGATCCAGGTGATATTTGGCTATTGTCTGCCCTTCCTAATAGGCCTTTAACTGTGCAACACAGCTATAATAAAGTAAGTTACCATTATTTATTCGTGTGATGGCCTATTCGCTAACGGGAATCACAGGAAAACTCACACCCATACATATTTGGTATGAAATTACAGCACCTTCCCTCCAGTGCTTCTATTGTGTAAGCAACCTGGAAAATGGATAAAGGAAAATAAATAGCCTGGTATCTTTTCCCATTTTTACTGACGGACCTGAAACATCAGATGTGTTTGGCTTACTGCAAATCCATCCATGCAGATTTCTGGCACATGCTCTTCGGATGCTCCCATAGCTTTGCCCTTCCAAACGCACAAAGCCAACATACGTTGCAGGCAGTTGCCAAGAGCAGCGTGTGCAAGTTTCCTGCTCTCCCACATTATTTTCAGCGCTCTCTGGTGTCTCCACATTTTATTTTAAGTAGCTCTAACAGCCAAGAGTATTAAATTGTCTTGCAGATACTGCCACCTGCTGTGACTAAAGAAAACTAAAATTGGATCGTTCCAGTAGATTTCAGCCTCAAAAAAAAAAAAAAAAAAAAAAAAAAACAGGCCAAAACTTGCATTCAGGCATGTTCACCATAAAACTGAAAAGCTACTGGCTTCAGTCTACACATAAGCATTGGATATAACCACTAAAGTTTGTTTTTTTTTTTTTCCCCATGACCTCCTTGCAAATTACTTATCCTCACACAAACCACATCTAAACCATCATTCCGACTCAGGAGCCCACTTCGTGCAGACCTCTTGGCGTATGCACACACATGCAAACCCACAGAAGACGTGGTGAAACGTGGGCTCGCAGGGTAAAAAGGACGAGCCCGGGTCTGCTCCTTCGGCTCAGAGCAGCCAAGAGCGCGATTTGGCCGCAAAACTCCACCTGTCTCGAGACAGGATTTATCTGGGAAAACGCAGCCCCCGCCCGGATTTACGACTTTGTCCCCAGCACTCGAGTGAGGCCCACTTGGCCGATGCCTCTGCTGCTCAGCTCGGAGCGGCCGCTTTGCCTTCGCCCTGATTTGCACCCGGCAAAGAAGAGGAAATCCCACAGTCTGCATTAATCTTGGGGAAAAAAAAAAGAGAGAGAGAGAGAAAAAATAAAAGAGAGAGAGAGAGAAAAGGGGAGAGTTGGGGAGAGAAAAAGCGATATAGAGGCAAAACCTCGGCCGGGCGGCAGAGCAGGCAGAACCCGGCCTGGCAGCCAGGAAGAGCCCCCTGCGCTCGCCCGGCCCAAGCGGGGCTTGTGCGTCCCGGCCCGGCCCAGCGCAGCTGCTCCTCCCCGCGGTGGCGGCGCCTGCGCGCCGTGCCGCGCCGTGCCGGGCCGCGCCGTGCCGCGCCGTGCCGGGCCGGGCCGTGCGGCGCTCATGGCGTGCGCGCCGCTGCTGCGCGCCGCGCTGCGCTCGCTGGGCCGCCGCGGCTGCTGCTGCTGGCCGGGCGGCGGCGGGGGCCGCCCGCGGGCCGCCATGGGGCCGCCGCCGGGCGGGGGCCGGGCCGCGGCGCTGCCGCAGTGCGCGCGGGGGCTGCGCGGCGCGGGTAGGCGCCGCCGCGGGCCGCGGTGGCGGGAGGCGGCGGGGCGGGGGCGCGGAGCGTGGCGGAGCGTTGCGGGGCGTTGCGGGGCGTTGCGGAGCGTTGCCGCTGAGGCGCCGCCGCTGAAGTGCCGCGTGTCGCTCCGCAGGGCGCCTCGGGCAGCGCGCCGCGGCGGAGGCCTCGCAGGCCACCCTGGCCAGCGTGTCCCCGCTCTTCGCCGTGGTGAGTACCGGGCCTGCGGGGCCCGCGCCCGCAGTCGTTCTCGGTGCCCGAAATGTCGTGAGGTCGAGGGCTGCCGCTTGTCCCCAGGGCCGCTTAAGCCGCTGTTGTGCAGCCCCACGCGCCGAGCTCGAGTGTTGCCCTGCCCTGGTGCAAGGCCACGTCTGCAGGGGCTTTGGAGCGCCTCGAGCGCCGCAGGTCGAAGGGCGCTCGTTAAACTTGAACTCTGTATCCTCACGTTGCAGCATTTGTATGCCATGGTGCCTGCAATTCTAAGCAAACATAGGTCTCTGGGGAAAAAAATAAATTATTTTAAAATTCCCTATTAGATGGAGCCTGGAAGCCATCTGGGAAGGTGAGAGTGTAGGGAGGAAGGGATCAGGCCTTGAATATAGATGTGCTGTTCAAAAGCAAGATCCATCTCTGCAAGCAGGCCCTTGTGGCCGTGTAACTCCTGGCTCTAGTGGAAAGCACACTCAGTTCCAAACTGCCATCTCTAAAAGTAAGCGATATGGAAGGAAAATGTGCCAAAGCAAGTTTAATTCTCTGCAAACGACTTTCCTCCCAAGGGTTGGGGTATGAACCAGTGGGTTTGGTTGGTGTATGGTTGAACACAGTGAAATATATGGCAACTCAGTGCGTAATTTGCATTAGCTAGGGTAAACTGTGAAGAGAGGGCATAAACGTTTTCTGTATTTGCCAAGTAAGTGGAATTTCATCTGCTTGTTTGTTTTTTAACTTTCATAGTAGCTATGTGAAAAAGTTGTGTTTTTTTTCTCTCCTTTAGATGAAGTTTGACAAAGAAGGAAATACTAGCTATTTTGGTAAGTAGGAAATTTGTAGTTGAGATGCGTTTGGTTTTTTTTTATCTTTTTATCATGCCCACTATAGAAAAGCCTTATTGGGAGTCTACCTTGGATAGAAATGTATGTTTGTGATGTTGACTGTATTTATTAGCCTGGGATGTTGTAGTATTTTCTGTGTTGCTCTCACATATGGATTTTCCTAGTATCTTTATCATTGCAATATTTATATCCTTTTAAGTAATACACTGAAAATTGTGAATACCATGTATCACATGAAGATCCCCTTTACTATTCTCTTTCCTTTTCAACCATGCTACTTTCCCTTCCTAGCACATCACTGCAGAATTGTGTGTCGTCTCATACGAGCCACGTGGCTTCTGAGGTGAAATTAATTGCAGTGGCAAATTCTTTCACTTATACCCATAATTTTCTCTTCCTGCTCAATAAATAATCTTTAAGATTATTAAAAGATTTCATTGAGGAATCAATGGCAGCAAAATTGTTTTAAAGAGTGATTTGGGGCGGGGGGGCACTAAGTAACAAACTAAAATACAACTCTGCCTTTTCTCAAACTGTTTTCAATTAAAAATGTTTTCATGATAGAAAAAAAGAAAACAGAATTGTACCAGGAGTTGGATCTTCAAGCTCGAGATCTACGATTTCAACACCAGATGAGCATTACAAGTAGGAACAACAGGATCATCATGAGGATGGAGGTAATTTTTCCCCATAAGCTCATGTAAACTTGAACCATATCCTGTCCATGCATGCACAGTTTCTTAGGTGTTTTTGTTGGCCTTGCACTGTCTCTTTCAGTTCTTGAAGGCTGTCATAACACCAGAGTTTCTTCTGATACTGGATTATCGTAACTTAAATCTGGAACACTGGCTCTTCAACGAACTAGCGGCCCAGCTAGCTGGGGGGGGCCAGCTGGTCACGTATTCCCTGCCCTTCGAATTCCGAGCCATAGAAGCCATCCTGCAGTACTGGGTGAGCGCTCTGCTTTCCAATTCAGTTTCCATGGAGTTGTTGCTTCATAGAAAGGACAGTATGGTTTTCTTCCTATGTTAGTTTATATACATATGCGTGTGTTTGTCTGTATTCCAGATTTATATTAGTTTTCGAGGGGAGGGTTGGCTTCCATTGCTTAATTTTTATCGTTTTTGTGTGTCTGTTTGCATTCCTTTCCTGGAAAAAGTGCTAACTGGAAGGATTATTGTTGGAACAATTTTAGTAAGGATATGATGCCTTCACCATCATTTGGAAAACTTAGAATCAAGTCAAGGTATTTTTGTAAAGATGTGCTACAGCTGACAAGATATGCAGGAATGCTGAGGTTTTTTCTTATCTTAGGCATAAAATCAGGTAAAAGTTCTAACTAATAGGAATATAACTTTTTCTGATAAATAGATTGTCAGCCATATCTCTGTGTTTATCAGGTTTCAATTCAGGGCGAGTAATTTTTATAAAATACTACATTTTGTAAGTGGTACAAATACTTCATCCTGTAAGTCGTATCTATATAGCAAGTATTTCCAGCGCACTGGAAAGCACATTGCATTAACTGCCCATTACTGTGAGTTCTGTGTTCAGAGTCAGGAGTCACTTGCCCAAGCCATTCTACAGGGATTGCTTTAATTCTTATGAAGGATCATGTTGTTATCTAGATCAGCAAACTGCAGGGGAGACTTAACACTTTGCAGCCTCAGATCCTTGAGACTCTGGAAGCTCTAGTGGACCCCAAGGTTTTGTCTGTGGATAGGAGTAAACTACACGTTCTCCTGCAAAATGGCAAGAGGTAAATAAGAATAAGCTGTGAAGAGAATAGAAGATGACCATAGAATGTTATATGCAGTTAAATGTTACAAAATGATATTTATTATAAATATCCTAGAGTAATGCAATGCTGGGTTG
Source organism: Tinamus guttatus (assembly GCF_059628265.1). Classification (NCBI taxonomy): domain Eukaryota; kingdom Metazoa; phylum Chordata; class Aves; order Tinamiformes; family Tinamidae; genus Tinamus; species Tinamus guttatus. The sequence goes on from NW_028289031.1 coordinate 2,791,186, forward strand.
TGCATCTAATTTATAAATGAAAAATCAATATATGGTATGGGAGGAGAAAAAAAAAAAAGTGGAATCTATTCTGAGTTGTGAGAAATACAGTCAAACACCTTAAACAGCATCTAGTAGAACCAAGTAAGATCTAATAGACCAACATAGCATCACTAAAATGTTTGGTGTAATATAAAGCAAGGCTACCTGCTGGATATGCTCTTTAAGATTAGCAGTGCTAATACATTAGTACCTTCAGGTGTTGTGCACTGCCCTGTCAGAGTCCATGTGTGCTCCCTACATGCTCGTGGAGCGCTGGCGTTTTCCCACGTAGGAATATGTCAGGAAACCACAGCTGGACACTTTTCAGTGCGTGCCTGCAGACTGCCAGGTGGCGGCCACTGCTGAACGGGGGCTCTGTAGGGAGCTTTTCTGAGGAACATTCAGAACCCTCCAGAGAATCCTCCTGGTGACTCATTCTGGAGAGGGTTCTGGCAAACTCGATTTAAGATAGCCTTTGTGCACAGGTGTCCCTGGGATTACTTGACCTCTTGCCTGTTCTTTCTTCAGCTTATCAGAACTGGAAACAGACCTTAAAGTTTTCAAAGAAACAATTCTGGAGATCTTAGATGAAGAAGAATTAATAGAAGAGCTCTGTTTAACTAAATGGACTGATCCACAAGTATTGTATGTACCTTATGAAAACACAGAATCTTTAAAGTGCATTTTTGTCCAAGTACAGGTCAAATACTAAACTGGATGTCCCCCTCCAAAAAGTAGAGAGAAAACAAACTACTTGTTCTTAAAGCACTAATGCTTTGCCACTTTAGAAATGGTCACATCTCTGTCATTCTGGAATGGGACAATAGTAGCACTGTTTATATCATGCAATTTCAAACTGTGTAGCAGACCAGCTCATCCCCTAGTATGCAATGGGATAGACATGGGGTGGTAGAGGGAGGAAAAAACAGAAAAAAAAGAGGGAAAAGCACACTTTGGAGGGAGAGTTTTCCTCAGTTTCACAAACAGGACAAAGAAAGAGTTTTGAAAATTTGTCCCAAATAGGTCAAGGTCAGGTCCTTTCTTCTTTAGAAGTGTTCTGAACCCTTGCTCCTAGACTTCTGTTCAGTAGCAGAGCTTTTAGGAGAGAGGCCTCAGAGCAGTCCTCTTGATACTGTTTTTGCACAAGTGTGTCTAGAGAGCGACAGTTCAGGAAAAGGGTATGTGCAAAAATAGTCCTATCTCAGCCTCTCAAGTTCAGATGAAGGATCACACGCTGCAGCAGCACTGGTCTAACAAAACTAAAAAGCTAAAAAGATCATGCATCAGATCCTAATAGGTTCTGGTCCCTCCAGGAAGAAGAGTCTCTTGAACTGCATTTCAGAGACGCTTTGGCACTTAACTTTCAGGTTGCTTCATGCTCCCAAAACGTTTTGTAGTTAGTTATTGCGTAGAGATGAAGTGCGTTATAACTAAATCATTTTATTATATACCTGCAACATAGACCTCACTATGTTCTTGTTTGTCAACTTAAGACTTCCACTACTTTCGAGTATCAAGGACTTAAACATTTCCTTTCAAGAATGTGAGCACTTCAGTTTCATACCATCTGAAAAACCTTGATTTGTGCTGTTGTGCATATCTTAAGAATATCAAATCCTAACAACTGTAACTAAAATAACTGACTAACCGTGCTGGTCAGATGATTAAAAAATGGAAAAAGTGTGCCTTTTCTTTCATGCCCTTGGAGATTCCTCACCTAAAAGATTGGGTTTTTTGGGTCAGGCAACACTTCTACTTGGTGTTCCCAAGGGCTCCTTCACAGGCTTTGTCTTAATGCAGCAGTAGTGCCCCTGCCTATAATGTGTACCTAACGAGAATAAAAATTGTTGCTCGTAGTGAGGAGAGCACATCTGGGATTGACCATGCAGAGGAAATGGAGCTGCTGCTGGAGAACTATTATAGACAAGCAGAAGATCTTGCAAATGAAGCTCGTGAGCTCAGAGTATTGATAGATGACTCGGAAAGCGTAATCTTCATGAACCTGGACAGGTCAGCTATCTTAGCTGTGGCACTGCTAAACGCTGAGCAGAATCTAATGCTGCCTGTTCTTTTCAAAGCCCTGCCTGTGAGAAGAGTGGGGGAATGCCACCTTTGTGAGGGTTGCAGCGGGCTTGGGTTGTGCTTTTGCGTCAGGGAACTGGACAAAACAACGCAACAAAACACCTTATTATGCAGCAGGAGGAACCCATCTTTTTCTAAATCCCTCTGGGAAGCTTCTCACTAAAGGAAATGGCTCAAATGTAGAGGGGAAATAAAATCCTTACCTAGGAAAGTCTGCTCCCAATTTTTCAAAAAGATTTTGGCAAAGCTACTTCTGTATTGGTACAAGCTGCATTACCGCCCTGTGCCATGGTACAAGATGAAATAATTTTAGAACAAAGATCTTTTTTCTGTGTGCTATAATTTTCAGTAGTAGTCTGTTTTGTTACTGAAAAGTAACTCGTATGTGCAAGGACATGCCACCATCCCTGAGAGGTCACTGTTTAATATTCTTTCTCCGCTTTACTGGGGAGTTATCTGTAGGAGCAATTGGCAGATGCTGCATCAGGAAGCCACAAAAAATGCTTTTTGGGAAGAACTGAATGTGGAGTTCTCCAAAACAGGCTGAAGTTTATAGTCTGCAGTATTTACCATCTTTGCTTCTTTGTAAGTGCACTTGCCAGGTAACAGTAAATTTTTGTTGTTTGTGAATACTGGTATACAAATGCCAGCCACTTTGTGATGAAAGAGCACACCTTTCCGTGGAGTTTACTGTTACTCTCTGCATTTACCCTCAAGAAGTGAGAGAGACCCGAAAGTCTGCTGATGATTGTGCAGAACCTGCTCCCTTAGAGGTTGCTCCCTGATGCAGCACTTCCAAAAATGAAAGCCTCTTCACACTGTTATTTCCCCACTTCTGTTACTGCGCTTCTGTGTTGCAGTACTGCAGAATGACTTGCTTTCATCTCACTAATCTGTTTTAGTGCATGCTCTGTGGAGCTTGAGACTTTAAGCAGCAGATAAATGTTTGGATTCCTCTTACAGATGTTTTTCCCCTTCTTTAGCCACCGAAATGTGATGATGAGACTGAACTTGCAGCTGACGATGGGAACTTTCTCTCTTTCCCTCTTTGGACTAATAGGAGTTGCATTTGGTATGAACTTGGAGTCATCTCTTGAAGAAGTAAGGAATTAGTGCTGCTTTTTTCCAGTGACAGAAAATGGGTCTGTTCTTATAGTGCATTTTGCATTCGGTACAACTCTATTCTTTTCATAGGTAGAACACCAGATTTATATTCATGTGTAAAGTAGGCTAATTCAGTCTAGATTCAATTCAGATTCAAGCATTAGTGTGATCACTGTCTTTTGTACCAGATTACTTTAATCAGAGAGCATTGCAGGCTTTTTTTTTTTTTTTGTCTGTGTGATGTTCCAGGAGAGAAAATAGGAAAGACAGAACTGTGGCTCAGTAAGGACAAAGCAGGGTTTGGGATTGTTTAATGACCATTGGAGCTTCTGAAGAGCCCCGCTCTGTCTTTTGGAGACAAGGTTTTAAAGCAGGCAGCGCTTGGGGGATCCATGCACAGCGGAGGAACTGTTGTTTCTTAATTACATGAATATGCCCAGACCTGTGGGAAGCATTTGCAGTTATATGTCCTACTTTAAAAAAAAAAAAAAAAAAAAAAGACTTCTTCTTTTCATAATCCAAAAAGTAGAAAGGTTGAATTTCTAAATTGCAAAAGGAGCAAGGAGAGGAAAAGAAAACGGTATGGGACAATAGTTCAGGTGATTTCCAGGTTGAACTTGGCTGTTGCTGGTAGAGAGCGTATCGCTTCCCTCGCATAAAGGAGAGCTGAAGCAAGGATGGATCACGCAGAGTCTTTTGACAATACCCTCTCCAAGAGAGGCTTGCATGACTAACAGGAGGCGTTCTCTTGCCAGGACCCCCGCCTATTCTGGCTGGTGACGGGCATTATGTTCCTGGGAAGCGGTCTGATCTGGCGGCGCTTGCTCTCCTTCCTCGGGCGGCACCTGGAGCCTCCGCTGCCTCCTCATGTACGTACCCCGGCCGCAGGCTCCGAGTGCAGGGCCCCTCTCGTGCAGGGAGCGAGCAGCCACGGAGGAAAGTGCCACCGAGCACGGGGAACGCGGCCCCTGTTGCTTGACTTGGCAGTGCAAAAGGTTCTCCCTGGCTGGATTCAGCGAGGACCAGCGCTCCACACTGCTGTGTGTGACATACTTGAGCTCTTAGGTAGCACTTGCTGTTGCTAGAAGCAAGGCAGCAGCGTGTGCCTGGGGAAGTTCCTTCCTTATTTTCTCCTGGCCACCCAAAGGAAGCTGAGGCTGATGAGAAAAGGAGCTCGCGCTCTCAGCAGCTGTAGCAGTCTGATCAGAGTGAGGGGTCTCATGGGGTCCTCCCCTTCTGTTCCCACTCATCTACTAACTCTGAGTCAATGGTCCTCTCCGATGAAAGGAAAGCAAAGGGAAAAGGAAGACGGGGCTGGGTATTAGCTGCAACATCTCATGCTGGAGAGTGATGTGGTTGTGCCTTGCCCTGCAATCAGAAGGCTACAGTAGCTCTTCCTGTGCATGCCAGCTGCCTTTGGCCCTGATGCTGATGGTATTACAGGATCGTATGCCAAGCTGTAAGAAAAATTCCAGAATGACTGTCTTCAGCTTAGCAAGAGTTTGTATGAGTCATTTTCCTAATTCAGTGCCTTTTCTTAGCATATTTTATAGGATTGTACTAGCTGGCTTGCCTACACTCTGCACTCCTGTAGTTATAGAACTATCAACATATTCAAAATTAACTTCCTTCAAGTTTCCAAAGAAAGAGAGACTCAAATTCCTGTCCTATCTTGCCACTGAGAGGCAGACAGAAGTAATTTGTTGTCTGCTACCTATCGCTACAATTTATTGGATTATGCTTATGTGTCACTCAAGAACAACTCTAGTACATACTGACTTGCGTGGAAAAAGCTCCTTTTACAAAATAACAAAAAAAAGGATCATTGTGAAGCTTGATTTCCTTCTGCTGCACATAGAATATCTTCTCATATAATTACAGGCTGTTTTGCTTCCTGCCTAGGTTCCTGCAATTTTGAAAAAGACCCAGCCAGCAGCTTCAAGAATGGAGATAAAGAGTGACCTTAAAGCAGAGACATTGGGACTGAGCAGAAGCACGCTGCCAAACAACTAGAACAGCAGGAATGAGAGACTTTTCTTGTTACAGGGTGGACTTGGGACACTTTCTCTACTTGCTTCGCTACTAAAAACCTTGAGAAGTTCTAAATTTAAGTTAATATGTTTTTTGTGCCAAAAAGCTATGGTGAGATTTTAATGTCCACACACAAAAGGAGAGAAGCAACAGGCACTAGTGCAAAGCTTTCCACCACAGCCTCGTGTCTGACCCTGTGTATGTTCCATTGTATTTTTTTGTCCACACATCACACATGCGTACTCATTTGAGGCATTCTCATGTCAAGCTTTCCTATCAAATAATGACTTTTCTTAGAAAAGATAAGAATTCTCAGCATAAAGGACTAAGCATTCATCAATAGAGTTATTTGTATTCAGATAACCAGAACTATCTGGGCAGGAGCTGCATCAGCAATCTGACTTCAAAGAAAAATCTGCCCCTTTTCTTGGATTTTCAAGCCCTACTTAATTGCAGAGAACAGATTTTCAAAAGCAAAAAGCATATTTCTGTCTCTTGTGAAGCACCACCTCCAAATTAGCTGCAGCCAGAAATAACTAGCTTAATACTGCTCCCTTAAAATAGGAGAAACCATTTCTTTGAGATGCAGTTACTTACGTGAGGTTGTCCCTGACAACTCACTGAGGCCCAAACTGTATTCAGTTTTGATAACCAGAAAAGCTGGCCCATTCCTAAGGCAGATTTGTGCCTGCCTGCCCTGTTTGTACATACCTTGTTAGAGCTGCAGCTTAACAATTCCTTCTGTTGTTAAAAGGAGTGATTCAAACCTTGTTTTAAAATAATAATAAAACACTGTGGGGCTTCTCCCAAGGTGGGGTCTGCTTTCTCACGTTTCTCTTTAACCATGAAAGTACAAGACAAGGGTGGACTAGACAGCCCTCGAGCAAGTTGGGGATAAAGCTACGCGGCTCAAGGCCTGGGCAGCAGCAGCAGGGTGAGGCAGGGGGTGTGCAAGCTGGTGCTGCTCCTGTGAGGGACTGAAGGAAAGGGTTAAGTTTCTTCCTTTGGATTTACTTACCCTTGAATTTTGAGGCCTTGATTGTCTGCTGACTTCTCTTGGTGTAGAGAAGAAGTAAGAAAACTTCCAAGTCAGGTCACAAGATTCAAATCTTTGGGCCTTTTTTTTTTTTTTTTTTTTAAACCTCTGTTTAACAAACCATAAATAGTTCCCTAGGTGCCACCAGATAAGCCACTGCACTTAAGAGGGGTGAAAAGACAAAAAATTGTAGCTGTGAACATTTTGACTCAGGCCTGACAGAAAAAAAGTGGAAATGAAAGGGGACAGAAACTAGTATTATACAGATGTGTAATCTTAGTATGGTTAAAATGTTGTACTGAATTATTGCCAAACCGCTGTTCTTGCTTCAGATGTGACTTCAACTATAGGTATAAAAGGTGCAGGATGGTGAGAAAAATAAAGGGGGGTTGTAATGTTTTTCTTCTGAACGTGTAGTTGAACTCTGGCAGGCTCTGTGCTTGGCAAGTAGAGATGTGAGCAACAGAGGAGCAGAGCAGTGTAGTGGAGGGCGCAGCGGCCCATGTACCTGGGCTCAGACATGAGTGACGAGACCCAGGCGCTGATGCTTCCAGACGGGCCGGGCCTGAAAGGGGGTGGTGCAGCTGCATGGGGAGTTTCACTGATGCTTCCCACCATGTCTTGTGCACAGATGGAGGTTTCTGTGAAGTGTATCACCTGTTCTCTATACATAACTAACTAAAAGCACAATAAAAACACTTAGAGAAGACACTAGTTCTTTTCCGAGCCTGCCTTTCTCCCCACAGACATATGCAAGTGGTTAATGGTTTTCTTCCTAGGAACCGAAATGCATTCCTGTGGAATAAAATAATTCTGAGGTCAACCAGGGAAAAAATCTAGTGGAGGCCATATATTAAGAATGGACTTGATACCGAAAATACCACTACCAGCAATTTCTATTTAGAAAAAGAAAGCTTTTCAGTATGCCCTTATAAATACAGAGCTGGTTTTGCCTCACACCACTTTCACAGGTTAGTAAGCTAAGTACTATGCACCCAATTTTTTTCTTTTTTTTTCAGGAAGTTTAGATTTCTCAGGTTTTTTAGTGTTATTATTTGGGCAGGTTAAATGGATTATCCTTAAAATACATGTCAGAAAATATATCATGCATCAAGCTAATATTCAACTTGCCATCTCTTTTTTTTTAAAAAAAAAGACAACCTCCCTTACAGAAAGAATACCCAAGAAGGCAATCTGAGATAGGTCATCCTTGGAGTGTGGCCTCTGGAATTCTGTGCTATGCTCTTGATTTAAAAAATAATGCTGTAATGTGAAGGAGACCAGAGAGAAAATATCTGTATGTTTCTGTGGACTATCCTGGATAATAATAGCGTCACGTATTGCAGCTTAAGTTATTTAATTCCATATCAATGCACATGTTAAAACTGTATCATAAAAAACTAGTGTTAATTAGTTGAAGAAAATACTGTTAAAGCATAAATCTTTGTTGCAATAGTCACTGAATTTTACATGAAAAAGCAGGTCTCTTTTTACCAAAAAAACAGGTCTCATAGTAATCCCCAAGCTATGAGTGTGATAGCAAGAGAGTTTACTAAAAATGATCCAGTTGTGTGTGTTCTTCCTGGGAGATTTCAGCTGATCAACACTCTTAAAGAACATCATCCTTTTTGGTCACGCCATGGAGCCTTACAAGGTAAATGGAAAAGGGGAGTTGATGGACAGAGTTCAGGCACTGCACCTGCCTGCAAATGAGGGGCCAGACAAGCAGCACAGCTAAGGAATGACTCTCCAGGGTGGGTAAGGACAAAAGCAGCTGTAGTATTAGGCATGGCATATACAGCTCCAGACCATTCCTTAGACACCCAAATAGGGCCAACCAAATCCATCCTCCTGCTTTCCTGGAAGTCTTTCAGATCAGTTTGCTTGTTCCTGCCCTCTAAACTGACTTAGTTTTGACTTTGTATGTCAAACCATCATGATGCTCATGCTCCCTATCGCTTACAAAACAACACATCCGTCCTTGGTTTTACAATGTCAGGGGCTCTGACATCTACTTACTGCAGTTTGCTGTCATGTCACTTTGCTTTATGTATAGGTCAAGGGAAGTATCACTGATACTGTACAGATTCTTCAATAAAAGACCAGCATTAGCCTGGTCTTAACTATCACAAACCCTTAGAGAGAGTAGACCAAGAGCCTTCCACCAAGTCGAGCTTTCACTGAACTTCTCTCTGCTGCCACTACAACTTCTTTCTGTGGAGATACAGAATAAAGGTTAGCAAAATGCATCTGCAAGGGCCCACTTGCCTTGAGCTCCCCTCAAGAGAGATTTTGTGCATATCATTAGTGTTCTACAAAAGTGTGATGAGGAAGTGGAGAGCAAACAACCTCACCGGAACAGCTGTGAGCAAAACAATCCTAGCAAAAAGACTTATTTTACTCAGGGAAATGGAAAAAAAGCTGGAACCAGCCAAATAAATCTCTTCCCAGGGCAAACTCTTAGGGGTAAGGTTAATAGGAGTAAGGCTGGAGTGCAGACAGGACTGGTGCCTTAGCAGGCAGGGACACAATCACTTGGAAAACTGCCTCATGAGCCCTCATCCATGATATCCTTGTTTCAGGTTTTGGCTTATGAAAACCTGCACTTTAACTTAGACATGTTTGTGTTTCCAGGTGCTTCTCCAGTTCATGTTTTAACAACAAGCAGTCAAACACCGCTTGCTGAAGTGCAGTCCCACATCTCCCCAGCCTGGTGCTGAGGCTTCCCACACTGCTCTCCCAAAGCAAGTGCAATGCTGCAGTCCATCGAGTTGAACAAGCACTCAGTAACTTTCCAGCTGAGTGAAATTAGAGATTTCTCACTGAATTATACACAAGTAGGGATTGACTTTTGAAAATTATAAAGGACTTCTGAGGGAAACAAAGAAATACAGGTACGAAAAGACAACCAAACTTAGCCAAACTTTGTATGCTTTTAAAGACTTCACTTATGAAGAGTGTCCACTGGAAGTGACAGCTAGGAAAGCAAGCCTGTGCATAATATTAACTGAGGGAGAGGTTTACGTGCTTGGTGTACTCCACAGCTGAGCTTGGTTTACACCAATTTTTCATACAGGTTGATTAGAACAGATGAACAGAAACTGCATTGGCACCTGTACATGATTTATCTCTCAGCAAACTGTTAAGTAGTAGTTTATATTTCACACCACTTTAAAGTGATCTCTTTCAATCCAGGTGTCAGATACAAAAATTTAGATAACTCTGTAGTTCCTCAACCTATGAAATGTTTTTAATTACCAGGTCAAAAAGTAACTTAAAGAGAAACTTGATCAACTATGTAAAGCAGTAAAAACAGGATTTGTAAGCTGTTGACACATGCAAGTGTGATGGAAAGATGTCAGGAAGCAAAAAGTAGCAGTTATTTTTCTTACCTTTCTTTCAGATTTCACAGTAATTACAGAACTTCCAAATCTTGACCATTCCTATAAAACAAAGTTGCTTTTTTAATATTACTGGTTTTAAAAGTTCAATTTCTTCCTTTCTAGAACTCAACAGTTTGTCTTCTGGTTACTCACCTCAGGAGAAATCAGGACATACTGTGCCTGAAAAAAAAAAAAAAGTAAAATCAAGTAAGGGCCTTGGAAGAACTGTGCTGCTTACAGTGTAGAAGCTTAATACAATAATCTGGGCCCCTGAGCAGCAAACTAATTCAAGAACAAAAAGGATGAGCCAAGTTACACAGATACAGAAATACACGTAACCTTCAGTTTCTGAAACTGTATCTGAACACCTCAACTCTTTTCATTGGGTGTAATTTATTAGCTGTCCTTATGCCCTCATCTCCTGATGTCACTGCTATGTTTTCGTACCCACTTCTCAGGACAGGGAGATATCCATGATGTGCAATGATCCGTCACGTCCCCGGCAGTCGTCTGGTTTCCGTTGTAGATGTAAACACGGCCTGCTGCCCCGCCAAGCAGTATCGTGGTGATATCGTTAGTTCGCAGCGGGGACGTCACAATCATTTCATCTGCAAACATAACACACCAGCAGTGACATAATGCTGCATCAAAACACACAGTTGGCATTTATGTAGCTCTAGATGCCATAGTTCCTATTAATGACTGTGGCTAAAACATTTCAATTTGTGCCTAAAGTGTTTAGGACTTTGGGGTGCCCCCTGAAAGGCACCGTGGAATACTTTTACAAGCCAGCTGATGGAGCCAACATGTCTATGCAGGCCACTGATCTTCCCAGTGCCAAATGTAAAACATGCCACCTCTGTAACCTAGATTCATTAAGCTGTACCTAGACCATCGTTGTCCAGATCACTTAAGAACACATCTCCCCCAAAGCGAGAAAACCTTCTGTCCCCGCTGAAAGTGCTGAGCAAGGAAGGCTCGGCGCCCTCCGTCAGCTCATACATGAGAGCCAGCCCAGCCTGGTGCAGCACCGTGGCTATGAAGGAAAACCTAGAAAGGCCGTCTGAGGGGAAAGAAAAAGAAAAAAAATGAAATACAGCATCAGACATAGGCATTCAGGCTTACTGCTTGCAGTGCATTGATGGCAGATAATACTGGCATTACATAACATGAACAAATTAATGTAGTTTTGGAACAAGAGCCAAAGGTAATATGACTAACACAAATTAGCATAGAAAGCAACCTCTTAATAATAGGACCTGTGGAACAATGCATGCAAGTTAGAGGACAGATATTAGAGGTGTACATTTTGACTTGTGCAATTCCTTCCTGCCTAATCCTATATCAAGGACAAAATACTGCCTCGTTCAATTTCAAGAAATAGGTAGTGTATTAACAAATCATTACTACGTAAATAATGCTAGGTAGTAAAGCTGTTAATAGAAGCTAGCCCCAGGAAGAGGGAAAGAAAGCATCACAGTTGAAGCTCTGTATTACAGAAAACTGAAAGTGTAAGGCATCTGCAGATGATTACCAGAAGAATCTCATAGTAATTACTCACATATATATAGTTTAATGGCTATTAAACTTTTTTAAAAAATGTTAACCTTGTTTCTGTCTTCTGCTTATACATTTCAGAAGCAAACAACCCAAGGCAGGAGTAGTTTACAATTTGGAGAGTGACATACCTGTGGTAGGTGCGCCCACCACCAAAACGGTCTTGGTGATCCCAGCTACGGATACGACACCACTGGCAAGGGACATACCCATTCTGCCCATTTCCTGTCAGATATTAAACACCCCCTGTCATTTCCACAGCACAGGGCTCGACTTCAACCACTCCCAAGGCTCCATACTGGAGACAACATCCTACCTTGCGTCCCGTTACTGCAAACCAGGGTTCTGTGCTTGGGGGCTTATAGCCATACACCTTCCCAACGCTCTGCCCGCCATCCGAGGAGAAGGGGTCACAGCTGGGACAGAGTGTAAAATAATATTGGTACATAACAACACACCTATTTTACAGATTCAGCCAGCATTTCTTAATTTAAAGGGCATTCACCTTCCAGCTTAGCATAATACTGGCTGCTAAAATTCTAGAAATCTATTTTAGTAATTCTCATTCTTGTTTTAACTATATATAAGACATTTAGGGCACTTAGGACTTTGTCTGTCTTTCGCTTTCCTCAACACCCAATACATTTTCACATCAAGTTTGCTGCTAAAAATACTATTTCAAAATGAATGGTGACTATATACAGAGTTATTTTAGGCATGCTTATTGTTAGCATTTTTGTGCCCTCCCCCCCAAGAAAACCCACAAATTCTTATATGCCTCCAAGTAACAAAGACCCTCTATATACATAAATGAAGAGGGGTGAGAGGTAAAAATGCTAATTAAAAATATTCTAAGTATGACCAAAGAAGAATTTTTCTAAAAAGCAGGAATCTTATCTATTATAAGCCTTAACCAGTGTGGGAGAAGTTGGGCAGGATGGAAGAAGAAGAGAGCAGCCACAGTACACAACGCACCCAACACAACGCTTCCACGCAGGGCTACCAATCAGCAGGAGCGTCGTGTTCTCCAGCTGACAGCTGTTCAGCGAAAATCCAAACCAAGAATAGTCTTTTTCCCCCTTCACCATCCAGTCAGCATCCTCGACTGAAAGCAGACCTGATAGAGCAGGAAAACAATAGAATTAAACCTGGATTTACCCTGAGGAGCAAAAACCTGTTAGCCTTTTGTTCTAGGATCAGAAGTTTCTCTAAGGAAAGTTATACTGTACATGATACAGAACCAGTTACTGCAGTGTAGCTAAAACAAGTGTAAAACAATACTCAATATGTAGTATACTGGCTGCTGAAAACCTTTACTCAGTGCAGCTGGTCTCTAAAGCAGTGCAGGTCTACAGGAAGTTTCCATCTTCTAACAGCAAGTATAAAAAAGCTACCAGACAAGTCTGCTCTAAATTGATCAGTTCTTCTAAGTAACAGGACGAGACTGAAACTGTTTATCAGAACTTACAGTGCTTCACGAGAGGAGACAAGTGATTTCAGATAATCCTGGCTTTAGTTCAAATCATTGATTCTGTATTTAGATTTTGCAAAGATGTTCAGTTGTCAGTGTTTTGAAATTTAAAGACCATTTTCCTTGTGGCTTTTAACTTTATATGAGGTGGAATAAGGTGGAAAAAAAAAAGCTACTGGAAATCTTAATTATTCTAATGAGTCTTTTGATAGCTGTGTATCCTTCCCCACATCCTGCTAGCTTTATTCAGTTTTGCAGGTAGCATTTCCTGCTTTTTTCACAACAATCCTCGTCACCTGTAACCGTTAGCTGTATTCACTTGCAGCATTTCCTTTGGCCACGTGAAGGAGCCCCTGGAAAGATAAAAACTCACGGTGCATTTGGAGAATTCAAAGAAAGACCAGTCAGTCCTTTTGGTATCACCCATATGCAGCTGAACCCATGGCCATTTTTGCTATTTCACCAAAAAGCAGTTCTTTACTACACAAGACACCAGAATTTCTAGAATTATCTTTATTAGTCAGATACAAATATAAATTCCTCATAACTAAGGAAAAATTTTAAGCTTTTTCATCTGACTCATGAGACATTATTACTAAAAAGCAACCCTTTAATTAAATTTCTTTAATTGAATTTTGAGAAGAACTATTGAACATAAACTATACAAGAACCCCAAGACAGCAGTGCAAGTTTTCCTGACAGAGAATTGAAATTTAAACAAAAGGACACCAAGAAAGTCTCTGTATAGCAGACTCCCATTCTTACGGGGGACTTTTTAACTTCACTTAAATCTGCTGAAAGAGCCGCAGGGCAAAGACCCATGCAGGCAAGAAGACTTCTGGAGGGTGCCAGGGAGAACTGCTTGGTAGAGGTGACACAGCTGAGCTGCTCTGTTCTAAGGAAGAGAACTTGCTGGGGATACCACCGTCAGTGGCAGCCTTGGCTGCAGTGGCCATGAAAGAGGGGACTTCAAGATCCTGATGGGAGAAGAAAAGCAAACGGCACAGTGACAGACCTATGGCACAGTGACAGACCTGAGCTTTCAATACAGGAAGGATATTGATAAAGTGGGGCAGGTTCAGCACGGTGCCGCCAATGGGCTGGAGCTCAGGGAACAAGGCTTGCTCAGTGTGGAGAAGAGCAGCTTTGAGAGGACCTTCCAGCAGCCTGCCAGTGCCTTTGAAGAGATTCTGAAGAAAATGGAGCCAGGCTTTTCACGGAGTACCTCAGTATCCGTGAAAAATTTCTCTGAGCTTCAATCTTCCCCACAGAGGGTGGGAGGACAAGAGATAATGAGCATAAACCAAAAAAGAGAGAGGTTTCATACTGGCTATGAGAAGATATTTTTCTTCCCACAAGGACAGCCATGCAGCTGAACATTGGGTCAGAAAGGCTGTGCAGTTTCCAGCCTTGGAGGTTTTCCAGACCTGACCAGATAAAGCCCTGAGCAACCTGGTCTGACCTTCATAACTGTTTTGAGTAGGAAGCTGGATTAGAGACTTCCTCAGGTCCCTTTTCACCTGAATTATCCTATGATTAGTTATGAACAAAATAGGCCAGCCATATAAGGTACGGGAAGGTTAATTTACACACTAGGTGTTACCTTGGTCGCTTCTGTTGAAAAAAGAGTAGAATGCAACCACAAATCCTCTTTGCTGACCGCCGCCAGGCGCGTAAGGGGAGCCAACCACCAGATCAGCCTTTCCATCCCCATCAACATCGGCTGCCAGGAGGGACCAACCAAGGTTACAGTAGGAATACTGCAAGAAACAGTTTGTTCAAACTTGAAATGCATTTTAAACCATTTTAAACTCAGAAAATACAGCAATTTACTTCTAGAGAACTAATTTTTCATATTGCTGAGGAACCTAGCTTCTCACGCTCTCACTTTACTTGTGTTTACTTTGGGTGGGCTGAGCTTCCTTTCGTTCACGCTGCTCCCTCCCCTGTGCTGCAGTACAGAAGGCTTTCCCACAAACATCCCAAACAACCTGCACCTGCTTGCACCATCCCCAGCGATACACCTACACTCCCTTCCAGTCCAAAGCCTGCTTTAGCATTTGTTCTTTAAGCTCCCAGTCCCACACCCTTTCCCCTTTCCCTCATTCCCTGCTAACGTAGCCCCATGTTAGCCCGATCCCTATACCTGGCAATTTATGGTAACGTCTGGTTGAGATCCCAAGCCTCTTCCCTGGGTGCCAAAATACACGTATACAGCACCCTAAATAGTGGGAAAAGCAAAACACAGAATGAGAGTCAGGACCAGGGATGAAATCGGAGACAAAGCACCAGTGAGTGAAACAACTCTCCAAAGGCTGTTAACACACCTGCATTTTCTCACAGCATTGTCTTTCCCACCTCAAGGCTAAAAATGCCCGTGCTGTAGCAGACACTGTTACAACCAGGCAACAAACTAGGCTTATGAAACAAAAATGACACCACACTCCTTTCAGCAGAAAATTATGTTTTCATCATACATTGGATAGGGGCAAAGAGAGCATGCTGCGTGTTATGTTCATTACATAAACATCCATGTGGCTCTAATGTTGACAACAATTAGTGAACACTGTGACACAGGGTGCCAGTCACAACAGAAGCAATGCAATTTTCCAACCTAGTGGGTCTGCACAGAAACATCTGCATTCCCATTTAGGCAGCTAAGTTAGAATGAATTTCTGAAGAGCTTTAAACTTAATGGCAGTGGTTTAAATTGATATATTTTGCCTGAACGCTCAGATGCTGCTGCAGGGGCTCATGTGGTAGGCAGCAGCTCGTTAAGGCTCTGTAACTTGATTATGTTAGCATGTGTTCCAGGGTCCATACCACATTTTTGGTATCATCTCTTGGCCTTCTACAGCAGCTGACAAAGCTCATTGACCATTCCTAAATAAAAGTGGTGCGCTTGCTTTTCATAAAAGATTCCTTATGTTTTCAGTACATCAGTGCTACGAAGCTGTAATCTGATTTGGAAACTTAATGTGCAAAACCAAAACCAAACACCCCTCAGACACAGATAGCTATCATTGATCTAGTAAAAGCACCCAAAGGTTATAAATATTTGTGTTTATATAATAATATCACCCAGACTAACAACATAAATTATTTGTCTTATTTCAGTATTCTATGCAACATGTATCAATAAAAACAATGCTGTTTGTAAAAAAGAAAATAAGGTCTTACTTTGTAAGTGAGAAATTTAGATCCTACAGAAGGTGCTCCAACTGCCAGATCTGGCACCCCATCATCGTTGAAGTCCAGGACTGCCAAGGCAGAACCAAACCGGCCTGAAAGCTAAGAGAAAATGGATTGCTCCCATGAAAATACCACGTGGGTTTTAAAGACACTACCCTCAAAACCTAATGGACACTTGGCAGTGTCTAGCACAGGGAGGAACTGGAAGCAGACATGATTAAAATCTATTTTTAAAATTCTTAGGATTTTCTTAACATCAAGTAATAACAGTCATATTAATATACAAAGCAGGAGTAGACTGTTCTGTCTGAGGATGTGGGGGATTTAAAATATTAGACAATTGAACACAATATGCCACTTCTTTCCAGTCGTTGATGTTATGTGTATGATTTGTGCTGCTAACAGCATTATAACTGTGAACTTCTAAAACACTCTTAAAGGGAGCAGCTGTGACTCCACAGTTTGTAATCGCAGAAACAGATTAAAAGGAAACGTATCTTGTATCTCTCCATTCTCCTCTTTGTGAATGAAGATGCTTACTAGAGAGGATCATGTGTGTTACCTAACAAGATTATCTGATCCTGTTTCTCAGTTACAAGCCATTCACCATTTTGTTAAATCACTGCTTTCTCTTTTCATTTTTTTTCCTTTTATATTTTAAATAACATGAATTCTTAGTAAAGACAAACCATAATTTTGCAAAAAATCACCTTTGAAGTTAATCAAAAACACAGATTTGCAGAATTAAAACTAATCTGGAATAGTTTTAGATGAAAAAAAAAGGAGGGGAAAGCGGCATCATTTGCTTATATGTGAGGAACCAAACCAGCTGTATTGAAATTTACAGTCAGCCAAAGATCTATTGTGTTCATTACCCATTTATCTGTAACCGTGAAAAAGTAGACCTGTGGGTCACCATTGCTTTAATCATTCCTTTGACTTAGCAACAGTTCTATTTCTTGAAATGCATCTATGATATCCTTTGACCAGGAAGGGCACTCCAAGAACAACCCTCACACATATTAATGACGCTATTGCTCAGTCAAAATCTACCACGTATTGAGGCAAAAGTTATTAAGTGACAAACACCGGACTCGACCCCTCACCTGCTGACCCTCTAGTACTTGGTCTGCTTTCTCATCCAGATCCATGTCCTTCAGAGGCAAACCTGACCGGCTGCCGTAGACTACGTAGACGCGTCCTAGCTGAACTCGGCCCAGCGTGCTGTAGCCTGGTGCTCCAACCACCACATCTTCACATCCGTCCTGGTTTAGGTCAGCTGAGATCACGGCCCTGTGCATCAAGGAGTCAACAAAAGCACAGCATGAGCTGCCAGACCACCACTAGATTAGTAGGAAATAAGTATTTCTACTCCTTTCAGGTAAGCCAAGACCTGCCTTTCCCCAGATATTTTTTCTAAGAATATACACTTCATTTTTCATATCATATAACTGATCTTTGTTCTCTTGGCCTAGGTAAACTCAGAGCTTGAAGGTTCAGTTTCCATTAATTCAGCTAAGATGATGCTACAATCTGTTAGACAGGGAGAGAACCCCTCTGAAAAGGGGAGAATAAGCTTCATTCTGTGTTTTCATCTTTGAATTCCCTACTAATCTTCTAATGCTTCCAAGAACAATCAGTAGACCTCATCAGCAATTAACCCAGGAAAAAACATTAATTCCATGTAACCATCAAACAATAGCCAAAGAAAGGTGACAATGTTCCTATATTATCAAGAACTAGAGCCAAAGATGTTTTGAACTTTTGTTTCTTCCATTCTAAGCTTGATCACACACAGAGTATTGATCTCCTTCATTAAAGAGGAAAGTCAAAAATATGACAACTTTTTTTTTTTTTTTTTTCCAAAGAATGAGATTATCTGACTGGCTTTCACATCTAAATGGAGTATTTGCTCTGGATATAGTTTTAGCCAGCACTGACACAGCGAGGCTTATGATGTCTGAAAGAAGAAAGGCCCTATGTATCAACTGGCAGTTCTGGCCAGCCAGGCAAAGACACTCAGGCAGATTTGATCACTAGTTGACTTGGGTTGTTACCCTTAAAGAATTAAAAATAATATTTTAGTGGCTATCCTTTTTTTTTTTGCAGAAATGAAGAGGGAGGTTAGACAAAAAAGTACCAACCATCCAAGTCTAGCATAGGGTGAAGTCAAAAAATACGACGCTGCTGGCTTGGAGATGTGCTTAGAAGATTGTTGATGTGCGGCTGCTAACACTCTCCAGACATTTGTTGTAAAAGCCTGGTTTAGGAAGCGGAGGGAGTTCTGAAACAAAAATAGTAAAGAGACATAAAAATAGTTAAAACATAGGCTGAAGCTCTAGCACAGTATGGACCACATCAAAAGTCAAGCCACCATCAGTGGAAATGACCTAAGTCGTAGATGAATGTGGTAATGTGCTTCACTTAGGGAAGAGACAGAAATCTCCATGCTTTTAATAGCGCCTTACTAAATAATTGGTCAATGCTCTGCTGCTTTGCTAGGGCTTGCTAATTCCCCAAAGTGATCAAATGATTCTCTGAGCTGTAAATATGAAAGATATATTTTGTCATGTTTGCAGCTGCAAGATGCACTCTCATCTTTCTATAAAATGAGCAAAATAAAATAATTTAGAATTTATAGATGCAGTTGTAAGCACACAGATTAACAATCAGAGCAAAATGAAGAGGCTGCTATTCACGTAAAGAGACCCTGCTCCATCATGCAGTGTCCCAGACAGAAATCAGAGCAGCTTATATACAACGCTGAATTTTACCTGACACATCTGTCACATTTCACTTACCGTTGCCCAGGGTTGTATACTGAAGTGAACTCCTCTCTCTGTGTATGTTATATTTTTTTTAATTGCTTCTGTAAGAGAAGAAGTTGTATTCTTGTAGTGTTCATTTTTGGGTCGCTTATTCCTGTTAAGATAAAGGAGGCAGTAATAACAACTAGTGAAACTGGATTAATGGGCTGAGTATTTTACAATAAAACCAAGAAAGGCAGACTGTTACACTGCATGTATCCAGACAGACATTTCTCACATATATAAAGTGAGTTATCAAAAGGCAGCAGTTAAGCTGCACTAAACTTAGGAGATTTATGGGTAGCTAACACTTGGTAAGTATCCAGACATTTATGACATTTACAAAATCTAGTATCATCAGCATCATTTATTTGGAGTGTTTTATTCATCATCAATATTCTTGGAGCTCTGACAACATGAAAGAAAAAAAGAAAAATTTATTGCACACCAAACTATCCATTTAGCATGCCTGTCTCTTGAATTCACACACTGAAATTATTGCCAAAACAGAAGTATGAAAAACTCCTTTAAGAGCCATTAATGAATTTTTACTCCCCCCTCAAAAAGCAGAAACTCTAACTTGTTGGCATCTAATGTTCTATCACTTTACACTCACTTTTGAATTTTTCTGCATTTCCCTAGAATTACCCTTTCCCAACACATAACCAACCCCTTCAGGGCAGTACTTACATGTAGTTGTTCTTGCCTCCACTTGTGCATTTTATAAACAGAGGGTTCTCAGGCAAGAAGCAGCCACTAAGGAAATATCAAAAACGTGCTTTGAATGTTTTCCCCACTATGAAAACAAAACTAAAAATACAACTTTTACCCTCATTGATTCATCTTTTTGAAGTTTCTCAAGAGGCCCTTCTAAAACCTCAAAGCTTCTTACCTGTTTATTTTAATGACTTTATGAATTACTTAGGATCTATATGAATATTGCACATCATATTGCACATATATATATTGCACATATAATCTTTAATGAAATTTACCATAGCATACCCTGCTAATTCTATTAATGTAAATCACTTAATTAAGTGACACTTTGGAACAATGAACCCAACAGGTCATGTTGCACAGTATTTCAAACACCATTTCCCAATACAGCCGCAATGACATTATCCATTTAAATGGATGGATTAATCCTCCACTCGTGGTCTTACAGAGTTATTTAAGGTAAGGCTAAACTAGTACCAAAGCATTACAGAGCCAGAGCTTTCAGCACTAGGAAAATGGGCACTACGTGCCTTCAGTGACCGAAGGCCTCAGCTCTCCTGGGAAGGGCCATCTTGGCCACAAAGTGCAACCACAAAGCGCAGCCACAGTTGAAACTACCAGGCCAGGCAGCACCTCAGGGCCCAGCTTTGCACCTGCTAAGTAAGCCCTTGAGTGGGTCTTAAAGGCTGCCCCCAGCCCTTCCCTATCTAGCATCAGCTGGCCATCTCGAAGCCTTGCTTGTAGAAAGCACTGTGTAGAAAGCACTGTGGCCGTGCGGCAAATGCAAATTCAAGGCCTGTCCAATGTACCTGGGTAAAAGAGCGTTACAAAAATCCTTTTTTTCAAGTGAGAATTTAAAGCACCTGCTCTAGGAAAGGACCAGCCTAGGAAGAAAAATTAAACAGGTAGCAAAACTTGAATACTGCATTTCACATCAACAGAAACACCACTATACCTGGTTCCATTTTCCAGCATAAGGCTCGTCTGCTCAAAAATATTGTTTGTCCAAAACGCCATGTCATCTACCCCTCCGAGGAAATAATCATGGAACTTATCCACCAGAAATGGAGATTTACTAGCATATGTGGGAAAAAGCTAGGAAAAAAGAAACATGTTTAGTAAAATGGTTTAATCTGCCTTCGTGTTATATATTCAGGTTTATAAGGAAAAGCAGAAACTAACCTTGGCAACAGCAAGCCTTTCTCCGTGCCTGCAAAAACATATACAATGCTTCAAAGATAAACATGTTTCATTTAATAGCATTAAATTTTGCGAGCAGTTCATTTAAAGGCCTCTAAATTCTGAGTATGGCAATACTGTGCAGGTTATTAAGAACAAGAACATTTTAAATTTCCTGGTTGGTTGTTAATATATACATTTTTAAGAGCTGTAATGAGAGAAGTAACAATCTTTACTGCCGCCCTTAATTTGAGGCCATTTCCAGTGTTTATGAATGCTGTATGACTATTGGTAATTCACTGAACTAAAGAATATAGATAGACTGTCCAGGGTATTCAAAAGCAGACACTGCCAAAATTAAAAGACTGAGTTTTGATGCCTAGCTTCATGTATTATACTTGCACCTGAAAGGATCTTGTACACAGTAGAAGCAAACCCTCTGCTGAGGAATATATACTATTCCTTCAACACAGGAGAATCATACTACTAAGATGCCAAAATGCCACGGCATTCAAGACACAGCTGCTCACTCATAAAAACAAAAATATGTTAAATACATAGGCTTGTTGAACAGCTAAGAGGCTGAACTTCTGTTGTAATCATGAGTTTAACAGACACGAAACAGTCTTAATTTGTATTCTAGTCTTTCTGACAATTCAGGTGTCTTACAGTTTAGGAGGGTTAGTGGGAAGTTTGTATTGCCGGTCCCAGATTTCCGAACTGGCATTTCAATGGGGATTATCAGCATTTTCCTACATGAGTTTCCCTTACAAAAACATAGACAAAGCTATTCAACTTACAGTTCAAGAAACAGCAGGTAAGTACAGTCAGTAATTGTGCTTTCTGTTATGATCTCCTTTCCATAAAATTCCTGGTAGATGGCTGCTAGGTCTTTGACAGGCACATACCTAAAACCAAGACAGATGTATTATAACAACAGCTTTCAACATCATCTCATCAAATTAGATGAGGAGATTATTACAACAACTTAGTGATTCTATAAAGTTTGAAAGACTGTTAAAAAGACTAGTGTCTTCCATTATCATCCATGACCCATCTACTCCTGTCGAAACACAAATTATTCATCCCTCGTACTGCAACATTTCCCAGACCTGTGCCAGAATTTAGATAATGCTGGGCTTTCCACACCTAGATGGACTCCATCCTACTTTCACAAAGTGAGTTTTTTTCTTCAACTCCAAAACTGCAAGTGAGAAGAAATTTGTAAATAAATATCTAAAACTGTTTCTTCCTTTTTTTTAAAACAATGTTTTTAAAACTTATCTGAATTCTGCAACATCTGGAAGTCTAAGTGAGATGTTGTCATTGAGTTATTGCGGAAATCACTTGGACATTTCGGCAACCTTTTTTCAATTACCATTTTATCTATAATTACATGCAATACCCTCCTGAGATAAATAACTTAATCTGTCCTGCTGTGTTCCTGTTGTAAAACTTTTCTTTCCTCTGTCCTTCCAGTTTCTCAAGATAGGAAATAAATATGCACACGAGAAATACCAAATTCAGTAAAATCCCAACAGTACCTGCGCTTTGGAGGACAGTTGGAAAAGGATAAAAGAATGATAGCCTTCTACTAAGACCACAGTGAAACCATCATTATCTTTTAATAGGAGCACAGAATAGCATAAACAGTCATTCAAGAAGGTAATCTCTACTTCAGTTCATTATCTTACCAATTTGGCGCCAGGTAGCTGAAGTCCAACTCAAACTGACTCAGTACATCTCCTCCTACAGACAGAGGAAAAAAACAATACACAACAAACCCAAACCTTAAGCATATATTGTGGACACCAGCATCATTGCTATGGCTGTGCTAGGTATGTTCATGTGGCAGAGCATCACTCCAGCTGCACAAATCTTTCTCATTAGAACATACAAATGGCTCATCTGAAAGTATACTCTGCATTTTTTACTTCCAGAAAATAAGAAAAATTATGCCACATTTAAAAAACACAGTACTGGCTCCACCAAATCTCTGATATCAGTCAACCTCTGTCTTAGTTTAAATACAAGTTTCCATATGCCTACTGCCTCTCCTGAAGCATGGAGCACAGAGCACGTAGACAAGGACAGCAGGGCCTTTCGAGCTATGGGGGAAAGCAGGAAGACACTGGCCTTCTGACACATTCTTGGCTCCTTCATTGCACAGGACAAGAGCTAGAATCATCCACAATAGTTTTGCAGTGGACTAGTTATCCCAATTGGAGGATCTATGATGAGCAAATAGAAATTACCAACATTATTTATTTGAATGATTTACCAAAATCACCAACACTGTGAGCTTCTGAGTATGAACCATGAAAATCAATCTGGAGAAAGATGAAAACAAGAGAACTCAGCCTATTAACTTCATTCATCCTCCACACAACCATAAAAACAAAAAGAAATTATCCAAGTTGCCCAGAGTTTGCAGGTCCCTAACCTGTAAACTTTCTTACAAAGTTTGTGACATAACTCCTCTGAATTTCTTTCTGGAACTGGGCTCCAGCTTTTTGTTTCCCTCCCCACCAGCCTCCAAAGCCAAACTATCAATTCAAATCACTCCAGTCAGATCAGAGGATAAAACAATATGAGCTTACCTGTCCCATGGCCTCTAGGAATCCTTGTGCAATGCCCAGGCTATGCCAGCTGACATCCGCAACCATATGTGAGGCAATTCCAAACAGGAATGCCACCAGCTTCTCTGTAGCCTACAAAATAACAATACAGTTGTGGTAATGACAGTAGTTTTTCACGTGTCTAAAAAAAGAGGCGAGTACTTTATTGTAGTTCCTTATACTACAATATAGTTGATAAACTCTTACAATCTACTTGCTTAAAATGCTGAGCACTCGTTTCTTAACGCTGGAAAACACGTTTTGTGACGCGACAAGCTTGAAGCACTTCGCAGAATCCACGGCCACAGAGTCAGATGGCTGATTTCAGGACAACTCATGTGCTGCAAGCTAGATACACAGTAAAGTGCTTTGTGGGTTGGAGAGACAGTCTCCCACTTCCAAGGACGGGGCTCCCTTTAGCCACCATGGATACTGTGCTAAGCACATGGAGGAATGCTGGCATTCCTGGGCATGCGCTGGGCACTGTGAAAGCACTTGATTAAAGTCCAGGCATGAAGTTACTCATTTTGCTCCTAGGAACAGGAAAGTTATTTGGAATAAATTTATCAGCTACAGACATTTCATTCCTTCAAAAAAGATTTCTCTGCATTGGATCACTATAAGTTCCAGAGGGCTCTTTACAAACTGTAATAGAATCTTAGTTTTCTGATGAATTTCCACTCCATGAAAGTTAACAGTATCATCAGAAGCCAAACAAAACGTAGGCAAACTTCTTTCCATTGTAAAGACTTGGAGCTCTCAAATGTTGCTGCTCCAAACATACAATTTGCCTGAGCAGAGTTCAGGGAAGATACGGTAAAGTGCCCAGGAAGGGGAAATAAAACAAAACAAAACAACAACAAAGAATCCAAATGACCTTTAAAATCATCCTCGATTTTGACAAGCGGCTTTTCCTTTTCTCCCGAATAGCTCATGTACCAGAAACAAAAGCAAATCAGGACTAAATCCAATATTTCACAAGTGAGAAATCCAAAATAGGCCTGATTCTTCAAGTGGCAAATGTTCAGCCAGATCTGACAGTAACAAAAGTACCCAAAATTACACACGTTGGAAAATCTGAGCTTAGGAAATGTACCATAACGACCGGAACACACTGGGTATAATTAGTACACTTTACGTGACTATTATAATTTTTTTGCCTGGTAAAGATGGAAACAGCTTTCAAGTTAAATCTATGCTAGCAGAGATCTTTTCCTAATCTAAATTTTGCATTTTTTCTACACTTCCCAAAGGATGAAATTGCCATAAAAAGTGAATGTGAAGAAAACAGTAGAAGGCAAATGCAAAAGCTAAAGAAATTTTCTTACCTTTTCCCAAGGCTGAGGATAATTTCTTCTGATATAGTGAACACTTGCATTGAGAAAGGGTGACCAGTGAGTGTCTTCAGAGACACTATGGTATATTCCTATAGCAACAAATTATATCAATATTTATTCTTTTTCACAGTAAACATATTTTTTCCATCAACAAATACAGACTTTTACTTGATTCCGTAGTGTACAGATAATACATTTCTTTTGCTAGAAGAGCCAAACAAGACCTACATTTGTATGATTTACACGGCCAAACGCAATACTAGAGTTACCTGCCATGATTTTGGTCTGAAGTATCGGAAAATATTGGGCCGTTTCCCTTCTCTGTGCCTGTGAGTAGGTTTGACACAACAAAAACTATCTGCCAAGTGGGAAGGATAGCTGACAGAGAAGCTGGTGACTAATGAATATATTGTATTTATAGTAGAGAAGCTGATGGACATAGCAGCCAATTTGAAATTTCAAGCTTCAAGGCAGGTTCCATTTCCTCTGGGATTAGGGAGTAAAGGTCATCCTCCTCCTCCTCCTCCTCCTCCTCCTCATTTTCATCAGAACTGCAGAGCTGCCAACACACAGTCAGGGTGGAAGCAGATGGAGGGAAGACAAAGGCAAAAGGAATCTGTTTTTCCTTTGAAATATCAATTATTTCTCTCACTTGTATTTACACAGAATGGATGATTTTGGATCTGGCAGTGACAGTACCTGCAATTTTCTAAATAATTCGCCCACATAAAGCTGAGGGCAAAGCGGTGCTGATGCCAAAGTGCACAACTTTGTTGCGACAAGACCAAGCAGAACAACTTTGAATTCCACATGTCTAAGCCCTGCTTGGGGAAAACCGTGAGGCAGGAGGTAGATTATTGGGATCGCCACTACTGTTGGGGGAAGAGAATGTGTCTGTTCAGAGAGAAGGGATGCTGCAGAGAAGATATATTAAATAAAAATTCTGTCAGAGCAGACTCTGTGGATGATTTAATTACCTCCTGACCTTTCAAGGTTTTTAGGTGAAGCTGAATTAGTAAAAAAAGTGGAGGATCATGGAACCATGGGCATTCACAGAGTATCAATTTCCTCCTGGCAGTCGGTCATCTAGACTGGCTGTCTAGGCAGGAAACAATGTTTCTGGTCCAAAGTCAGGCAACTAAGATAAAACAGGTCAGGATCTTTGGAGGTACCAATTTCTACCCCGGGGACTAAAGAAATGGTTAACAAATAGCCCAAGTACAAAATGAGGTGACATGAATCCCAGCTTTAATGACAGAATGTGAGCTGGAGGCTGCAGATAGGCCCTGGTCACTGAAATGGGGTACGGGGGAGACAAAACAGTTAGAAAAGGGAGATGAGGTACCTAGACGAGGTCCCATTAAAGACAGGAACTGGGGAAATCCCAGGAGAACAACAGCCCTGAGGATGAGGTAAGAAAGTGGTTCGTCAGGAGACTGAAGGTAGGGACAAGGTGTGAATAGAGCCACACAGAAGATCAGATACGGGTAGACAGGAGGCCACCAACAAATGCTAGAGCAGGGGGGCAATGTGGGAGTGCGCTGAGCATCCCGATGTACAAGAGGCAGGAGCCTCCAGGATATATGCTGTATCCCACGGACCAGGATACAGGCCAAGTAACCTATGACTGACAGAAATAAGAGGCCTACCTGCACTGTGTGATTTAAGACTCTAAGCAGAGCAGGAGGACAGAAAGGAAGGGGAAAGTGTCCTTGGAAAGATATCCAAGAGGATTTTGCAGCTGAGGAAGAAAAAACACTGAGGTAAGTGGAGGCATAAGCACACAAAACATTGAAAAATATGTAAAATGTAAGATAAGCAGAGGAAAAAAAAAAAGATCCTAAGGACAATTTGAACTTAATGGATCTGAATTTGCATGAGCCAGTAAAATAACCCATCTCCTTCCATACTGCATACTCTCGACTCCCGATTACTCCCAGCCACTCCCAATATTTAGACTTCAGACATTCAATGAGATCTCACCAACCCACCAGCCAGGTACCCTAATATGAATCCTATGTCACTATGTATATGATGCATATACATCGTAAAGCTCATTTGGGAGAGGACATACTGCCTTTGTTCTGTTTGCCAGCTGTTCACTACCTTGATTTGCCATTTCAGTAGCAAAAAAACCCAGACTAAACCTTGCCTAGCTGATCCTAGTCCTTGTACTGCTGGGGAAGCCAGTTTTGACAGTCCAGGTTTGACTTGATCAGATGACCAGCTGCAAGGCAAGACATACTCTTCTATGGAAAGCTAATTTTGTAACGCAGTCTTTAGAACTGCAAGCACTGCAACAAAGACTGACATTAATTTCAAACAGGGACCAGTTTAAGGAAAAAGACAGCAGAGGATTTCTCTTGTAAAAGAAAGGCTTTAAGATGAGATGCTATTACCACATTTTTTAAATCAAGTCTTGTTTCTTTTTTTTAATATTCTTTTATCTTCTTTGTGATAAAAAAGTAGTAACTCCTAATACAGAAGATAGCTCTGCGCTTTCTCCAGGACTTAAAAAGAAAAGATCATTTTCTTCTTTCAATTTTTCTCCAGGTCAGCACTCAGTAATCTGACCTAATTCAATCGGGTGGCATCCTTCTATCAAATTGCCCCACACCTTAAATTTAATCATTAGAATTACCAAAAAGCTATTTTCTAATAACATTTTATAATCTCTTATTTTGTTATAAAGTTCTACAAAAGAACTCAGACCAGTAATAAAAACTGTGAAAGTTTTTGCAGGAAGGCATTTATAGCCATACTTCATTTCTTACAACACCACTGTTTTTTGACCCTCCCTATTAAATTCTATGGGATCTTCACATACCAATAAAGTTATTTTAATATAGGACTTAAATATCCTTTCTCACCATTTTTGCAGATTGAAGGATAAAAGGCATCAGGATAAATGCTCCCAGCCTGAAACGCATCTTGGTGGTTTAGTAACAACTGGGAAAAGGAAGGATGATGGAAAAAAAATCAGAATACTATCACACTGCACAGAAGCAGTTTTCTGTCAATATTAAAAACAAAAATTTAATTCTGCCAGCAAGACACAACTCTTATCTTGGTAAAATACATTATTTAAGTGGTTCCCCCCCCACACAAAAACCCTGTACCTGAAATCAAACTAATCAGTCTACACTGTAATTTGAATCACCCTTGAAAAAGGCAGGATCCAACTTAGGTACTGGTGAGGCCACCTTTCAGAGGTGCTCTCCTCTGGGCTGCTAAGTTTCTTCCTCTGGATCATACCAACACTATTTACATCAGCAAGAAAATGGGTAAATGACATAAATAGTAATGGGCCAAACACAAAACTTGTCTATCATTTTGCTTTCTTTATTAAAATCACCTTTTGAAAAGGTTATCGATTCTATTGATTCTTCTAACACCTTCAAAGATGGTATGATTCAAGATGATGGCAGAACATGCAAGTAGAAAATATGCAAACATCACACAATATCTAATAACATAACTATATTATAATTACTACATATTCAGTAGGAATCAAATATTTTCCAGCAGCAGAAATGGTAAAAACCCACTGTAGGTACAAAAACTATACACATTTTATCGAGAGTAAATAATAAAGGCAAAGAGACAAACACACACAAGAAAGATGTACACAATTAAACAAAAATATGATTCCTACCTGTCTATAGTTAACATTCCCTTCATGCTTGCTGAAAAATTCCAGAGCTCTATGTGCTGCAAAACAACATAGCAAAGTATTGATTTGTATTGTAACTAAGCCCATGTTTTATTGGAAGCCTTATCAAAAATTAGAATAGACCACATCGACATACCCAAGCCAGGAGGCACAGGCATACGAAACAATCTCTCCAAAATAAATTTTGTATGGATTAGAGGGGATGTTTTCTCATCTGAGGATCTAACAGAGAAAGGTTGTTTTCAAGGCCCATCTGGGCACTGCGGTCTCATTAGGTTCTACCCACTCCCCAGCTCCCTAAGTAACCAACACAGATGGAAGTGCCTAGCAGCACAAAAAAGGGACTCTTCGCATCCAGATGTGAGCTATAGCAATGAACTGACTCTGATTAAAACCCAGTAAATACAGAGCACGTATCAGACCTTACTAGCTGTAGAGAACCCAAGTGAATGACATTTCAGTTTCACTGTTGCCCTACCCACCTTAAAAAAAAGTACCTCTGGAATCCACTTGAAAGTTTAACAGTTTGATTAATATTTAACACGCTCAAAAACAAGAAAAATGTGAAGTCTGCAAAGTAAATACCACTATTTACTTACTGAATAGACAGACATTCCTGCTGCCAAACTAATTACTAAATGAGCATCAAGCGAGAGAAAGAAACAAACGCACTTAGCACTTTTTATGAAATCTCATTCTGAGGTATGTAAAATCCCAGAGATGATCCATTAATAGTGTTCTAAAAATACATTTTTCAAAGGAACACTGCCTCTAAAATTACTGGGTTGAAGCTACAAATGCACTAGGAATCTTCTCACCATTTCACACAAAGTTTTACTCATCACTTGAGCTATTTATAAACTAAGACTGGTCTCCCTCCCCACTGGGACCACCTAGAATATTCTGCAGGTTAAGCCCTCCAGTGAATTTTGCTGCCAGACGCTCAGGACCCTGATGATGCCATAGGGAGCCTCTCTGCTCAGAGCTGCTCCGCTCCCGAGGCTGCGGCCAGCGGGACGCACGGGAGCACTGCCAAGCACACCCAGTGTGACCCACATTTTGAGTGGACAAAACTTGTAATCTCTTTGAAGCTCTTTCAGCCATGTGTGCAGGGGAGAGTTGGGTACTGCTTTGGGGTAGTTTATTTTCCTTCCTTTCTGCATTTTTTTCAATGTTGCATTTGGTAATACCTTTCAATGTCTTATCATCATGGACTTCTATTTGCACACATTGATAAAAGAACTGATTTTAGCAGCATCAGAACTGAAACATGTCAACATCATTTTCCAACAAATTTTATCTTAAATTATGGTTCAGTATTTAAAAATATGGGCTACTCTTTAGACAATCAAGATCTGTAAATTAAATATCTATGAGCGTTTTACAATACATTTCCTTGGTTAGGAAAAAAAATGGAACAGCTCTGCAAGATTTTGTTTCCCTTTGGACAGATCTTGCAAACATGCTGCATTCTGTCCAATCTGTCACTTCAAGGTTTTCCGAAGCTCCTATTCCTATTAGGTTTCTGAGTTTGCAAAAATTTATGCGTTTGCCTGGCTCCCGTAGGTGTGAATTATCCTATCAATTTCTATGGGAGTCTTCACATACCCCTCACTCCCCAATCCGTTCCCTCGCAAATAAAGTCCAGGAATTACCTCAGCTTGTACCTGGCTTGGGGCTGCTTGTGTTCAGGACCTATGGTCTGAGAAGACCACCTGAATACAGGTCACATTGTAGGTTTTATTTTCTGCCTGGCCGAGCAACAGGCTTAGAACCGGAAGATGAAGAACCAATAATTAAAACTATCAATTGCTATTTGTTTCAAGTCCATGTTTCAGAACAATCTCATTCTGCCCAGGAGTGTTGCCATGAGAGTCGCTGCAGGAAACACATTTAAGAAAACAGCAGACACAAGTAAGAAATTCAAAACAGGAATGTTTTCCCACTGAGTCGTTCACTTTCCACAAGAATCTTTCCATGCCTCACTAAGGATCTAGGCTGTTTCGGCTACAAATAACCTACCCAGAAGAGACACAAAACAAAGTTTCACTACGTCAGTCACAAACACAGTGTATATAGTTCATCTGCTTTATGCAGTTAGGACAAACAATTAACACAGAACACCAAAAATGACCCTTGTGTTAATCTCCAGTTTATGTTTGAGAACAACAGCTCAGCGACTGGTGTAAACGTTAAGTGTTCCCCCCATTCCTCCCACCAAACTGTACTTGTGTAAGACGGGTAGGCACAAACTCCCAGCTACCCAACGACCAGGCTTCTGCAGAGGGAAAAACAGGCAGCTGCACCGATGCTGTGTACGGCATCAGTGTAGCTAAGGCAGAAAGTCCCAACACCAAACTCCACATCTATCCTATGTCAAAATACAAGGTGGAATGCTCATCATTTTCACGGTATGTTTCTTTTCCTCCAGTCAAACCTGAACTTACTTGCCTTGAAACAGAGGAAAATGAACTGCGAACACATCTTACCTATCTCAACGTGCGTTGAAATCCCGCACGGAAGGCAGCCTCGACAGAAAGCGCAGAGCAGGGCCAGCAGAAGGGGCCCGCTCCTCCTGCCGGCCATGGCACTGGCCCCGCAGCCTGGGACACACGTCAGGAGCGGCGAGCGGCAGCGCTGCGACCTTTGAAATGGAGGTGTTGAAACGGAGCCTTCGGGACATGCCCCCTTCCCCAAACACGCTGCAGGCACAGCAGCCAAACTGCTGGGGGGTTTGGAAGGCCGCGCTCTGCCAGTGCTTACCATCACCGCAGACAAAATTATTTATAGAGGAAAAGCAGTGGCCTACAGGCGTTCCCTGCTTCCGAGTCACATAACAGCCCTGCGGCTTGGACAGTTTGGTAATTGGCACCCTGCGCAGCAGCATCTTTCCCAAAACACGAGGCGGGCCAGAGCCAGAGAAGGGCACCATCCCGCAGCGCTTCCACTCGCTGCGCAGGTGCTTGGCACCACGTGCTACGAAATAACGACGAGCAGCCGCAGATTTTACAAAGGGGAAAAAATAAATGAAAATGAATAAAAATAATTTATACGATAAGTTTTGAGGCTTGGGTGTTTCTTTTTTTTTTTTTTAATTTAACGAGCCGCGGCGGCTCCGCACCCCGCGGAGACCCCGGGCCCGGCCGGCAGCGGCTCCGCCTCCAGGGCGGCGCGGGCCGCGGCCGGGGCGGAGGGGAGGCGGCGCCGGGGCCGGGGCCGGTGGCGGCGCAGCGGGGCCATGGCGAGCGCGCTGCCGAGCCGGGCGGCCGCCCGCCGCCTCCTGGCCGCGGCGCTGGCGCGGCCCGCGGCGCTGGCGGCGCGGCGCGGAGCCTCGGCGCTGCCCGCCGCCCTGCTGCGCCGCGGCGCCCTCGTGGGCGGCCGCTGGGTGGAGGCGGCGGCCGCTTTCGCCGTGCGGGACCCGGCCAGCGGCGCCGAGCTGGCGCGGGTGGCCGACTGCGGCGCGGCCGAGGCGCGGGAGGCCGTGCGGGCCGCGCACGGCGCCGGCGCCGCCTGGAGCCGCCTCCCCGCCAAGGTGAGAGCCCCGGGAAGATGGCGGCCCTGCGCGGGGAGGCGCGGCGCGAGGGGCCGTTAGAGCCGTTGGGGCCGAGAGGCCACGGCGGCGCCTGTGTGTGCTTTGCAGGAGAGGAGCAGGCTGCTTCGCAGGTGGTACGAGCTGGTGATCGAGAGCAAGGACGACCTGGCCAGGATCATAACAGCGGAGAACGTGAGTGTCACGGGTGGGAATGGCGCGCGCCTCGGGGGCGCCGCGGCTGCCTCCTCGCTAGAGCGGCGGGGAGGGCAGACTGTGACCCGGCCCCGCTCCGCTCTCTGGGGGTCATGGCAGGGGCCCGCAGGGAGCCTCCTCCGCCCCGATCGTTGTCCGTGGCAGCTGCGAGCCCCCAGCGAGGCCTCGGCTCCGCTTCTCTCCCTGTTCAGAAGCGGGTCTCGGAAGAAGCCCCTGCCCTTGCAGTTGTGGTGCTGTCAGCAGAGCAATTCTCATCAGCGCGTTACGTGAAAAATTGTTTCTGAAGCTTCCTAAAGGTACCCCAGGCAGCCCGAGCATTTAAGTCGCCTCTCTTAACTCCAAACCCATGAAAATTGGTAGGTCACAATGGCAACATTTATTTATTTTTTTAAGAAACATAATGCGCTAACACAAAAGTAAAACAGGAAACTAGCAAAACACTTAGCATGCATTTCAGCAGTTAGACACTGTATTTTTTTTAATAAAATTATTTACTTTAACAACATTGAGCCTTAGTGCATGCATTGCACATTCAGCTCTCCTTGTTAGAGCAATCCACAGTGTTTCAAACTTTGTGGTTTCTTACATATGTAGAGTCCATTCTGTAATGCCATTGATGGCATCAGTATGAGAAACCTAGCTGAGATCAGGCCCCCAACATGATGTACAGAAGGGTATGTGAGCCTGAACTGTGTCTTATGGCATAAAACAATGGTGTTTTATCAGAGTTTCATTGACTTTGGTAAAAGTTAAAGAAAAAAAATATATGTATACAAGGGGAAAACTGATGCAAGTGCTGTGTTTGATCTTTAGTGCATGAAATAAAGATGAGATTAACATTTTTTGTTTTGTTTTGTACTGCTTGAGTTTAATGGTTAGGTTTTGGTAGTTTATGCCAAATAGATTTAGCAAAGTTACTAATCTGAGAGCTAGAAAGGATAAGGACATGTGTCCAAATGTGCAGTAAAGGTCACAAAAAAGGACAAACTTTGGGGATCATGGGTTGGGTTTCTTGAAGACTCCTTCTTATTGCAATTTTACCTATTCCAATCTTCTAAGGAAAAAGCAGCTATCTGACAAGTAATCATTGCTGTAATTATGATAGTGCTTGTTGTGGGTGTTCCTTTAAACTCCTACCCTGACAGTCAGGATTTGTAGTCTGGCCCCACTGGTCTCGCTAAAACTCCTGTCGTTTATATTTAAGGGGTTACACCTACACTGGTGTTGTGGTTTGGATCTGAGTGCCCTGCTAAAGCAAGTACCCCAGCTGTGCTCGTTCCAGGAACTCCTGTGCTGTGCTCCACCTGCCAGTGGTCACTCAGTCCACTGAACCAGATCTGGAGCTAACACAAAGAAATATTCCTCCCCCCACAAATACCTCTAGCATGTGGGCTTCTTTTACCCTATTTTCTGTCTTCTTCAAAACTTTGCAGCTCACTGCAAAGTTTGCAAATAAACGTGTTTCACATTTGTTATTCAGGTCCCTCTCTAGTGCAGGCGTAAATCCTGGCACAGCAGACAAATTGTTGGCTGTACAATGACCATATACTGAGAATGCAGACGTATTGCTTGTGAAATTGTATAATGCTTGTTGGAAATTGCAGCATCCGTGATATGGGATTATCAAGCAAAATGGCACTCTAGAGCAAAGACTCTGAAGTGACTTAAACTTGCTTTTGTTGTCAGTTTAAATCTACCACCTTAAAGTGTGTCTTCAATCTGATTTAACCAAAGGGCAAACCTCTGAAAGAAGCACAGGGTGAAGTCCTGTATTCGGCCTCGTTTCTGGAATGGTTTGCAGAAGAAGCTCGCCGAGTTTATGGTGATATTATTCCAGCATCTGGGAAAGACAGAAGAATCCTGGTGCTGAAACAGCCAGTAGGAGTGGCAGCTGTTATAACCCCTGTAAGTATAGCTGAATTTTCAAATCATGTGAAGGTTTTCAACTCAGTTCTCAGCATGGGGCCTTTTGGCTCATCCGCCATAGGAAACAGCCCAAAAAAGGTTTGTTTCTGCCTTGTCCTCACTTCTTCCTGGCTTGGCAGTACTTCTTTGTAGTGTTCACTTAGGACAAAGCACTTCTTGAAGCTCTGTTTAGATGGTCATGTAACTGAAGGAAGTGCCATCTGTTTGCATGGAAACAGAGGTGGCATTTTCCCAGCTTTGACTGTACTTTTCTCTCCTCCTAGTGGAATTTCCCAAGTGCCATGATCACCCGGAAGGTGGGTGCAGCTCTGGCAGCTGGCTGCACGGTCGTAGTGAAACCTGCCGAGGACACGCCGTTGTCAGCGCTAGCTCTTGGAGAGGTGAGCCAAGAAGTGCCAGGCTTTATGCTATCAGCAGACTGCAGCTGAAAATCAGAATTTGCAAATGGGCAGTAGGTGGGCTTTGAATGTAACTGAAGCCAAGCTCATGCATGAAGAAAGGACAAGTTGGCTCAGAAGATCCAGAGGTTTTAGTTTATTACCAGTCCTTGAGAGCTGCCTTGAAAATGGTCAGAAGCCTACATGTGGATCTAGCCATTTTACCACACACAAAACATCTTTATATCTTTTCTTGGGTTACTTTGAATGACAGCCAACTTAAAAAGGGGTGAAGCCAGTCTCTGATTCTGTCATCTGTTATTAGTTGTGCTGTATACTTTGAGTATCCACTTACACACTGGTTTCTTCAAAGCACTAAGCAAACAACACTCATTCATCCATTGTCTGTTAGGTGCTCCTCTTACAAAATCTACTGGTAATGCAAATTCTGTGTTTCTCTCATTTCAGCTTGCAAACCAGGCTGGAATTCCAGCAGGAGTGTATAATGTTGTTCCTTGTTCCAGACAGAAGGCACCAGCTGTAGGGGAAGTTTTGTGCACTGATCCTTTAGTAGCCAAAATATCTTTCACTGGCTCCACTGCAACAGGAAAGGTATGCAAGTGCACAAAACCTCCTTGAAGATTGTTACTGTGATTATATTGGGAAGGTAGGGGGAAAGGGTGTATTTACATGTAGAGCCTTTCTCTTTTCCAGCTACAGTTCAGTTTGTCCAACAAAGTATTTTTGAGAGACTGTCCATTTATTTTAGTATCCGTACTTTGTAGAAGGATGCCCATGTGCAGCATCTGAGTAATTGCCTTTTATCAAGCTCTAACCTGAGCAGTGCTGTGCAAGATGCTCTTGTTCCATATTACTTGGTGATAACATACTAGTAGGAACACTGAATTTCAAATGTACTTTTTGGGGAGGGCTTCCGTAGTTGAGAGGAAGCATTTGAGAAGTGAGGGCCTTGCTTTGATGGTCTCCTGGCAGCTTTAGTGAAAAAGCAGGCCTTGTCTTCCATGTCCCGAATGAAATTAGTGATACTGCAGAGTGTCGACAGCCACAGGAGGAATGAAGAACAAGTCTGACATTAAGGCAAATCTAAGACCCACAACCTGTCAGATCGTGGGAAAAATTCTCAAGAGTAATCAGAATACTTAGAAATGAGCAAATGAGAGTGACAGAAGCCTGATCTGAACTGAAGTTGATGAGAATCCTTTTCTTGGTGTAATTTAATCCCTAAATTTCAATGAAGCAAATTATTCCCTGTATTTGTAATGGAAGAAAACACACTGTCAAGCATTATAGAGAGGATGCAGATGAATTCACCACAAGAGATAGTTTTTCATTGCCTTCCACCTGTATGTTCTGTGGTGTCATAGTTTACATCTGGGAGAGAGAGAGAGATTTCTGTCTCCTGCAGATTCTGCTGAAGCTCGCCGCGGGCACCGTGAAGCGAGTGTGCATGGAGCTCGGAGGGCATGCTCCTTTCATTGTGTTTGATAGTGCCAACGTGGACCGTGCTGTTGCAGGGGCCCTTGCTTCTAAATTCAGAAACTCGGGGCAGGTAAGGGC
This sequence comes from Tinamus guttatus, assembly GCF_059628265.1. Taxonomy (NCBI): domain Eukaryota; kingdom Metazoa; phylum Chordata; class Aves; order Tinamiformes; family Tinamidae; genus Tinamus; species Tinamus guttatus. Next base: position 2,827,023 of record NW_028289031.1, read on the forward strand.
TTTCACATGCTTTTGGGAAGTGAAAAGCTGGACATATGCTGAGCTCACATCTCTGTGCTTTAACCGGTTATCAAACAGCAAGTCTGAATAACAGAATTGTAAAATCCCGTGCACTTTTACAATGCATATGGCACTTTGTTATGAACACTAGCAATGAGAAGGAAAATGTTCACCAGGAGAAGGGATGGGGTATTTTATTAAATATATTACCTAATGAGCATTCAATTAATTTGTTGGAGAGGTAGAGCTGAGAAAATACATTATCTTGCTTCCGTTCTCAGGATTTAGCAGTTTCTTAAAAATTCTAGTCTCATGATAAGTGTTCCTATCTTTGAGACTGTACATCTAATCCCAGTCATTCTTATGCTCCGAAAGCACCCAGCAGAATTAAGATGATTGAAGTGCCTGGAGACAAGCCTACCTAGATTTTCCACAACAAGAAGTTTTTAAAAAGCAATCAAGTTTCAAGTGTATTTGGCCTCAAATGTGTTTTATTTAAACAAACAACAAAAAATTGAAGAGCACAGCTTTTCAGAACAGTCAGCTGTGTAGAGTTGTATGAAGACTGTTCTAGCCTTAGATGTAATTCTCCTAAGAGATGTGAATGTTAAGTTGAAGAACTCTAACTTCAGAGAAAAGTTTTGAGGGAGATAAGAAGTTCATTTGGATGGGAAAATGTTTTCTGGTAGTACTTGAATAACACAAAAAAAATATATAAGACTAGTCCTGAGAAGAAAGGAAGTGGCAAAGAGCCTGGAAAGTGGATAAGGATGGTCGAGTGGTCAGATATGCACTGGACAACATCCAGCTACGAGGCACTTCTTGTGCAGGCTGCTGCATGGAATAAGGAGCATCACAGGTGATGTGGTTGGGTGGATGAGGGAATGTTACTTCTGAGAGATTGTAGTAAGGTAGGATTCTGCTCAGAGCAAATGTGCAGCATAAATGTGTATGTTAGTAGGTCATTGAAAACATTTGCAAACAAATTCCAGGAAGAAGAAGAAAGAAAACTCAAACCCAATCAATGAAGCAGTTAAGGGGGAAAAAAAAAAGACCCTTCACCACATCTTCAAGTGTGACTCAGTTCTGTTGGTGAGCCCAGCGCTCCGTGGTTTCTAATTAGAGGATACTTCCTACAACTTTAGGACCCTCATTGATTCATATCTGAGAACCTACAGAGCTCAAAAAGCCTTTTGCTACCATGAGCAGTTTATATTAGCAATATGTGATACTTGGCACATGTACTGACAACCTGGTGATTACTGGAGTGATGAAAGAAGTGGCAAAACTTTTTAACGGTTTAGGCTGATGGAGAAGAGGCAAAGGACAGATCATTGTAGCAAGCCAATATTGTGCCATGAAAGCCAGAAATAATTCATAAGTAGATGAAATACAATATAAGTTACTACTTGTTTTACATTTTCATGTTTGTTTTCAGACATGCGTTTGCACAAACCGTTTCCTGGTGCAGAAGGGAATCCATGACAAATTCGTGGAGAAGTTTGCTAAAGCCATAGAAAGAGAGCTTCACGTTGGAAATGGATTTGATGCAAAAACTACACAGGGACCACTCATTAATGAAAAAGCAGTGGAGAAGGTACAAATAAAATATTTCATTTTTGACAGCTTAATTTTCTTCATGATCCACAAAATAACTTTGGGTTTATATTTAGCTTTTTTCTTTTTCCACACTTGTTTTGTTAGAACATATTTAGAATGTGGCTGGTTTTCTTTAAGCCTGTCCTCTCCTCCAAGCCCATGTGCACATATGCTGGAAAACATATAGCACTTGAAGTACCTTTCCCCTACATGAATTACAGAGAAAGAGATTGTTCTGACCAGAGAAACTGATTCTCTGTAGTTATTTCTTGGCTGTTCTAAAGAGGACAATTTTTTGGAACTGGGTACTCTGACAGAGTTGTGCGGTGATTCTGCAGTCTAGAGGTACTGTGAAGGAGAGCTTATTTTGAAGAAAAGTGAGTCTGGTTGGCAAAATCTAAGCAGAATAATGGACTGAGGTTGGGACTAGCAGAGCTCTGGATGTTGGAGTCACTAAAACCTCTGTGTGGGTTGAGTCTTCTGTTTTGGATTACTTGAGGCTCCAGGAAATGTATTGTTTTTTTTTTTTAATGGAATTAACAATAAGTCACATTTTTAATACTATTTCCTTTTACCCTTCCTAAGGTTGAAGATTATTGAATTAGTGGTTCATACTCTCTAACATGTTATGGCTTGGTTATATTCAGGCTTGGTTTTATTTCAATTCTGCACAAATACTGTGAGATTCTTCTATTTTTTAACATACTGGAATATGTAAATACTGTTTTTCAGGAAACAAGTGATTAAATATTTTCTTTTTTTTCAAGTATAAGAATGTAAGAGGATGCTTTTCTTTTTTTTTTCCTTTTTGCATCAAAAAAGTATAATGTGCATCATAAACATCTAAACAAACACGCACACAAGAACTCTATATAGTCATTTAAGAGCTCTTCAGTACTTGAAATAATGGAATTCTAGGCAGAGATTACCACTTCCGTACTCTCCATTACTTGCCTGTCTTTGGATGAATTATAGAAAAGTTACATCTCTTATGTCTGTGGGATTGGGAACATACTCATAATTCATTCCTCTGAAATGTCTAAGTGATACAAACTAAAATTCAAGAGGGATTTTAAATAACATTACAAATGGTCTTCTGCAAAGTCTTCTTTTGAAAAAAATCTCTTTAATATGGGGAGTAGTGTTTCTTCAGTGTAAAATATACTACTGTACACTTTTAAAAATCAGTTTTGAGATTTTTATTTTGCATGCCTCAGGTAGAGAGACACATTAGTGACGCAGTTTCTCAAGGAGCATCCATTGTGACTGGAGGGAAACGACACAGCTTGGGGAAGAACTTCTTTGAGCCAACATTACTTAGCAATGTTACAACCAAAATGCTTTGCACCCAAGAAGAGACATTTGGTCCTTTAGCACCCGTTATCAAGTAAGATTATTCATTTTCCAGATTAAAAATCACTATAGAAGATCAGTCAAAGATTTATTGCTTGTAAATAATATAATCAGTATTTGCTAAAAGATACTTTGATCAGATCGCAGTGATTTTGTAGTATGACTGGGGTACACACATGAAAACTTGCTTTGGATATCTGGGTAGTTGGTTTCATTCTCTGGATTTACTTTTAGCATCATTGCAGCTTTTTGAAAAAGATTCCTTTAAACTGCAGCAGCAGTTAAGCAAGGGAGGGTGGCAGCCAAACCCCCACCAGTTTCATGCTTTTTGGAATTAAGTGGGAGGCAGGACTTGGTAATTTGCCAAATGACTCAGTCCTAAGTGTTTCTGATCAAGGAAGAACTCTCTAGCTTTTCCCCCTTAAAACAATTTCCATCTCCATCCACAGTGAATGCACGTGTTAGGTTGCAATTGGAGTAACATGTTACCATCTCTCATAGCTAAGAGTGCATGTGTAGGTGGGGAAGTGGTGGGCTAGCTCATGGCAGGTAAATATTTCATTAATTTAGAGCATCTAGGAGGATGAAGACAATCCTAACTACCTAACAGTTTAAATTTAGGGAAGTGGTAGATGATCCCCTGCTGCAAAACAAAAATTAAACCAGGTGTTGAAAATATACTCTTGGGGAAAAAAACATTAATTATTTCTGTCAAGGTGGCATCACAACAGTAACTCAGCAAGATGGCCTTTGAACTATAAACCTCACTCATATTTTTTCTACCTTTATATTGACAGATTTGAGACTGAGGAAGAAGCTGTTGCTATAGCAAACGCAGCCAGCGTTGGTTTAGCAGGTATGCCTCAGACAGACTTATCATTTCTGTGTTGTAATGAACTTTAAAGCTTCAGTTAAAGGGATGAGAATTTTTAATTGACACAGTGTCAGTATCTTTTACCTAGTCTTCTGCTCCCTTGTAACTCTGACTCCTGTGCTCCTGTGTCTGCATGACAGGATATTTCTACTCTCAAGATCCGGCTCAGATCTGGAGAGTTGCAGAGCAGCTGGAAGTTGGAATGGTTGGGATCAATGAGGGCATCATCTCCTCCGTGGAGAGTCCTTTTGGTGGAGTAAAAGAGTCGGGCTTAGGCCGAGAGGGTTCAAAATACGGCATTGACGAATACCTAGAGATAAAATATGTCTGCTTTGGAGGCTTATAAAGTTTTTCAAAAAGCACAATCCCCAAAAGCTTGGAAAGTAGTGCTGTAGTTTTAATAAGCTTGTAGAGCCAGGAATATGAATGAATGCAAGTTTCACCTTCTGTAAAAATAAGTAATTCTGTTGTGTGAATATGTGTAGAGAAGTTTACTATACTCTGTGCTGCCATATATTTTTACATGTTCTATGTTTACACATTTAGTTTTTCAGTAATAGGATGACATTGTCTGTTATGTCACATAGGGAACAGGGAAGAATGTACATCTGTTATTTTTGAATCACCCCAGCGTTACTGGGATGAGCTTGGAGACTTGTACATGATGAAAATAGATAATTGTAAGTTACAGAAAGGAGGGACTAGACCCCCTTTTTCTGCTCTAATGTTTGAGTTGGGTGTCGGATGCAGGGAAATTTTGGGGAAGATAGTCTCCCTGAAGAGTTTGGTGCACATAATGACACTTTCTAATGCAGCTACACCTATAACCTGTTTTTAGGAGCAGTGTTTTTGTTCTGTTAATCTGGGGGAGAATGCAATGCTTGTGAAAAGTGGGAAATTGCTTTTAGCTACAGCTAGGCATCCGAGCAGGCAAACAGAGCCTGGTGTATGGTAACGGCACTGGGGTTCACATTGAGCTTCTCCTCACAAAAGAGCTCTAACAGCTTGGAAGGTTGGAGCCAAATAGGGCCTTGCCTGGTGCCTGTGTGAGAGGCCCAGGAGTGCACAGGCTTCCTCCCGTAGCAAGCAGGGGCAGAAGGAGAGGATGCTGAGTTGCAAGAATAATTTCTGGAACTGCAGGGGTCCCCAGTGGTGACAATGATAGACATACCTTTCCTTCTGTGAAAGGAATGGGACTGTTGTTGGGTCGAAGGAAAGTCATTGGCATAAATGTTGCTCCAGCCATCTGAAGAACTTTACTCTGCGCTTCAAAGAACTTAAGCAGGTGGTTGGGTTCCTCTGGGCTTTGTTCCTTCAATTAGGTTCATTGTCATACAGGCAAACGTCCATTATTGAGGAAAGTTTAAAAAAAGCCTTTAAACTTGGCTACTTCCTTGGCTACCGAAGGTTTGAACAGGAATGAGTAGAGGTGAGATTTTTATTTTAACTATCATCTTTAAAAGAGGATGTAAAGTTTCCTTAACATGACATGAACAATAGTGTTTAAACATTGTTTCAATGGAAGTAAAAAGAAAAGCACTTTAAAAGAAGTACAATATTAATTTGGTAATTAAACCAGCATTGCAGGGGTAAAATGGAAGGCATTTTATTTCCTGTGTTGGTTAACTTCTATTTGGTGAGGCTTTGCTAATTAATTATTAAAACTGAATGCAAGAAGGCAGGAGAGCCTTATGAACTAATGAATGTACCTATGAACTAGGCTATTGTTAGGCAAAAAGTAGTAGGTGGAGAGAAGGCTACCACATACTATAAGACATAATGTGGTGGGAGGTGGAAAGCAAGCCTGAGCAAGAGTTTCATAGGGTTTTTTAAAGCGCACATAAGGTAGTACTGATTGCTACTCCTTATTTCTAAATATTTGTTATGGTTATGTTTGTGCAATGCCTGAGACCTTCTTTATCAGTAGGAAGGCCTAGGTGCATCATGTCAGCCGCAGGGCAGGTAAAGGACAGTTGCTGTCTTTCCAGAAATTCTTAATGCATAGAGCTATGGATTGAAGATAGCAAGGATTTAATACCACAATCAGCTGTAGCAGGAACCAAAAGAAAACACATTTCTGTAATAGCTACAAGAAGTTTTCTTCTAGCCAGCCCACGCTGCTGGGCACACGGACAGGGCAGCAGTAGCTGCTAATACCTGTTTATTTCTTCCAGGAAAGACAGATTTTAATATTAGTTTCCTCACTGCTGTATGAGGGTACAGCCTTTCATGTGGGTGCACATCTCAGGACAGGGTAGTCAGAGGACACCTTCTTTTACCTGCACCTTTATGAGTTGCGGAACTATTGATTGGATGCATTTAACACTGCTATTCTCAGAAGAAACACCAAGATTTCAAAATTAATGAGTAAATCAGCACAAAATACCTTTTACTATACCTGATAAAAAGCACAAACCATAATTAGTGATAACTGACAAAATAAACTTTAAAAATATCTTTGTCTAGATTGGATTATGGTTAGATTCCAGCATAGCTGCCTTGGGTAAATAAGGTCTCCATCAGTAAGCACAGAATAATCTTGTCGTATTCATAGCGAAAGCTGTGATTCTTTAATAAAAGATCTACTTGAATTCTTAAACTTAATTTATGTTAAGATTATATTTGTGATAGCTCAGCAACTTCTGGATGTTAAAACTGTGATTGAAAAATCTGCCAGTTAATAAACAACTAATGTGAAAGTACTGGATTCTGTTTGTTACCTTACTCAATATTGAATTGATAACTGACAGCAGCTACATGAAATTTAGTCCATTAAGCACTGGAGGGGAGAAAAAAAAAAAACCTCTCTCCACAAGGCTCTTCTTTAGATGTAAGATTTTGGTTATGCCTACTCTAACCTCTTGTTCCAAATCAAGTAGCAGCCTACTTTCACAGACTGGTATGCTGTCAGTCATTCCATATGCAAGTCAAACAACTCAGCACCAAGGAAAGGCTTTGCGGACCACAGAGACCTTTCCCTGCTGTCAGGAGATGGATATCTGTAATTGTCTACATAATAATTTAAGATTTAAAGTAGGTTTGGGGATATGTTTTTATTTCCAGCTAGCTAAGACCGTTTTGAACTTTTAGAAAAATATTTCTAATTTCCAACCCAACTTATTCAGGGTCAGTTTCTACCTCATTTTCTTACATCTTCCTCTAAACAGCTCTCATGGGATCCTACCGTACTTGCTCAGTTAACTGTCCCCTCAGCACTGGGAAGTAACTGTTGGGCTGAGCTGCTAGAGATTTGCGTTAGTGTTTTTGACTTGGAGGCAGACATTCATGACCAACCCTACTGCAGAAGCCCTTTGGAGAAGCCACCATAGATGATACTTGCCCACGGGTACTCTAAGCTGCCCAGCCAGCCTTGACAAGAGCATTTCTTGGTGCTGGAACTGATGCTGGGGAGATGAAAGGCACTCAGGACTGCTGAGGAACATTTCAAGTTCCAGCCACTTTCTGAGCCCTTCCTTCGGTTTAGGGCAGCCAGCAAACTGCACTTCGTTATCTCTTTGCACTGAGATTGTTGTGTCTAAGGAAAAATTAAGGTGGGCTGGTGTGCTGCTGCCTCTCAGGGTCCTAGACAGACTAGTTTTCTGAAAACAAATTAAATGCTTTTCACCGAACGCAAACGGCAGTTTAAGTAATTTGCAAAGACTACAACAGTTTACACTAAAACAAAACAAAAAACCACAACCTTATTAGGCTTGTGCTGCTGGAAGTTTGACAATCCTGCAAGTATTGGGCATCCAGGATTTGACTTGGCACCAAAGTATCCATTTCACCATAACAGGCACCACTGTTTGTATTACATTTTTCTAGACTATGGAAAGCTTGAAATGGCTTAAGAGAAAAGATGCAAGTTTGTGTTCAGAAGCTCTATGTTAAATGTTAGCACTTGAAGCATTTTGTCTAAGACCGGGGAAGCTACTGTGAGCATTTACCAGGCACTTTGTTTGCTTTACTTACTTATGTGGCTACTTCTCACAACTGTGTAAGTTGTTTAGGAATTGCTGCTACTGCCCCTTCTATTGCACAGGTCTCTATCAAGCTATTTAACAGACAAGAGGCTATTGCCATCACTATCACCAAAAAGCACAATGCAAGAACACTGCAAGGGAAAGCCATGTCCACAGCAGCATTACCTTAACTTTTTGGGTTATGTTAAATATTATTTTGGGGTTATATTAAATACCAGCTCCTTTGACTTGATACATTATGGAACAAACCACAGAACTTGTGAAACTACCATGCTGGTCTTTCTGAGCATGACACCTGGTAAATATGAATGCTCAATTGCTTGATTAAGTCAAGGACAGAAAAGCCAACACATGTAAACTCCTACTATAAACTGCAGGGAGATTTTTTTGGGCCTCTTACCCAGTTCACTGAATTATGTTACTTCAGGATTAAAAGAAAAATTAAGAAAATACAGAATACTTTGATTTAGTCAGTGTCAGATATTACACTGCTTTTAGGTTGGAGCACAGACATAATTTATGTTACACAACCATATTTATTATTCTGACCTGATTGTTGAGTCCAGTTCAGAATCCTAGCACATAAAAAAGAGAACCTGACAACTTCCTAGAAGGAAAGACAAAACTTTATTAGTAGGGTTACATAAATGTAGTATTTCCAGCTCAGAAATGGTTCTAGTTACAATATGTTATCATTTGCAATAAATAACATTTTCTAGAAACAGATTCCCTTATAAATTCAGCAAAAGCTCACCCACCCACAGGGAGAAGTGCTTCCCTACAGAGGCAAACTCCTGACATGTGGCTCATCCGCACTGGATTCACTGCTTGTGCAAAACAGAAAATGCTTTTTTCTTCTTCTTTTCCTCCTCCTGTTTCTACCTTTTAAGGTTCACTCCCCTGCCATAGGGAGTTCAGGACCTTAAAAGCCTGTTAGCAGGCTTCTCCTTTGCTGCAGAGCTATGGGACTAGTTCCTGGTTAGGGATCGACATGAGCAGTACCTGATACTGAGAAACTCCAAACTACCGTTACACCACTTCCCTTCAGAACGCGTTGGCTTACCTCAAAACTCACATAAATGGCTCAGAAGTTTAAAACAGTTGACATTTTACCACTATCACACGCGAAGTTCAAGTAGCTGCAGTCCAGTATCAGCATATTGAGGGGCAAAACTCATTTTGTTTTAGGCTATAAACTAGGCAATAGGAAATTGGCCTAACTGGTGCCCCACCAAAAACTCAAATTCTTCAAGAATATCAGGGCTGTCTAAAGAAAGTTAAAATCCAGCATAGAGAAGATACACACAGTGTTAATCCCTCTGCATGTGTGTGCACTTCTGCTCTACCCAACAGATCAAGGAGGAAAACTGAAAATTAGCATCATATAAGCAAACACACCTGGTAGCACAGAACAGATACTAGAGGAGACTAGCGCTCACTTCGCCTAAGAGGAGATGGCTGAAAGCCTACTCTTACCCAGGACACAAGCAAACACCTCTTGCCCTCTCACCATATATGCAATGCTCTACAACTAGACTGTTCACATTTGACTTTAATTTCTCCATACCAAAAGCTGAACCAGAGGACAGAGGCTTTGGATTTGGTTCTTAGGTTTGCCTAAGCAAAGTTCATATTCTACTGCTGGAGCCTTTTAATTAAGAAATCAAAAAAAAGGACAAGCTTATGACCTATTTGCATCAAGGCAATTTTGCACTGCATGTGTAAGCAGTGTTGAGTACGAAACCTATTTGATTCCTTCGGCAGAAATGACAAGAAAGCGTCTAAATATACTCCTTGCTTGAGCATTTAAACAAGGGCTGCCCTTTATATGGCCAATCCCTTCCTGTGCACCAGCATCCATAAATGTAAAACTAGGATGTGAGGGGAAATTCCATGCTCACACTGAGAACATGAAGCACTGCAAGTATCAGTATACAGTTCACCTTGTGAGACAGCATCTTACCAATGGCAAAGTAGATGTAATCTGCCTTTTTTTTTTTAAACTGGACTGCATTTGGTCTCCTCCACTTTCCTGAAAAAAAATTCCCATCCCTATTTCAAAAGGAGCTCCCAGCAGTCTTACTGCACACAAATGAAAACATGTTTGTATAAGAAAATGTGAGGACTGAGAACTTGCTTAAAACCCATCATAACCTGAAACCAAAGTCCAGCAGCAGTTCTTAATTCTGCCATTGTGTTTGCATTGTAACAGTATTCCTGCCATTTCCCTCTGGACATGGCTTGACAGATGCTCTAAGAAAGCAACATACCTAGAAATAGAAGTTACACTGCTTGAAAATACAAGGCTTGCTATATTCGGTCCTAAAATACTGACAAAATCATGCTTGGCCAAGTGATGCTAAAATCTGATATCACAAATAGCAAGTCTGCTAGCATGTAAGAGATTTTAAGATTACTTCTCCTCCCAAGTAGGCGAAAACAGGAGAATTAGAAGCAGCTCAAAAAATCAGGCATATTCAATATTCAACATCTTCTAACCAAAATATTACTGGCCATAAAAATGCCAAGGCATCATCTGAGTGAAAACTGTCAATGTCCATTTGCTACGGCCTTAGGCAAAAACAAACTGGTCTAATGTTTCTTGCTTGTCACAGTGACAACCAGACAGGCAAACTATGCAGGCATGCTCAGGCATACGAGCTTGCCAACAACTGAAAGATCTGAGCCCACAAGATGCATGAGCAGAGACGATGCCAGCAATTCTGTAGCATGAGAGCAGCTTTGAGACAACCAAAGTTCTTTCTTGACTGGACAATCACATTCTTTAGTTTGAAAAATGATGTTTGTGGTTTGATTCAAAACCACCTCCTACTCTTCAACACCAGGCTTTAAAAATGCACAGTAAAAGCGATCCACGCAAGTGACTGACTTCACAGCCTGAAGGATGCTGCTGGCTGCCCAGACAGGGACTAAGACAAGCTGACAAACGAAAGGCACACCGCTGCATACAGCATTCAGCAGAGGCACTGAGAAGCATGAAGAGCTGCAGTTGATCATGTCATTTCTGGCTTTGACCGTGCACATTTCCAGAAGTGTAGCTGTTGGAACATTATGAGAACTTACACAAAATACAGTAAGACCAAAATTTTGCTTAAAAAAAAAAAAAAAAAAAAAAAAAAAAAAAAAGACTGTTCTGCGTCGCCCTTAACTTTCTCCAGGAACACTGGAAACATTGTTGGCCAACTTGAAAGTTGACCTGACTCTTACTGGCTGAGCTTTAAAAAAAGACAACAGAACAAAAAATATGCTCAGGGCTGGGGGAGAAGAGGGAGATAAACTAGATTTCTTTCAATAAATATCCTAAAAATATCTACATCTAGTATGATAACTTTCCTTCTAAGTGAAGCACATCATGCCTTCTACACTGTGTCTTGCAAGGGGGCAAGCGCCAACAAGGGGAACTGCACTGGCCCATGTTTAGCCTTTCACAGCCTCTGCCCACCACTACCACTCCAGTGAAACACAGCACGGGGCCCAGGATGAACACTCCTCAGAGTGACATTAACCCACTTATGGGCAGCTGCTGGCTGCGTTTGGGAACTGAAGGTGTGAAACCTTCACACAGGGTGAGTACAGGCGACGAGCATGCCCCGCTGCTGCAGCTTCTGACCACCACATTCACCCAGTCTCAGTAGTTCTTCACACGTTTGCCCAACTCCCATCAACATGAAAGAAGCACAAAAGCCACATGTTCAACCCAACCTCTTTTGTGGCTACCTTCTGTGAAAGGGTAGGAAAAGCACCAATTTTTTTCTACCAAACTATTCCCTAGGATGCCAGGGGGATATGACCTCCCCCTCAACCCTTCTGATCCCTCCCCTAGTCTCTGCACAGACACTGTACTGCTCTACCCTTCTCCACTGATGGGTTCTCCACTCATTTTTTTCCCCTTTAACTGACTGTAATGCTCCTCAAGGACTCCTCCTTCCCCCCTCAGGACACATCATTCTTCAGCTCAGGCCAGCCCTGCCCAAGGGCTGTAACACGTGAGGACAGCCAGGCCGGACGGGCACAGCGCCGGAGGCCCCTACAGGCAGGGAGGCCTACACGGAACCTGGGTCTTCAGCACGAGACATCCAGAACAGGGACACGGCTTTGGGGACTTGGCTTCAGAGCCGAACGATCCGGCCATAGGGAAATTATCCAGATCAGCAGCAAGAGCAGCAACATCAGCACTCACACACTTCCTAAGCACCTTAAGGGATCTCTTCTGGGCCAACACATCTAACCAGTGAATAACTTAGAGGGGAAAAAGCAATTTAATGTTCCAGCTGGTTATCTTCCTCACTACCAATTCTCATGCTGGGGTAGGCAGGTGTCGAACCTCCTGCTCCACGCTGGGTACTTTGGCACAAGCAGTTACTTTGCCAAGGCCTGGCACCTTCTGCTTCTTCAATCATGCGCTGGGGCCGACAGATTTAAACTCATCTCAGCTGAGCCTCAGTCTTACAAAGTCCTGCTCTCCTCAAAAGTGTTCTCCGCACAAAGGGTAACTGAGGCTGCTCACACCATTTCAGAAGGCACATCGCACCGAGTCCTCCCTGGACCTGGTCCTTCCTGGACATGGCAGGCTCCAGAGTGAGCAGAAGCACCTTCATCATTACAGAAGCAACCTAAGACCAGACTTCCCTGCAGACACTGACCTTCCTCTGCAGGTGCAGGGAACACTGCATCCTACAGGAAACAGATGTATCGTGTTAGTCCACAGGTGATAAGCACAGCTTTGAATCGAAAACCTCCTTGAAAAACACGGACATTTCCATCTGATGAATGCTACCCTAGAACAGGAAGTCACACAACGCACTCGGAGATAAATACAACGCACTAAAAACGCTCCCTCTTTGTGCACCTGCCTTGAAAACTGAATGACAGAGTCTGTAGTCACACATTCCTCTCTACAGATGCAAGGCGAATGACGCATATTGGCTTTAGCTGCTTCACGTCAGCTTCATCATCATGCTGCTTCTTTGAGATAGCGATATTGATATTAGCACAGGACACAATTTATATATATATCTCAAAGTCATCACTGTTAGTAGTGGAGCAAAGCCCTGGCTAATCCTGTAGCAGCAATGCACTGATTTAATACAGGAGTAAAGGCCTTCTGAAGTTTAGGCAAACATTCAGTGCTGAACATGCAAGAAACGCAATGCGCTTCTCCTTGATCCTACAGCACTGACAACAGGAGTTACTTGTTCATCTAATCCTCTCTTTCCCTCCCTCCAGTGTGCTACAAATCTACCCTTTCATCTGCAATTTGTTGATATTTGAGGAAGCTTTTGATTGTGGAAAAACAAAGAGGTGGACCAACTTTTTGGAGTGTGTTGGACCAGTGTGTCCTGTGCTTTTACTCTCATTCAGTTATCTGTCTTTGGAGCTGTAGTTGAAGGAAACTCCGTTTCTGATGGATCCATTCATGAGGGCTTTAGGATTCTCTCTTTCAATCTTTTCTCTGCTGAAGATAGTGTCCTGATCACTGTCAAACTCTGATTCAGAGACCATCAGACTGGAATTGTGTTCTGTACTTCTGTGTTTTATACCTGGCAATAAACAAGAAAAACAAGGTCTTAAGAAAGGTTAAATTTTATTTACAGTTTAAACATCTACTCCTCACTGTGACATGCAACACGTGAAAATACCCTCAGCTGTCCAGCTAACTTGCACCATTGTCATCTCCCCATACCAAAGACTGGCCTCATAGGTACCAGTACTGTTAGCTTGATCCTCAACCTTCACTTCATGAGTTTATGACTCCGAAATGTGAATATGTGCATTTAAACGAGGGACAATTAGAGGATTTTAGCACATCCCTCGTCCCCTTCTTGACTCTAAGAAATCCGGCCACTCAGCTGTCTGACTGAAGCGCCTGACAACAAAAGGTCCTGGTTTCTGCAGGAGTGTTACTTATTTCTTTTTAGGACAGCAGTTACTTGGGATGATTTTCTTCCACTGGATTGTAGTATTTCCCCTGCTAAACTAGCTGAAACTAAGGTAAACCAACAAAAATAGAGGAGCACATGGAGGGTGATGGTCCAGTTCGCTGATGTGTAACAGGATGCCTATGGAGCAGGAAGATTTGCTGTGCATCCATTAAAGCAACAACTATAACTTTCAAGAAACAGATGAGAGGCAGGGAAGGTGTTTAGATGGAGAAAATCTTTGGGACATTTACATGTTTTAAAAATTAACAAAACAAACAAACAAAGCAGTGCCTGAGCCTAGGCTCTCAAGCACGTAAAGAAGCCAATCACTCCTAACCATTTCACCATCTATGCTTGCCTCTATCTTCTCCAGCCTTGTAGTCCAGCTTCTGGGAGCCTCTACACTGTGGACATCAATTCAAATACACTGTCTGCAAACTTAAAAATTCACTACCTAAAGAAATCCCAACTGAAAGACAAAGCTCTCACCATACTTGGGTCGTAGCTCCATTCTCTCCTGCTCATCTATGTTATCTAGAATGGTGTATTTGGTTTTCTTTCTTATCTTTGTCCTCTTCCTGCTAAAAAAAAAAAAAAAAAAAAAAAACGAAAAAGTTATTACAAGGATATTTAGTTGTCTTATACACCCATAATGTGTATTCCCTCTCCGTCTCTTCATACACATAGCTATGTACCCCACATACAAAGACAAAACACTTTTTGCTACCTCACCTCTGCTCCAAAAGAGTTGTTCCACTTTATACCTGCTTAAAGCAGTAGCACCATCTGGACCGAGGGAGAGAAATGTAATATATTTCTCTCTCTCTCTCCTCTTTATACAAGGCATATCTCCTCTGGTATACAAAGATGAAGCAAGTGAGCATCACTTGCTTCCTTTCCTAGGACACAAGGGCTCAGTTTGCTCAGTTTCACAGACACAAGCCAGACGTGTTCATTTGGTTCCAGATAAAATTTCTGCAGAAACTGGTTTGACCCATTTTTTTTTAATAAAGAGTTTTCAATGGAACTTGACTGATTATGCTTTCAGGGAAAGCCAGTCTAAAATCGAAGTTAGTCCCTCCTTCATATGGGGAAGCAAAGCAAAAACCAAAAGCAAAAAAAAAATCTGTAAGCAAAAAGTCCATCTATTCTTTCCTCATTTAAATCCTTTCTCAGCATTCACTTCCACAATGCTACAGACACCATCATCTCCAAGTGCAGTTTTAGCTGTTTGTTGAAGTTACCCCACTGTTTATTTGTAGAGAAAAGAGACAGAACTGCTGTACTGGATGGAAGGACATAAAGGATTTCAGGGCAGAAAGAAGGATGTTGACACATGCAACCAAGGGAGCACCTCCCAGAACATGCTCTTATATTTCAAGCATTTTCCTGGTTTTCCTTTCCAAAGTTTCCTCCCACCCCACTCTCTCTCTCTTTTTCTTCCCCCTTTTCCTTTTCTCATTTTCTTCTTTTGAACATGCTCTTCTCCAAGACAGAGACTGATTCTCTAGCAGCATCTAGAGAAGCACTTCCAGACCCCACAATTCAACTGCAACATTTATGCTTGAGAACAAACTCCAGGCAAATGGAGCTCTTGCATATGCCTCACCAAAGAGCAACTCAAACCACGTACCTTTTGCAGCAGCAGATGCAGAACCAGGCAAGCCCTATTGCGACCACAAGCAAAATAAAAGCAGACACAGTCACGTATAGTATGCTCCATTCTGAAAAAGAAACGTAGTGCTCTGTAAAGCAGCGTTGATGCAATCATTTCTAAAGCAGCTGTTTTAGGAAAAGAGAAGGAGTTTCTACAGGAACTCAGAAGAACTGACTAAGCACCTTTGTATTCTCACAAGAATCCCTGAATATTTGTAAGCTTCCACATCACATACACAGAAGTGGTGGAGGAACTTCCCTCCCACCCCAATGCCTTTTGCTGCCTCAAGAGAGACGAAGGCTACAGAGCATCTGGCAGTGAAGAGGGCCCAGAGGGTGATGACTGAAGTGAACATAAGGGCATCCTCTGTCTGGCACTTCATGGGTGCTCTGTGAGAGCAGCTGGTTAGTGACAGACTGTTGTATTTGCACATCAAGCAAAACAGGAGAGTGATTCAGTGACGTGAAGCTCCCACTTGAAGCTCCCTCCATTCTCAATTCTAGAATTACTCACCATATGTGCCATGCTCGTGTGCACAACACTGTGTAACACAGCAGGGCTGCAGGAGGCCCTAGCCTCAGACTTGGGCCCTACTGTTCCCTTCTGTTTGGCTGATGATCTTTGCTCAAAAACACACAGACATGGGGCCCACTGCCACTTAATGGCCTGTAGCAAATGGCACCCCACTTACCCTTTTTTATCATTTCTTACCATTTTTCACAGGGTTACTTGAAGACCAGTGTCTCCAAGTGTCTCCAAGTCTGCTTGGTACTAAAAGTTCAGCTTGACTTTGGTTTAAGCAGAAGACCAGCTTAGTTAAGTTAAAATTATTAAATATTTGAAACAGAGAGTGCAATACAATGTCAACTTGGTTTAATTGATTTGGCAAGTGTGCTACACAGCAGAATAAAGACATTATCAAGCCAAGACAGCTAACCTGCATTTCCCAGGTGTGACAGACACCCTGACAGAAATGGTGGAGGCGATTGAGCCAAGGCGCTGTGGTTTTATAACTTCACTGTATTTGTCAGTGCAGACCACAGGTCTTCTGTTTCTTTAAGTCAGACCATACCCCTAGCACTGACATATCAAATACCCACTTAGGAGAATATGAAGTGTCACTTATTCTTCAGTTTTGGGGGAAAAAAAAAACAGGTAAACACTCTCCAAAAACTTTGCAATGCACACACCACCAAACAAGTCTTCTATTTTGCGTCCCCGCTGTCTCGCAATCTCCCCCATAACAGTCAATATTTGTAATCTGTCCCCTACCTCAACCAGTGATAGAATTTTTTAAAAATAAAACTTTTAAAATATTTAACATTTTAGAATAGAGTTACTTTAAAGCCTTGATAATTTCAAGATGTTATTCAACTTTTGTATAGAAATATGTTGCTAGTCTCTCTGCATCCACCTCCTAAATACTCCCATTCTACTAGGAAATAGTGGACAGGCTCACAAAAAAGTCTATGGCTTCCCACAACAGCTTCCAAACTCACCACAATTGCTCTCTCCATCATTTAGGTAACTGTGAATCACGTTTTCCATCCACAGCTGGTAACAAATGCAACGCTTCGTTATGGGGTCACAGTGTCCATGCCCAGAGCATTTTAAAAGACAGGCTAAGAACAAAACACACGCAGGTCAGTTGGGTCAATGGACAACCTGTTACACATCCTCCTACGGTGGGACCAGACTGGTGATGGAGCATCTAGTTTAACACTTTTTTTTTTTTAATTCCCCTTTCCTTTGCGGTTAGATTTCAAAACGATCTACAGTTCAACACACACTTGTCTGTAAAGATAAAAGTATTTCATACAACACACAATAATACTGAATTTGTATGTCAATTAAGAGCAGCTTGGCCCAAGTAAAGATGAATGGGAGCTGCAGGGTTCAGGCCTGCTCGTTTCTTTTTGATGTACTTGTAAAAACTTCTAAAGTACCCAAGAACTGAGGATTATGAATCTTCTTGGGTTCTATCACAACAAGCTTCACACCAATAATTAAAATGGTTGCAAAAATGCATGCAATATTTCAAAATGGAATTACAGGAGGTAAGGCGAGAGCATTTACATTCTCTAAACAACGATAACAGTAGCTGTTGCTAGATCAATGTAGCCTTATAAAATAAAAACATATTCCTTTCAAAACTTAGGGTAGACGATTTACTACATCAAGAAAAACAGTGAGGCAGATTTTGGTAATCCAAGCACAATAGAGCAGTCACCTTCAACAGGATCTGCTACAGAACGTTGATGACTATTTTAATGGTAAAGCTCGTTCATTCTGTTGGCATTTGGATCATCATCTGCTAATTTCAAACAATGACGAAGTCATATCTAATATCTGGGTCTCACAGAGTGTTCATGGTAGTGATGCAGCTTAACATAAGGTTAGTCTGAGGAGTCCAAAGATCCTTGTTAAAAAATAACTGCAACAGAAAATGCTCCCTATAAAGAAACTGTAGGGTCTTTCTACACTGGAAATAACCTCATTAGAGGACTGGGTTATAATACAACAAAACATGACTATTTTGATTGCACAGATAAAAATAAATCACATTACAAGCCTATTATCAGGCACTAAAGCCCTGAAGGGAGCAGCATGAAAAAATTTCTATATTCTCACTGTAAGAAGTTTTGTGAATCTTCCAACATAAGGCCATGGCATGACTAGGGCCACCCTTCTCCTTGCTTCCCAGGCCTGAAAGCTTCCTCCTGATACAGGACGAATAAGCCATCATCGGCAGGAGCACAACTTTTAAAAAAACACAAGCAACCAGCATCAGCTCATCACAAACAAACAGGCATTTAAAGTATTGTCCATCTTTCAGAGAGATGAACCCAAGCCCAGACAGGTAGCAGGGCCTTTCTCTGGGTTGCTGTGTGAACCCACTGCCTGGAAGGCTCAAAGAGGAGGAAGCCCTGGGCAGAACATACCGGCCGTGTCAACGCGCAGGACTTTGAAAAGCAGAAAATCAGCCTTCTCTTTCAAAAGCTGCATGTGCAGAGTCCGGGAGACGTCGGAAGCCTTGATCACCTTGGAAGGATGCCCGTTCTGCACGTAGAAAACCACAGCTGTGCTGCAGAGAGGACAGCAAAGATCAGGACCACTGTCAAGGACTGGCTGTGCCAGGCACTCAGATCACAGCCTTTGCTTTGATTGCTTCTGGAAAGCAAATGTCACCGTTGAGATGGACAGATGTGACCGATTCAGGGACAAGGTTCCCTATCTGAAAGTCACAGCCACTGCACCTCAGTCTGGGCCAGAAACCTCAGTTTCACAGAAATAAAGGGAGAGAACAGAAGGCACAATTCACTCCATGGCCTTCCTGCTCTCACTTTGGCCAAGACAAGCACACATGCAACACTTGCTTTCCCCACAAGCATCCAGGACCTGGCATGAGGCACTCTGAAGCAGTAGGAGTAAGCTTAGAAAACTGAACTCAAGAAGAGAAAAAGCTCAAAAAGCAAGAGAAGCAGAGAGAGTTTCAGGTGAGAGGCTATTTTATGTTGGATGGTGTTGATCTCATTCTGCGTTAGGCACCTGGGGAACATCTTTAAGCTGAAAAAAACAGTAATTGGAAGCTGTGATTAAAAATACCACAGCTATGAATACTGGACCTTCTAAATTACTTATATTTTTGAATTTCAGAGGTGCCTGGAGAGCTGTATAGCCATCGAAATGGTTTTTAAACTAGCAATCCGTTAACAAGAAGTAATTTAAAAGGTAACTCATGTCAACAGGTTCCATCAATCATGCCACAAAATCTCTCTGGCTGTGTACAACCTTCTAGTGCAAGCCAGTCACTTAAGCATATGCATCTCTCTACAAAATAATAATAATAATAATAATAATAATAACAACAATAATAATTATAAATCTTGTCTTCTTGTCCCCAGTTACCTAATGGATTAAAAAAAAAAAACACATATAGTGTACTTAGAATACTGAAACCTTAGAGAAGAAGAACAAAATGGGAGTTAAATAATCAGATTTAATCAGAAACAACGGGAACTTTATTTTGAAATATAATACTTGTTTCACTTTGAGAAGGGCCATCTGTCTCGCTCCAGCTTGCCTTCGGGAAGAACGGCAGTATATGGAACAAAGACACTGAAATAAATACACACACTTTCTTTGGAGAAAAAAAATACATAGTGGATTTTTTTCTTTTCCTTTTTTTTTTTTAATAAATAAAATCAGTTCCATGCCCCAGAGCTCCAGAAAGCTTAATTCAGTTTTCCACTACTGCAGAAGAAATTCAACTCTTAGAGCTATAACAGTTTTTGTAATATATTGCACAAGACTTTGCAACTAAGTATGAGCTGTGGAACAGTAAGGGAGAATCACAGATCTCTCTGGCAGAGCAGGGCATTTCTGTACCTTATATCCGAGTAGGCTTGGATCTTCTGAACTTTGATGTCTGAATCCAAAACATTGAGCAGCACAGCCAGCTGCCTCACCAGGGTGTCCTTCTGCTGCTCACTCAGCTGCCCCACTCCGACCTGCAGGATCAGCTCCACCAGGCCACTTCTTTTGGGATCTGATGAGGGAAGAACATGCTCTGCTTTCAGGGCCTGACAAATCATGCAGTACTGACTGAAGACAGCATGGAGCACTCAAAACATTTACTAAAACTGCACAGGACCTACATAGGACCCATAACTCTCATGATGAAACCCTTCTGTGCTCTTAGGAAAAGAAATGCTCAGTCTATATTCTCACGTTCCCTCTGACACAAGCTTGGTAGGTCCTAAAAACTGTTTTGCTATGTTAACAGCTCAGAAACACTTTCAGTGTCTTCACTTCATGCTGTCATCAGGTATTTACATGGAAGGGCAACATCAGTTCCCTTAAATGCTGCTATCAAAGTTGGAGCATTTTGGTAAGCCCAAATCTTGACTTCTGTGCCAGTGATATGATCTCACGTGGCACCATGCAATTGTGTGAACAAGTCCAAATGCAGATAGCCAGTTTGAAAAACATCAAATATACTTATCCTCAAAAGCAGGGTATTTTCTTAAATAATAATACTTGCACTTCTAGAGCAGTTTGCAAACTAAACAAGCTTCACAGATATACAACGAGAACCTGACTCAATTACCCTGGCTACATTCAAGAAGTGAGAAGCAGAAATAAAGCCATTACCCAGGAAGCAGGCAAACAAGTTCACTACAGAGCCATGATGGAAATGAAACCTCAACTTGTGCTTATATCAGTCATTTAAACAACAATTAAAAGCAGTATATGAGCAATAGCAAACAATGAAAAGCCAAATTTTGAAACCCAGAAAGTTATTTGGGTTGGTTCCTGACCTTCAGAATGAAGGAAGAAAACAGGCTTGAAAACATACTTTAAACAAATATTAAAACGTCAAATTAGGCTTAATTAGAGCATCATAAACAAAAAGCGTAACTGAAGAAAAAAAAAAGAAAAAAAAAGCCCCTCTTATTATACCATTAGATGGCAAAGAGACCAAGAGAAATTCTAGTCGAGTACTCCGTGGATCAGTAAAAGCCAGGGAGAGTTAATCAATACTATATGAAGCCTTTGCAATGTGAGCTCCCACCTCTATCCATAGGCCAACCCAATTAGCAGCCAGAAAAAAAAAAAGAAGAAGAAACGAAACAGACCACAAAAAGGAATAAAGAAAACAACCAACTGAAACTATTAACTAGGAAACGTGATTTTCAAGTAACTATGCACTTCCAACAACGCAATGGTTGTAACTGGGAGGGAAGAATCCCAGCCCAGCTGGTTCTACAGGCTCAGGCTTATCAGGAACAATGATACGAAGGTAGAAGGAGAAAGAATGCTGGCTGTTTTGTGCTTTAACTTGACAGAACCTTATCAACACTAAAATAAATAGGTAAATTAAAAGGAGAACGAAGATGAGGTATTTGCAACTTGTAGATGACCTTGTAATTGTCATACCAGGCCGCACTTCAACAGTAGCGGTGTCAACATCTGAGTCTCCTTTGGCATCCGTCACTTTCAAGTGAAACGTATAGATTCCTTCCACCAGATTGGTGAGCTGCAGGACTGCCTCATGGTCGGAGCCGTGTATCACCTCCTGCAAAAACAAGGCACCAGCATGGTTACACCACCAGCTACAGCTGCAGGTCTCTGGTACAACTCCTTGCTTTGACTTTTGGGACCCACGTGAAGAATGGCACTCCTGACTAAACCCTCACCCACAGCCTACAGCCAAGCAACACAGACTCAGAAATGGGAGTTAATGAGAACGTGTGCATGGCGCAGATGCATTCCACAAGAAAAAATCTCCAGACAAAACAGCTGGCATTTACAAGTACTCATCTGCTTGAAACATCTAGGCTATACTTAGGTTTTTATTTCTCCGTTTTACTCCAGTCTCCTCAGTTCTGCCTTCTTGCATCCTAAATAGTTTCTCTTCCTCGGAGTTTATTTCCAGCTATCCTCTCTGCCAGCTATGGATAAGCTAGGCCTCTTTAGGCCTTTTCACATTCCCATGAAAGTTGCTTCTGGGAGCCCTATTATAGTTTGCTATTTCTCTTCTCTTCTCCGCAAGGCAAGGTATCCAGCACCAAACACCCTTTTCATCATCCTAGCACACTGCAAGCTTTGCCTCACCTGGTATTATTATAAATAAATATTATTATAAAGACACTGAACATTATGACACTCAATCTTTATGAGCGCTTCTTGCTTTGTCAGGAACTTCGTCCTTTGGGTACCTGGATTTCAGATATCTTCTCAAACACATTAGCTTGCACTATTGCTAATTACTTTTTGAAGGCTACATCTTTAAATTCTTCTATTTCAAGAATTTCCCAGCTAAGGCCAGCTTGCTGCAGCCCTCCTGCCTAGAACATATTCCATAGTTGCATTTAAAGCACCACGAGCCCCTTGAGCCAAAACATCAGGAGAAACCTGGGGAGACACAAACCAGAACCAACCTGCTGGCCCTACTGCAGTGCAGCCACTATGTGCATGAGAAGAGCTGGATTTGGCTCCAGCCTTTGAGAAACTTACCCCAGCTGCCGGGCTCTGACCATCCCGAATCCACAAATAAGACACAATCCCCTGGTCATCAGCAGACCTTGAGCCATCCAAGGTAACAGAGTTATTGGGGAGCACCAGAACATGCTTCCCACCAGCATGCGCCCGGGGTGGACTGTTGGTTTCTAGCCATAAAAACAGTGGAGGAGAAGGATTTGTTTTCAAAACATCCGAGATGTGGCATGCCATTGCTGATACACCCATACAGTCTGTCCACATTACAAGTCTAAGGGCAATTTTCTACCTGATAACCACACAGAAGACCATAACACAAGAACCTCATGTCAAAGGTACTGGGAAAGTATGCATGGGCATTGCGAATTTGAACTGCACCATGAGAAGAGCATCACTAAAAGGGACTATTCAGAAAGAGCTGGTACAAAAAGCATTGTGGGGTGCTCTGTTTACAGTCTCACAGTAATTTATGGATCAGATTTTCTCAGTTAAGCTAAAGGACTTTCTACCTGCCTTATAAACACTGCCTGGGATGAGACCATGACATTGGGCTCTCCCCTCCTTGAGGGCTGGTATTTACTACCTAATATGAAGCTCATGTAAGGTCTTACATTTTCACAATGCTTGTATTTAAGTCAAGCGCATTAAGGAAACAATGAGTAAATATAGTCCCCAAATGCTTTTGCTCACCATTAGCAGTGAAATTATAGCATGCATTAAAAGTGCAGGCCAAGAAATGCTGAAGAAACATGAAAAAAATATCTTTCAAGAAAACCTGTGTGCCAAGATCTGACATCACCACTGGCTTTTATTTAGAAACTAAGTGGAAAGGCAGAGCTCCAGGAAGCAGTGATGCTGAATGAAATAGCTTGCTGGTCTGGATGTTAGGTAGGATATAAATCATTCTGTAAATTGTTCCATTTTGGGAGGTGTCAAATGTGCTATATTGGCTGTAACTCTCTTGCTCCAGAAAAGAGCAGACTTCTCAAGGAGACAAGTGATCCCCTTGCCTTTACCCAGTGAGCCAGCTGATTAAACTTTGCTCTTGGAGCACTGAGTAATTTTAATACTGAGCCTGTGGCTGTAACCAGAATATATGCACTGTGGCTATACTCCACGAGACACACGGGGGCAGAGTTATTGCCAGGTGTTTCTGACCAGACAGGGGCGAAATGAATAGCTCAACCAACAATGTACATGGGGAAAATGAAGTCCAGCTCCCTCGCCGAGGTGCATTTGCTCTGCAGTTTCTACAGTTTCTCTCTCTAGAAACAAAGGTGCCTTTTTCCAAGACAGACAACAGTTAGGATTCTGGGATAGCTCTAGTATCATCATATAAATGGTGTTGGATTATCACCACCTACAGGCTCCGGAGTAAACACAGGTCGAAAGCTATGAAATCTCCATCAGGAGATACTCCTGACACGATGAGCAGCAGCAGCAGCATGATCCTGCATGACCAGCATTGTCACTCTACAGCATCTCCTACCACATGCATGTAAAACAAAACTGCTCCTCTGTATCAAAGCCAAGCAGCATTAAGACCTGCGCTTATGTTCCATTTCCAAGTCGAAACTGTTGAGCCCTCATTTCTTGGATATTACAACAAAATTGCTTTATTGCTCAAAGCCTCATTTTGAAAATAAAATTGAAACATCTTATTAATGAAAAAAACATACCAGAGTCAAAAAAATGCTTTGGAGTATTTTATTACAGCTAATATTGGATATTTTTAACTTGGAAAAAAATTGCAGTAAGTGAAGTAATCCTATCACTGCCACTCATAATCCTTTAGCATATGAAGTATTCATAATAATTCAGTATTCAGAGCAGCAGTAGCTCTTCTTTAACATCCTCGGAACATGACAACAATTTCTTTTCCATTTCTCTTCTGGTTTTCTCTGCAATTTGTCAGTGACCGAGTTAACTAGCAAGTTGCCTAACACCTGCTAAGTAGTAACAACCAGCCTTACCTTCCTTGACAGTAACAGAGAGCACGGATGCACTGCTTAATCCCTGCTGATCTTTTACTGTCAGCCTGAAGCGATAGGTACCGACCTGAAGACCAGTCACAGTTGCTACTGCTTTGTCACCATTTTCCATCTGTACCGAGCTTGGCCCACTGAAACAAAACATGTCAGGAAAAATAATCACAGCCAGCCAACCAAATACTTCCCTCAGCAGCATCACTCATGGCATTTGCTTTTATGGATATCATGATTCTACCCACTAACTGTAAGCACTGATAGAGAATTATCAAAGACATCAGTTTAGTCAAAAGAATTCAAAACTACATCTTTTCCAAGGGTAATTAAGACACCCAAAGCCTCCCAGCATCACATATCCAGTTACTAAAAGGACAGGAAATGCTGCCCTACAAGGAGTGTCACATCTCTGCTGTGCTCCTTCTCTGGAACATGCAAACCCTGTTGCTCCAGGAGATTCTTGCAACACAGGATGCCAGCAAAACTTCCTCCTGTACACTAATATGATAGATGCATGGGCTAATATCCTCTTCTTTCATTGAGGATCAGTTAGTTTTGCATGCAAACATACCATTAACAGCATTTATAAAGCATTTTCAATCATCGTTCAGGGAAACTTTACGTTATCGACTATTTCAATTTAAAACCAGTCCAGTTTACAATCCCACTGAGGCCTAGGCTAAATGGATTAGGAATTTCCTTTATTATTCAATAAGTAAAAGTGACCGAGAAAGTCAAGTTCTAAACGCTGGTGGGAGAACTTTGTGCATTAAGGAGAGTACCCGAGCCTGTTATTTACTTTTTCCAGTGTGAGATATGCAAGCTCCTGTCATTTCCTCACACAGTATTTTCATAACAGTCTGCCTCAAGATGACACAGTGCAAAGCCTTAGTAGGAATCTCCCAAGCTTTCCAAATTGGATGCAGAATTCCCATCTCTCACCACAAGTGAGAGAGCCACTCTCAGAGCCCCCAGGAAGCCCAGCACGTTTCTTTCCCCAAAGCTTTATGGAGGGCATGGAGGAGCAAAAGGAAAGCATCAGGCAGCGATCTTACCTTGCTGACTGCATGCAATGATACTACTCCGTGAAATTCCCATTTGTTAGCACATGGAAAATTGCCAACATTTGGCTCAAAGCAGAAAGAGAATTTTCAGTCAGCACCTATCCTGCTTCAAATCTTCATGCTGACTTTCTTTGCTCTCCATCCCTGCTGCCAGCAGAGAAAGGGGAGACTCAGAGCAGCAGCTCACAAACCCTGCACCATCCAACACAGTCAGGCCGGCAGCTCTGGATGTGAAGCACTTGCACTCTGTTCCCTTTTTTAATATTAGTAAAATCTGTCTTATACCTGATATTTTCCCAATGATAGAAGACAATGCCTTGGTCATCTTGGCTTTTGCTTCCATCCAGGGTAGTACTTTCTACTGGAAAAGTCAACTCCTTATCAGGACCAGCCACTGCTATTGGAGGACTGTTATTTTCTGTAAAAAATAGTATTGAAAAGTATCACATTTACCAGCTAATCACTTGCAAAGGACTGCCAATAGCAAGCACAGAATGATTTAACAGTGAGGGTGACAGAGCACTGGAACAGGCTGCCCAGAGAGGTTGTGGAGTCTCCCTCTCTGGATATCTTCAAAACCCGCTTGGATGCAGTCCTGTGCCACGTGCTCTAGGTGACCCTGCGTGTGCAGGGGGGTTGGACTAGATGATCTCTAGAGGTCCCTTCCAACCTTAAGCATTCTATGATTCTATGATAGATTACAGGCCTCATCTGTTGTCTGAAGGGCATAAATTTCGAGTACAGCATATGTACAAATGAGAGAAAAAAAAAAAAAACTACCAGGCAACTCTTTAAAAAATCCACAATAAGCCAAAATTCCACAGCATTTTCACAGCCACAATTCAAGACCTTGGCAGTATGCTCAGTGCATCATATCAAAATATTTTACAGTAACAGCAATGGGAGATTCCTCTGGTTCCACCACTGCATTCCCTTCATAAGGGATGGTCCCAAGTTTTTTGGCTACTTGAGGTTAGAGCATCACCACTAAGTTGCTGCTGATTTAGAGGATTTAGTGCAGAAACATATGACCAATTTTTCTGCTTTCAACATTTGCTATCGTGGCTTCCTAAAACTGGCAGTGCTACCATTGCCCTGGATATTTATTTCTTCCTAAAACTGACAGCAACAGCACAAGAGCCCTTTGCAGAGCCCGATTATCATGGATATGAAAAGGAGCACTGCAGGCTCCACCTGCAGCTCCCGTTCCTGATTTCTGCCCACTGTAAAGTTTCCCCAGGAGACATCAGCTACAAAAACGGCGTAATGAGCAACAAGAGGAAGAAATAACATTGCCCCAAGGTGGAGCGGGAGATCTTCACATATGGGCAAAACAGCCACCTTAAATGCAAGAATGTGTAATTGGCAAACACATTGCCAAAAAATGACATGAAAAAAATGAGGCCTGAACCATTTGGGTTCCTACCACACAGTCCCCAAATCCAGAAAACTGTGTGAAAGCAGGAGCTTTGCAAACACCTTGCTTGACTTCCCCCCCCCCCCCCCAATAAAACATGTGTTGCATTTCCAGTGAGAATTCCAACCACAGAAGGATTCTTGAGGGTGACCTGCGAAGCAGTGGGCTGGGGTAGAGCACCGACTCACGCGCTGAGCCGCTCTGCAGAACAAGCTTAGCAGGATGCTGAAGGCAGAGCGACCTCCCCGGCCGTGAAGGCCCACCCTGCGTGCACCTCTGTGCAGCAGGGCCCACGCGGCGCGGCGGGGGGAACTCACCGGGCCGCACGATGAGCGTGACCTCGGCCGTGGCGCGCTGCCTCGCCGAGTCCGTGACCGTCAGCTGGAAGGTGTAGTCGCCCTCGCGCATGGCCGAGAGCTGCAGGTAGGGAGTGCGCACGCCCTGCGAGGGAAGGGCAAGAGAGCGGGCGTGAGAGCAGGGACACACGCAGGGAAGGGCGCGAGAGCGGGCGTGAGAGCAGGGACGACGCACGCGGCGCGCGAGGGGCGAGCGAGGGAGGAAGCCAGCGTTCCTCTTGGTTCCTAGTTAACAGGATCTAAGCGAGCAGTTTGGGTATGTTACTGACGACATGGAGTTTCCAAGCTCGACGCACGGATAGATGCAATGTATCTAGTATTGCACCTCCCTGTAATAACCCAGAGAAATATTTATAGCCAGTAAACTTATTTTTTCTTTTAATGTTGCTGTAACTGCTGCATTATTTCTCAACAGCAAAAACTGTCTGTGAAATACATAGGGCATTTCTCAACTAGCAAATTAAACACTGGTGAATGATATTACAGCTTATTCCATTTCCTTAACGATTATTTTTATCTTCTTTTTTTCTTTAAACAGCATGAAACTCTTTAACATAAAATTTAATGATAGAAAAAGCTGTTAAATGCTGTTAAACACAAAAACAACTTTGACTATCAGGCAGATAGGCTTAAGGAGAAAAAAAAACATTTAACAAGACAAGAGTTGTGGTGCTGAACGTAGTCTTTTAGCAATACGTTTAGTGTTTAATTTACAAAATACTCTCCTTCTCATTTCACTCAAGCAACAGGAATCATGCTCTCTATTCCAGGTCCAGGAGCAGAATTGCTTTACAGGTATTTTCCCTACCTCTCTTTTTGAGAAATTCCTTGATATACAAGCTTACAAACAGACCCATACAGGTTCTTTTACTAAAAAAAAAAAAAAAAAAAAAAAAGTGATATAATTCAAATGAGCAATAACAAACCACGATACAATTAAATGTATCTTTCTGGATAAAGATAATGAGCACTGAAGTACAAGATTAACTAACCAGAGTTATTTATGAAACTGTAGATTAATTCCATGTAACACTCCAGATAACATTAACTTCAACTTTAGGGCCATGAAAAGAATTACTTAATCTTTGGAGGAAAAGAAAAAAAATAAAATTAAAATGCTCTTGGATCCCACCACTAAACACTCAATGAATTCTTTATATATCTCCAGTAGTTATCCCTTTCTTGCAGCAGAGTTACTTCAGACCTGAACAGCCCTCAGAAGCTAAAACTTCAGGCTGCAAGGATGCTTTAGGAAAGTGCTTCAGTTGATAAATGAACAGAAATGGGCTATTATGCTATAAGCCCTTTCATATTTTAATAATTGGCTCCACATTATAGTCTCGCATCAGTTTAACTCTGTTTCTAAATTGATCTACACAAAGTGACTTCTTCCCAGTTTTGAAGAAGTCTTTAAACACTTGCATTTTCAACATAGAAGAGCTCAAGTTTCCTGAAAAAGGCCAACTCTGAGCCATTCTCAACTACCTGCAGAGCTACAAGAATCCACAACTCGCTGCGTGCAAAAGGCCCCTGACAACCCTTAATTGAGTTCACAGAGAGGTAAGGCCACCTTAAAAATTCACTCAGCCTTCACAGGAAACCAATGTTTTCCTGTACATAAAAGAAAAGAGAAATACATACATACATACATATACACACATATATATATGTATATATATACACATATGTGTATATATACATATATGTATGTATGTATATATATACACACACACACACACATATGTATATCACTGAGTGAAGTTGCAGGAAACTGCCAAAAAAATTTCATTTTTTACTCAAAAGTTAAGCTCCTTTTTGAGTCCTACTTTCTCCAGAAGAAAGAAAGAAATGCTACAAAACAAACAAACAACAACAACAAAAACATAACTCTTTCTGTGAACTCCTTCAGAAGCGACAAGCCTGCGGAGCAGGTCCCAGGGTCCAAGGACAGACACTGGGTGCTGAAGTTCCTTCCAAAGCACCAGGGAAGACAACAGCAGGAATCAGAAGGCCAGAAAGAAATGACAAAAAAATAACAAAACAGTGAGAAGGAATTAAAGTAGTATTGAAAAACACCAACACACCAGAGAAGAATAAAAGAGAGTCACATAACTCTACAGATACTTTAGTGCTCTAAATAGTTCCTTGGATGCGTTTGCTCTTTCTAGAGGCAAAGATAAGAGAGTTTATAATGTTAGGCAAGGAAAAATGTGCTTACCTGCATTGCTACAACTTTGCCTTTGCTTTTGGGACTGAGTGACCATTCATAGCTGACAATTTCATGATCATCACTGCTCTGGTTTCCATTCAGCGTGATGAAGTTCTGGGGCAAGGTGACTGCCTGATTGGGCCCTGCATTGGCAATGGGTGGGTAATCCACGGGTTTGCTGACGGTCAGAGAGGCAACGGTGGAGTTGGCTGCTCCATCAGAATCGATCACCGTGAGTCTGCAGTAGGAAAAATGATGCTAAAAAATCTGTTAGGCTGCACCAAGCGCTGAATTCAAAGATACACGTCTCTAGCATTAGAGCAGAGAAAAAAATACTGATCTGGATCATACTAACTTCTGCTTTAGAAACACATAGCCCTGAACTACGGTAGGAAAGAAATTCAAAGAATGTTCGATCACTTAAAAAAAAAAAAAAAAAAAAAAAGCTATTCTGGAGCCTCGATGAAACCTACTTCCTGAAACTGAAGTTATCACTGACTTCAGTCAAAGCCAGGATTTCCCTGGATATTTTTTTAAAAAGGTTACTCAGTAAAAAGCAGGGGACTTCATTCAACAGCTGGTACTACCTCACCCAGAACTACTCCAAACGTTCAGCAGCTCTGCTCGACAGCACACTGACAGTTCATAACTTGTATTCCTTTGTGGCAGGATACTACTTATTTTAATGAAGCTTAGGATCACCCAGATTTTTTGAAGGTGGTGTCAAGTCACAAAAGTAAAAGAAAGCTCAGAGTTTAATTAAATTCTATCACCTCTCAGAAACACAATGACAAATTATCTTAAACTGCTGCAGACACCTGAAAGCGAAGCTACCTCTTGCTGAGTGGTGAGCAAGGCTACCTCTCGCAGAGCGGTGACTGACCACAGTTTAATTTACCTCTTGTGACTGCTGCGTACCGCTGAACACACAAAATGGGTGTTCAACGGGATCTTGTTTTATTCCCAACTAGGAAAAGCTTCATTAACTGTTATTAGGGAAAGCATATCTGTGCAGTGGACACGCAGCCATGGAAGTCACTGGATTCTGCTCACCAGTGGATCTCCTATGAGTTTCCCCAGGCTACTCTATTGCTCAGCCTCCCTAAGATGTGCATGGATGTAAGACATGACTTCTTAATTCCATACTGCTGAAGTGTGTTCTTAATTTTCCTACTTATAAGTGTGTTCTGTCCTTTCTGATACAGAAATAACGCTGCTCTTATCCTGCCACTGCATAACGTGAAGCAATTCCAGTAAAGAACAGAGAAGAGAAACTGGAGCTGTGCAGTTTTTTGTGAGGCTTATGCAAAGCACCACAGTTAACATAGATGTTCCCTGGCCATCAACAGACTTCCACAACCTGCTGATTCTACCCTTACACATACTGGGCTGACTGGCAGGCTGTTACCCACAGGCACAAGTGCCAGTCTGCACTGCGAACAAGTCCAGGACCAGCTTGAAATCTCAAAAGTCCAGATAATGGTGCTTGAATTCAAATGATTCAAGAATCACAAAAATTGCTTCTGCTGTCTGGGTGAGACCCAGCTTCAGCAAGACATAATTGAGGGAAACTGCGGCAATGAAGAGGCTGTTATGGTGAAGACAGTGATTCTTGTAAAATCAGCGCAGCGCTCGGTGGGGATCAGCCCGCGCGGCGTGGGCCGCCTGCCGCCAGCCTTCAGCCGTGGCTCTCCCACCTGCCTGCACAGGCTCATCTCGGGACGCCTGCCAACCTCCAGGCTGACAAAAAAATCAAAACAAAAATGCTCTCTCCCAGTTATTATCGCAGGAAACAGGAGGTGCGGGATTTCTAATGCCTCATTTTGCACAACCCTGTGCTGCAACGCGTTGCTATACCAGTCTCAAAGTCACTGCAAACGCTTCTTGACAAGACTGTTCCCTATGGTTTTCCATTGTGCAAAGTGAAGGGGAAAAGCATGTAGAAAAAAAATGAAATCCTTTGTCTGAAGGACAAAGAGATAAATGTGAGCCCCAAGAAAGAGAAACAAACACCTAGTTGGAATCAGAGAAATGCTTAAAAGCCCAGAAGGAAAGAATCTGTGCAGACACCTGAAAGTGTAGTTTCCAGGAACCAGGTTTGACAAGTGCAAGACAGGAGTGTCAGCAGATGCCTTCTGTTCTCGCAAAGGACCTTTAATCTCCTCCCAGTGGTAGCTCACTATCTTCACATCATCAACACTTTCTACATTCATTAAAGAGAGAGGAAAAAAAATCAGAACATTGTGGCAATTGTGGTATAAAGACTAGAGAGTTTTACATGCTGATACCTAATCGTTTTTCTACAATTAATCTTTCTAAGCATATTCTTGTGCAAATTTGAGCAGGGTTCAAGTACCATAGCTATTAAATCACAGATTCTGAGTTACATTTGGGATGATTTCTCAAAAACAATAAAAAAAAAAAACACAGAGAGTCTCAGTCAGCCTCCTTGTGTTTCTGCCTCTTTATGTACAAATGCAGAACCCTGACACTTGTTTGCTCTCCATAAACACAGAGGTGTAAACCTGCCTTTGCTCAACTTCAAATCACACAGCAAAACAAACCCTCGGGAAACTCGAGTCCGCTCTGGAGCAGTAATGAACATCATGTCTCATCCTACCCTATGTGACAGGGAGAGCTCTATAATGTCCCCGCCGTGCCCTGGCACAGAGGCTACAATGGGGATCCTGGGCAGGGGAGGAGGAGGCTGCCAGCTTAGCTGAGCTTTGTAGCAGCCTCCCAGTGGACAGCTGCATTTTTCCACTATAGTCTCACACATTTTAACGCGTAAAAGTCAAGCAATCGAGTTTGCTGCAGGTGAAAAGAACAAGAGACACAACAACAAAAACTTAAATGGCAACTAATTCTAGAAGCAATTTCACTCAACCTCATGTCTTATAAATACGCCATCTGATTAACTTTTAAGAATTATAAGGGGAATCAAACTCCCAACATAAATCATGGTCCAGGGAACTTTTGTAAGCAGAGCAGAGAGAGCAAGGAATTTCATTTGCTCCTGATGAACAACAGTGATGCAACTGTACATTAAAAATGCAGGATATAAACAAAGGGCTGTCCAGTACATACGACTGCCATCAATGAAAGTAGAAGTTGTAGGCAAAGAAACTTCTTGTACTTCGGGTGAAGCAATGGCAACGGGCGGCTGATTAACTCTGAGCGCTGTGAGCAAGACAGGGAGAGAAAACAGCATTTAGGGCAGACCCAGGCAACACCAGTCTGCTAACTCCACTGACCAGCCTGGCCACCAGCTACCCAGCCCAAGGAGCAGCAGCTCTACTGGGTCTGCTGTCACTTCTGGACAAGGGGGAGAGAAGGTGGTGACGAGCAGTGCTCTGATCTACTGATTTACAGCGCGCTGTAATTTAGAGCAGACCTGTGTGCTGCACGCTGCAGCTCAGCACTTAGTTGCTAATCTAACTGTATGGGAGAAGGGGAACATAAAAGGGAGGACAAGGCTATCTCAGGCCTTGCCTGAGGAGGGTACAGGCTAGAGAACATTTAAATAAAGCAAGGGATCCTGAACCACACTTTCTTAAAACCCATTTAAGACAGCAAGATATGAAGTCCACCTCTGCATGACTGGGTACAAGATGTCCTTGACAGACAGCAACTGACAAACTGTTAGACAAGCAAGTAAAACGACTACTTGCGTTGAACAAATTAGTTTCATCATTTCAGCAACTGACTTACCTGGTTTGACTGTGACATTTACAAAACCTTCTCCAAAGGCATTTTCACCAGAAACCGTCACTTTGAAGGCATAAAGTCCCACCGATAACTGCGATACAAACAGAACAAATGCAGTTACACGGCAAATTACACACAAGCAATGTGCATACAAAGTGCCAATCACACTGCAAATAGAGACATCTGAAATCTAGAACTCTCTTTATAAACACATACACAAAGGGCACCGGTCACTACCTGAAGGTGGGAATTTCAAAGAAAACACTTAAGAACTTTTATTTTGTCTTAGAAAGTTATCAACACACTCTGAAGACGATGTTTTAATCTAGCAAAGAGTTGGTACAAGAAAGGTGGCCCGGGAAGCCATTAGAACTCTACAAACGAAGCTGCACTTCACCATCAGTATCAAACTCCAGAGAGAAGACTGCACCCGCAGGAGGCCAAGGCTGCAGCTCGCTTACGTGAGAGAGCTTCAGGGTCTGGCTGTGCCTGCGCTCCATTTCACCGCCGTAGTCAGCAGGGTGGCTGGTTAAGCTCCACTCATAGCTGTAGGCTGTTTCTGGGAACAAAACCACAGCACAGTGATAATTAAATCTTTTCAAGATAAGCCCAGGAAACAAACAAATCGAGTTCATCATCTGTCATGCAAAACACTAGAGTAAGAAACCATGATTGCAACTGTTCCAAGCCTGCAAAACGAATCAGTACCAACGCCTGCCAAAGCCCCTGCAAGGTGCTGGAGCTCGACAACACAGCAAGGATGGAACAGACCTTACAAGTAAGCAACTTCTTCACCAAAAAACACCTCCACATGAAATGAATGCACTCTGCAGAACCACCTACAGAATATTTCTTCTTTGCAGCTGCACCTCAGGAACTGGTAGTTTTAAGGTAAATGTGTTCAGAATCTACTTCCCTACCCAACCCAAACAGCAAGATACTATAAACTTCATCTCTTGGTAGAAATTCCTAAGGTGTAATCTGGCTAATGAATCTAGGTCCTGATAATAAGACACTTCAAAATCTCTAAAATTAAAATAATAAAATGCTCTCTGCAGTTGGACACACAAGAAATAAATAAATAAGCCAAGCAGCAGGATGAGGAGAAGAGACAAGACTGTTGGATCCCAAGGGACAGATGCTCACATAACTCAGGACTCATCTGCATTTACAGGTTGGTAGTGTGACTCTCCTCAGGTGCAAGGGCCATTCAGCTCACCTGTAGGTGGTGGTGGGACAACAAAGGCGTTCAGTTCAACCTCATTTTTGGGGAGCATCACTTGCACATTATCTCCAGCAGACACAATAAGCTCTTTTACTGCATCTATGACGGAATGAATATATTATGTTTCAAAAGATGGGATAATAGATTTTTTTTAACTTCAAAAACTATTTGTATTAAGTACAAAAGCACATTTCTCAAAAATAAGTAAGAAAAGTGGCATTTTTTTCTCAATAAATAATCAAATAATGATAGTCATGACTATGAACTTTTCACTAACTTGTTCCAGAGAATTATTCTCCCTACCCAAAAGTGAAATGGAACATTATCTCCTTCTGTTTTAGAAATAACGTTTGCATTTCTCCTGTATACCACAGACAAGATTTTGTTTTCTTAAAAGAATTAGATATTTTCTTAGTAACTGGGTGGAAGCGTGGGAGTTCAAAAATATGCAATTACAGAGGGCATGTGGGAGATCAAAATGAGTACTTTAAGTGGGCACACAGACTGGAACTTGAGGAATGGGTAACTCATACCACGTTTTCCCTGGATACTCAAAACCCTTGAATTCTGCACAGCATGAGAGGCCATATCTTGGCAGTGTTAGAAGCAAAAAGGCAAGAAGTTACCTGCATCCCCTCCACCAGAATAGTGGGGCAGGACTGTGGCACAGACAGTGACAGCAGCCCGGCTGGTGGCCAAGAACCCAGACGCTGTCAGCACCGTCACAACACCTGCCAGGACACTCTGCCTCTCTCCACAGGGTGCCTCAGATCACACCTGCCCAGCCACTATTTCCAAAGCTGAGAGGGTCTGTCATGCTCAACAGCACATTTCTAACGTAACCTTGTGTGTTCTCGGGCTGTTGTCACAACGCCCAGTGATTCCAGTAATGCAGTCGTACAAAAAGCTCCTCTAATAGCTTTGCTATTGGAGACGCTCAAAAGGAAAAAAAAAAAAAACAAAAACAAAAACAAATCCACAACACCACCACAAGAAAACTTCATTAAATAAAGTAAGATAGTTCACACTAAATCTGTGGTATCGTGCTTTCTTTCACAAGAAATGCTATTTCTGTGGTTGTTTGGTACTCTAGTAAGCACAGCTGAACAGAAACTGTGTGGCTGCACAGAAACCTGAAGCAATCCTTACACAAAGTGGTGCTTATGGTGAGATGCATGACCACCTTTCCTTCAGCTTCTTCTTCCGAGTCCTCCCCAGCCTCCCCATACGAAGGAGCTACCCAGTCACCACTGACACTAATGATGACCATCACTTTAGAAAGGGAATTTTTGCAGCTTTTCTCCTAGAGCTGCCTCCTCTCAAAGGTTCTAGTTTGACAGATGACTCCGGGAACATCCCAAACCAAGTTGGTACTACCAAGAAGCAAAGAACTTCGCTATCTCACTCAGTATTTCAGGAGTGCCATGAAATGCACTTCTTTGACTCTCTGTTCTTTTGTTTACTCCTTTGTCAGGATGCACTTGAGCGCAGAGTCTTAGCAGGAGAAAGAAGCTTAACCATCACACAAACAGAACCTATGCAACTACAGAGGACAGAGCAGCTAAACATCATCTTTTCAAAATAAGAACTTTTCCTCTGCAGATGAAAGCCTGATAACCCTCTTTGCAACTTTGGAATTAGAGCAAAATATTGGGTTCTTTTCAGGATAAAGTGGCTCTGTTCTCTCCTATTAAGTGTGGGCCTAGTACTTCTTCAAGTCTCACCTAGGTTGCTACATGCCGCCTCTGTATTTAGTGGAAATCCTGCTGCAGAGTTTCTGAGAGGGGGCAGTGCTCCAAGGAGCCACACCTCAGCAACTGTGGTGGCTAGCATGGCTAGCAGAAACCATCCAAACCCAAGAAAATCCTCAGGCGTTTCTCAATCAGTATGAAAATTAGCCCATTAAGAAAATCTTCTTGATCTCTGCTTTTTACTTTGCTGTCTTTACCTGAGCATAACCACCCACTGATGTTGGTTTGCCTCAAGAACAACTGGATAAGGGGTCTGAATTTTGCAGTATTACAGCAGGACTGTTGGCAAACTGCGATGATGTTGGATGGGGGGTACAAGAAAAGGGTCACTGCTAACAACAGGATGAACATCGGGCAGCAGGAAAGCCACCCCCACCCGCTGTCCGACCCCTCACATCTTCAGGAATGTTGAAACGTTACCTGCTTGAGCTACAGTAGCAGAAGGTGTGAATTGCTGTATGGGCTCGGAGAGCAAAATACTAGTGGGGAGCAGTGCAGTCCCATCTTCGGGGAGATTCCCTGGGATTGCTGTAGAAGACTGAATTTTCTCCCCTGCAGCTGAGGAGAATCCCAAGCTGTCTGAAGGAGGGGAAGGCTCAGGAAGCTGTAAGATAAATTGTAGAGGAAAAAAAAATCATTAATGAGCCATTTTTCACATTTTTGGATTTATATACACACTGTTCTTCAGCATATGTATGCATATGCTAATAGCATGCAATAGCCTGCAGGATCAGCCTACTAATTTATGTTATCAGGTTTTTCTTTGTATACAGAACATCTGCCAAAGGATGCCTCTCACCTTACCTTTCTCTCAGGCCACCTGCTTCCCCAACACCTTCCAAGGAAATGCAGGAAATGCTAGTCTGAACACACCAATAGCTCTTCCTTAACAGCTTCTTTCAAGACCAACTTCTGACCCAGTATCTAGAGAAAAGCACTTTGCCAGTCATGGCAACTGTGGCACATGAAGGTCCTGACATTGCCTTTTTTTTTTTTGATACATAAATTCTTAGTAGCATAGGATTGTGAAGGCTGGTAACATGCACACCCCTGGAGTACATGGAGTGCATCACCATCTACTTTTTCCTGTAGGCTTGCAAGAAGCCGGTCACCCTTTCAAATTTGGTATCTGAGCACACAATTTTTATGGTGAAAAGGACCGTGTAATTTTTACTAATATTTTGCATTTACAGAGTGCTTTATATTCAGGAATAAACACATATAAACTAAAGAAATAGTTACACTGTATCTGTGCAATACCTAAAAATATGGGGAAGGATTTACAGGAAGAACTGCATTATATTATTAGAGTAATTGGTGTAAAGACTAAACTATTTCTAACTGCTACTACACAGCAATTCAAATCCAGTAATTTCTAACTTTTCAGATTGTCTTTGGACTACTTCTACAACAATATGAACTTCCCAGACATGAAAAATGACAACCTACAGGCTACTAAATAAAAAGCACCCCAGATTGAAATCTCCATAAAACCTCCAGTCACCAGAACACCAAACCTTTCTCCAAAAAGAATCCTTGAGAAACCACCACATACACTCCAAAACAAATCAGCCTGAAGATGATTCTCCCTCACAACAGTATATATATTTCTCCAGAAAGATACCATAACTTCCAAAAAGAAATGCTTTTCAGATGTATTTACTGTAAGTACAAAAGAAAATTCTTGCTGGCCGTAAGTTTTTGTCACATACCACCCATCACCAAAATCGGAACAGGAAAACTACTCAATTACAAACCAGAACCAAAGATTGTACTACAATGACTCATTCAACAAGAACACACTATTTTCAGTTTTCAACAAATGTCACAGAAAAAATAAAAAGGCAACAAATACAACTGGTCAATTTAGCTCCAGGTCCACCTCATTGGTGATCCTACACAAAGACAAACAATCAAAAATCCAAGATAACATAATCCTCATCTCAAAATATAACACAGTTCATCCAATGCAACAATATTCTCATAGGAACCGAGTGAAATTAAGCAAACATTACACACAAGGTGAACCCATACAGTGAGTTATTAAAGGAGAGGACCTTCCTGTTGTCAGTAGGCAGCCTTTCCACAGAGCACTCACTTTATCTTTGATGTCTCAGTGCTGCTCCTCAAGGGGGAAACCACACAGAGTGTTCTCAAACGACAAGCCCCAAAACCAAAATTCACAGCTCTTCCAGAGTCAAAAAAAAAAAAAAAAAAAAAAAAGCCCGCTCAAAAATCAAATAAACAAGCAAACAAAATAAACCTCAGCACATGTTGGCTATATAGTTTGCCTCAGTTTCTCAGGTGATGTCTCCCTGTCCTGAAGGGGATAGACCCCTGTTAGTCCCAAGTGACCGAATTGGTTGCTGCAAGTAGAGAACAGTTCCTGGCCTAGGCCATGGGGACCCAGAGGGGCCACTAATATTGCTCAGTTAACTACTTCTACCAAGTCACAGCAAGATCTGAGGTTAAAAAAAAAAAAAAAAAAAAAAAGTCAGAACACCATAAGAGTGCTACCACATCTGATCCAAGCTCACACATCTAAAAATTTCAAAGGAAACCCTGAAGTTTCCTAGAAAGAGCTCTGCTCTGCATCATCTGATAGACGGTGCCCTTCAGCGATTCAGCTGCTTTTTAAGCAAGACAAAATGCCCCACTTCAGTCTTTTCTGTGCTTTTCAGAGCAGTCCTGTAAGCCAGGACTGCAAGACTGTCCTCGAGTTCCCCAGGGTTATGTTTCAAATCAATAACCCTGTTTGCTCTGACAAACACAACCACCTGCAGGGCAGCCACAGCAGCCTCTCCGTGGGTGCTGAGGGCCACACGTACCTCTTTCTGCAGAGCATCCTCGGGTTGGGCAAGCAGCTGAGCAGCTGTTTCGCTTTCCAGTGTCTTCACCGGGAGCAGCGTGCTCTCTGGGACAGGCAACAACCTCTCCAGGGAGTGCTCCATGACAGGGCTCAGTTCAGAACTGTTTTTATTCAGGACACTGTCTGTCATCACAGCTTCCCTGTCCTTTTCAGCCAAGTCCTCTTGATTATCTCCATCGTCACCCACTGAGGAGTTGAAGCCATTTTCATCTGTCACCATCAAGCTCCAGTCAGCATAATCTGCGCTCTCCTTCTGCTCATGTTTGATGCCAATCTGAAAGGGGTCCTGCTCCAGCTCCTTGTAATCATCTATGTACTCTGGTATCTCCTCAAGGCTGGGATCTTTGCCAAGCAGCGACAGCTCCTTCAGGCTACTCACTTCCTCAGAGGGCTCGTTCTGGAGTCCCACAGCGTGGCCCATGCTTGGGATCACCTGCCCATAGCCCAGCAGTGAGGCTGGCCTCTGAGAGGGCCTCAGCACAAAAGTAATATAGGACTTAACCGTTTCAATTTTCTTTGGTTCACAGTTCTCTTTGTACTGACAGTTGACGATGTAACAGCGCCGTTCAAACATCCAGGACAAGTCACAACCAGAGAGGTCACAACAGGCTGCCAGGCAGTCGGACATGGACACAGCGTGGGGAACTCGCATGATTTTAGTGGTTTCCAAGTTGGGAGATATCACTGCACCTGAGTACATGGCTCCTTCTCTGCACTGCTCACAACGGAAACCTGAAACAATAACACCAATGTGAGGCACAAAACTATAACCAAACCAAAATAAACAACAGAGAGGAGGAGGGAAAAACATCTCTCATGTGACAAAATCTGCCATCTCATTTAACCTCATGAAGATTGTCTTTGACATCAACACAATTGTGGGGTTTAAGGCAAAAGCCGAGGAAAAGTATTAAGTTCTGAAGCTCCTCGTGCTTTAACCACTAGTTTCTGTGGTATCTCAGGAACTTGCTGCTGATGGGATCATCCTTCCTTCCTAATAGATTTTGCATAGATTTTGCAGTGAAGTTGTGATCTTTAAATATGAGAGCTCAGTTATGTCCACAGCACATGACAGACTGAGGGGAAGGTGTTTAAAGCAAGCACAGATCAACATTAAGCACATAACTGTCATTTTTTTTTCAAGCATTTGCCTTTGTGTCTTTTTCCTAGTTACACGTTATGACTTCTCTTCAGAATTCCTTCCTCCAGAGCGCAGTTTGAAAAAACTGGCCATGCTTCAAAACGCTATCAAGTAAAACGAGCACGTTCTCCTTAACAAGTTTTTCTATTAGACTTGCTCACTCAGCTAAAGAAAACAGGACGTCCCCACGGCGTAGCTAACACAGTCACAAAAGGCCGAGTCCTGTCCTTCCTGCCTGGCAGCTCAGTAACGCGGCTGTCAGCAGAGCTTTCAGAGTGGAAGCCTCCACTCGTGAGGCTTCCTCCAGTCATGATAAACAATAACAAATCAAATAAAAAAAGAAAAATATCAAGGTGCAGGAAGAGGCCAGCAATGGGGGCTATGCCCAACCACGACCCGGAGCCCTCAGGGGATGTGGTCACTACCCAAACATAATCCAGGGTTTCCACTGCTTCTTCATGCTGGATAGCAGCACGCTCCCATCACAACACATGGTCGGCGAGTAGCTCCTGCGGAGCACAGCACATACTGCTGAAGGTGAACGTATTGCCTGCAAGCTAGTGGGTTTTTTTTTTTTAAATAGAGTTCAATGCAGAAGCATACTGCACCACAGAATATTCCCCATGACCTGGCCCTAACACACAAGCTGGCTGCGCAGCCTGTCCTTCAGCTGCTGACTTCTCTCTCCTCTGCACAAGCAGCACGGCAAACAGGCAGAGAGGAACACCCTTCACAATGACTTTGCAGAGCTAGGTATTTGGGGAGGAAAAAATAGAAAAACAAACCAAAAAATTATTTTTGACTTGCAAATGTCTATATAACTGATCAGAAAGTTGACAAGAAGAATAAATAGCTCCAAGTACCATTCTTCAGTCTTTCAG
The DNA here is from genome assembly GCF_059628265.1 of Tinamus guttatus. Taxonomy (NCBI): domain Eukaryota; kingdom Metazoa; phylum Chordata; class Aves; order Tinamiformes; family Tinamidae; genus Tinamus; species Tinamus guttatus. Next base: position 2,868,039 of record NW_028289031.1, read on the forward strand.
CTACACTTTCATACAGTGTGAGGATGCTGTTTATTCTTGCACTTGACATTTTGAGTGGGGAAAAAAAAAATCTATCTAGGGGAACTTGAAATAACCTCTCCTGTCTAGCAACCCAGACAAGAGGTATCTTTATTTGCACGCCAGAGGTGTTGCTAGTTGTGCATTTTCTTTTCCATGTCATGTACAATTATTTCCTCCACAATCCCATCCATCTCTAAGAATATAAGATGGGTAGAGCTTTCAAAGGCCCACTTTAAATCATTTATTTAACTGAACCACTCAATTTCCATAGAGCAGTCAGAAGAGGTTGGGGTTAAAATAAAAAGGGCAGAAGTTGGGTGACCCATTTAACCATTCCGTCTCTCTGAAACGTATATCCAGTTAGTCATTACTGTAAATCAGGAGAAATACAGGAAACAAACTTTTGGAAGGGTGAAAGAGAAACACCACTCAGCAAGCTCCACGGTAAAGCCTGGCTTTGAACCTAAATTGCCCAAGGGAGTGCCCTAGGCACAAATCTTAGTTTCCTTCTCTTTCTGTAATCAGAAAGTCAAATGGCCTTGTCTTCAATCTGATAAGGAATAGAAAAGAAAGAGAAAAAAAAAAAAGAAAACCTCCAGAGTTTCCGTGCAATGGGAAAATTAACTCTAAATTACATATAACAGTGTGAACCAAATATCAAAGCAATTAAAGCTTTACCTCTTGCTTCAGCTAAAGTCACCCTGGCCAAGCTGAAATTCCAGCAGTAGCTGCACAAAACTGGAAGAATTGAAGAGACTATTTCAGCCTGATGCTAGGTGTGATATCTGATATCTAATCTAATTTCCCCTCACCAATACTTACTTTGCTAGGGACTCAATAATAGATACCTAAAGGTCTCTATTATTTCCAGAAAATATGCTAAAAAGGTGACACGTGAAAGGTCACATATTAACACTCATGTCTGCTAAGCCATGACCTCACCTGACAAGAAACGTTTCCATACTTTTTTCCCTTCAGTCAGCTGTGATGAGAAATCAAAGCACTGTTCTGGTCTGGAAAGTAATTGCAAAAACAGGATCAGGCTACACTGCTTATCATTTCAGAAATAAGCATTTGGGTTTACCTTTTTAGAAAGACATTCTCCCTCAGTTACTAACCTGCTTGGACGCAGTCCTGTGCCACGTGCTCTAGGTGACCCTGTGTGGGCAGGGGGGGTTGGACTAGATGACCTCTAAAGGTCCCTTCCAACCTTAAGGATTCTGTGATTATGTGATTCCTGGTACCTGGACCACTTACTGCCTAACAGTTCTGCAGGCCAAATGTTTCCCTTCCAACACACAAGTTGTGCTTTGTTACGTCCACAGTAGGGTGGCACTCGCACATCTAAAGACCCACTTGAGTGAGTTGCCTTTTTTTTTTACAAGGCAGTTTCATTCCAAAGGGATTCCCTTTCCCAGTGAGGAAGGCCCCGTGCCCTTCCTCCAGCCAGCGAGTTTGCTGATATCCCGAGTCCTGAAGCTCAGCAACTGCACATCCACCACGGCAGCTTGGGGGTTCTTCCCAAAGGAGGCACAGGGACTAACTGCAAATAACTTGAGCAGCTTGGAGGCCAGCATTTTTTAGTGAGTAAATAACCAGTTTAGTCAGTCTGCTAACACCCGGGCTCTTGTGGCTGATCACCCCCATGGGAAGCCCTGCATGACCAGAAAGCAAAAAGGAGGCGGCAGCTGGCCTCCTGCCCAGCATCTACTGCCATTCCTCAGCCGGGCCTGCCTCATGTTTTATTTTGTCGCCTTCCTTCCAGACTGGCAACACTGCTGTTGTGGTTGTGTCAGGTTCTTCCCTAAAAGTAACTACGTGCCACGTACCCACCCCACGCACCCCTCAACCTGCTTGTAGTGCAGGGCCACACATCGTCCTCACAGCACAGCGGCCTCCAAGCTGCCCTGGAGCGGCCTGCAAGGCCCCAGAGCAGCTTCCGTAGGCTTCTCTCTGCATTCCCCACAACTGCTCTCCCCACTCCGTTTAAGGCATAAACAAGCTGCCCGCTATCTTTATGGTCAATGCTTTATTTTTATTAATTTATTTTTTTAAATCTATTCAAGCAATCTGTACCTTGTCTGGGAAAATTTTGAGAAGAAAGAGGCTACGTTTACGTTTTAATATTCCCTACCAGCTTAAGATGTTGAAACACTTTGATAAGGTAAAACCATATTTTAAAAAAAAATGCAGTCTCTTAAGAGTAGAATTTGAATTACATTTATCAAGCTAAAGCCAACTTCCACAGCTGAATTATAAAATCCTAATAAACAAAAAAAAAAAACACAGAATTTATATCATAAAATGTTGACAAAGGCTCAAACTCCAGCAGCTTAATAACAGCCTACAGAAAGTACGATCCTGGAGACCAGAAAAGCCAAATTAGTGAGAACTTCATCAACATTAATTGATTGTCCATCGACACAGTCCTTGCATCCATTCTTCTGGTAACAGCCAATATCTCTGTACACTATGAATGTATTTTCGTTCTCTCTCTTTCTGCTGGCTGCTCTTAGGTTATTTGGCATTTCCCCTCCATTTCTCCAAAATCCCATAGGTCTTTGAACAGGACTATCAGGGATGCTAAGTGCTCTTTTGGGTCTCAGCAGGATGTTCATTGTAGACTCAATATGGCACATGGAGAAGGAAGAAAACAGAAGAAAAACACTAAATTACACAAAGGCAAATCCTTGACATAAAGCTAAGTATTTGTATATACATATGTGTGTGTGTGTGTATATATATATGTGTGTATATACACACACACTATATACACACACACACACATATATATATATACACATACCCCAATAATATTCTAATCAAATCTTCAAACAATGAGTTGCAAAGCTTTGGCAGTCCTTACAGTAGCAGTCTGCGTGATGCCTGTAATTAATTTGTTGTGTTCAGGATTGGTCAAAGCTCCCTCATTAGCAGACCTGATGGATGTCTCCAAATGCTGTCTTCATTTCATGAATTGCTATTAACCCTTTTTGTCAATGATAAATCACTAAGTGCTATTTAAAGGGGACAGGGAAGGGGAGGGGGAGAGACTCTTCAGAAGAGTGAGTGAAATGAGATTTCCCAAGTAGTTGTAAATTCAGAGAGGTTAAGGCCAGATGAGATTGTGGACATGCTCACTGCCCAGATGTGCCCCAACTGCAAACCATATCAAAACGATTCATCCAGCCCGGAGCCTCCTCTCCCTCAACAACCTGTTGCTGCCCAAGAAGCTCAGAGCTTTCTCTGCTACGTGACTGAGGGTCCTGAAGAGCTACCAGGTGTGAGCGTCCAAGTATGCTCCACCACGTGACAGAAATGCTTGTCTGTCCAAGCAGTGATATCGGGTACTGGCAGCTGGAGACCAGAAGGGCATGTTCATATCTGCCACCCTCATGTCCCTCCATGAGGAGCAACCTGAGCACTTCCAACAGAAACGCTGGAAATGGTATCACCAGGCACTACACCCTCTAGTCTCTCTGGGAAGCAGGTAATGCTTGTCAGAACCAGAACAGCTACTAAAACATCCTGCCCATCCACAGGGCCTCAGAGCAGTGGCTGCACTGTTAATTCCAAGGGATACTCAAGTCTCGAAGTGCCCTTTGATGCACAGGTAAGCGCATGGGAAGAAAGGGGTCGTCTTCCTCACAAAGCTCAAGCCTAGCGGAGGAAAGCAGAATGAAAATTGATGGTTTGCAACATGCTCTAGGGAAGTGTGTTATTAAATGAAGAAAGGGATGCTGGTGATGCCCACCAAGAAGCTGGTTGGGCACATAACAAACAGCCGGACTGCAGGCAGCAACCAGAGCACACATGTACCCATGACCACGGCTACCACCAAAGCCTCTTTGTGTTTCAGCTGGAATGCCTGATGTCAGAACATAGCACCACCACATGAACACAGAGCAGCTGAAAGCTGAGAGTCAGTCAGCAGGGCTTTTAAGATATTTGCAGGAATGCATTTCGGCAAAGCTATTCTGCAAAATGTGCATCAAATGCCAGATTATAATACACCTATTCACGAGGAGAGCTACGCTGAACTGAATCCAAGGTGTTGGATTCCCAGTTACAGAGTAAAGTGTATTTGTGACAGAAAGCCACGTCTTCTCTCAGTGACAGAGCTGTGCATAAAACAACTTCAATTCAGATGAAATGGCATATTGTATCGTATATTTATATCCATAAACATAATTTTTTTGGAATGCATTACCACAGCATGTATTGATTTTTACAAATGGCCAGAATACTTCAAATCCATTCGAAGAGAAGCCGATTTCATCAACGAATGGATGTAATGCAGAGGAATTGGACCACATGAGAAGGTACCTTACATAGAGCAATTCCAAGCTACATCCAGAGGCCTGGAAGTCTGTCATCCTAGCTGCACGCGACACCGAGTGACAGAGGCAGCACACGCAGCACACCTGTAAGGCACCAATACTTACTGCCACTGCCAGCCCAAGAAGCACTGATCAAGGTCACTGACACAGGTCAAAATCTATTGGGTGACCTGCCTAGTGCTGTGTTGTCTTTTTCTGAAAAAAGCCAGTTATCAACAGAAGCCATCGCACACACACCCACAAAAGGTCATCAATCTAACAAATGCTTTCTAAATAGGAGGGAGTAGTTGCCCACTTCAATTCCCTTGACAAACCACAGCATATTCTTCAAACCCCCTTCCGAAGATATTCACTCCTGAACCCCAGTTACTCTGTTTTCTCGAGGATGAAATGCCAAACCTTTCTTACTAAGTAAGCCTTCTCATCAACTTAATTAACATAACTGGCAAGGAAATTTGGCTTTAAAATAAATAATAGATAAATAAAAGGGAGAAGGGTTGTGAACGGAGAACTACTCAGTTCTTCCTGGATTCTTGCCCCCTCCTAAAAAGACTAGGTATTAGAGACAAGCTCATGGATAGAGAAAACAGAACAAAACAAACAAGCAAACAACAACAACAACAATAACAAAAACAGAATGAATGTCTAGCAGTTTTCTGAGCCTGAGATAATTCACCTTGAAGCTTTCCCTGAAAAAAAAAAAATCCTTTTGACATGACAGAGATGAGCATTTATTAATGTATTACAGCAAACACATCCTGGCAAATCAACAAGGCCCTTCCACTTCAATCAGAGTTGATCTTAATTGGATGGAAAATACCAGCAACTTATCAATGTAGAAGTAAATAAACAAAAGAAGGAGTGATACTAAAATGTATTTCCTCCTAAACATTGTGCACAGATGCCCAAGATATGGAGAGAGGCTTGGAATACAGCCAGAGGTCTGAGTGTAATTGCTTTGTTCTCAAATAAATCAAGAAAACATAGCAAAAATGCACCTAAGAATAAAAGCAAAGCTTTCTGTGTATACATGACCAATATCTTAGCCTGCCAACAATTAACAGTATTATCAAAAGCATAAGTTGTGACATTCTTTACAAAAACAATTCAGCATCCACCACACATGAATATTTCCCATTATTATTTTTTTTAAAAAAGATACTGCCATGGATTCTCTAGTAGGAACTCAGTGATATCTCACAGGACATGATTTTATTTGTTAGTTTATAAATAAAAGGTAAGAATGTGTTGCTTACAACACAAAATAACAAAACCTTTTCTTCAAATCCTTTGCACTGTGAGATCGTCACTGTGATCCTGAGGACTATTTCAGACCAGATGCCAGCACATCTGTAGTTAACGCCTATCTCTATTTCCCATCATTTCCAAATTTAGTAGTCAATTTAAGCCTCAATGCATTAGCAAGGATCTCCCTTATTAAAGGGCCAATCCTGTTAGTATCGCACGAGAGGAAAGCCAAATAGCTGAGAATTATTTTCTCAGTTGTTGCTAATATAGATACTGCCAGTACCCCTATAAACAGAATTCAAAAAAGTAAAGCCTGTGTTCACACTTACTGTTCTGTACTTTCCATGTCAAGATCATCCACATCAGATTAAATTTCCCTATGACAGAGGCAGTATTAAGAATTACCATTTCACCAGTCTGATTATGGAAATAACTTACCTACAGCCAAGTGCTAACCACTATGGCTGGAAGCTGAAACTTACAGTATTTCCCTGTGGTCCTTGAAAATAATTTTAGTGTGTTTGAACAGGTATGGGAAGGGGAAAACGAGAACAAAAGCACTTCTGCGATTCATGATGAAGGCCTTAGGGCTCTTCAGAACAAAAAACAAAACAAAACAAAAAAACTGCAGAACACAAGTAATATGCCTGCATTATTCAGTTTCTTAAGATACTGTCTTTGCCCGTGGCACCTCTTCTATGTATACAGCCAATAACGTTTTCCTCTCTTGTTTTGTTGATGCTTCTGATCTTCCTATCCTACACCCTTCTTTCTTCTCTACTACTATCAGTTACCTCCTAAATACGGCTGCCTCAGGAAAGAAAATGAGAGAAAAATCTCCTGGATCGCTCCCCGCTCTTGCCCTGCACGTCTCCTCCGAAATCAGCGTAGCAGAGCCCTGCAGAAATAACTCCAAATGGCCACGAGAGCTTTTCCAGCAAGGAGCCACACCAGCTTCCAGCTCTCAGCTTACTCGGACTGCATCCACACACACACAAACACACACACACAAACACACACACACACGCTCAGAACCGTCTGCTTCGCTCGCGCTGCGCGACTCAGACACACAAGAAGGAAACTCCTACCTGGTATCGCCCATAGTAACAGGCAGAGAATAGCGAGTCCAAATGCCATGCTGCACCAGGAAGGCAGCGACCACTGCTCTCGCAGCCAGCTGCGTGGAAATCATAGGGCTTTAGCTTCGGTTTCCTCTAATAACGTTTAGTGTCCTGCCGTGGCCGTGAAGCACTGCAAGAGACAGCACAGGAGGAGAGAGAGGTCAGAAGGGAGCGTTAATGAGAAGGGCACAGCAAAAGCAGGCAGGCAGGTTAGACGCAGCCTTCACCGTTACCTCCTGGCTTCTTCGTGATGGATGACAGGGCAAATCAGGCACGAGGAAGATACAGAACAAATCACCTACCCGAAAGCCTCATTCTCTAGACACACGCGCGTGCTTCGCACAGAGCTTTACGCCCGGGCTTCTTAACCTCCAAAACCACAAATATCCTGGCCGCAGTTTTCCGGCGGAGCGAGGTTTGCCTGTGGCTGTAGCTGGGAGGCGGCAGGCAGCGCAAGCCGCCCGGCAGTGCTCGGCACGGTCGGTGCCACGGTGCTGCTGCGAAGGCGGCTCTGGAGGCAGCGCTCCAGCCAGCAGCTGGGGAAAGGCCGGCACGCACCTCCCCGGGATTCTTAAGGAGCACAGGAGTAACAGCATCGTCTGAAACTTTTGTTTTTCCCCGCAAATCTATGGCGCAAACACTCTTTCTGCTCCAGGTATAAGCAAAATGACCACTACATCTGGAAGAAATAAACCACCAGGGAGCCCACACGCTAGCTGCCGTTTCAAAGAAGCCTTAAAAACAGAAAGGATAAATTAGATTTAAAACCAAGTCCCAAATGCAAAAAGATAGGGCTTCTGGCAAGCGCTCTACAAGACCAGGAAACACTATTATTGACTTCCCAAAAGCCGGATACTTAATTTAAAATATAATCTGACTTTCAGGACCTCTGTTCTGTCAGGAAAGCAATCACAGTCCCTTCCCTAGCTTCCCTGCGAGAGCTGCAAAGAACATTGACAAGTAAGTGGGCTGCTCAATTTATTTAAACGCTGCTCATCTGAAATGAAAAGTCATCTCTAATCACAAGAAGTAACTGTCACCAAAAGAAAAAAAAAAAAAAAAAAGCTTCAGGTATAGCAGTATTTTGATATCTGCAATTACATGCTCTCTCGGGAAGCAAGGAAGCAATTCCTGTCAGAACATACATAGCTGTGTGCCTAGGTGGTGAACTGGAAGGATTTAGGAAGGTTTTGCCTTAGAAAGAGCAACAGGTTGTAAAAAAGCTTCCAGTTCGTACTCCCACCTAACAAACCCTTCAGCGACAGGGCCGTTTCCGACCCTCTCTCGTTCCTCAGCTGCTCTCCTGCCCTTCCACCACCTGTATAATTATTTGGTTTTGTAACAGGCAGGAACCCCCAAACTTGTCATTTTTCCAGTCAAACCATCCCATGCTCCCAGCGGGAACGCGACCACAGAAATGACCGAGCCCTGGGCAGCAAAGGGGTCAGCAGCAGCAGAATAAAAACCAACACTCAAGCGCGGGAAGGCAGAGTTTTTGTGCCAGCCCTGCCATGCAGAGCGTCACCCCCCTCTCTCACTGCAGATGCGGTGCAAACAGAAGCGGTTCCAGCGCGCACCGAAACGAACCGCGGAGCTGGCGCCGCAACCCCGGCCCCCGCTGCGCACACAGGCACCTCCGGGGGGGAAGAGGCCATTTCCTAAGCCTTTCCAGCTGAACCCATCAGCACACGTCTACCTGCACAGCTTTGGGGACGTTTTTGTAGCTTTTGAGAAAGAGGAACATGGACAGGATGGACAACTCCATCTGCATTTCCAACCCTAATAATGGACATCCCCAAAGACCTCCGCAGGCTGGGGAGGGAGGAGATAACACGCGCAGCGAGTCAGCAAGATCCTCATTTCTAACAGGGCCTTTTCCCCTTTTCTGGGGAAATCTGTTCCACATGCAAGAGCTGCTACCACCAAAAGGTGCAGTTTGCAACACAACCCCTTACTGGAACCTGGGATCTCTGCAGACCTGTATTAGGCGTTTGCTGCAAGCTTCACTAATTTCTAGAAATAACGCACTGAGCCAGACAGGGAGAAAAAAAAAAAAAAAAAAGACAGTTTCAGTCCTTTAGCCTAAGGAAAAAGGCATCAGGCTTGCAATCAGAACATCGGGAGGTCAAAATTAAGCCTGATCAGAAGAGAGAAGAATAATCCTGTTTAACAGAATTTAACAGAATTCTGCTTTACAGAATTTAATTTTCCTAAGCAAGACCTTTACTATCTCACTGCCACTCAAAGGAGACAAGTGTCAGCTTCCCACGAAAGGGGTGCCTGATGATCCTGATCTTTGCTGCATTGAGTGTCCTGGATTTGGACACTTAAGGACTCATTCTGTGTACATCTCCTGAAAAAAATATTTAAAAAAATAATAAAAAAGTGACTTGCAGCAAAATTATATCTTCTTAATACAAATAAGAGAAAGTTACCAAAGCTGCAGGTGCCAGATTGACTGTATGTATGCACCCTTGCCACAGAACCCTTATATCCTATATAGTACGAGGAATACAGCTTTTACACAAAAGGAGCACTGCCTTTTTCTACGCCTCTTTATAGCAACACATCTCTACTGCTGTTTGGTTTCTATGCAATAAAAAGCTTGACTTCCCTAGAAAATGAGCTTGCCTTTCCCATTATAGGACCAAGCCCAGACACAAGGCACACGTGCACAAAATTGAGTACCCGGCCTCTGGCCCACAAAAGAAAACATCAGTACCAGAAAAGGAGAATTTTCTTTAAATAGTTAGGAGTATGATGAATTAGGATGGTAAACACTTAAAATATTCACAGCCATTGCATATGCATGTAGTGCTCCTCCGATCTTCCCTGCTCTGCCCACCACAAGTTCACACGTAAAAACGAGACCTTAAAAATCACATAGAAGGCGGGCCATGAGGCTGCAGAAGTTAAAATAACTCGGGCCAAGAGATTCTTTTTCCAGCTAAATCTCTGACCTTCACTCTTCTCACAAAGCCCATCACCCCCACAGCAAAACGAGCAGGCAGCGCTGCTGGCTCTGACTTCAAATCTTCTCGGCTCTGAACGGCTCCATCTGACTTGTACTCTGAACTGGGTGAGGGATGGCGGCCTTGAGAAGCACACGGACAGCTTTATACGTGGCTAAAACACCTGCAGCCTGACTCTGGAAGCAGTGACACTTGTGCAGCTCCAGCTGGCAGCTCTCAGCTGTGCTCCGGCCGACCCGAGGAGGAGGGATTTTGCACAGAAAACCCAAGACGAGCACTTTACATTTACGACCCCGTAAGCACACGTGGCTGCTGCTCACGACCACAGCGCCTTTAGGTAGGCAAGGGGCGAAGCAGGAAGTGCAGCTCCTTTCCTTTCCTTGCTCCAAGGAAAGGAATTGCTGGCGGCCCCCTCTCCTCCGCACCAAGTCGCACTCTGTGTTTTGATTCGCCTGGGCTGCAAGGCAGACTCCAGGATTTTAAGTTGGAGTGAGAAAGGGGAGAAGCCAGCAGAAGCACTCGACATCTCCTACACACAGTCAGACCAGGGCTAGAGCAGTAGAAACGTGCACAGGCTGCGTTACCTGTGTCTGGGGACGCACTAAATCCCAGCGCTGCACAACAGCGACCACAGTGTAAGGCCAGACACGGGTGCCCTGCAAGAGCAGCAACATCCCTTCAAGCTGGGAAAATCAGAGGCAGAAACCAGTGTGTGATGAAAACGGCCAGAGAGCAAAGGTGGACAGCTGAAATCTCCAGGAGAACGAGGGCTCTGAAACTGGGCCTGGGCAGCCTAACGCTGACGGCAAAGGCAAAGAGGGGCTTCTCATCTCCCGGCCTTGCTGGTCATCAGCACGGCTAGGGAACGTGCCATGAGAAATACCCCCAACTGCAAACATACGCCACAGCTGAAGCAAAACCCCTCTTTCTTAACTGACAGCTTCTCTTCTAGAAAGCAGATGGCAGAATGAACGAACACATTACTTACTAGGCTCTCTTTCACTTAATGGGAAAGTCTTCAAATAAATATATATTGTTAAATATTCCTATTGAATGTAACGTGCAAGAACCCTTTATGAATCCCTCCCAAGCACCTTAACTAGATAATTCATCAGTTACTGTACTTGTATTCATACCTGAGCTGATTAATTAATAACTGAACATTAACACTGTAGAGGGAAGCCTCGTGATGCCAGCGTGACACCTCATGACAGCAGCGTTTACCCCACATATCACAGATAAAAATCTCAAGGCAGGCACAAGAAATCCTAGCATTAAATATACTATACTAACTCACATCAACAAAATAGCCGCAGGTTAGGGATCTAATTAAAGGGGATAATTTTCAAACCCTCTGCAACAGGTGTTGGAGACATTGGGCACATCAGCAACTGTGAACTTTGAAAGCCACCCTCCACACACATTTTTTTTTTAACAGCAGGTATCTCTGTAGCTACAGCAGAGCCACAGCGCTGCATGGGAAGTTCTTCACTCCAGCCACAACATCTACACACGAAGCTGCAGCTTTATGCAGAGGGGCTCCCACATGTCTTGCTGAAGGCTGATGTCTAGATCAGCCTTATGGACCAACTCAATCCTCCATTCTCTTGGTCAAGCTAAGAGCACAAACAGCAAGGTAATGGTGATAAAGCAGTGGACTGATGAGGTGAGAACAGCCTGTCCCAGGTTACACTGAACGGGCTGCGCCATCACTGACATCCACTGCTCCTCCAAGGGCTCAACTCTATCAGCTGCACAAACCAAACAAAATAGCTTTGTGGAAAGGGTCATTTTACCCTACAGGACTTAAGCAGCCCTTACGATGATTGCTGTGGAGACAGTGAACAGAGGAACCTCCAAAGATGAGGTGCTTGACAGGGCTGCGCACTAGCAAGAATAATTTACAGGAAAAATCAATGAGTAGCAAAATTACTCTGCTGACAAACTGAAGCACCATTATTAGTGCCAGGATCCACATCAGGTTATGGCATATGATAAAAAGGGGAAATAAGTCAGAATTCCTCAGAACTGTTCCTGTTTTATTTGCAGCACGGATACCTGCTCAGCACTGAGGTGCTGCCTGGTCCCTTCCACTGCCCGCAGGCGAGACAGAGCATCCTCCATCCTCTATCTGACTCCTGGCCAGCCTGCTCCACCTCCGATTTTTACAACAAGAAAACAGCCTAGGGGAACAGATAGCCCACACGTACAAAAAACATCAAGTTTGAGCTTAAGATGGAAAAATAGAGATAGGCAAAGAGATTTAGCAGAAAAGGGTGTGTGAATCCTTTCCAGGCTTGAACTCGGGCCTGAATTTGTTACTGACTGAAAGCTTGGGCGATGAAGCCGTGCGGTCTGGACCCACTTCACAGCGTGTCATTAGGCAGGAAGCAACAACCACGGCTGGCTCGCCGGGCGGCCAAGAAGCCGGAATGGGACCACGCGCACAGACACCCTTCTGTGGCACAGGGGCAACCCACAGGACAGGGGTGCTGCTTCTGCAGAAACCGAGATAGCTTTTAAGGAGAGTTAGAAGACAGAAAAACACTCATGTGGTATTTAAGGAGGACTAACTGATCAGAGAAGCACACAAAAAAACAAGAATGTACTTTTCTGCTTGTTCAAGGTCAAAAATTTCCATTAGCCATGTACTAAAACTAGAACTTTGCTGTTATGAGATGAAGGTAAGAGTTTTTCTTTTCTTTTTTTTTTTCCCCTTCCTGCTCATACTATAATCCCTCAAAAATAAAAAGCATCCATAGATTTAAATCATCATTGTCATTTTGCATATCCCAGGATTTTTGCAGCTTTCCTTTAACTGCCATTTCCTGAGCTGAAGTAGCTACGTAAAAATCTCAGCTTTCAGTAGAAAGAGAAAACTTCCATTCCTGTTACTACAGAGAAAGCCCTAACAATCTGAACCTAGAAGGTACAGACCCTAAAATTAATTTTAATTAATTTAAAATTTTAATTTAATTAATTTTAAATTTTAATTTAATTAATTTTAAAAGACCCTAAGTATCGTCTTTTTTAAAGGTCCTCATAGGATGAGGTCATGACCCCATTTAAGTCAATGTCAGGATTTAGGAGACCTCAGGTTTAGGAAACCCCCTCATGATATTTGAACCTTTTTAGCTGAAAAGGATGCTATTTAACATCTGATACTTGAAATCAACTCTACTTGTAACTAGCCGTCTACCTAAGCATCAAAGGCAGTATTTGCAGGTCTGGAGATCTTAAATATATTGTATGGGAACCATAAACACTGATGTTAGAAGTGATAAACACAAAGACCATCAATGACAGTCAAAGAAAATGGCAAGCACGTGGCACCTCCAGAAAGTAGAGGCCAGATGTCGCACAAACACATAAGGTTGTCTTAAAACAGAAGCAACTTCAGCCAATGCAACACCAGCCACAGACTGAAACCAAAAGATTTTACATTATGCATTGCACAGTGCAATTTGAAGTTTTGCAATTAAAACTACTACTGAATTTCATTTTAAAATTATACTGGTAATGGTAGTTGTGATGTAAACATTTTTTAATGAAGACACGGAATTATTATATTAAAATTCAAATTTTACTGCCTTTTTGGTTTTTTTTGAGCTTACTTTACTTAAAATGGAAAGTAGCATTCCTGGTTTTACGGCCTTCAGGTGACTAATATTACTTCTGCTGGTTAACAATACCTTGGCAGTAAATGAAGCAATGATATGATAGCTGAAGTCAAATGGACCCACTGGGATTTCAGATTATCTTTTTATACTACAGGAATAGAGCATCAGAAAACAGGGCTTCGAAGTAATGTGAGTGCATCTAACTCACAGTAACCATCAAGAGCTCTTCATAGACCTCGAGGGACAGGCTCAAGAAAGTTAAGCAGTATCATCCACACAACTAATTAAACACTGTTGGGATTAGAGCACTGAACATCCAGCCACTACCCGAGATGGAACCGCAGGCACTGCAGGAGAAAAGGCTCATGTAGGTTGCCAGGAAAGCCAAAATCTTACAGGCAAATTGCATAAACCATTCATGCCTTGTTATTTTGCCATTTCCAAGAGAAGATTCCAACCGAAGCTGCATTTTGTGCATCCACTCCCAGGTTGAAGCCTCACATATCGATACCCAAGCAGAGGGACAGGCAGTCGATTTTTGTGGCCAAGAAAAGTGAGGGGGGAGCAAGGTCTTTTCACCCACACAACTATGCCAAGTTTTATGCCCATTGCCAGCCTGGCATATCCAGCAGAAAAAAAGCTCACGTACCCATTCTGTGTCTATGGATCCTCATTTTATTTATGGTACTTTTTAAGTCACGATTGCCCAATTTCACCCAAATTCAACAAAAGAGCAGAGGACAAGAAGGCATCCATGTTCCTACCAAATGTGTAAAAACAAGAAAGCCAGGAGAGGCCAAACTGCAATCTGGAATTTTACAGGCCTGCCCTAGGAACATTAAAAGATTGTCACCCAGTTTCAATACGTGAAGATAGCTGCCCTCATGTCGTATCATCAACACAGCCTGAAAAGTCCATCAGCCTCCAGAGGCAAGTTCACAGAAAGCTTCATTAGCTCTGCTGGCCCGAAGGCTACGTGTTTGTTTAGGCACACAGAGCATCACTTCTTCAGTCTTTGCAAGCAAACAGGGCAGCAATGGGAGGGTGCCCGGAGCTGTAAAAAGGACAACGTACAACGGGCAGAAGGCAAAGCTACAGAAACCACCCACACCAAAGGCAAACCTGGCCAGCCCCACCTCAGACAACTCAGCTTGCTTTTCCTTTTAAACTCCGCTGATGCTTTCCCATGGAAATCCCTACAACACACAGCAGAGTCAATAAATTGACACACAACAGATTTTTGGAGGAGAATGCATTAGGACCAGAGTCAACCACTTCTTTTGCCTATCCAACAAAAGGATTCTAACATTTATATCTTCTCCATAAACAGATAAACATTCATATCTTCTCCATCTGGGTTGCGCTAATGTTATCTATGCTCCTAAACACTTGGTAGTCACAGCCTGGCCCTGTCCAGAAAGAGATTAGATATTTATACAAAAAACAACAATATTTGCACTCAAATTACATTACAGATTGTATAAAAAAAAATACACACCACTCTGGGACGTTAACTAAATGCTACCTGCCTGGCAGTAGGAAGGATTTCTCCCCATGGACACGATATCCATTAAAGCAGTTCTGTACCTCCTCTGCAGCACTGAAATTGGAGACCGCTGAATACGCAGCACTGGATTGCAACCCCACACTTCTAATCCCCAAACCTCTAGTAAGGGTATACATTTAGTAGCAGCACCAAAAACTAGCAAAACACAGGCCATCACCACATGGTTTGAAGAAGACGTGCACCACAAAGGCAAGGAGCCGGCAGCAAGCAAAGCACGTCCTCCCTCACAGGAGGTGCAGCTGAAGGGGCCTGAAGGGCTTCACCTGAAACAGGCTTCAGGGGCAGGAAAACCAGCTATATTTAAGCTGTTCCTGAAGGACATGCTGCTAACAGCTTCTCAGGAACGTGACAGTCGCCTGGTCCCCACGCCATTGAAATGAAGAGCCACCTCTTCCTGACCAGATCACACCCACAAGCAGCGCAGCGAGACCTCGCTGCAGGCAGGGCACAACTAAGCTACAGCATCTCCAGGAGGGCACCAAGATTACTCAAGAGGCAACTGATTCACATCCACGTGTGTTTCCTTGGGAGCCTGAAGCATTCCAAAGCATTACACACCTTTCCACTCACCACTCCCTGTGCAAAAACGGGGAGGAGGGCTAGACTGTGCAGACACCCCAGAGCCAAATCTCGCCCACAGGCCACTCCTGACTGCAAGTCCCCTTGGCTTCAACAGCATCAAATCAGGACTACATGGCATTTTCCTCTGCCTTGCTCTCCAGGGGAACGTGTCGGCCCTTGCACATATTTACTCTCAACCATGCCTGCCCTGCTCAGGGGCACAATTTGACATGTAACACACCGAGCAGCTCAACCCCCAGCACCTGAGCTACCATAATCACTACAGGCAATACCACCAATCCAATTTTTACTAGGTTGACTTTTTAAAGATGCATATTTGGCTCAAGACAATCGCGGAGCATCCACTGCAACGGCCAACCTTGCAGGACAAGATGAGCGAGTAATTCCACAGAGCAAGCATTTTCCGGAGCTGTGCTGCTCAGCATCAGGCTCCTACCAGAAAACATTAAAACAGCAAAGGCAGATACAACAACCCACAGTTAGAAGCCAGCACAACCCGCATCGACTCCGCCAGGTTGCTGGAGAGCCCGGTAGAAGGCACGCGAGGCTGCTCCTCCAGCACAGGTGTGCAAATAGGCAGGGAGCAGCAGGACTGCCTAGTTCACAGATGATCTGCTCAAACGAGCAGGCCGAAAGGGGTCCGAGCACCGCCTGCTGCGCTTGTAAAGCCTCCACAAGCTCATGGCACCCAGAAAAGCGCTCATAATTAATTAATAATAAAAACATTGCACCTAAAAATCTCCTTTTGTTTAGGCGCTGCTTTACCGCCCGCCACACAGCCCCACGGGGCGTTCGGCAGCCCACACGGCAGCGCCACAAGCACTCGGGGGCCGCGGCGCAGCAGCCAGCGATATCCCCGTGCTCCTAGGAGACCCGCAGGGAAACGCCGCGACGCCTCGGCTCCGCCGCGGGAAAGTCTCCACGAAAAGCGTTTGTGCCTTAAAACAAAACAACAACAAATAATAATGAAAAATTAAATATCCGAACATATTCGCATTCCCTCGGCACAGGTGGCAGCCCGCGGCTGCTCCTCCCCATGCTCCCAGCCCAACAGGTAGCACACACAACATGCACAGAGGAATAAACAGCAAATATTAATGCTAGCGGCAACAGTAATACCAAGTAACCGTGCCCACGCTCCCCGCAGAGCCCTCAGCATCCCGGCGCCGCAGGGTCCCGCCGCGGCCCTACCTGGCGGCGGGCGCAGGGCTCCCGGCGCCGCGGAAGTGCCGCCCGCCCCCGCGCCGCGGCGGAGCAGGCGCCGGCCCTCGGCTCGGCCCCGGTCGCCGCTCCGCGAGGAGGCCCCGTTACCTGCGGCGGCTCCCGGCGCTGCCCGGGCGGCGGCGGCGCCCGGTGGGGTCGGGATCGGGGCCGGCCCTGCGGCGCGGAGGGGCGGAGGCGCCGCTCCTCCATCTTGGGGAGGGGGCGCGGCCGCCGCGCGGCGGAGCCGCCGGCATGGCCCGGAGCGCGGCCGCCCCTCGTCACGGGCCGAGCCGGGCTGGAGCGGGCCGCAGAGGACAGCGCGTCAGCCCAGGACGGGCGCGGGGTGCGCCCCCTCGTTTATTAATAAACAGTGCTGAGCTTTTGTCTCTGCTTTCCCTTCATCCTTATTATTATTTAATCCTTCCCCCCGCCGACTCCTGTTTGCCTGGTGACTTGCCCTGATGCCGCCTTCCCTGGAAGGCCAGCAGTGCAGCCGGGGGAAGGCCGAGGCACCCCTGCACAGAGGAGGAAGACGCCCAGTTTTTCCCTAGGGTGCGCAAGGTTGAGCCCGGCCTCCCACCACCTTCCTGTTGGGCCCTGGTGCCATCATGGCCGCTCAAGTGCAGCGTTTTGGGGTTCTCATTAGGAATTGAGCGCTTCCCACGGCAGCCACGCGCACAAGGGGTTGCTGCAGCTGGAGAAGGGCAGAGCGTGGCACCTCTCCTCTGCTCTTCTCGAGCACCCCTGGCCAGGTGTCCTCTATCTGCTGTCCTTCTGGTTCCTCCTTTCTTCTATAAGGATTAGATGCCTGATCAGCTGGCAAAGCCTTGCACCCTAGTGAAAACACCTCTGTCTAAAGCCTATGTAGAAGTACCCATACCTTACTCAGCACCGCTTTTCAATAATATGTTCAGCATTTCTTTCTCTTTGATGTTGCTCTACCCCGTTTCATCCTCATTCACATTCTCTGCTGAGCAACGACAGCACATTTGCAGTCAGAACATGCAGAAATTGTTTCTTTCTTTGCTTCTTACAATCGCACTCCAAAATAATTGGCCTGTTTCTGCATGGCAGAAGAACCTTTTCAACTCAAGACCAGAGCCCACGTTCCACAGACAAGAGCTGGGTTAAGCTGGCCTCTCGCAGCATCATTTCAAGCAAGCAGTTTCGTTTTCAAGTGAGATAAAATAGGAAGAGCTTTGAATTTCAAACTTCAACCATGAAGATTTTGTGCTAAGTTGCACAAGCCTGTTAAGGTTGGTACCCATATGCTTTGCAGGGTTGCAAGATCCTAATTTTACTAACTGTAAAAGCACCAGATGGGTCTGCACAAGATCTTTTGCGTCTTCTGCAAGAGGGAACATTCACTGGTATGCCCAGAGCCAGCAGCTTTTCAGTGAGCTGCTCAAGTGTGCAAAAATGTAGCTTAGTGTGGCACAGGCTTGGGGAGACAAGGCCTCTGCTCGTCCTGCAAGGAGGTGCATCCCACCAGCTCAGTGACGACAGCATTAGCGAGAGAATCAGAGCGGGAACTCTGCTTCCCTTTCCTCTCCTCACACGGGAGGAGCTGATCCAGTGCCCCCGACGCTCACAAACAGCCCACTCACAGTCTGTAAACTCCAGAAATGCTCCATGGCGGAGGAAGAGCACAAGAAAGTGGGTTTGCTGCAGATGGTTGAGCTAGGACGGCATTTTTGTGCTGAGCCAGGTCTTGCCTTTCACTGATGAGCTGATGAGCTAATAGGCTTAAGGCTGATGAAGTAAGGGGCTTAGCGCGCTGTAACTCTACCTGAAGACCTCTAAAGCCGCAAACTGTAGCCACCTGCGTGAATGCTGATCTGGTTACTTCCATCTGCCTTTCCACAATGAGTGCAGTTATTTGGCCAGACAAAAAGCCCCGGGCAGCTGTCATCACCCGAGGGAACATCCCGGGGCACTTTGGCACCTGCCTCTCACATGCGCCCCACGTGGCCCCACGGATGACTGGGGCACTGAGAGGCCATAGTTGGGTTACCAGAACTTTGTGAGGTTTTGTTACACTTATTGAAGAACAATCCCTCTTGCTTCTTAAAAAACGTAAAAGAGAATAATGTAAAAATAAAAAATAAATAGGATTTTTTTGAGGGGAGGGGGGAAAGTTCTGCCAACACTGCGAAAGAGTGTTTTTTTTTTTTTTTTTTTTTTCTAATTGGTCAGTTTTCATTTTTGGAGGTCACTAGGAGGCGAGTTCCCCTTCTTGGCCATGTTTGCCCAGCTTTGTCAGTTGTTCTTACGGGGTATTTCTGCTACCAGGTTTGGGTAAAGCCTCTGCCTGCACAAATTATATCCATGTAGGTTATTACAAGCTTCTCTCTCCCACCTGTGGCAGCATCAGGAATTCTAACAACAGCACACAACGTGAGAAGAGCATAGTATAAACCTTTATTTCTCTCCTTAAAGTGTGCTATCCTTCAGAATGTTATTCCTCAGAGGAATACTCTTTCCGTATTCAAAACACTGCTATTACAGTATGTCCCTATATCAGTAGCTGAATTTCTTTCCACTTGTGCATCACCACATTAATAAGGCGCACCGGTGATTTTGCTGTGAGTTGTCACAGATAACAGTATTACCTCCCCTCGAAGTGTTGTAATTTAGCAACGTTGCTGCCTACCACATTTCCCATTTAAGTGCCCGGCTTTCTCAACCTTTGCAGAAATGTTGGTGTTACGCTGATGGCTTCCTAATGGCTGGGGTTGTAGTTTTTCTCAGGGTCTTATCTCCAATAAATAAAAAGATGCTCTTTTGTAATTGCTATTAATTAGCCTCCATTAATTTTTACCTTCATGACATGAAGCAAAGTCACTTTTAACCCCTGCTTGAGCTTTACCTGCCCCATATATTTCAAGACAGCATCAGCATGCACTGTAGGATTTTACGCTGTCTTCAGTAGGATTTTGTACTGGGACACCTGACATTGGGTAAAAACACACTAAAATATGACCTTGGAGAGTTGTTTGGTCTTGCTGAGCTGACATAACTGAAAAGTACAGTTTCCTCATCCAAACATGGCCCATCTGCTTCTGGGCTTCTTTCAACTTCTTTCCTTCCTTGCTAACTGTTTCTATCTCTCTGCACTGATTTAATGTATCTCTCAGGATCTATAGGGCTGGAGCGTGCACAGGAGCCACAGCAATAGGCACGGCAGGTGTCGCCACCATACCGGTAATGGTGCTTCTGTTCTCATCTAGGGATTTTAGATGTCCTGTCTGCTCCTGTAGTTATCAAATGAACTTGCCAGCCCCTATATAACGTGATGTTCATAGGCTCGATCTTCCTTGCATTTCTTTGTAAAACCAATCTTTCAGGAGTTCTGGTTTCAGATAACTCCTTTCATTTAAGTGGATAGATACTTGTTAGGTATATGTTTTTAGCCTGGACAATGTTGTTTTCTACAGTTATGTGAATTTTTTTCTTTCTAGTCTTTTTTTTTTTTTCATGTGATCTTTTAAAAATCTTTTACTGATTTTATTCTATGTGTAGCTCTTCTCTTTTGGTAATTTCAGAATATTTTTTGTGAAAAAGTTCAAGATTTTAGCTGGATCCTCAGAGGAGACTGCTCCCTTTGATGTCTGATTCAGAGTGTTAATAAAATGATGGCACCTGATTTCCTCAAGCTCCCTTATTATTATTACCAGTGAGAGAGATGTATTTCATTTTCTTGCATTCGCATGTTTGCATAAGTCCTTTGGGATATACAGATGCCATAATATTAGGTCACCGCAAAAGAAATCAAATTATTTGTATCCCAAGAAATATTTGCATTGGTTTTACTTCACTATTTCTGTCTCTTTAAATATTTGTTTAGTATTCTCACAATTTCAAGTCACGATATCCAGCAGTTATTTTACCTTTTACATCACTGCTTAAATTAAGAGGCATATTAATTTAAGTACTCTGACTGCTCTTGACTGTCGGCAATATGGGTACTTAATTCAGTGTTTTTAAGTGTATTTTAATTAAAGATATAGTGGGGACTGACCTTCTGGAGAGCAGCTCTGCAGAGAAGGACCTGGGTGTCATGGTGGACGACAAGTTGACCATGAGACAGCAGTGTGCCCTTGTGGCCAAGAAGGCCAATGGGATCCTGGGGTGCGCTAAGAAGAGCGTCTCCAGCAGGTCAAGGGAGGTGATCCTGCCCCTCTACTCAGCCCTGGTGAGGCCACATCTGGAGTATTGTGTCCAGTTCTGGGCCCCACAGTACAAGAGGGATGTGGAGCTGCTGGAGAGAGTCCAGCACAGGGCTACAAGAATGATCAGGGGCCTGGAACATCTGCCCTATGAGGAGAGGCTGAGGGAGCTGGGCCTGTTCAGCCTGGAGAAGAGAAGGCTGAGAGGGGATCTGATCAGTGTATATAAATACCTCAAGGGAGGCAGTGAGGAGGATGGTGCTGGCCTCTTTTCACTGGTGGCCACTGACAGAACTAGAAGAAATGGCCACAAACTGAAGCATCAAAAGTTCCACAGGAACTTAAGGAAAAAAAAATTAACAGTGAGGGTGACAGAGCACTGGAACAGGCTGCCCAGAGAGGTTGTGGAGTCTCCTTCTCTGGAGATCTTTCAAACCCGCTTGGACGCAGTCCTGTGCCACGTGCTCTAGGTGACCCTGCGTGTGCAGGGGGATTGGATTAGATGACCTCCAGAGGTCCCTTCCAACCTTAAGCATTCTACGAAAAGAAATTGGGAGTCTGATATTTAAAGAAGTGAAAGCAGAACTGGAGCTTCCTGAAAGTGCTTTCTGAGGAAACGAATTAACCCTTGGTGTTTTGTTGTTTAACCAAAGGCACCTAGCTCTCCTTTAAATCAATGGAAAAAGGCATCTACCTCAGGGCTCGCAGTTGTTGCAATGAGGGGAAATTGATTAAGTATTCTGACTATTTTAGAGTGCAGTTTAAGACAATAAATGCAAGTCGCACACTTTGTGAAAGATGTTAATCAAAAACTGAGATCATCAAACAACTACCTACCTACCCTCTGGCAGAGGCCAGCAAGGCCTCAGCAGCTGCTTCAGATCTGTTATCTGGCATGACGATACAATTACATACTGTAGCCGTCCAAATACGCTACTCCCACTACTCGTTTTGCTGGCTTTACATTATATTGTCACTCATAAGCCACTTGCAGGACACAAGACTCGCTCCATACAGGTTAGTGACACAGGAGGTTGCTGGTGCAGTGTAAGGCCGACGGTCACAGAAGGAACTCCAGGACAAAAAGACAAACCGGCGGTGTCGTCGGTCTGATCAGTCTTGGCTCCCTACGCAAGGGTTTGGACCAGACTGCCATGCCCAGCCCAAGGACCAGAGCCTACACCTCTCACCTGCCAAGCAAACACACTCACCTCTAGGGCCAGTTTCATGGTTGCCCCTGTTTGGGGCAAGGAACAAGTCAGACAACATGGAGCAGCTTCCAGGAAGGAATCTGAGGCCTTTCCCCTCAGCCAGCAACACTGGCTTCACCTGAAAGCCCCATTTCAAACCTCTTCTCACAGAAGAAGTGAACAGACTCCCAGTTTCCTCTGTCCTTGGAGTTTTCCTCTTTGCCAAGGTAGAGCACAGGCTGGTGCTGCTATTGTTTTGCCCAGGCTCTCTGTAAGCAGCTACTCAAGTAGCAGCGAGGCCCTGGCTGGCTGAAGCCATGCCAAGGGGTCAGATTGCCATCATCATCATCATCATCCCTTCCCTTCCTGGCCTTTTATCCTTCCACTATCCACCCACAGCATCTTCCATGTGGCCTTCTGAGCTAGAGGAGTCCTGCAGCTCCCTTGTGCCCAGTACCAAGAAGAAAGGTGGAGAGGGGAAAGGGAAGAAACAGCAACTAGCAGCATTTTGACACTTCAAATCTTAGCCCAGCAGTCTACACATTTTTACACTCAAGTGATTTTACCAACATCAGACCCCTCTCTCTCTATATAAATATATATATATATATCTACACATACACACACACACACACACATATATTAACTCCAGAAAAAAAAGGCATTTTCAAAGCCTTGAACTAGAGACCCAAGACAAAATGAATAAATAAATTTAGGCTCTCTTAAGTCCTAGGAAAGCAGGTGCCAGCTATCTGCACCACTCTAATCTTTCTAAAGAGTGAGCTTGTGAAGTTGTAATTGAATACAGGCACTGACAGAGCTTTTTTATTTCCATGCTTCCTTTCCACATCAGTGCTCTAACCTTTACCTTTGAAATTTAGTTGACAGAGTTTCCATTTTTACATCATCGTGATACAGCTTGGTACTTTGTACACCTATAAAATGACAGCTTCTAAGACTGATTACACAGTTCTCTGAGTAAGAAAGCCTGTTTGGTCTTTTGCCTGGTCAGTTAGACCTTGAACTGCTTAAGCTTTGCACAACAATTTATAATAGCCTTCTGTTTCTAAAACCTCACTGGAAATACCAATTGTGTTTTTATCCGCAGCTCTTACAGGCAGGTTAACAAACATAAAGCAAGTTAGAGCCCCACCTAAGTGTGCACTGCCATGCACCTGCCTGACCATATAAAAACTTCCGAAGCTAAAACAGGGCTCTGCAAGAGCCACGGCTGTCAATGACAATGGGGGCGGGGGAGGGGAGAGAAGGAAAACAAGAGTTAAGAAAATTAAAAAATAAAATCAGTATTTATTATGAGATACTATAATGCATAACAAAACAAAAATGACTTAAAAAAAGTAATTTAAACCACATCCTATATTTATGAATTGTATTCAGTTCTTTTTCCTCCCACTTTAATATCAGAATTTGCTATTGTATTTATGTACACCATTGAAAATTGTTTAAGGAGTGATTCAAGAATCCATGCAGATGAGGGGAGCGGAGCCTTAGCTTGAAATGAAGACATTCCAGTGGAAGTCAGGAACAGAGAAATCGCTAGGACTGAAAATTTACACAAGCCTATAAACTGAGCATGTAAAACTTAGTAAAACCATGAAGAAAACACTTAAAATGAGAAATACAAGCCTTTTTCCTTTTATAATACCACATCGAAGTGACACAGGACACCCCAGTGATCACTAGGAAATCTGCCACAGTCCAGTTTTTCCAACCCAATTAGGTCCATGCTCCGTGGGACAATGTGCCCCCCAGGAGGCGGGGGCTGGAGGTAGAGCCGGTCGAAGCGCAGCCTGCACGTGTACGCCGCGGCCAGGTTGCTGTTGCTGCTTGTGTCCCACGTATAACGGCAGTGCTTGGGCTTACCCAAAAACTCCCAGACATCCACAATGCTGCTAGGTAAGCCACCTAGTTTATTAACCTGGAAGAGAAAGCAAAAAAAAAACAAAGTAAACAACAAAAAACCACAACAGTGAATTCACAAATACTTTTTAAAGTGAAACGCAAAATCTTATCTTTCCCCTCCACTCCTGCAGAACATGCGCTGTGGAAAACAAAGATTTTAGAGGCCTATCTCCCGTGTTTCATGGGAGATTTAGAAACATGACTAATTCCTGCAGTACTTCCTAAATGAAAACATGCTATAAAATTGCAACTTTGTACTTTCAAGGTTTTGGGGTCAGCATTGTGTTCTCTAAAGCCATGCCATTTCAGTTCATCCTGATGGAGATTTACCACAGAAAATAAATAAATTTACCTTCTAGTAAATACACAAATTTCACTTTGAACATCACCAGCCAAAGTGACTTTAAATTTTGAATGTCTCCATGATAGTGGGAATAATTTAGATTTCTAAGATCTCTTTCTCCAAAGCACATACTCTTTTGTTCGTGTGACTAGCTTCTCTGTAAAGGCAGTGCCCAAGCTGAGCAAATGAAGACCAGGTTCTCAAAATATTCTGGAAGTTGAAACCCCATTAATTCTGCCCACGTCTTCTGAGAAACAAATATCGCTGACAAAGCATTTTGTGGTGTGTGCAGGAAAAACACAGATTTTTGTCTCAAAATAATTAGGTTGCTGACTTATTTACCTCACTGTCTCTGAGGTTTGTATCCCCTCCAAATATAACAGTGGTGGACTCTGATTCCTTCTGCATTTTTTTAAACACTATTTGCAGTTGCTTCATCCGCTCCTTTGAGTGATCTTTAGTGCTTTCTAGATGAGAGGTCATAAGGCAGAGTTCATTGCCAGCCACAGTCACCTGTGCATGAAACAAAGCAGCAACATTGCATTCCACACCAGGACGAGAAAGCCAAAGACAAAGCAAAGAACGATCATAAAGCAAACTGCTCTGCCACAGCTCTGGTTAATATTGGTATTAAATCGGAGCAAAATGGCTTACAGGTGGCCAGCAGGCTTCTCATTCTGCTGTTTGATGTTTGACAATGAGGTATGAGCTCACGCGTTTGGAGTAAAATTGCTTGTGTTCGGTTTGAGACTGCCACCCACAGAGGTCAGTCCAGCCTTTTGGGGGATGTTTTCTGAAGGCAGACAAGCAGCTATTTAGCACCTACTGACTTACATGCACAACCAAAAGGTTCCTCATCATGGATGTTGTTGGAAAAGGTACAATCTCTTGTTTTACTAACTTCACTCTAGAGTTCTTCAACATTATAGCAGTGAAATAACCGTCTATGTTACCTAAGGAACAGGGAAAGAAAAGGTCCGGGAAAGGTCGTCAGTTGCACCCTAAGGAACTCGCAGTTCTGACTGAGATTTTTTCACTATGATCTGGGAGAATTGTGCTCATTTGCAAGATGTGCAAACTCGTTAGTTCGGAGTTTCTCAGTAAGGGTGAGAAGTCTTCAGATTTTTTTTTTTAATCCAAAAGTTTAAGAAACTACTTATGTAGGACTTTATTTTGGCCAATCTCGCAATCAGTCTTGAAAAATAAAAATAGGAAGCCACCACTCACATGGATATTGATGGATATTTTTGCATTAAACTATATCCTAGTATCAAAACAGAAAGTAGTTTAATTGCATCTTTCTTCATTTTACCCTTTTACTTCCTATGAAGTTTTGGCAAGGGAGACCAAATAAAATGGAAGTTTTTTTTTTTTTCTAGTTTCTGTCTCATAAAATTAGTGTTTATTTCTTACCTGGGATAATTGTGTAATTGCCTGCTCTCTTCTGTAGATAACACAGGTACGGTGGTATGACCTCCTGTAAAAACACCACGTCTGGACTGTATCTGAAATCAGCAAGACAAGGTTTTTAATTAAACACTGGAAGCTGACACTGTCACACCTGATGCCAAATAGAACAGGGTCAGAGATGTCAGATGCACTTTTTTTTCTTGTCTTCCCAGGTAGCATAAGAATCTTTTAAAAACAAACAAACCCACTCTATCTACTAGCATGTAAACACACTTCCATTAGTGAAGGGAGAAAACAATGATTATTACTGCCACAGTAATAAAAGGTAAGAAGCTGAGACCTGTGCAGTCGTATGTAGGTGAGATACTCAACGGGCTGAAAAGCAAGCTCTGGAACACGTTTTGCATGGTCTCCAGCAGGTTCCAAGCCCACCTCGTTCGTTGCAGTAACCTACTGTTTGTCCCCTCCGGTCCCAGCCTTGCCAAACTTCTGCTTCCTAGCGGGCTGCCATCAGCAAAGCCCCTACTTACACTGCACTGCTGAATAGACTGCTCTAAGCAAGTGAAGGGCAAACCTAAGGGCTTATCTCTACAGGAAAAATGAAATCGCCCCAGTTTAATAACATCAATTTAAAAACGATTTAGTTAAGGGCTTTCTATTGGCTTAAGAGGAACTAAAATTAACACATTTTAAATGCAGTTTAATTTATGCTAATGAATTAGTGCATTAAGCTAAACTAATTTATGTAATTGTTAAACTGTTTAAATATATATTTTTTTTTCATGGAAGACTTCCAATGGTATAACCATAGAAGGTGATCGATGCTGCAGTTTTACTCTCCTTACAGATTCTCTTGTTTTTACCTTAACTTGCACTTTTTCATTTTTGATAACCAAAAAACAGTAATGTCAAAAGAACCACTTTTTTCATATATGTCATACAGTTTGTTCTAGAGTGAAGTTATTTACCCGATTCCAGCAGAATGAGTAAGTCTCTGAGCTTTTATCCCCTTCTTACGCACAGAATGAAAGTGTGCTCTCGCTATATGATTGCAATTTGGTATTAACAGCATTATTCTTTCCAAAGAGCATTTTAGAAGTAGCCATTGTAAGATAATTTAACTTCTGTGATGTGGCACAGACCTCTTCCTGTCAGTACCTCAGGTTTTATTCATCTATTTTAGGATTTATAGATCTAGAACTGTTTAATCTCGTGTTGAGATGATTTGGGCACCAATACTTTGTTGGTGCCTAAAGCAAGGAGATTGCTTTCTCCTTTGAAGACAGGTACACGACAACTTAGAGATGAAAGCATGCTTACAATGCCAGGTATGAACAGACTCCTCGAGCTCGGTCTTGCTGATTTCCTAAATCAAGGCCATCGATGTTCCAGGTGAGTAGTGAGAAGCTGCTGTCATCTTCTGGTTGCCTTGGGTCTGCGCCATTGACGCCGGTATTACTAGTAGTTGCATCTGTTGTCAGGTCAACACTAAAAAGATATTATATTTGTTTGTCAACATCATAATACGATTCCCCCTTCGATTACTTCCCTTACCTTCTAAAATAAAACTTTTTTTTTTTTTGACTCCTCACAACTTCCAAGTGGCTGACCAATACCTTTCCAACAAAGGAGCTACCGTAAATTGATCCCTTACTCAAAGAAAGGCATCAGCGGTAACATACAGATCTCAGTCGGGCAGAGGCTTCACACTTGGGTGAAGTGCACTACACACACAGGACAACATGTGCCGTTCACATGTACCATTCCAACTCGAGTTCACGTGATGGAAACCAACGTAACTCAATGGACTTGTGCAATTCAACCTTTTCCCTATTTGAGCCTTTGGACAGGGGCTCTATATAGCAATTTCTCAAAGACGTACCAATATATCAGAAGCAAACAACTGCAGCCAGGACTTGCTTTTGCATGCCCAGCATGGCTCAGCTCTCCAAAAAAACCTCACTGCTCTACCCACTGTGGCCCTACACGTGCTAACTCACTGTGTAACAGAGCTGCTTTTTTCAGTGCTGCCAAGTTACGAGCACCCGTCTAGTCCCTGCTCTGGGACCGTATTGCTAAGGCAAAACAGACTCTACCTGCTAAAGCATCATCCGATGAGAACTCCTTCAGTAAAGGGACAGTCCATAGCAAAACACGTTAACTCGTACAGATAAGACTGGACTAGCTGCTTTGGCAAAGTTGTAATAATAGAGTTTTGCTTTTAAGCGTCATATACATTGTATATACACATGCAGATAAGGCCTTGAACCAAAAGATATTTGTCCCTAGAATTTAGCACTGTTTTCACGCTTGATGCTGCACAAAAATAAAAAGGTACCACTACACATAAAGGAAACTGAACAGAAAAAGATGGGCCAAAAAAGGAGGAGAGGCCAAAGGATATTGAAATAACTAAGAATTATTAGTTCTGAAATTTCCCTACCATGGTAACATTTTGTATATGAACTGCAATCTGAAGGAATGTGAGATGAAATATAAGTGCATATATAGACACCAAGCAGTGTGAAAAGAGCAGTCAAAACAAGGGTATTTTTTTTCCTCTCAGAGTGATGGAGGATACTTGGTGTATTAAGCGTGGTCAAGACTACTGCAGGCACTGTCTGCTAGAAAAATGAAATCCACAAATGCCAGAGAAATAAAATTGCCTAATACTGACCCTGTCAACTACAAAAGCAAAAGTGTAATTGTAACCCAGGTTTTTTCTATGCTAGCACCACTACTACTGCTTACCAGCAACGGCCCAGAATTGGTGCTAGCCAAACTGCAAACAAACAAAACGTTACATTTCTCCAGCAGTATTAAAACATCGGCAGTCCTTCCTTACTACAGACCTCACCTGCACGTGCCCCAGGTGCAGCCCTGCGTACGCGGGCGGCAGGCGCCGCATCAGGCCTACGCGCTGCACCAGCACGCGCTTATACACGTGCACACACACATATACACACACATATATATACACACACACATATATATACACACACACGAGTATCCTAGGCAGATGCCCGGGGAGGGGGGCGACGCTTCTCCCACTCACCAGGCGCTGGGCTCGGCCTCCCGCCGCGGCGGCTCGAAGTAGGCGT
This sequence comes from Tinamus guttatus, assembly GCF_059628265.1. Classification (NCBI taxonomy): domain Eukaryota; kingdom Metazoa; phylum Chordata; class Aves; order Tinamiformes; family Tinamidae; genus Tinamus; species Tinamus guttatus. The sequence goes on from NW_028289031.1 coordinate 2,896,849, forward strand.
TCAGCGCGCCCTGAAACACAGCGCGGCCGCCGTGGGAAGGGGCCCGGGCCCGGCCCGCCACGGGAAGGGCCCCGGCCCCGCACGCACCTGCAGCTCCCAGCCGTGCTCGGCCAGGTAGCGCCGCGCCAGCGCCTCCTCGCTGCCCGTGATGGCGGCGAACTGGGCGCACAGCCCCCGCCGCCGCTTGGCGCGGCCCGCCGCCCACTCCCCTGCGTCCCCAGCCTCCTCGTCCTCCTCGTGCTCCGTGCCCCCGGGCCGGCGCCGCGGCGGCTCCCTGACGTCCTCGTCCCCATCCTCCTGCCCGCGGCGAGGCGGCAGCTCCGGGCCGCTCTCCCCCGCTGCCGCTGCTGCAGCCGCCTCCATGGCGCAGCGGCGTCACGGCGCGGCGGAAGCCGGCGGGACGCTCCACCCCGGCCCGCCCCGGCCCGGCCCGCCCCGGCGCGCTCCGCTCGGCTGCTCTCGCTGTCGCTCTCGCTGTCGCCGTCGCCGTGGAAGGTGACCCCGCGGCGCCATGGGCATCACACGGGAGGCGCTGCGCGACGCCATGCGCTACATGCTGGAGTCGCAGGGCTTCGACCGCGTGCTCCGCAAGGTACGCGCGGCCGCGCCGAGCGGGGCCCCGTGCGGGCGCTGCCGACCGTCCCCGGCACTAACGGTTTGGGGGTGCCCCCCGCCGGGAGGCGGGACGCGGCACAAAATAACCTTGTTGCTCGGGGGCCTTCTCAAAGCTCGGTGAGGGCGAGGGTTTCGCTGAAGAGCAAAACCGATGGGTAATAATAAACCGGCAGCATTCGCTTCGTAATGCCCCGTGGGCCAGCTAACCTGCACACGCTTCTCTTTTTTAAATGATTTTTTACCCTGTCATCATCATTTAAAATTGCGAAAAGGCAGCTCAGGCCTCATGTTGCCTCAGGCCGGGGGCAGAAGCGCTCCTAGGTGCGAGCCCTTGGGGAAGGTCGCGTGTGAGGAGACCGCCGGGTGCGGTAGCGCTCCCACCGCTGTCACCATCTCCAGCCCAGCCATGGCCCCCTGTCTTGTGCTCATCACAGCAAGCGCAATGACCCGCTCCCTGAGGACACGAGGGTTCAAACTCCATGTAGAGCCTGGAGCTTTAGAGCTCCGTCACGAGACTTCGTTCCTGGCTTAATTCAAGCGTGGTATTTGTACAGTAGAAATTGTTACAAATGTCATGCCCACGTTTCCACTGTAACAGCTTTAAAAGTACTAGTTGTAGGACTGAATATATGGATGCATTTATCCCAGTTTTGCATCTATAGTGCTCCTAATCAGAGAAACTTGAGCAGAAGATTTTAGATACCGAAATATGACGACTTCTCAGTTTCAGAAGAATCTGTTTTCTTGGGTTGCTTACAAGGGGAAGCATGGTAGCAGAAATGTACTGTAATTTTGTCACACACCCATGGGCTGTGATAAAGGTTCAACACAAGTTACAGTTCTGTAAGACGCAGTGTGGTATAACATTGGATACCTCTACTGAGCCACATGAATTTCAATACAGAAAGGTCAGTGTTCATTTCAAGATAGTGATTTTTTCCCAACATGTAGATTAGGTTGCTGTTGTAGTAAGATTAATCAACTAACGTCGATCTTTATTTGTGAGCTGACACATTCACCTTTGTAACTATGGTACGCACAGATCGTCCAAACACTGCTGTGTTGCAGATTAAAGCAAGTGGCAAAGTAACGAACAAACTCTACGCAGCTCCTGAGAGCTTAGCAAGTATTAGTTTTATTAAACTGTCAGTATAAATATTTATCTGTACCAGAATTACAAATTTTTTTCGAAGGCATGAACCTTAAGCTCAGAGTTTATGGAAAGATCTAATGTGACAGCTGAACTTTAATGTTTTTAAGTCTTTTAATTTTTCTCATGAGTCCAAAATTGTAACAAGGTTCACTTTCAACTTGATACAGGGCAGTCTCTGGAGTTGGTACTGTCACTAGTAAGCTTTTAATTTCTCTTTTGGACATACAGGTTAAACTTGTTTCCGCAACCCCGGGGAAACTTGTGTGCGAGCTGAAAGTGGAGGAGGAGCACACGAACCGAGGCGGCACGCTACACGGGGGGCTCACGGCCACGCTTGTGGACGTGGTGTCAACAGCAGCACTGATGAACACAGAAAGAGCAGTGCCCGGGGTCAGCGTGGACATGAACATCACGTAGGTACCCACCATGCTTGCTGCAACACATCAGCTTTCCTTTTACTCGCAAGGTATCCAATCCAGGCTATTCCTTTCTACGCAAGACCACCTGCTTTGGCAGTTTTTCTTCTTTGGTTTCAGAAGACTTGTTTCAATAAATTAAGGGGAGGTTGCATTTGAGGATACTGCCAGTTGCGTGGAAAAATGAGTTGGGCTTGTTCTTACTCTGCTCCTGCTTTGAGAGGCAGCAGCCCTTTGTTCACAGGATGCTGAAGGGGTGTGAAGGGTGGTAGAGTGTAGGCTTACCCAAGTGTCTCAACTTCTCTCTTAACACTTGAAGATACTTCAGAGAGTATCCTCAAGGACCAAGATCGAGGATAAGAGGCTTTCTTTTTAGAATTAGTCCATAAAATACTAAAACAGGAAACATTTTAGCTCCGTTGTATGCTGGAATGTGGTAAATCAAAGATTGGTTCAGAATTGCTCACTGGGAAAAGATTTTAGTGTGCTTTAAAGCTAGATTTATATATATCAAGAACAATTCAGTAATATGTTTTAAAGTCCTTTTTTCTTAAACTTGTTCTGAAGTCTTCTTTGATCATACTATTACAGCTTATCAGCTTTGCTTGATAACTCTTAATGAAGAGATTATAACTGCTTGGAACAAAAGTAATCCTACTTGAAAAAATTAATGCTGAGCTTTAAAAAAAATCTGGGAAAAGTAACCTCTCCTCAAAACTGACTTAAAAAAAAAAAAAAAAAAAAACCTCTCTGAAAGCATGTAAGAGAGATCTGTGCATCTATACCAAGTTCTTACTACCCTGCACCTCCTGATTTCTGCACTGGTAGGGTGTGTTCAGAGCATATGAACAAGCTTTCTTCTGCTTTTGTGATGAGAAAATTATTTGAAATGAAATCCCAAAGTATATATACTCCCACCCTCAAGTACATAAGGGCTGAAATCCTTAGGATTGTTCCCTCTGGAGGCAATCCAAAATGATTCCAAGCAGCATTCAAGTTCAGGAAGCTTCACCTTCAGCAAGGCCAAAAACTCTGCTCAACCCCCAACCATTCCTGCTTTCCAAGAACAAGTGGTACTGGATATCAAATATTACTAGAGTACATTTTTTTTTTCCCTTTTGGGGAAGAAAGCTTCTTAAAAAGTTGTCACAGGAAAGCTATTTCAGGAACACAAAGAAAAGAAAAGCAGAGTTTTTTTGTTGTTTTTTTGTTTTGTTTTGTTTTTTAAATTTGATCACAAGAGGATCAGCAGCAGGTTCTGAGAAAGGAAAGGGGCTGAAATCCCACCCACTAATGGGGGTAGTGCTGCATTGGCTTCAGCCTTGACTGAGGATGCTTCTGAAATGGTATCATGGGAAGAATGGATTGGTTGAGGAAGTTTATCTCCAGAAGAGATAGTTATATCCTCTCCTGCATAACTGCAGCACTTAAAAATTGCTGCCTTAACTCCAATCATGGCTGGATCATACTCATCCCGATTCTCTCCAGACTTTTTGGTGGAATTTCTTCCCATTCCCTGGAGAGAGTGTATTTTAGAAGCATACTCACCCACTCATGTAAATAAAAAAGTTATCTAATAAGTGGAAACTGAGTTAAATCAGGAAAGCTTGAAGGCCTCCCAGATTTCCATGACTTCTCTAACATGACTGCAAGAGAAACATGAAAATCAATTAATGTGTGGTTGGCTTCTGTAAAAGAAATGACCTTCTGGAGCTTTGTTCCAGAGACATTTTGCAACTAAACCAGCCAGACTGGTTTAGAAGGGCTGTAGGGAGTCATCATGTAGGGAGCCCTGGAATAAGAGTTGGAACAGGACCTCTAAGTCTTTGATACCTAAATGTTTCTGCTCCAAAATGGACTTTTATCAGAAGAAAGGAATGGTTCTTTCTCTGCTACTACACTCCAACTCTCTGCTCTCTCCTGTAGCAGTTAGTAGGAATTCAAAGACTTTAAGTGGGAGTTTGAAATCAGGCAATTAGAGATGTGTGTTTACTATGCAGTTTTTCTAGCTCCTTTCATGTTTACCTAGTATTTGTGGATTATTCTTGGATTTTTGCTCAGTATGGAATCTTTTTATTTTGTTTTCCATTTAAGATACACTACTGCTGCTAAGATTGGAGAAGAGGTACTGATTACAGCCCAGATTCTGAAGCAAGGAAGAAATCTTGCATTTGCCACTGTGGATTTAACAAACAAGGCAACAGGGAAGTTAATAGCACAAGGCAGACATACAAAGTACCTTAATTAATACAAGAAGGTAACTTAAAATATAATGATGTTGGATTTAATAATCCTGTATGGAGTGATTTTCTCAAGTATGCAGCAAGATGGATCATTAGCACAAAATGCTGATAGCCTAATGAACAAATGTCTGTACTACCATGAAAATTGCTATAAGGCTAGAATTAGCATATACTTTAGAAGGAATAACAGAAAGTGTTAGCATGAGATATATATAAATTTTTCGTTCAAGATGACAGAAAGATAAAGCCTTTGGACCAGCAAATAACTTACCAGCATGACAGTGTTATATTCATATACGAATAAGCATCTTTCTCCTGGTTTGTCACGGACACAAATACTATATTTGCATATAAAGCACTTGCTCTTTAAAACAGTAGCAAAGGGTTTTTACAAATGTTGTTTGTAAGAGCATTTTGAAAGTGGAAAGTAGGCTAAATACAAAGGGTAGTTTACAGATGCTGTAACAGATAAGTATTCAATAAAATTTTCTGAAGCTCTTTAAAGACTAGTTAATAATTCTGCAATTTCTGCATCGAGTAAAAGCCCATCAGCATGGAGTTACTGGAAAAGTGTTTTGTGTAGCCCTTGTACACAATTTGGCCTGCTAATTTCAACATCATCACCCTATGATTCCCATATGTGACGATATAGGTACAACATCAGGGTTTTTCAGTTCTACCTAAAATTATGGTTATAGTTATTTAGAAGTCATCAGGTGAAACTCCGAGCTCAGTCTGAGTATATCCAGTAAGTCTTCGATCAGACTTTAGCTAAAAATTGCCTGCCTTCTGTTGAATTTGGCAGAGCTAGGCAGCTATTCATGAGCTGAAGACTTGTCTCCTCATGCACTGTTGCGGGCAGGTTTAATAACTTTCTTTACATCGATGACAAATGATCCTTGGCAAGGCTATCACACTGTATGAAACACACCTGTGTACGTATGCAGTGTTCTCTAAACTACGTTCTCTAAACCATGGCCTTTATTTTCCTTCTCTAGAAAGAGCTCTGAAGAAGTTGAATACACACCAGTAGAGCGCATGTAGAACTCCTCCAAAGATTTGAGTTGTCATCAGATGTGTGTGTGGTTTGGGGTTTTTTTTTTTTTTCCCTGCTGTATGCATTCCCCAAACCAATGAAATCATTTGATGTGAATCAGGTTTGTTGTGTAACAGTGACCTGCCCTGCAAGCTGATCATGAACATAAAGTTGAACACATTTAATAATGTATCCAAAATCTTTCCAAAATGACTTTAAAACAAGCAGTATTGGCTCCTGTAACTTAACCCTCAATGGCAGTTTTCCACTATAAGTCCAGTCAGCTCAGGCTATCAGCACTTATTTTTGCTGCAAGTCTAGGTCATGTTACACCCAATCCTGATGGAAGCTTTTTCCTATGAGGCTTAGAAGGGTCTTAGAAGTGTCAGGGCTCACACCCCTGCGGCTAACGGAACTTGCCAGGGTGGCAGGCTTATATTCAGAATGAGTTTCCCCTCTCAGTATTTGCTCTCGTGCTCAGAGCCACCCCTGAATCCCATTTATAGAAACACGATGTGTTCTAACACATACCAAGACGACACTTAGCTCCAGATTTATCTTTTTACCTTTTTTCCCCAGAACTATAAGCTTCACTGGATAAAGTTGTTTCTGCCCTTAAAGCATCCTCTTCCCAGAGATCAACTGTGAGCCTTGAACACCTCCAGCTCCTTTGAAATTACTATGAAGAAGATCAAATTGAGAGAAGATGCTTCAATATGCAGATATGCCCTTTGGTTTAGCAACTGCAGTTCTGATTGTCTTCCTGTTAACGTATCCTGACACCAGCAGTTCTCATTCACTCTCCTGCTCCTGATTCTCAACTCTATTTTCCCTCTCTTTTTCTTAAATTTCCACAGGTTACCCATGTCGTTAAGAGTGCAAGAGGTGAAAGACACAGAAGTGAGGAATAGTACCACTCTCACTCCCCACTAGTACAATCCCACCCATCGCTGAAACACACGAGTGATTTTGACTGCTGTCTGAAATAAAAGGCAAGCAGCAATAATGAATGAGGTGCTGAATTTCTAGTGCTAAAAGATTCAGAGTGCTCTCAGTGTGTGCTGGGGCAGCTCCACTGTTGTGTAACTGTCTCAGAGCAACTTACCTCAGGCCTCCTCCGTCAGAGCTGGCTGCCACAGGATGCCACCAGGGGGAGTGGTCTCATTCTATCACCCAGCATTCATCACATGGACCTAATTACCATTGAAAAGCGTCCAGACAAATTAGGAATAGCAAACCTCAACACCCAAACAGCAGCATCCTCCTGCTCTTGTTTAGATTGGGAAAGGGCTGCTGCAAAGGTTCCTTTCCCAAAGGCAAAGGGTAAAGAGGAAGACCTTCCTGAAGGAATGAGCCAGCTCCCTTCTGCCCCATAACACAGGATTTTAGTGCTGCCCAATTAATAAAAGTGGGACATTATTGATATGTGGGCCAGTTATTTTAGAAGCCGTTGATTAAATCAACTGATAATTTTAAGACACCCATGTTATTTCTCTGTTAGCAGCAGCTTTCTGATCTCGTCATTTATTTCACAGCTTAACATCAGCTTGGGAACCTTCTCAGAAAGGATTGTCACCACTGAGCTTGCGTATGTTTGTCTACCCTGTCAAGTGTCAGACAGTATTTGGAAGTTTTCTTTGCTGATTCCAGCCTAATCACGTATCAAAAGAAAAAGAAATACCTTTCTTTAGTTATGTTTGAAGAGGAACAAGGGAGAAAGTATTTTCATAATAAGGACAAAGGGCACATGGTTCCCCCCCTTGACATCAGCACAAGCATTTCCTGGGGAGCTGACTGGGTTCCGTCAGTGTAGATTTAGGCTTAATTCCTTACAAGCAAATAAAAATATAGAGATCACCCTCTGCTGCTTATTAATATATGAAATATATTCATACTTTAGTGCTGCAAATGATGGGACAGTCCCTCCCAAGCCATGTCCTTCCAGTAACATACCAAACATCTACACCACACTGATGTCTGCCGCTGTCTTTATGCAGGGCCAGTCTTTTCTATCTGTGGGTCTATGGCACACTGTGAAACAACCCACCTCCAGCAGTGAGCATGACTGCAGCTTACCCCTGCACGCAAGACTGCTGAAGAACTCTACCGAGCAGTGGCTCAGTGCTGCTCTCCTTCGTTGGCACATTCTGAGCCGCTACCGGGGGACCTGGAAGAATTCCCAAACGCACTGGATCACTAAGCAGTTTCTCAGGTTTTCTCCCAGCAGAAATTGCCTATTCAGGGGAGGAAGGAGGAAAAAAAAAAAAAAAAGCAAAAGGAGCAAAAAGAAATGCCCAAACTTCTCTTGCCTCATTCTCTGTGGGTAGGAACAAGAGTACTTTGACCCTGTTTTGCTGTGACATGTTCAGCAAAGCTCCACCCTTGGCTCGTACGACTGCAGGATGACTCTGGAGCTTTGATAGCTTCCACTTAAGTGAAGTGGCAGCTGCCCTGAAAGACTTTTTCAAGAGAACACAGGAAAGCAGCTTGTAGAACACGTGTTCTAGGCTCACTGTGGGTCTAGCTAACTGTAACTGCCCAAATTATGGGACCTTCCCATATGTAAATCCATTTCAAGCAGAAGAACTAGGTCATAGATACATTCAGCTATGCCAAGCATTTTGATCAGCCATGCAAAAGAGCAATTACGCTGGCGTGATAACTTCGGCTTGCTTCGGTTGGCCTGTAAAGCTCATTTATCCTTCCAGAGCATCAGTGCTATAACGCCAGGTGCAGAAATCACAAGGCAGGACCCACTGGTGTAGAACTGTGCTTTTCTTCTTGGTATTTCGCACAGCAGAAGCCATCTGTATGTCAAGTGTATAAGAAGGTGCAAGAAGCAAGAGTTAAACGCCAGGCAAACAGAAAGCAGCCAACTCCTACGTAGTACAGCAGGGAAAGAGCTGAGACCCTCAGTTCTGAATGGCCTCCAACACCTTAAGCAGTTTCACTCATAGTCATGTTGAAATCCTACATGAAAGTACTGAACAAGTATGGAAGATGCCTACAAGCTGTAACCATATTCCCCAAAAAACTGCATAGCATCAGGTACTCTAAGTGCAGGTGAGAACAAATCTATACCAAGGGAGGTCCTTTTATTATGCTAGTGATACTACCCTATAGTACAAGTGTTGATTGTATGATCTGGACAAGTATGGTTTGCAAATAAAGACTACTAGAATTAAAAAATACATCTGGTCCACAAAAATATTCCTAGAATTAGCCTCAAGCCCCTGAGAAAATCAAGTGTGCTGGTTAATCCTCTCCTCTTTTCTCATTACTTAATTCCAGAAAATTTCCCTGGAATCTGTCAGCTTATAAAGCTTCTGATCTTTGTACCTCCACAGCTACAAAGCTGAAAACAGGAGAATTTCCAGGCCAATTCAAAAGAAAGGCATTAGCAATTAAACTCATCCCACATGTCTCTCTGCTTACTATACCTAGGTATAGTCCAGTAATTCTTCACTTGAGCAACTTGGGTGCTATTGCCAGACTAATATAGTCTGAAATGAATCATCCTGTACAGTGCTTTGGAATAACCTCACATTTGAAGGGCGAAAAACTCCAGTGACCATCCGTGGAGTCCAGGGACCAGTAACTGGAAGCCACCTAGTGACTCAGCACGTGACAAGCACAGGGAGGACGCCGCACTCCTGCAAAAGGGAAGCGGCAAGGCACGAAGCAAGCCTGGAAAGACTGCTGAAGAGGGGTATGTACCAAGGAAAGAAGGCGATGGCACTTGAATCCGCTCTTAGTTTTAAGTAATTTTAAAAGAAATGCATTATGCCTTACTAAAATATGCTAGCAAGAACAGGATATTCTTTGGAAGATGAAACATGCTGGATGTCTACCTGAGCAAAAGCACTGTACACCTGGATGCCATTAAGTGCAGCTAATTAATGCAGCTCCTAATACACTGAAACCCAACATAACTTAGCTGCCAACTCAAAAAACGGTGCAAAGGAGGCACAACCCGCACAAGAAGATTCTTGTCTGCAACATGGGGCTGGGGGCTGCTAATGCTTCTGCAATTCTGCATCTGCTCTGCATTTACCCATTTACTGCAACATGTAAGCAGTACAAAAAAAGGGTCTTCCACGAGGGTTCTCAGAATACTACCTATCTATAGGGGAGACTAAGACCCAGCTTTTACATTTCAAAAATAAAAATCAAGGAAGTGTGAAAATTTAGTTTCTTAAAAAACAAATCTAGAAAATTAAAATGAGGAGAACTACAGGAAACTACAGTTTCTCAATGGCTTAATATTTTATGACCTGCAGCAGAAATAAGTAGCTTGAGCTAAAATATTCAGTGTTCAAACTGTGTTTCTAACGAGTAACAGAAATGCTAAGCCATCCAAGTATGTTTCTAGTGCCTGACATCTATCACTTAATGCTGCAGATACTGTATAAAGAGTAACTTTGGAGAAGGAAATTGTGTTTTGTTTTTAAGACAGGTGTGATAGAAGTGCATCAACTGCCAACCAGCTACAAAGCAGCAACTCCTTCCCATGGGGCAAGTCCTGTGCGAGGTGGCATCCAGCTTCTGTGAAGCACTTGCAGCAAGTAGCACTCACGCAGCTGAAGCGGCCTGAAAAGGCAAGGAAAACCTCTATAACCAGGTACAGGCCCTGACATGTAACATTTCTGCTTCTCATCTACAAGCACATATAGAGCCTTTCTTCACCTTTTTCAGTCTGCTGCCACCACACTTCTTGTCCCAAGGACACATGACAAATCTGCAAGCAATAACCTGGTAGGACTCCCACAGGTGGGTGACATATTGAGCTTACTCAAGACTTCAACTAAAAACTCCATTCAGGGATAGAAGGACAATTTCAAACTTCACCTTGTTGTTTTTAAGGTCTCCAAGGTTTGTAAGCAGAGAAAGAGAAATGCCCTTCAAAGTGCTAAGTTGTTTGAGAACAAACCCGTGGGCACCCCATCCAGCATTCTCATGTTCCAAAGACTGCTGCTTTTTGTCTTTTTGATAACCCATACAATACAGATGTCTACCAACTCAATCTGGCAGCACAGTAGAAGCATCACATTTGCCAGCTCTGTAGAACAGGCCACATTTAACAAAGCTAGTGCTGTGTACGTATGCTCTTATCCCAAGAAAGTATATTTAACTCTGGCAACACTGCCACACAGAACAGACTAGCAAGCTGTCCGTTTTACATCTCCCATATAAAACCAAAAAAAGCAATCAAATTCAACAGTTACCTGTAATACAGAGAATTGTTAAGGATCTGGCCATAGCTGGCACTTAAAGAGGATTGTATATGCCCACTCAAGCCAGCATCTTGAGGTTTCTTTCAAAAGAAATGCAAAAATGAAGAAAAATGAAGAAAACTAGTCATTCCTGCATTACAGAATTTAACTCATTTGCTTTGTTAACCAAGGTAACCACTGCCAAGCTCTCACTGCTATAATGACCAAAACAAAAATTTCAGCAGCAGATTTTCACTTAGGAAGCAAAATTCAAACTAATGAAACTTGAATGTTCAAGATTGCACAAAACCTATTGCAAATCACATACTCACATGTTATAATTTCTTACAGGCCATTAAGAAGGAGAACCGTTCTAAGTTGGGAAATTGATCTTTTAAGCACTATTATCAGGAATGGTGATTTTCCAATCTTCTAGAAGGCCATTACATGAAGAATTCTATACAATAGCATTTTCAAAGCATTGTCCTAAAATATCAAATAAGAGTAGCTTTTTTTTTTTTTTTTTTTTGGTAAACTGAGGCATGCATTAATGTACTTTGCAGGTCCCAGGTAATGTTTTTCTAGGGTGATCCAGTTTAATCTATAGGATGCTGTGACTGAACTGGATTTTTGCCCATACTCACAAAGCAGGGGCATGACCTTGCCTCTAACAGTGATTTCATTTCAGCAGCTTGTAATGGGTTAACACTGTCAAGATAACGTATTAGCAAAACTCAATTCACAGGATTTCCATACATAAACCCACTCATCTTTCACCTAATTTATTTAAGTTCCAATTTTTTTTTCCAATTCCAAACAAAAGCTAAATACAAGTTTTAAACAGGTAAGCACTAGTTTTATCCAAAGGAAGCAGGCTTATACAGTTTTACTCCAGTAAAGTACTCAACCCTTAAGCAAAGCCTTCTTTGTCATCAAAACTATACAGTAGTCTTCCTTTTATCATTGCACAATCTTAAAAGTGTTCTCTCAGAACCAACTTTTGACACTCCAAACACTATTTTACATTGTTTAATAATGTCTATTCCAAAAGAAAAAACCTCAACGGGTTTTTCTTAAGAAATGTTTTAGAAACCAGTATTTCCTGAACAGTTCACCTGCAAGTTCACAAGTCGCAACTCTCAAGAAAAAATAATCCTCTACCAACACAGTTTCTGCAGCTAATATTTTACTTTTATCTTTAGCTGCTTTAGCGACTTCAGACTCCAGGTCTGCCTCACCTGTATAAGTGTATCCGACTCAAAAGAATACTACCATACAGTTATACAGCAACTTGGGGAAAGAGATCCAAAACCAAAAGTGCCAGTAAACTCAAAACATGGCCCAGCAAAATAAAAAAAAAAAAGGCAAAAAATGCCTACACATTAAATGAGATGCTTTCCTTAAAGATTTCTTTCCCACATTTACTTCCTATTTTAATAGCCACTCTTCTGTTCATTAAAATGAATCTGATAGTGCTCTTTGATACAATCATTAACAGCAAAGCTATAAGGCCTTTATACCCGTTACATTCACTTCTCACCCTCCAAATACTGATGGTTAACATTATAGATGTTAGGGCGCATGACCAGCACAAATGGGAACACCACCACAAATGATCACCTTGTGCTTTCCAATACATTTGTTTCAGTGTACAGTCCCTTCATTTCACATTTTAGCAAGACGCTGATGCTGTGCAGAAGTGTGCAGAGCACCCTCTCTTTCACAAGGTCCATGCAGAAAACAAAAAAAAATTTAAAGTTCTGAGACACAAATGATCAAAAAAAGAATCCAGGATGATCAAGTTTCACAATGTATAGTGTTCTGAACATGAGTCCATTTTCTTCTAAACTCTGAAAGAATAAAGTGGTGAGGAAAGTGAAAATTCACTGCTGCATTCTGTGATCTTCCCCATTTTGCTGGCCAGCACCTTACTCTGGCAGGTAAGGACGGAGGTGATCCTCTACGGTACCAACCGTCCAGTGAGTGAGCTGCTCCTGTGGCAGGTACAGGCAGATGCTGCATAACTTGAAGATTGTAGCTTTGTTTTTTGGAGTCTAAAGGGGAAGAAAAAAAAGAAAAAGCTGTTAAACATGAAAATTGACATGAGCCCAAGAGGCAGAGCTGTAGGGCCAGCAGACCATTGCCAGCTTTGCTGCAGTGGGGGTAGCAGAGGGGAGAACACACTTCTGAAAGCCCTTCTTTCAAATGTACAAGTAACCTGAACTCAGGATAAGTCTGCAATATTTAATGACTAAATTCTTTTCTTCTAATCATTTTGCTGTTAATTCTTACCCCTCTGTAAGACTGCAAAAAATAAGCCAAGCTTTGGATTTTTTTTTCCAAAATGCTTAAAACTGTTTTAAAAGATACTTAATTTTTAATACAAAAACATAAACTGATTCTACATGGCAACACATCTGTGGCCCACAGCTGTTCCTTGCATGTTTGAATCCTATTTATAGCATGTTTCCTCTGAAACTACTAAAATGCAAGTATGAATGCTTTATCAATTTTTCTACTTAAATACTTTGCAATAAGTCACCAATGTTCCTAAGAAAGATCATTTTATGATTAAAATACTTGAAAAATAACTTGCACTGAGGGTAATAAGAAAGACAGAGTAAGCTTACCTGCAAGTGCTGTCTGTCAATGAAGAGAAACACTGACTGGTTAGGGTTGTTGACGACAATTCCAGTCTTGTCCTTTCGGCTCAGAACATGCAGAAACTGTTTTTCATAGTCACCATGATGAAATTCAAACTTGGCCTGCATCGAATAGAGGAAGAAAAGCGGGTATATTAGTCTAAGACTCATATGTAACCAATTTTTCTCCTTTTATCTGGAGCTTTACAAGCACTTTTGTTTCTCTTCTCATACCTGACAAACGAACTGGGGATAGCAGTGAAAAACTATGCATTTGCACAAACAACTTACAGGATTCCTCTACAGTGACACTGATCACAGCAATGACACATTAACAAATCGAAGGTGTGACTTTAACGGACTAAACGAAAACAGATTGAGCTTGTCCCAACAGAACATCTTTGCCCAACCATATTTCTTCCAATTAATTACTATTAATGCAGAATCAATGCAGAAAACAATGCATATTATGTTGCTCAAAAATCTGAATGCACACAGATGAAGCTGCTAAAGCATTATGTTTGAAACTTCCCCCCCCCACGCAAAAATTGTAATAAAAAATTCCATCTTTTTCCATTTAATAAAGAAAACAATTTGAGATGTTGGCAGAACCTTTAGGACATTATCATGTTTAGCCAAAGATCTGATTGTACTGAAAACAGCTGTGTAATCAACTTCAATTACTAACATTATAGGTATTTGCACATATGCATATAAAAGGTATATATTACCAAATTAAAATGTCATTTCCAAATGTCACTTTCACTCAATTCAGTTCTGCCATCACTAGTATCAGAGTGCACAGTGATAGGAGCAGAGTTCCTATCTGCCTTATCAATAAAGCCAGTCAGCACACTTTCCAATGGTCACAGAAGTCCTATGCCTCAGCAATCACGAGTTCTTGGTTAAGGAGAGTTCATCCCTTCCCTCCTCCCCAGACACAGATTACTAATTGAAAATGAGGAAAAAAAATACCTGAACAGGCCTAAAGGGTTCATCAGATCCCTTCCACCGAGAAAACAGGAGACAGACTATCTTCTCAATGTCATTACGAGGCCAAAGAATAAAGTCCATCTCCTGGGTACAGCCGATTACATCCTGTAAACAGAGTTAAGTTCTGCACTTAAAGTCCCTCCAGGCACAGATAAGCAAATGATGCATACAGGTATATAATCCAAAAATGGTATTTACTACCGCTTCTGTGTCTATATAATGGTCCATTTTTATTCCTTCTAGCACAGCTGAAGTCTTTCTTGCTTTCTTTTGAATTTTAACAACAGTACTCACCTTTTAGACAGAAGTATCATTCTTTGCAAAGTTCATTTACCTTCTAACAATACAATTTAACAACCCTTGTGTGATATAAGTGTCATAACAGGAATTAACACAGGCATTTTGAGACACACAGACAGCATCATATAATTCCCAAGACATCCTAATGAAATAGATTAGAGGTAAATTAAACCATTTCCAAACAGATACACTACATGATCCTCCCAACTATACCTCAAACACATACTCTCGCATTTCTAATGAAAGAGAGGAACTGAGAAAACAGAAAGTAAGGATTAGCTAAGATTTATAAGAAAAAGCACATGTTTAAAACCAAACCAACGAAAAAAGAATTTAGCAAGCGTCAAGAATAACTTTACCCTGCGCATAGACTGGTAGCGGGGTGCATGAAGCTGTACTACATCCTTCTGCAGAAGTTCTAAGGAACTTTCCAAAGAATAGCTGGAATCTCGCACACCTTTCAGGATATTTTCTTCATAATTATTGGTCATGACTGGTATCACTTCAGACACTTCAAAAAGCGCTGACTTTTTCTTCTAAAGAAAGCAAACAAACAATGGAGTTACATTAGGATTACAATCCTTTCGAGGCAACTGCCTGCAATTTATTCCAGCATTTCTGAATTTCTGTTAGCATCCATGTATAAAGTGTACAGTATTTAAGTTAGGACTTATAACAAAAATATTTATTGATCTAGCTTGGCTGGACTTAGCTCCTGATTTAAGCAAAGAGGCACTGGATAAGATATCCTCACAGTTCACTTAAGATACAAGCCAATTTTGAAGTGTTTAAAATAGATATTGACAATGTATTTCTAAAAAAGCAATCAGAGTGGGAATGCTGCCACTAAAACCATTAAGATGTGGATGCAAACATATTAACATCCACACCAAATAAGAAAGATCTAGCTCTTATCACTGCCTAAACTTTCATGTTTCTTTTAAAGCAGTAGTATTTGTTTTGTTACTCATGAGGTCACTGAGCACAAGACAGGACAAAAGAACTGTGCTATGAAGACAAGTTAATTTAACCCAACACCCTACCACTTTATCAGAGAGTAATTAGAGACTATTATGCCCCACTGGGTCCTGCTCTGTCAGCACTAGAGCCGATTCGACCAAACTAAATTTAAGAACATAAGGAAACTTTTAGTTACATATAAAAAACACTAAAAGAACATATACTCTTCATCATATAACATGTAACAATTACACCCAAAATGCAAAAGCTGCACATTCATGTGGCTTAAACTATTCCAGAGCTCATTTACATGCATTTTGCATACTTCAGTACATATTCTGTTGGCTTTTGTCTTCACTCACTGGCCTGTTCAGCACTTGTTTACATCAACTTTTCATCTCTTCCTGTAGAGAAGAGTGGCTTGGAATTTTAAGCTAGATTCAGGAAAAACAAACAGGCTCCCCACTTTGGCCCAAATACCTAGTGGCCAGTGCTACTTACTTAACACATACAAGTAAATTAAGACTTCCTCTTATCTCCTCCACCCACAAATGGCAGTGGCAGCTTGATATATGCCCACATGCTTGGGCCATTTCAATATGGTGTTTAGTGACTCCTCCCTTCAACTGCCTCCATTTCCCTTCTGCTTTAACCAGATAAACGCAGCAACTTCAGCAATCTCCACAGGCAGTTCTCCTTTCTCAGCTTAACTGTTTCAAAACCCACAATTAGGAAACTGAGGCCCTGATCTGGCTTAGTGAAGTGTAACATTAATTTAAATACTTATTCAACACAGAAGTTAGCAACTAACCTTTTAATTGAGGCATTATGTCCCTCTGTTACAAAGCTACCAATACTCAAAAAAAGGAAAGCCAAAATGACCATGAATATGTAAACTGAGTGAATATTATGGCAGTAAAAGAATGTTAACATTTCAATTAAATCTCCTAAGCACAAATCACAAGCAGTGAGGCAGCAAGACTTTGCACAGCACAATCAACACAACTTGCATTGCCATGGACAAGACAGTGAAAGAGAACCATGAAAAGCAAGTTACCTTGTCCTTGAACACAAAGGCAATGTACATCTTGAATTCAAACTGGTCAGCTAAAGATTCTTTTTTCTTTCTAAGCTGAGCACGAAGTCTGTTCAGAGCTTGTTTCTTCCGGGAGTTGGGGTCCCCCATTTTGTAACAGAGGTGGTACTAAAGCCTTTGGAAACTGTCACTAAACTATGGGCATCTTTTCGTAAGACTCAAGTACAACAGAAACAAGTCATTTTATTCCTGCTAATACGATTGAACAGATAAAACGCGACTGTAACCCAAAAACGCACCTTGGGCAATAATTTAGGAGAACGTCGTATTAGAGGGGTCAAGAAACAAAATAAGCAGCTGACCAACCATGGTTGGACAAGAACAGGTTTTACAATAAACCAAGAAAAAAAAAATCAAGAATTTTGAAGAAAACACATTTGAGTGAACAGTTTAGCTGCAGGAATAAGTGGGAGAGAATGAAAAAAAATATATAACAATTTATGTGAACAATAAAAAGCAACTGGCACAATCCCAATCCATGGGGGGGGGGGTTACTTTTGCTCTGCTTACAAGAAAAAAAAAAAGAGAAAAAAAAAAAGCTGAAATTACAAATTGCCTTTAACCCCAGCCAGATTCATGACTCTACTGATTATTATCCTCAGATTTCCGCTATTGCTATGTTGCCCCTCTTTTTTTCTCTTCAAAATTATTACCCTTGGTGGAGAGCAGAGAAAAGAGTGCAAAGGAGGAGTGCACATCCCAGGAGGTATGAGATTTCTCTGCCAACAACAACAAAATCAACTACAGACAACACAGTGCTGGTTTGCAGGGGAGCAAAGAGGAAGCACAGCGGACTCATTTCTAGCTTCATCCTGCTCATCCCGAGGCGCATCACTGCCCTGAGGCTACGGCTGCCTAAGAGAAGAGGGATCATGATGGCCGGGGTGAGGGGTGGGCAGGGGTTAAAGGGACAGTATTATCCCACCGAGAGCTCAGAACCCGAATCAACGCCTCAAACGCGGCCTCCTGGGCGGCGGGAGGGCCCTACATCCCCCAGCGCGCTCCCGGGGCTGCTGCTCCCGCGGGGATCCTCGTCTCCCCGCTGCTGCCGCGGCGCCGCACAGCGAGCGCGGAGGGCGCCTTAGCCGAGGCCGCGCATGGCCGCCCCCTCTCCTCGCTTCTCCTCGGGCCTCTCTCCGGGCGAGGCGGCAGCGGCGGCACCGGGCGGCCTGTGCCCAAGGCAGCGGGACACCCCCAGCAGCGCGGCGACCCTCTCACTTCATGGTCACGGCTTGGAAAACATGGGGAGTTTCGCTTCCGCTTTTCTTGCGAAACAGCGCCGTGAATTTTTTTTTCGGTGTAAAAAAAATTGCAAACTTTTTTTTTTTTTAAAACTGCAAACCTAAGTTGCAATTTTAAACCTCCAAACACCCTCCCCCCCGAAAGCACATCCCCAATTATCAGGTTATTTTTTTCCGCTCTCCAGACATTTTTCTCCCTCCCACGTTTTGATTAGTCGGGATTTAAAGTTGTTAGCAAATTCGCCAGACCAGATTTAAAAAAGGGAAAAGATACTCCTCCTCTCGCGAGGAAAAAAAAAAAAGGAAAACAAAAACAAACAAAAAAGCAAAACGGAACCCCTCCCAAATTTCCCCCCGACTTAAGCAAGAGGCCGAGAGGCTCAGACAAGAGACCGAGACCGTGGCTCGCTCGCTACCCGCAGCCGGCGGGCGCAGGAGGAGCAGTGGAGGCGGCGGCGCTGCTAGCAGCACGGAGAGGAGCCATGTCAAGATAACGCCACGAAGCCGCGGAGCCCCCCCATCCCTGCTGCAGTGCTCACGGTGACCGGGCCGCCCGCTCTGCCGCTGCTCAGCCCCAGCCTCGTCCCCATAGTCTAGCTCAGCGCCCCGGTGCCGGGGAGCGGGGAAATGGTGGCGGAAAGAGGAAGAGGAGAAGGAGGAAGAGGCGACGGCGGCAGCAGCGGAGGGAGGAGGAGACGGCGGCGGGTCCCTGCGCTACTGGCTCCTACGGAGGGCGGCGGGCATAGAGCTCCCGCGGCGGCGGAGGGCGGGCGGGCGCGGCCGGGAGGCGGCTGGAGAGGCTCTCGCCACCCAGGCGGTGCCGGGGCGTCCTCGCGGGCGACGGCGGGAGCGGGCGGCGGCGCCTCGGTGCGTGGCTGCGTCTCGGCGCGGGGCAGAGGAGCGGGCGCACGAGGGGCGGCGCGGCCGGCAGCGACCACTCAAAATGGCAGCGCCTGAGTCACACAGGCACCGCCCGGCCCGCACTGCGCAGGCGCGCCCGGCCGGCGCGCGCCACGCGCCCCAGCCCGCGGGGGGCAGACGTGTCGTGCTCCGGGCAGAAAGACTCAGAGGTAGCTTCAGTGTTCCCGACCGCTCCTTTCTGGCCGGGGCGGTGAGGCGAGCGCGACTGCGGCAGCGCAGCGGGGCGAGAGCGCGGCACCGATAACCCCGGTCACGCGGCTGGCCCCCCCTCCGCCCCCCCCGCTCCCGGTGTGACGGCCCTCGCGGCCCACGTGAGCCCGAGGGGGCCCCCGCCCCCACGGGAGGGACCCGACGGGAGTTGCCCAACGGGGCGCGCAGAAGGGGGGCAGGGAGCGAAAGCGAAGCGGGAGGAAGAGAGGCACCTCCCGGCCCCCCCGTTCCCGACTTGGTATCGGCCTTTCCCCTCGGCGCTTCCCGCGCGCCAGCTCTGCCCGGAGACAGGGGGCGCGCCCCGCCCCCAACCGCCACAACCGCCCCCCAACCGCCACAACCGCCCCCCAACCGCCACAACCGCTCCCAACCGCCTGCCCCCGCCGGCATCCCCCACCCCCCGCAAGCCTCGGTGAGGCCTGCGGAGCTTTGTGCGTGTTAGCCGCCCAAACCCAAGTTTTCACGGAGGGCAAGGGCATGTGGGGAGTGTGTGGAGCCCTGCTGCCAGAAAACGTGTTCTGTGACACAAGGACTTGAGTTAAAGCGTTATAGATCCCGGCCATCTCTCAGTAGCTAAGCAAGCTTAAGTCTTTCAGGGGCTTCGCTTCAGGGCTTTTTTTTTTTTTCCCTCTGTGTTTCTTCTGAACAATTCAACTTTTTAATCCTGCCGTGCACATTCTCGAGGCTTCTGGGGCTTTTGCCCTTCTTAAGCTAGTCATAGGGCGAGATGGACATACCGTCCTTAGAGCGTAAGATCTTGGCTTTCTGCCTCACAGGGAGCCAAGGCTGTACCTTGACCGTGTTAATTCTGGTGCAGACGTTGCATAGGTGCTATCGAGATGCAGAGGAAAACCATCCTTGCCCTGAAAACTCTAAAAGGACAAAGACAATAGACGTGTGGAAAATACCAGTAATGTCATGTCTCATTTTAGAGCCAGGCACAATAAATTCATTTGTTTCAGTTCTTTTTTTTTTTTTAAGTTTTCTTGCATCAATTACAAATTGCATTTTTTTCCAAAATTCCATGCTTCCTATGGCAGGGTAAGAACCCTGCCATAGAAAAAGGAAAAAATTACCTTGTTTCTTTACAATAACTATATATGCCATAGTGGGATTGGCAAATCTGGATTTTAAGACTTGTAAGGACTCATTTCTAATTTTACTCCCTGGATTTTGTATCAGTCCAGCATTTATATTTGAAGCAAACTATTAAAGATTTAAAAAAACTCCAGGACCCATCTGAAACACTAGTCTTGCTTACAGAAATTGCTACACTCACAGGCCATGCATAAATGTGTTCTTCCATGGTGTTTATATTACTTCCTAAGTAGATTTTTTTTTCTTAATTACAATTAATTGCTGTTCCACATTTACAAATGTAAACCTTGGAGAAAAGAGTGTATTTTCATGTCTGTACTGAAGGGAAAGGTTTATACCTTACACCATATGCCTTCTCTGCAGTAAAAAAGAAGCAAGTTTACTTGGTAGGTGTGTCCTTGAAGCCGGGAGAACCGAGGAGAGCGGGAAGAAGAGTCATTTTTGGTGCAATCTGAGCCCCTCGGACTCCCGAGGCATGCAATGGAAAGCTGCTCCGTGGACGTTTCTGCAGAGCGAAGGTGCTTGCGCAGCGCTGGGACACGGGGTTTGCACGCTGCGGGGTGGCGCTAGGAGGACCGATGACTCACGGTTTTGCAGTTACATATGGCAGCTACAGTGAAAAGTAGGTCGCTGGGGTGAATTCAGCTCTTCCACCTTCCCTCTGTGGCTGCCTGTGACTCACTAGAACAGGAATAGTATTAAAAATAAAATTGCAAGCAGAAGGCAAGTGCCGGCACGCTCACTCCTGTGACTGTGTGTCAGCCTCCCGAGCATGGTGAAGGGCACCCGGTAATAAATTTTGTGAGCTCTGGAAGTCTCTTTTGCTGTCCCTGCTCCTACTTGGCTCTGCTGGCTCCTTGGCAGTCTCCTGTCTCGCGCGTTCACCGCTCTCCTCCAGCTCGTCTTCCCTTTGCACATGCCCCTTGAGCACGCTGCTGCCGGTCCCATTCCTAGGGAGCTGTCGTGTCGCTGTCCCTGTCCCCCAGCTTCGCCGAGCCCTTTGGATGCTCTTTCCTGCCCGTTGCGGGCATTCCTCGGGACACTTGAACCGCAGCGGTGCAAACGTGGAGCTTTTTCACCTGCTCACAGACTTTATAAGGCTGCTTATTTTTCTCCCAATGTCAATGGCTATTGAAAATATCCCTGTATTTGGAGGTAAAAAGCACGCTCTGCAAACAGGGGTGTTATATTAGCTCTAGCCTGTCAGCACTATTTCCACATCACAAACTTTTAGCTACAGTATGAGCCTGACCTTAGCGAGATCTATATTTAGACGCCAGCTTTTTTTCTTTTTTTTTTCTTTCCAGTGAAAGCAGTTTTGTTTGCCGTGCTGCCCTTTGCCAGCTTTTGTGCGCAAAATTCCTCGCTGCGTCCGCAGCTCTTTGAAGCCCCGCGTCAGATCTGTGCCCTGACCCTCTTTGTGCTGGCACGAGCTGCACAGGCCCCTCTCACCAAGCCCAGCAAACGCTCTTCCTTTTCAAACATAGTGGGTTTTTTTTTCTCCTTACATTCAAAATGAGGGCTCTGCATGTTAGCATGTAGCTGGAGTCCTGTAGGATTCCAGGAGTGGAAAGTATGCACATCCCTAGGGACTTCCATCTCTGCAGGAGGGGATGACACTCAGGAAGCAAGGGTGATAACTGAAGCGAAGGTAGGGAAGTGTTTGAGTAATGTGGTTTTGAGAAATACTGCAAGTCTCAGTGCTTCTGTATCTGTTTCTTTTCTGCTCTGAAAATCCTGTGTTTTCTGTTCTCCATTTAATAGTTTTATTACTGTTTTCCGTTCTCCATTTAATAGTTTTCTTACTGTTTTCCAATGAAGTTAGGCACTGTATTTTTTTTCACATTTAAGTTGCATAACTAATTGTGGTTTTGTTTGTAAATTAAAAAGGATTGATAACTTTATATGAAAAAAACTTGAATATTTGTTTCAAAATTAACATGATTTCAGAGCCTAACACCAGTTTTTAGAATTGAGTGTTTACTCTTAAGCATGTGTGCAAGGTTGAAATATTCTGCCTAAGATCTTAATTTCCAACTTCCTAATTTGATTTATTTTTCCAGAAGATTGTAACAAAGTGCTGTTTAAGTTAGAGCAATAATTAGGAATAGTTGAGATGGCGCCTGCTCCCTTCCTGTTGCGCTTCCCATCTATGCTGTATTGCATGTGTGTGTTAGAGCTAGTAGCAGCCCTGAAGCTACTTGCTTCAAAAGCAGAATGATGACTGATTTGGTGCCAAATGTTTATTCATAAGACAAAAATAAATTAGAATCCCTTTCTAAATTCAAACAGGACAAATTAGGTGGCAATTAAAACCCTTTCATATCCTTCAGAATATGTACTATGACTCACTGTTTTCTGCCTTAAGAGCAAACATTAGTTTCCGAGGAATGCTGTTATGAAGGGAAATGGCAGCCTTTCATGTGGAAAACTTACTTACATGGTACTGTCGACAAGTGGACGTCCACTGCTCAGCTATTGCTGCAGCATTAAGCTTTGTCCGTCACTTCCTGATGTCCTGCTCTCTAGCAACAAGGCTGTCACCCTAAAATTCTTGGCCACGTCGGGTATTGATGCTAAACTGGCTGAAGTTCATCCACTATCTTTCTGGGTCTGTTCCAGCTTAATAATTAGTTACATACATATATATAAAATATTAGAATACATTTGATTATGTGTGTTTTCATTTTTCCCTTGGCCAACTTGTGCTTTCCTACTGCTATTTAGGACTGCTAAAGGTACGTGCAGCTATCAGAAATGACTGCTAAATGCACGTGCAGCTAAGATATCAGAAATAACCACAGATTTCCAGCACCTTTGCTGAGAAGATAGCCTCTCGGAACACTGACACTGTCAGCTGCTTCTACATCTGGCGGTGACAATTTCTTAAACAGCTTGGCCACCATGTTCAAAGTTTTGTATAAGAAATGCAAAATGCACCCTAAAACTTTGGGTGCATTTCTAAACTTTGGGTGCATTTCTAAACTACTTTCTAAAACTTCGCGCAGTGCCTCTTTGTCACGGAGTCGCCATCTTCAGCTAGCATCGTGCAAATGCGCTGGTCTTCATTCAGTCAGTCCAATGTGCCCAAACCAGAGGTAGCCGTGTTCCAGTGCATTTTTTTCCCTGTTTTTGCTCAGCAGGTGCTTGTGAGAATAAATATAAAATTGATCGTTTGTTCGTTTGTTTCCTTTCTAATCTCAAAGTGCTACAGATACAGAGAAGGGTTTTTTTCCAACGAAAAAACATAGGACATAACAGTGTTTTAAGGGATATCTTAATGAGAAATGTAATTCTTTACTAAAATAATTCAGAGGGAGAGATTTTTGTTTTGTTTTGCTTTGTTTTGTTTTGTTTGTTTCTGTTCTGGAGCACTAAGGGCCCCTGTACTCACAGGAAAACCTTTTCTTCTAAGTGCACAGAGAAGAATTGCAAACTTTCGGTTGATGGGATAAATAGCAGTGGCCATCGTAGACCTGCTTGCGTTATCAGTTGTGCTTGGATTGTGCTGCATGTGTAATCGTTTCTCTGGGCCATTTTATTAGAACAGTTAGATTCTGGGATGATTTTCCTGGGAAAAAAAATAATAAAAGAGACAAACTATAAGCTTCTCATTCAAAACACATGATACAGCAGGAAAACATTCACAGTACAACAAGTTAATGCCCCAGAAAGAGGATGTGGAGGCAAGGGAAGCGCCGGGCAGAGCAAGGCCACGCTGCCACCTGGTGCAGCCCGCAGGAGTGAGTTTGTTTTTGGAGCTGGTGTCCTGAAGCCCCAAATATGCCACACACCAAGCCAAGTCTGTTAGAAAACAGCTGCTGAGCAAGATGTAAGACAAGCAATTAATTCATTGCAGGCCAGGCTTTCTCAGTTTTCTTTTCATCCCCTAGTAAATGGCCATTTTGTTGGATAGAAGGGCTAAGGAGGGCGAGGAACTGCAGTTCCTGCTTATTGATTTGAAGATCAAAAACCCAGCCTTGGGGCTGTCCTCCCAGGACCTTTTTGCAAGACTTGCACTCAGAGCAGGACTAAGAGAGGAAATTGATATTTCTAAGAGGCACAAGACAGAGCTGAGGCCCCTGAGCCTCTCCACAGTAATTTTCTGTGTCTGAAGCGGTTACAGCAGTTGCCTACATTAAGTACTAATAAATAGGAAAGCATTTAAAATCTTTAGATATGCACAGCAGGTGGAAATAGAAATGAGTCCTTGGGCACCACAGAGCTAGATAAATCACTGGTTGCAGCTCAGGAAGATCCTACACATAGCAATCCATGCAGGACTGGATGCTAGGAGTTACTAGGAACTGCACAGTGCCTTCCCACCTCTTCCCAGGTAGATGAAGTCCTCCGAGAAGCTTTCTCCAGTTGCCACTTGTTATAAAAACTGATACCATTTACTAGTGACAACAGAGGATAAAACCCTCGGAAAGTGCACGTACTCCACTGCCACGAACTACCTGACAAGTTGGCCGAGCTCTGTGGGAAATGTCGGTGTGTTTGCTCAGGCTCACTGGAAATGCAAATAGTCCTAAGTTTTCATGACACAGTTTTATTTTTTTATGAAGGAAGCAAGCTGAAATGCAGCATGTCAAAGTGAATCTGAAAATATGCATTTTTGTGCTAAAATTGATATTGACAGATTTTTGCATGTAAAAGCACCATAACTTCTATTTAAATGTAGCCCTCAACCACCAAAAATGGGATTATGGCAACAATGAAACCTGAAACCTCTCTGTGAGGTTTTTTTTTTTTTTAATATATAATTCTACTGGTTTCCCACAGTTGGGCTCTGAAGGGCTTCTGACAATAATCTCTCGGCCTTCTTTCCGATGTGGTGCAGATGCTTTACAAATCCCTGGAAGTGAAGAAACGGAGCAGAAGAAAAGCTCTGAGCAGTTCATTACAGGACCTGTTCCTGGGCTGGATCAAGTGAAGGAGTGGCACCTTTGAAATACACCTCCGGACTGCATGTGTCACTGGCAAGGAAGGGATTAAAAGGAAAAACAAACACAGCTCTGTCACATCAGACCCATCTCCCATTACCTCAGTCCATTGCAGTTATCGGCCCTTTCAAAAGCAGTTATTCCACTTTCAAGTAGTAAATTCACCTGAAAACTTTGGATGAGTTAAAATTTGAATTTTTGAAAGGTCTTTTGAGTTAGCTTCTCTTGAAAGCAACACATATGGTATCACAGGTATTACAGATATGATATCACTGTCATATGAACTACTCATATTGCTGTGCATGCACCTATTTTATCTAACATATTTTATGCTTTCTATATGTACTACAAAAAGTATGTATATATTACCGCTATAACTGATATAGATAAATTACCCATCCAGGATGTTTCTGATCGGAGATCTAATTGTGCAAAGATTTATGCGTATGCTTAATCAGAGTGTAGCACAACTACTAGTGTTTTGGAATATGGAAACCTAAAACCTCATTCAGCAATCAGTGAGAATTAACTTTTTTAAAAAAAACTTTTTTGTATAATAGAACCATAATATTTGAGATACTTCTGTGCTTATTTTTATTTTCTTGAGAGAGGATCAAGCTAATTGAGGTGACAGTTTGCTGATGAAAGTAAATTATTCAGTGTAGTAGGGAGAAGACATGACTGGGAAGTTTGGAAGAGCATTATGAAATCGACTAACTGGACAATACAACAGTCAGTAAAATTCAATGCAGATAAATGCAAATGGACAAACATGGAAAAAAAATAATTTGACATATCAAATGACAAGTTTGACCATTATTGAGGAGTTAGATCTTGTAGTTAAGACAGCCTGTTCCCCCCAGAAATGTCAGGTCGGTGCTGAGCTGCTGCTAAAAAGGTCGGTCAGAGTGGATGTAGTTTGGAGAATAGCCAAATGATGGAAGTTCCCATGTAAAGAGTGACCTGGTAGCCCTGGAGGAGGTGACTGGAATGGAATATGATAGAAATGGATGAAGCCAAGCAGCCTGGAGAAAGCAGGCAGCAATTGCTTGTTACCCCTGCCTCTATAAGACTGGGGCTATCGTGAGGAGGCAGGTTCAAAAGAATAAGTAAATAAATAAATAGAGGTGTGTTTTACAGACAACAGGTATCTGAGCCCTGCAACTATTTGCCAAAGGATGTTGTGCATAATAAAGCATTTACATGGGTCAACGGCAGACTGAGTACGTTTATACAAGAGAGACCTGCTTTATTTGCTCACTTTCGTTTAAAGATTTCTTAATTCTGTATTTTAAATATTCTGCCTTTATTTCTCTTGTCACATCATGTTGTTCCTCTAAGACATTCCTCTAAGTGCATTTACTTCCAAATGTCAGCGTGACAGAGTGGCACGTTAAATTTAATACTCCTTTTCATAATTATCATGATTTCTAATAGGAACATTGTATTTCCTCGGGGAGGAGGGGGGGAAAGGTTGATGGCCAGCTCTAGGCTAGCACTCTTTCCTGCTGCGAGACTTGACTGCAAGGAGTGCATCCTTAACCCTGCAGAAATTTCCTCAGAAGTCATCAGACAGTATTGCTAGCATAAATAATAAATAAAATGTAGTATTTATGGTATCGTGCTTGTAACGTGGCTTCGGGCAAATTTGACACAGCACAGCTGATACATATTTAGTGGAGCTTTATAACTGGGATCGCACGTGAAATGCTGAGCTCGGGGCGGGTGCCTTTCCCGTGTTCCAGCCCGTATTCCGGCACTGAGGGCGACCGTTAGCGCCGCTCCCCTCGCGGCCCGGCCCGCCCCCCGCCCCGGCCTCCCGCCACGGGCGCGCGGGGCGGGGCGAGGAGGGCGGCGGAGGCCCGCGATTGGCTCGCCGAGCGGGGAGCCCCGCCCCCGCCGCTGCGGCCGGCGGCGCGCGCAGGCGGGCGGGTCACGTGCGGCGGGCGGCGCGGGCGCTTATAGCCGCGCGCCGGAGGACGCCCTGTGCGTGGCGCGCGCGTTCGAATGCGGCGGGGGAGCACGCGGCGGTGAGCGGCCGTTATGGCCGTTGGGCTCCGCGCGGACGGGGGGTGGGCGGGCCGGCCGGTTCTTGGCGAAGGGGTATGGCGACGGCGGCGCCGGCGGCTGCGCGCGCCTGTAGCCGGTGCTGGGGTTTTGGCGGGTTCTAGGCTCGCCTCCCCCTTGGCCGCGCTGGGGAGCGGGAGAGGAGCGCGATTGGGGAGGGACCCGCTCTGCCCGGCCGCTCTGGCTCCCGCGGCTTGGCGGGGAGCCTCGTGCCCGGGGCCTAGCCGTAGGAATGGTGGGATAGGGCGCCAGCCTTTGCGGCCTGGCGTCCTGGTATGTCAGGCAGGGCTGGGTGGCGTGCGGTGGAGCCATGGTGGGGGCAGGGAGCCACTGACGTCTTCTAACATCTGCTTTTTGTCTTGCAGTGATCCTATGAATTCCAAAATGAAAAAGAAACTTCTCGCAGAAAAATCATCAGGATCTCTACAGGTAGAAACTCTAACCTCTTGCAGCTATAACAGGGTGAATAGATTAAAGCTCATAAAATAGGTGAAATACATGAAAAGTCCTTGGAACATAGCCTTTTCTGTTGTGAAGTGTGCACCCTAATCCTTGGGAAGTGGATGTGCTGCTTTATATCCCCTGAAGGCAACACAAAGCACTCAGTTGTACTGTGTTCCCACCTGCCCATGTGCTGTTGGCTTGAGCAATCTTCCAGCATGCAGTATGGCTTGGGAACACTGTCTCTGGCTCTTAGTGTGTATGAGCTTATAGCTATTCTTTTTCTATTGCCTGGCAAGAAGTGTTGTGTGGGGTGTTTTTCTGCCCCCTCCTTCTCCCCCTCCCCCCCCCCCCCCCTTTCTCTCCCCTTCCTTCCTCTCCCTTCAGCTTGAGCCTGAGGTAGCTTACTGCCTTTCTGTGTGATTTGGGTGCTGGCATTCCCTTAGCCTAGTTACTAGACTAAGCCTGGATGTTACTGGGCTTGTCTGGATGCTCAGGGCCTGCAGCGTGGGTACTAGCCAGTCTTTGTTGCTCTGAGCATCCTTTAACTGATGTATTTATGTAGGCAATTTCCTTTCTAAAGCTACCCTCATGCAACTCTGTTGCGCTGAAACTGGTAGAAATGCTTAAGGTAATTTAGTTCAAGGGATGTCTGGATTAGAAGCTATGAAAGTGTATAAATAACTTGTTCTTTCTTAGAAGATGTTTTTATAGCCTTTTGATGCAGGCCCTAATGGGGATGTAAAGAGGCTGATATCTAGTATCTCCACTCTGAAGGATAAAAATGGGATCTATCATAGTCATTAGTATTAATGAAAAATTGTAGATAAGTGTGACTTACATATGTAGTGGTGTTTTTTTTTTTTTTACTCTATTCAGTAATCTCTTAAAGTTTTCAGAAAGGCTTTTTGTACATTAAAATGCTTAAGTGTAAGGGGTTAACTCGAGCATTGGTCAATAATTTCTTGGCAGCATATACTTAACTCTGATCTTCAATAGCTGCAAGCAGTGTCTGACTTTTTTTTTTTTTTTTTTTTTTTTTTTTTTTTTCTCGTTCTCACAGTCACTGGTGTTTGTCCTTTAGTTCAATAGTAGGATAATTGGTGGCAGAGACTTAGACTTTACCGTGGGAAAGGTGAACTTTTGTCCTGCAGAGTATGGTGTGAATCAGTGACTTTCTCACGCTGCTGTGGCATTGTGTTCTGGCAGTTCTTGCTTGGTTGTCTGCCACTGTTTGCTATCCCATGGTGGCAGTATGACTAGTCCAATCAGAGAGCTTTTAATGCAGGAAATAAGTATTTATGCATGACAAGAAAAGTGATAAACATGCTGTTTATACAAAACAATAGTGGGTCTGGATCCAAGCACGGAAGCTTTAAACCCCTTCTGATGGAGAAGTAAAGCGACACATCTAATTACTAATAATCAGAACTTGAAAAGTAGTGTGCATTTCATGAGAACTGGGTACTGCCTAAAGTGATCTGCATGGCTTTACCATGTTTAATTACAATTGAAAGGCTAATGTTGCTTCCTCTGTCTCTAATGCCGTTGTCAAATACGACTTAAAGTTTGTGTGTCCTTGCATTGTAGCTGGCCTTGAAATAATTCTACTGTAAGACCTCTTCAAGCTCCCTTAAGAAGGCTAAAGGTTAAGATGGGTAGGGATTGAGCCTTCATATGAATTAAGATTGGTCTGTGCTACAGATAACCACATTCCTTTTTTCTGTGTGGTCTGGTCAAGCCTTAAAATAGACATTTCATCTTAAAGACAAGCCACATGTTAACATAATGAAAGCATGGCAAGCACCCTAAGTATCAGTCTATGCAGAGAAGGACAACTGTTTAATACTATATTCTTCCTTTCAGAAGTACTTCTCAGATACCATATGCAATACTGCCCCAAGACGGACTCTCAAAATGATTCAGCCTTCAGCTGGGGGCTGCCTGGTTGGCAGACATAATGAGGTATGAAATGGAAGATCACCTCTAAATATATAATGATCTCTACTCATAGCAAACTGCTTTTGAACTTTTCACTGAAAGCCATGTTTGAAATATTATGACTTGTGACATAACTTGAGTATATTACATTTTTATATGATTAATATTAACCAACGCTAACTTCAGTTGCTTCAGAATAATTCAGGGAAGTATTTCAGAACTTTCTGATATTAAATAGATGGGTATCAAGGAGGTTGTCATGAAATAGCATTTCTAATGTGAAGAAATGAGGCTTAATGCAGGTTAACTTAGTTGTAGATTGACACAGTATATTTCCCCAATACACATTTAACTATCTGAAGTGTTGTTCTGAAGTCTAACATGCCTGTATTTTATGCAGGAGAAGTCTTCAATCAAAAGGAAACTCTGGAATAGCAAGCCAACTTCCAAGGTGTGCAAAACTGAGGCTACTATGGACAATGAGCAAGAAAATGAAAATACTGATGATGTCATTCAAGCAGATCTCATGACAAAAAGTATGTGGTGGCTTCTGAAGTATTTTCTTACACTTTAAATGCTATATTTTTGTTGGAAGTATAACTTGAAGCATGTTTGCTTTGTCAGCTTAATAAAGGTTTAGTGTTTTATGTCTTGCCTAGCAAGAATCAACTCTACTATAATAAAAAGTTAACTAGTATTTAGAAATAGTTTTCAACTACTGGCTACCATAAGTGTGACAGTGACTTAATGATGAGACTTGTTCTCAGTAAAGTAGATGCTAAGTCTGACTCTTGCAAATGTGACCTTGCAGTGCATGCTGGCAAGCTTGATCCAACTTTTTGGAGATTCAGTGTGAGGTGTCCTGTAGACTCATGTCTCCAGGTGCTTTCCCAGAGATAGCTGAAAACTCACACTGTACTGAGTGCTTATTCACACAGGGCATGGAACACTTTTACCCAAGCAAAGTATTTTGAATCTGTTAGAATTTTGTCTTAGCATAGTCTCACTGTAGCTTCTCTCTTCAGAAAGTCCTTCATCTCAGTACTGGAAAGAAGTGGCTGAACAAAGAAGGAAGGCTCTGTATGAAGTGCTTCAAGAAAATGAGAAGGTAGCTAGTGAAAGATGTGAATAGTAAAGAAATTTCTATTGGCTTTTTTTTAACCTTTTGTTTTTTGACCTTAGTTGCACAAAGAAATTGAAAAGAAAGATGGTGAAATTGCCTCTCTAAAAGAAGAAAATGAAGAACTACTGTCACTAGCTGAGCATGTGCGTTACATGACCAGCGTGATTGAGGTATTTGAAGGAATTTCAAACTAACATGGTAGAGTGAGTGAGAAGGAAGCTTTTTAATCAAAGCTTCTGTTTTGTTCTGACACAACTCTTTATAGTAAGTTCCTACAGATGTGCTGTTTTCTTGTGGGGTTCCTCTAAGAAGAGTCTTACAGGCTCTTGTAGAGGAGAATGAGTTTCTTCCAGATAAAGTGTCTAGAGCCAAAGGTTAATGGGAAAGACCCCAACTTCTAGGGGTAGACTATTAACTCCTGTGTTCTTAGACATATAGAAAGAAGACTAGTTAGTAACTGGAAAAATCAGAAGGCTTTAATTTTGCAGCATCTAGTTCTTGTGTAGCATATGTGGCAAACAGTTGTTGTAGATGAATTCCTAGTTGTTGTAGATGAATTCCTACTTTAAACAGGGGTTCTTTACATAGTTGTATGTAAACACAAATTACCTCATACTGTCCAGGAGGGTGCATGTTTGCACACCCTAAGCAAAGATATTAAAGATGCTGTCTCCTTAGGTAAAAGCTATGATTGATACCACTAGGGATCCCTTTTAGGAAGTAATACCTGTTTATTTTGCACTTTAAGTTGCAAACTTCAAAATTTAACTTCCTAAATAGCAAGTAACTACACTGCTGCTCAGTAGGGAACAAGTAGCCTTCTCCCTGTTTCTGTGAAAGCAGGAGTAAGTTGTCTGCAGCAGCTACTGAAGGTGTAATGAATGAGTAGTTAGCCCTGGAATCTGCAAATGTTTGCCTTTTTTTTAAAAAATAAATAAATAAATAAAAAATTATGGTGTTTTAAGCTCTCAGGATGAAGCTAGGTTCCTGGGTAGTTATTTTGTTTCCAGCTCCACTGGCTAATTAGAGTCAAAGTGGGGGTATTACCACAAGCAGCATGGTTAAGTAACTAATTTGATCAAGTTAGTTTGATGGAATCGTTTGGCTCAGTCTTGAAAAACTTCACTCATTTACTATACTTGATTTAGTTTCGTTAAGTGTTTAGAGGGCATTGTCAGTTCAGTTAGCAATAAACTTCAAGGCAGAAATTAAATGACTTATGGGCTTAAAGAGCCAGTGTAACTGGAAACTGTTTAGGGGCTACAGGTAGGACAGTTAAGCTCACTTATAAGTGTTATAAGCTGCTCATTTGTGAGGCTTTAGCTCAAGAAGTGAGTGGTGATGGTTCTTAAAGTGAGATAAGCTGCAGACTCCTCCAGTTCTGTCTTTATTCCCCTAGCACTTCAGTTTGATCATCTAGTGCTAGAAATTGCCAGGTCAGTATCCTGGTTTAGCATTTCTTCTTGACTTGGCTTCATTATTGCTGGCTATAATAGTGAACTGGCCTCTTTTTAGAAAGGATTTAGTGCTGTAGCATATAGTAATACCACAAGATTTGGCTTGTGGAACAGTTCTCCATATTTTAGGTTGTCTAAGACATCTGCTTTGCTGAACAACTTCCTAACACTTGAAGACTGGTTAACAAGCCAGTTGCTTTCTCATCTCAGGTTTCCACCTCTAATTTGCAGATTACAAGTGTCTTCAAGACTTACTGTCCTCACATTTTGAAGTCTTTTCCCCCCAGACCTGCCCCCTGAAGTTGACCATCTCCAAATGAAGTTAACTTAATCTTTGCTTAATCTAATATGCAGTACCCTCCCCCCCCTCATTCCCGAAGCTAATAACTACAAAGAATATTAAGTACACATTATCTTCTGTATTTTTCCAGAGGCTAACTGGGCAAGCACCTGACAATCTTGAGGCACTGAAAACTCTGGCTCTAGAGGATTTTGAACAAGAAAATGAAGAACTTAACTTTGGGGATGTTGTAGATGACTCTCCTGAAGAAGGGCCATCACAAGTATAGTGTGATTTGAGGAAGGTTTAACTTCGTTTAAAGCAAAATCTGAAGTAAATGGGTTTGTGCATGTGGCATTTTTTTTTTAATTGCAGGCTTCCTCTTGAAAGAGTCTACTAAAGTTTTTCAGATACAGAAACTCTTGTGGGAGGAGTACAGATGTTTGTTTTAACTGGAATTATGTAGCAGTGGGGGTAACTGGATACTGCCTAGAAAACATTACAGGCTGCACTTAGTTGCTTGTATAAATGCAAATACTGTGTATTTCAAACTGTTGTAAATAGTATCTTGTCAGTTGGTCTGACATGATACGTGAAAACTGATAAATAAATCTTTACCAAAACACTTAGCCTCTTATTTGAATGAGAAACAACTTGGAATGTAAAAATAGTTATCTACTGTATATTGAAGTCATCAACTAACTGGTGAGTGCCTGGGTGCTCTTGACCTCCCAAGATTTCTAGATGTCTGTAGAAACAGCATTGTTGCAGACTATTTTGCTACCCAAGGCTGCACATCAGGTTTTCTTCCTCTTGTCTGTATTCAGCTTGGCTGGGGACATGTTCTGATCTTTTTTCTAAGAGGAGCACTTCAAATGTGCCACTCTACACTGTTCAACAGTGACTTCACTTGGTTTCAGTTTTACTGAAATACTGAACTTTGAACATGTACATATGGAAGACTCCAGCTTGACAAAATGTTGTGCTTAAATTTTAGTGGCAGTTAATAGGCTACATCTCAGTCCTTAGGAATTCCCTGATAGACAAATAGAGCTTCTAAACTGATTGAATCTACTGTATGCATAGTCACTTAAGAGATGCATGGGTTAGAAAACTAAATGCATCAAAAAGTCTGTCTTATCAAGTGTTGGGGAGACTGTGTAGTATTAGGCTGCTTTGACCTTCTCCTTATGTTTAGCTTGGTGCAACAAGATTTTTAGTAGGGGAGGGAGCTTTATCTAAAGTAACCTTACTTGTGAGGGGAAATAAAATACTGCTGTATTTCTTTGGAGGGGAAAAATAGTGTTATCGCACTGCAAATACAACAAAGTTAAGCAGTGAGCAAGTGGTGATGAAAACAGCTCAGCCTTTTTCCTGTGTTTGGCAAGCAATAAGCTAATTTCTTGATGTTCAAGAGTTTTGAAAGGAAGGTTACAGTGAAGTACAGTATTTATTATAAAAGCAGCATGAGGGGAAAAGAAGAAGAGGAGACTGGTAGTGTCTGGAAAACAGCCAACTCTTAGGAACATAAAAGACTATTGTCCTTTCTCTGCTTTTGAGACACAAATTTGTGCTGTTGGTAAGACTTAAGGAAGACTTCAGGATGGCTAATGAAACTCAGGGTGATCTGAGGTTTACTTAGGTTTATGTTCTCTGGTATTTTCAAATAACTACCTCTGTCCCTTTTTGGAGGGTTTTTTTTTTTTTTTTTTTCTCCCCAAGATATATCTCTAAAGGGGAGCTTGCCTAAACAAAAAATGCTAGACCATCCTCTCTAGAGAGATGATTTTTTTTTTTTCTTAACTTACATGGAAGGTGGGTGGTTATTTTTGCCCTTAAAAGCAGCTGCATTGAAAATTAGATGGGAATAAAATGCCATATGCTTGAGAGCTATCCTAAGAGGTAACTCGGTGTTTGTTTTAGAAGTGAAGTGTTGGTATTTACCAAGATGTGAATTAGTTTATGCTTACCAAAATATTACTATTTCCCTGATTCTGAGAAGTGTTTACAGGAATGCAAAGCATTTTTTAACTTTATCTAGTTATTTTAACCTTATTTGGTATTTGTATGGCAAAAAAAAAATCTTCATTTTGCAAGCCCTAAAGTAGTAGAAAGAGTAAATACAGAGGTTTTGGCCTGAAGTTATTTTTCGGCAGTTAGTCTGTAAGTCTTCCCGAGGCAGCTTTAAAAGCAGATGGTGGCCGCTGACTTCCAGGAGACTGAGATAACTGGAAATATTCCGATTTATAAATTAGCAGGGTTTCTGTGAGCTAGATGCAGGTGGTCTTGCCAAAATGGGTACTTAGTGCCCCCATGGGTGTCTGAGGCACTGTGGACCCAGACTGGTCAGGGATTTTGAGGAATGCAGTTCTGAAATTTATTACCTATGTTCACCTGTAAGCAGCTATATTCTGTTTCTACAATTATTTATTATCTTCACTTAAGCTTAAGAGACATGCCGTGTATTTTGTGTAAAATAGATTTTCTCTGTGCATTTCCCAGGTCTTTTGCCCAGAACTTTACTGAAGTGTGTATAAGAAGTTGAGAGTGAGTGACAGCTTTCTTAGTTAACAGATTTCCATGCAAGCTATGGTCTGTGATGCCTAGTTTCTGAGCACCTTTAGATTTTTTTCCTATGTGCATTTTGGGAATTTAATGGATGTTTTAATGCTTCTGGCATTATTCCCATTGAAAGCAGTTAGGGGAAGTGATATTCCCTCTGGCTTCCATTTCATGTTAAATTCTAGTAGCACACAGATGTAGCAAACAAAATTGAGTAATTGCACCTCAGTCTACGTACAGAAAGGCTGGGGAAACATGTTTCCTTTATTTTGCCCTAGTACTTTTTTTTTTTTTTGAAGGAAACTGGGTGCTAGTTTACAATATTCAGATCATAACTATTCTTTTGAGGTGGCTCTCTTAAACATATGAAATACTTTGTAGTCTCTGAAATCCTAGAAGGGAAAAAAGTGCTGCTGCATAGTTATCTGGCCAGCCAAACCAATCCATACGAGACAGGAATTTCAGCTTCTTTTCTAGCTTTTCACCTCCTACTTTGTGAACTGCCATAATACAGGGGATGTTGTTACAACAAAGAACTGTCAGTAGGTAGCAGATCCAGAACTGGACCGTGAGGCCTTCATTTGCTGATGCTGAATCTTGCTCTTCATCCAGGTGGTCAAGAAGACGGGTTATTAGATGTAAATCTTTTGCCTTTCTTTGGTTGCCAGGACTTGTATAACAGATACAGGACAGTCCTTGGAGTACATGGATCCTTACTTTTGTTGAAACTGATTGTGTGCAGAATAGATCATACAAGTCCTGTATGTATTCTGATGCACACAGTGCAGCGTTTGTCCCACCTGTAACAGACAACATTACTGCTATGGACAGAAAGCTGGGGTTAGGAATACAGTAGCTTGCACGGGAGATCTCTAAACCAAGGCTGCTGTGGACCACTTCATTCCTCTGTCATAAAGAATAGTCTGCTATATAAACCCTTGAAAAAATACGTGCAGGATAAGACTAGGTATGAGGACTGAATGATAGTATGGTGTTTGAACCCATATATGCTATTGCACTTTCACATATATTTTGGATCTTGATCAAATATTGTAATCTCCCTGCGCCTCAGTTATTGTCAGAAAAAGATTAGTATATGAAAACAGCTGATATTGTATTAATCACTGTATAGAAATCTTCTAGAAGGATGAAGACTTTGAGGACTTAGTGTGCTCAAAAATCCTTTTTTTTTTTAAATACATGCAGTGTGGTTAGCCTATATAGTAAATACGGCAACTTTGTACGTATGCGTGAAGGACTTGACAGATGTATAGTAATGATATATGAGTACGTTACTCTTACGTACTTCTTCATTATTTCTGTTTAAATATATAGGGAAGCACTAATCCACCACTGACACACAACTGTGTGACTTGGGGCACACACTTGGTTCAAACCGAGATTAGAGAGAACATTCTGGCTAGCGGGATCAGATTATCAGCTCAGGAACATGAACCACAGAATGGGATTTGTCAAGAGTTGTGTTCTTTGTGCTCCAACTTGGCCAACAGGCTGACTCCTTTTCTTTGCACAGGTTACAGCCATGACTTCTTGATTCACAGAAGTATTCAGAGGCTCCCCAGAAGTAGGATCCACCTACCAGGGCCAGGTCCTAGTACTGCCCCCATAAAATGTGCATAACCTAACTGAAGATGGGATTTTCAGGTAAGTCAAACTATAGTATTTCTTCTGTTGGGAGAAAGAGCATTTTCAGGTGCCAGATGTTTCAAAAAGGAACAAAACTTCAAAACCCAACTTTTGTGTGAGGAACAACTTTATAATTGGAAAATAGGTTTTCAAAGAAAAAAAAGTTTTAGTGTAAACACCCGTTGTATTTAAGACAATGTGTGGAGCGTGTGAGTTACCCTATGGTAACTACTTGGCTGGGCAGCTGAAATCCCTTGGTGTTTGGCATTGTACTGCTTATCTGGGAGCCTGCACCCTTGTGTGTTACAGCTTTGTTTTGCAGGCTTTGCACAGATAGTTAAGTTGCTCAGTACCTTCTGCAAGGAAGGGCATTGCATATTCATTTACTTTTATTTGAGGGCCATCCGAGGTTGTTTTCTTTTAAGAATTGGATTGGGAGTTTGGAGCAGAAGTTGAAAACCTACTTGTGCTCTGTTGTTCTTGAAACTGAATTGCACTGCTATCAGCAACAGATATTATGTGGAAAATATTTATTGTTTATTGTTAATTTCCTTTTTTCTTTTCCATTCATCTAATAACACAAAATGGTTCTGCAAGTGATAATGGTGCTGTTTTATGGTGCCCTGTCTGCAGGGAGAAGTTATCAGCTACTTTGAAGGTCGAACCCTTGGGAACGGTATATCTGTAGTACCCTCTGCTGGCACCCAAGGCATTGAAAGAGGGCTGCAGTGCATCTTATTAGACAATCCCACTGCATATCTGCAAGATTTATCCTGCACTAATATGTTTTGCTGGAAAAGTAGTAAGGTAGATTAAGAATCTTGCTCTGGAATCTAATAGTGCTCTCAGCAGTTTACTGTAATCTTAGTAATAACAAGCTGGAGTTTTTATTTTGATGCCTAGAAACTGTGAAAAAGGTATAGATAAAGACCATGGTTTTAAACAGAACTAATAAAGCCTAAAAAGAAAAACACTTGAGGAACTGTGTCAAAGATGAGATTTTCAGCAAAGCTTTAGGATCTGTGCTTCTAAGTGATTTAGTGTTTAAAATCTTATTTACTTGCTTTTTCAAATTGCATTAGCTGTAATACTGAGTATACTTGTGTACACTGGACACTGTTGCTTTGCCATTT
Source organism: Tinamus guttatus (assembly GCF_059628265.1). Classification (NCBI taxonomy): domain Eukaryota; kingdom Metazoa; phylum Chordata; class Aves; order Tinamiformes; family Tinamidae; genus Tinamus; species Tinamus guttatus. Next base: position 2,934,583 of record NW_028289031.1, read on the forward strand.
CTCAAAGCATTTTAGTATTTGATTACCTTATTCAAGTTCGAATTCTGGAATTCAGGAATATCTTCTTACTGGATTTTTTTTTTAGAGCAAATTCGTTAATGGTTGTGGTGGAAGGCTAAAATGTAAACTTCATGGTTTTTAAACTAAACAAACCCATAAAGAACAACTTTGTTTTAGGGCTAACATCCTATATTTATGGGATTTCTCAATTTCTAGCACATCAAATACATCACATGCAGTATCTTGGGATACTGACTTTTCCTTTAATTTCCATAGACTCTAGACACAAGGTTTGAGACTAAAATATAGAAAATAGGCAGCTGCCTTCCCCTGAACATTTTCTTACGATTTCTTGGAATTACTGAAATGTGTTATGTGGGTAGCAGTGAGAAAGCAGAGGCAGCTGCAGAAGACCTTTTTCTTTAGGGCAGACAACAGCCTCTTGGCAAGCCTAAAGGAGGCGAGGTCCATGTGTCAGACATACTAACAGTCTTATTACTAATTTTGAGCGGTTAAAGTTAGCAATAATGAATATGTAACCCAGACGACAGCTTTAAAGCAGTATTAGATGGTTTTCCTTGGAGTAGATGGAGTGGAGGAAGCCTCTCACTCAAGGCATTTGAACTCTGGGCAGGCCAATTTATCCTACTGCTGTAGTTAGAGTAGTGCAGAGGCAATTTGGGCTTATATCCATCAGGGAGAAACTGCACAGATGACAACAGTATGAAAACCGTGCTAGAAAACTGGGGTTCCTGGGATGGCCTTCATCTTTAAATGGGCAAGATTCGGCTGGCTGCAGCTCTGAGTAAGAGGGTTTGTGATGTGAAACACCTGCTGGGTGTTTCTATGCTAGTTGGTATCTGTTTGGGTGACTTTGTCTCTACATGGTGGTTTTTGTTTTCACTCCCGAGAGAAGAGCTCTTGCATTAATAAAGTAGGAAAAAGCAGCATTGCCAGCCCTGCAGGCATAGGAACATGTTAGTTAGGATACAAATATAATTGTCCGTTTCTTTTTATTTACCTTCTGCTTTTAGAAGCTTTAGGGTTCATTTTCCAAAAGTTTTCCTTGTAACGCCAAAGGCAGAAACTTCTGGGACTTGTGTTTGGTTTTGTTCTTAAATTAAGACCATGTGTTTTCTTGTTTTTGTTATGCTTTTTTTTGCTTTTCGTACATTGTCATGAATCATGTCAGGACATAACTTTCAATTTTGTTTACCCATTTTTAAACAATACTAATGCTTGAACTGGAAATTTAGCCTCTATACCATGTTTGAGCTTGTCAGTCTTGGACACCACAATAGGAACTTACCTGTGGATCTAACTGTTCCAACTGACGTGTCTATGAATTTTTTCAATGACTTCACTAAGAGCGAGATTTGCTCCTACCTGTCGTGTATGAGCTATATAAGCAGCTGTTAACAGTTATAACAAAGTAATAGACTGGCTTCCCTTTAATACACTTCGCAAAGGGTGGATTCAAACTACAAATTAGACAAAAATCGGGTCTATCATCAAACCCACTTGTCATGGTACCTGTATATGCCAGCAGTCCTATGCTCAGTGCAGCTTTGGCTCTTTCCTCTATTGGTAGTTCTGTGTTCCTCAGGTCTACGCCATAATCCTGAATTTTTTTGTGATGAAAAAAACTGTCATCTGTCTCGTCAGGCCCTTTCTTCGCAGAAGGGAAAAGATATTCAATAAAAGTTTGGTAACAGTTTTGCATCCTCTTCAGCATATTTCCTGGTGCTCCTCGTGGAGCTTTTAAAGTGACTTGAGTGATATGGAAGGTTGTTTTAGCTGGGAATATAGGGTCCTTGTGCTTGCTTGAGAGCAACCATCTAATTTGTAACTAAGCAGCAGTTCCGCATGCATTGCGTAGAATTCGGTGACTTCATAGTTGCTAAGTAATGTTCTACACTGTAATACACAAAATACAAACAAGTTTGATAGGTATGTTTTGGATTTCCTGCCTTACCTAAGTAAGAACTCTTAGTAGTTAGGGGAATATAAGAATATTCTGATTTTTCTTAAAAATACACACTTCTTGCTGAGGTTCTAGGATGGGAACAATAGCCACTCACTGGAACAAACAGAGAAGGAGCACTGAAACGTGGCACCCCCCCCCCCATCCCTCCCTTCTAAAATATTATTTTAGTTTAAAACTCATCTTTGTAAAATGTGTCTTGGTTCACTTCATATTACAATATTTTCAGTATGTTTTCATGTTTTCTCCATTTTTCCTTACCTGTCTGTTTCTCATTTTTATTTTAGTTACTAAAATAGTTACCTTTCTGCTGTCAGGGAGGAAAGGTAGGTATTGCCAAACCAGTCCCCTATGAAAATGCAAAGTTGTGCCTATTAAAACACAGGCTAAGACTGCACCATTTCTTCTAGTGCACAAGAAGTTGGAGTTCACTCTCTGCCCTCAAACAGTGCTCTTTACTATGTGTACTGCTCATGTGCTGTAATCTCCATGTTTTGGTAAGGTTTAGAACAGGACTACTTCAATATCTTCATGAGTGGGCCTTCTACAAAGCAGGAATTATGGTTTCCACTCTGTAAGACACTTTGCAGGTGACTTAAGATAACATAGGTAAATTTTCTGAGACTGTGATAAAATGGTGGCTTGATGACCAGACTTGAAAAGACAACTATTGCTCATAAACTTTTTGCTTTAAAATGATTAAACAACAGTTTGCCCCAAAGCCAGTAACAAGTAGGTAGCCCTAACTGAGCTGTCTGGGAGCTGATTTCCACTGTGGTTGGACGTTTTAAGAGCCTCACTTTGGGGAAGCCGCTGATGTAATGAGTGACCGTACATATGGATTGATGTACTTAGTAATTAAAAATAATCTTTATTATAACTTAAATGTGATAGGAAATATGGTGAGTACAAATACCACAAAACTAAGGGCAAAAAAAAAAGCAAAGTCAGTACAAAAGAACACCTGGGAGAATTCAGCTCATGGGATAGATGTGTTATAAAAACACATAAAACACGTGGTTATTTCATCTTCTATAAAAAAAGTCTATGCCCCTCAGTAAACAAGTAACCATTTTGAACTGTACAAAATGTACTTTTTAATTAAAGGAAGAATATATTTTTATAAATATACAGATATGTACACTGTAACATTCACAGTAAAAAAAAAAAAAAAAAAAAAAAAAAAAAAAAAATCCTGTCTGCCAAATGAGTTTGGCGCATAGAGCTTCTTTTTGATGTGAGTTGTTTGCAATCTTTTCTATATAATTATGCAAATCTGGATACTTTAATTGACATCTAAATAGCATTTCATGCATAATGAACACAGTACAGAAACACTCTTCAATTCTATTCGTCTCTGTGAGCTTAAGGCCCACAATCAACATCGTGAGGCACCGTCTTCCATTTTTGCAGCGAGGGGAGAGACGTCCTTCACTTCACACACTGTTTATTACTGCCTCCAAGGTCCTCTTTAGTTTGTTCTAGTCCTTAGTATTGAAATCACTCTAAAGAAGCTACTAGCCCACTAATTGGAGGGTATGAAACCTAATCCTGCTTGCAGTCTACAGAATGGAATGGCTTGGGGACTTGTGCAGTAAGTTGTACTCACTTTTTTTCTCCCTGAAAGGAGCTGGGGTGGAGAGCGCTTTTCCATTTAGTTTTTCTGAACGTACATGATTGATCCCCCGGCAAACCCCAGAATTAATGACGGTTCATTGTTGGAGGGCAAGAGGAAGGAAATAAAAGACCAGCAGAGGTGTTCAGAATAAGTCACTGAAGTGACACCTCCCAGGGTTCGCATCGTGCTGTTTCTGGAGGCAAAACTTGACAAAACTTGTTCTATACCTCAGCATTGAGGCCAAAGTGAGGGAGCCCATGGCGGTGTGCGCCGCTGGAGTGTTGCTGGGCACACTGCAAGGCAGCAGACACATGGCACACCGCTGGAGAGAAGCTTCTTTGTAGCTCTGCTCGCATGGCCTCCTACGTGTCCGTCTCAGATACCGCATCACATACTGCAAGCTTTCACAACAACTTAAAAGAAGCAAATATTATACTCTGGAAAATGTATGAAGAAGCCGGGCTTTAAAAACTCAGAAGTTTGCTGAGGCTGAATAACTGCAAATGCGTTATTTATTACAGAGCAATCAAGGAACTATTGTTCCTCAGCATCCAACTGTTCCGTCATAAGCTGCATAGAGGAGCCAGCAGGAACTCCATAGCTGGATCTTACATTTTACTTTTCCTTAAAAGCTCTTTAAATTGCTACATTTCAGGACATTCTCACAGAATTCTGCTATGCCTTCCTTCTACTTTTCACACTCAGTTACTCTCTGTCTTTTTTTTCTGATTGTTAAATTTAGGCAGGTTCTCTTCCATCTAAAAAGCTGTGGCAGCTTCCATTCCACGTCGACTTCCAACTTTAACAAATTCTCGAGGGAATTTGTCCAGCTGTTCATATGCCAGTCTCCCATCTTCACCTGAACACAAAACAGTCAAGCGTAATAAAACATGTCAGTGCTGTACAAAATTTTAAATCCTGGATTCTCTGCTCTTAGAAAGCACTGATCTGCTGGCAACTTCTTTCCATTCTTAGAACTTCTTATATCATTAGAGGCAACTTCAGAAATTACTTTAAAAAAACAAACTCTGCTCTGAATGTATTATGTTTTTTCCCTTGTTGTAGTTTGTTGCTGGTTTTATTTAGAGCAAAACAGTAGCAGATGTGGTTTGTATGATTATATGAGAATATTTGTTATGCTTGTCTTACTGAATTATCTATGTCTCTCAAGGTCTCAGCTGCAGCTGTAATGTAGTTGAGGCAGAGGATGTTTACAGTCTTCTTGGACAGTATAAAGTTTATCCACTTCTCAGTTCCTGCCTTGGCACTTCTAACAAGTAAATCTAACCGTGTCTCTACTAACATGTCACCAAAAAAAAAAAAAAAAAGGAAATGCTATGTTTGCTGAATTTAACTATTTGTGTCTGTCAAGCCCCCTTGTTTCTCGGGTGCTGACATCTGTATGCACCAAAGTGTAGCTTGTAGCCTAGTGTATGGAATTGATCATTAGGCAATACAATCTCCTGCAGTTTACGAATGTGACCATGGGTTAATTGTGTTATGACCAGATCAATAACATGTCCAGCAGCGGATTGACTTCCTGCTGAATTGCTGAGTGAAAAAAGAGAATGTTTGAAGAACTTGCATGATTAACATCAGAGAGGGACACACCTGTGAGGCAGAAATTCATGCGTAGCCTGCAGTGTCAGGGAGGGCCAGCAAAATACAACTGGTTTTAGTTTAGACTGTAGCTGTGCCCCTGTAATACTGGGGCTGTGCAACTCTGCAGCCTCACACTGAGATGCAGCTGGATGACAGGCAGATGGGCAGGTTAGCTGTTCTGCCAGGTACAAATGAAGGTCTGTATAAGATGTTCAATTTCTGGAAGACTTGCGGATTAGGGTCTGTCCAAATAAGTATATAATGATAACTTAGCACAAATGGAACATGTGGCAGTGAGAGGGCATTTGAGAATAGGTTTTTGTTTGAATAAACTGTTCAGCTGAATAAGGAATGGAGGCTCAATACATGACAGAATATTCTCCCAGAGGAGAATGTTTGATATATGGTGCACTGGTCCTGCCTCCTTAAAGCTCTCAGGTGGAGATTACGCTCCCTTTGACATGCAAGACGCAGTGATTGTTTTTTTAGTTCAGTGCAAGGTCACTGGAGTGATCAGCTTGAATCCCTCATTGAGCACGGACCTAACTAAAATCATCAAATTCTAAATCACAGCAGCTCTCTTTCCTGGTCCAGCTTTTTTTTTTTTTTTTTTTTTTTTTTAAGTATGGCACAGAACATCTGTACCTTTTCAGCTTGATCATAAAATATTTCTGTTTGTCAACTTCTTTCTTTTTTTCTGCCTTTTTTTTTTTTTTTTACTTCCGTCTCCAAACTCACGTAATTTAATTTCTCTTGGTCCAGTTTCATGTTTTTCAAAACTAATGACTTCTAAGAATATATATTTTTAATCTGTTTGAGCCTCTAGGTGAAGTTTTATTTCAGCCTAGCACCTTGCATTTGTATATCTTAGGTGCCTTAATTAGCTACTGTGTTTAAAAACAGAAACATGGGTGTATTGCTATAAAACATGCAACTCACCAAGGGAGAGGAGAGTTTCAGACGCCACTTTTCTGATCTCTTCATTGTCAGACTGGCAGAGCGTGACTAGCATTTTAATACTCTCGGTAGCCTGGAAAGTACAAAACCAGCTGTATTAGCACCACATATTACAACAGGGGTTTTATTTCACAACCTTGTGTGACTGTACTGAGTGGTGTTTGCACTTCCTTTCCGACTGTCTACATATGCACAAATACTTTTGTAAATATAAGTATGCTGTATGCATAAATAAGACTGACTTTGGACTATAGACCATGCAAGGGGCTGTGGGACAAGGCCATACATGTGCCAATGTATGGGTACAGTAGGAAGAGGAAAGGGAGGCGGGTGACAAGGGAGGGAGTTTCATCCCCAGTCAGTAAGTCAGAAAAGGCTGTTGCCCCAGGCCTAACTGTATTTGTATGAGCAGTTTTCTAGTCAGCCAAGTCACTTGAAGTTATTGCTGCAGGCTCCTCACTGATCTCTGTGCTGACCAGTACTTCCACAATTTTCCTTGTGTCTGCTTTTTTGGGAAGAAAATGAGTAAATCTGTTCTGCCGTGCGTCAAAGGCCTGCAGAGATAGCAGCTGTCATAGCATCTAAGTAGGTCATGCAATAACGCAGTAACAGAGCGAGTGAAACGAAGGGCAGATACCTTCCTTGTCCATGACACAAGGAGGAGGTTCTGAGCTAGAGAGTCAGTGTTCGTGTATGTCTTGTTTATGCTGGGAGTCTGGGTGGGTTCTGCTATAGGCTCGTGCTCTGCTAGCATCCTGTTCAAGGGGAAACAGTCTTTCATGTCTAAGTGATACTGGACTAGGTGCTGAAGAGCATTGGTTTTGCATGCAGTTACATTCTAGGGCGGTCTTCTCCAGGGTGCAGTTTTGAGGGAGAAATAATCAGTCTGCAGTGTCTGTTCTACTGAACACATTCTTTTGGCCCAGTGTCTAGTACCAGGCAGGCTTAGACAGCTGCTGCCTCCCATGGCTCTACATGGCCAGCGTTAAGAGCAACTGCTTTTCCTTTTTGTCACAGGTGGAGTGCAGAAATGGCACAGAAGTGAGCTGAAGATGCTGTTTTCAGGTGTACCAGTTATGTACCAGTATAGTTTGTGCTTCTGGCTTACGCTGTCTAGGAAGTAGCACAAAGTGAACTGTGATTTCTTCCTCCCTTGGATTGCAAGCCATATGCATACAGCTAATTTTATTCTGGGAGAGGATATCTTTCCTTTCAGCCAGAACTCAATTTTTTCTCTGTTTTGCCAAAGTGATTCTCTTAAAATCAGTATGATAGGGAGCCAAAGATGAAATGCAAAAGATAAACCTTATCATTTTCATATACCCCTTACTTAAAAGTAAACCTAAGTGCCACAACTGAATTCCTTGCCTCTTACCTTGAGGTATCTTAGAGCTAGGCAAGCTGCTTTCTGCAGCTGGAGGTTGGGCTGGGTAAGTGCTTCACAGTAATAAATCAAGGCCTAAAAACAGATAAAGACGATAAGAACAAGATAAAAAAGAGTGAACAATGAAAATGTCTGCACCTGTGTGGAGCAGAAGGGAGGTGTGCAGAGGTGCTGCTGTCCTCCTGCGTTGGGAGGCAAAGCCCTTCCTTCCTGGGGGCTGTGTGGGCACAAGGGCAGAGAGGAGGCAAGTCCTCAGTGCAGATCCGGCCCAGGCCACTAACTACAGCTCTGCGAAGGTGAGTGGCCTGAGGGTGAATTTGGTGAGTAAACGCTCACGTGAAATTGAGCAGCACAACCTGGCATCCCTGAGATGCCTCTGCATAACCTGCCAGGGAGCGAATAGGCCTTGGAGTCTAAATAACTCCAGCTGCCTCTTGAGCTGGTTGCTCTAATACAGTGCTAGTAACGACCTGGCTGGAACGGGCTTCAGAAGGACTGAGAATTGACTATTGTAAGCTCACCATGAGCTCCTAGACCAGTTTACTGCTCGATTTGAGAAATCAATAACTATTGCTGTGCAAACAAAACCAGCACGAGCTGCAAAGCTTAGTGGCAGGTGGCAGTATAATGAACTCCATAATGCCATAAGACATCTGGTGTTTTTTTTTTTTTTTTTTTTTTCAGGCAGGCAACCAGCTGAGTGTATGTTCCACGAGAAGGTTATATTTTCCCTGCAATGCTGCCTCCATGAAGCTGGAACAGTGAGAGGGTGGTGTGAGATACCAAGAGACTGTATAAAGGGAAAATGAAGTGGGTAGGCAAAGAAAAAGGGGGCTAAGTTGGTAGAGAAGAGCAGGAAAGAATGAGCTCCCTCTATGTCTTCCATTCTGCCACTCTTGTCTCCTTCCAGCCTCCTGTTCTTTCACTCTATCCTGACTGGGAACAAGAAGGATGCGAGAACAAAAGGATTGTAGGGAAGGGTGTGCCGTGAAAGGGGTATAAGTCAATCCATAATTTCTTCCTCTTCTTCTATTTCCTGTGTTTAATCTGGCTCTGCTTATTATCTTCTGCATCAATGATAGATCAATGATAGATCTTGGCTTTTGTGAAGTCAAATAATTCCGGTCTATCAGAGCTGATCCTGGTTCACTCAAGGCAGTTCGTCGCCTTCTAAAATGGTGGAAGAGCCCATAGATATCAGCCTTCTTTGGAATAACATCTCAAATTTATGCCTTTGCACAATGATGATGTTGGGGAATGTTACTTTGAAGCCAAGTCTGAGAGTGCCCATCAGAAATGCTAAAATGTGCAAGACAGCTGGAGGTGATAGGGCTTGCTAGCTATTTGCACAGTTTTGGCTAGTACCTCTTTAGTATAATGGCAGATAGAAACAGTTCTACATATTTACAGAAAAAAAATATGCAGAAAACCTCATAGGATCAGTTTAAATGAAACCTGGAGAAATTATTTTATACCAGTAGGCATTTGAAAGCTACAGGCAGAAATTTATAATGTCATGATTAGGGGATAGGTGAGTTTCTGCCACTTACCTTCTCTCTGAAGAGCCTGTTTTCTGCAGTAGCTGTTAAAAGTGATGCCACAGTCTCACTGACTTCATTTTTATTTTCGGTCAGAAGTAAAGCCAGCGCTCTCAATACTTCTTGTTGTGGTGGAAGGTTATTAGAGTTTATTTTAGCCATGTTCTGCTGCAGTTTCCCATCTTTCACTGACTGCAGCATCTGAACCACAGAGGCTAGAAGTGCAAAAGGCAGAAAGGTCCTTGTTACTTGTTTTATCCTCTCAGTACTTTAGATTGCTCCTGTCCCAATTAGCGATCCTCTTTTTTTTTTCTTATTACTCAGAAAGATCAAAAATCCTCAACTTGGCAATTGGCAGCATTGCAATGTGCCTGCATGGGAGACTCTGTGCTTTTAAGCTGGGCTGGGTTTCTCGAATACCTGTCCTAACGAGGAGGAGATGAGTAGATGAGCTAGATGGAGTGCTAAGGTTCATCCAGAAGGTGTGCTGAGTGCCTGGTCATCAAATCTCCAGTTCTGATGGAAACTGGAAGTTCTCCCCCCTAACAAGTGAAGCCACTGTTCTAGTCAGGGTAGTGACTTCAAGAGCATCTTTGTGACACTTATTTTTCTAAGCAGGTTGCTGTTCCCCACCAAGAGTGAGGGCTTGTGTTTTTCAGAAGTGATTTGAAATGCCTTTTTCCTTCCAGGCTTTTGAGCAAGAGCTCTCCAGTGTGCCTAAATAAAAGTGGAAACTTGGCAAAGTTCCTCAGCCTTTCTCAACTGGAAAAGAATACAAATTTCCTTCCCAGGAATTAAAGTTGAGCATGCTTTGTGGAGGGTCTGCTTCCCTCTTTAGATCTCAGGGCCAGAACCTGCCAAACCCCACGGTGGCTCCTGACATGAGCTCAGCACTTCAGAAGGTCTGTACACAGAGGATGATGAAAGACTGGAACTCCATCAAAGCTGTGGGCACAGAAACCTCCCCAGATCTGGGGCCCAGCCCAGTAGCATCAGCCATTTAATAAAAAGCAACTCTTTCAGCATAGTTATTTCCCATTCTAATACAGAAATAGAAATTACTGAGGATGTGAGTGCATCAGCTCTTTTTCTTTGATATGTACAGGTGGCTAGGTGCAGCCATATTAGCATCCAGGGCAATTGCTTGCCTTCTTTCCTATTTCTCTTAAAAAATCAAGCTGAAGGGCCAAACTGTTTTATTCTGACCTCAGAAAGACTGAGAATATATTTCCCCTTCAGTTTCCAAAAGGTATTTATCCTACCTTCTTTTGCAAGCTGCAGCAAATAGCTTCCAAGGTCATTAACACTGTGGCTGGCAAAATAGTTGTAATACTGAAAGACTGTTACGATTTCTGAGGACATACTGGAGTAGAGGACAGGCTCTGTTCGGTCCAGGATCTGAGACACCAGAATTCTGAAGACTGCAGGCAGCGGACACAAGGACATATTAGAACAAAAGCTGGTGGCTAAATCCCACAGTCCATTTCAAAGTTCAAAAGAAAGAACTATATTTTCCAAGCCAGATACCTCCCAGCATTTCTAATCTCAGCTATGGGCACAGCTACTTTCTCTCTGTCCAGCTCTCATCCCCAGAGGATATCATCATGAGCTAAGGACTGACTTCGGCCAGTTCACAGGCAACAGGAGGCCCCAGTTACGCTGTGCTCCTTCCAGGCTGCACTGAGAAATGAAAGCTGATCTTGCAGCTTCTTCTCCAATACAGTGTCCTCCCTAACCACGTGGTACAGGGAATCCCTAAACACACATCCACATGTACAGCCCAATTGTCTTGCTTAGACACAGAATTTACTTTCCGATTATTTCATAAATGTTAAAAATATATATAATTTTATTTTTTCTGCTGCTGACCTCTCATTCTATTCCAATCTAATTATTTTGGGCCCAAATTGTTTAAAGAACTGTTGGATTTTTCAGGTGAAATTGTGGAGCTGCATCCGAATAGACCTCCATGGGGATTGGAAAAAGCAACCCGAATCAAGGAAAGCCTGGTAGAAAGCAAATATACCAAATTCGTCTCCATTCTGATGATAGGTAGATATATTTTTGCAGCAGTTGGTACCTGTTTCTGCAAGTCCTGGGCATTCTTCATTCACAGTGGTGGCAAAATTGATATCCAGCTGCTTCATCATCTTGTCTGCAGATGTATGATACACTCCTGAAGGACCAGTACATTTTGTCCAGAAAGCCAGTAGTGACAGCTTCTTGTGAAACTCTGGAATTGCTGGAGGAGAGGACAAAATGAATGGTGAAAGAGAGCCATGCTGAAAACATTGTGTTCCTAAAAATCTTGTGTGGAGGGCTGCTGACCTCACTAATGGATGGGTTCGTTTGGTAGTTTGCCCTGTCATTAATTTCACAGTGCACGGTCCCACATTTGTAATGGGTTGCTTCCTTTTGCCACAGTAGGGTGAGAGAAAATTTGTCCCTGATCCAGTTCAGGGTGTTGATGTCTCATTCTTTTAAATGCCATGAAGCATTAAGAGAATGTAGCAAATGGTCTGAACACAGGGCTGGGGCCTGGGAGCTGATCCTTGTCCTAGCACTGTTTGTTTGGGTAGCTCACTCAACTTGGCCTCTCTTTTTTGATTTAAAAAAAAAAAAAAAAAACAAGGTGTGCTTACCTGTCTTGCCAGAGTGCTCACATAGATACATAGATGAGTAACTGAGTATATGTTAACGTCATCCAAGGTATGAAAGTTCATGCAACAAATGCCATACAAACCGTTCTTTATAGAAATGACTGAAAACAGTCTTCTAGGTAAACCACTCAGAGCTGTATTACCATCAGGTGCTGTAAGACAGCTTCCACCAAGAGAGGTGGAGAGAGGATTGGGCTCTTTCGGAGTGGCAGCATCCCCTCCCCTCTGCAGCAGTTTTGTCCATCTGCTGCACATCAAGCAGGACAAGGATGTGGATACTCCTTTCTCTTCTACCTTCTTTATTCCTGGATACCAGTGGTCAGGCTACAGCAAGGCTACTGACCAGCTGATGTATGAATTTCCTGCGGGTGCACCCTGTGCAGCGGCTCCTGAACCCGATACCCGTATCCAGAGCAGCCCATGTTAGAAGGAAAGCCCCTAACTTGTCTCTTACCATCAGTCAGGGAGGTGAGGTTGCCCAAGTTCTCAGTGCTGATCTCCGCAATATTCTCCATCACAAGGATCTCTCTGGATAGCTTATCCAGGAGGTCTCTTGCTACAAATGGTGTTTTACTGGAGAACACAATTTGCTGATGAAAACAAGTGGGAAGAGAGGGGGAAAAAAAAAAAAAAAGGAGTTACTCAACTGGAAAAATTCAAAAATCCTTCCCAAAACCCTGGCACCTGACAAAGTGTAATGGCAAATTCATCACCTGGAAGCTTCTTAACTTCAAACTCTTTTGTCTCTCTATTTTACGGTCCCAGTTTATAAGCATTATTGCTTATATTTTTAGTATCTTCAGCCAGTTGCAGGCAGTTAAGTATCCAAGTGTAGCCATTTGCATAAGTTATTTCTGATTTATGTGCTCAATCTTAAGGCCAGAAAATATTTAGTTTGATTTTTGCATAATAGGCCACGGCATTTCAGAACATTTCTGCCAGCAAGTGGACCATAAATCACTCTTTTTCTGCTCTGTTTCACATCTCATCAACTACCCAGGTGCCTTTATTAATCTGGTGCTTTTCCCATGCTAACATTTCCTCCTGCGGAGACCTGCATTGCTTTCAGATGTCTGCTTTATTCCCATCAAATCAGCTCAGTGGTAGACACAGACTTCCACTCTGTCTCTCCTGATTGTATATTTATTGTTTACTTTTATTTAAGCCAAAGCCCTCTTGTCATACTTGTGATGCAGCAGTGTCTAACTAAGCACTAAGGGTGCAGAATCCAAGATCACTTCGCATTGCTTCAGTGGGGCCTTTGGAAATAAATAGGAATTATATCTAGCACTGGAAAGTCAGACTATAATAAGGAAGTTGCAGTATGCTTTGATTCAGCAGGAAACCCATGATACCCCTGCTGGTTATGGATCTAGAACCACATTTGTTGTGCTTAGGCTCTGAAAAATCATGCTCAAGGGTTGTGCTAGTCAGGTGCTGACTGTGGACAGGCAATTTTGACATCCCAGAGATACTGTCATGCATCCACTGTCTTTATTTACAGACAGTTTGAAGTGGGGATCCTTCTCCTCTTCATACACAGAAATACTTTTTTTTGCTTTTAAATATCACTGTCTTGGGCTCTACTAGCGTAAATAGTGGAGCCACGGGCTCCACTTTAGCTCTGAAGACATGAGTTGACTTAACAGGGTAACTGCTCTCATTGAGTTTCCCCTGGTGAAATCCCTGGCTCATCCATGTGGGAAGTGGGTCTGGCAAGTTGCCTGTCATTCCTACTGTGCAGCATCTCAAAAAAGTCTGGTAGTTTGTATGTCCGCTCTCTTCTGAGGTGGACCAGGAGGACTGAGATGATAGAGGCTTTTCCTTTCCCGTGTTGGGATGAGGGGTGTCACTGGGGCAGCTTTGGGAGCGGTTTTCACAGCGGTTTTCACAGCTGCCTCCCAGGAGCAAGGCTAACGCTGCAGCCAGCTCGCACCCTGTGCCCAAAGGAACGATCAGAAACGCACTCCCAGAAAGAGCTGGGCCGGGTACCTGGATGAGCTGCGTGCAGTACTGCAAGTGCTTAACTATGGTAATGTCGAGGCTGTCGTTGCCCGTGGTCAGTGGAAGAGGACTGCCAGCAACGCTGGTCCCGACGCCCGTGTCTTCGGTGAGGGCTTCACTGAGGTGGCCTCTGGCCTCGGGGTGCTCTGGCCTGTAACTGTTAAGGGAGGGAGGTCAGTGAAGGGCTGAGCGCCTCCTCAGCAGACAGAAACACACGTTCACGCAGAGGGACGAGCAACAAGCACAGGGAGAACTGCTGAAAGCAGCAATCTGCAACCAAACAGCCCTTGGTAAGCCAGAGCCCTTCTAATGAATACATCATATCACAAACTCGCAGTGTGATCCCGAACTCAGTGCAGAACAGGTACCTGCACTGAGAGGACAAATTTCTTCCATGGTGCCCTGATTTGTTTGCGTTGACCAAGGCAGTACTCTCACCAGCAAGTCTTTCCAACCTGCAGTTATTATTGCTTGGTAGTGAAAGTGTTTTCTTCCATTTGTAGATAAATTATTTCCCAAATTGGCCTGGATTAAGCAGCATTACAGTTTGTGCCCTCAAGCATTAAGCTGTTAGGAACAAATCCATTCTCCTGGTGCCAAATTCAATGCACAGTGTAAAAGGAAAGGAAAACCACTGCTGGAGTGAGAGACATGATGTTTTCATATGCTGTTTTAGGCACAATATGAACGGCTTAGTTTGCCAGTAGTTTCTGTAAGAGCGTAAAGCTATTCTCGCTGTGTTTTAAATCATTATTTCCAGCTTTGTCTTGTACAAATGGTCCTCCCTAGGCCAGGGTGCAAAGCCCAGGCCCGCTCCCTGGAAAGCAGGTGTATCCGGCTGCAAGCCGAGGTTCCAGCACTTGCAGCGTTTCACTGAGTCACACACACATCAAAAATTGGAAGCAGGAATCTGTGCTGTCTAGGGATGAACTGTAGGGGAAAAGCCAGCTTAAATTTGTGCCCTTAAACCAATGCAGTTTGAGTTAAAAGTGTCAGCTTAGCAAGCCACATAATTTTCCAAGTTTCTCTTCCCACCAAGTCTTAATCTAGGAAGAGAATATGCAGTGAGATGGTGGAAATCAAATGGTGCTCGCTTGTTGGTACTCGAAATCCTTTCAAGCTGGCCACGATGAGCGGCGAAGGGCAGAGGGCCCTTGCGGGGCGCGCGGGATGCTCTTAGGATCTAATGATTGAAACACAGCCTCTTCCGCCCCCACGACAGTGACAGACACAGCACAAACAAAACAGGTTAGGGGGTGGGGTGGTTATTGTTGTTGTTTTTCTCAGAAAGACCAAAAGTGATGGAAAAAAAAGGGCACGTAACACGCAGGGCCATGAACAGAGTACCAGTCATCACTCTTACATTCCAAAGGAAACCTACACCATGCTGCTTAAATCTGGCCCTGTGTTATTGTTACTGACAAGCTTAATCCACTGCAAAGACTCATTCGGCTAGAGAGAAAAGACAAGGGGAGGGGGGAAAAACCACAGAGGAATTAGTAATTACATCCAAAGCAAGGAAAGCCAGGTCCAAACCTATATCAAGGAAGAGGCTCTGCCAGGACTGGTGTCTGGTTAATTTAATTTACCCTTCTCTTTTCAGGGAGAGATTGTACGCATTTGAACAGGAAAAAAATATCCTGGAAGCTAAAGATTTTGTATGCAGCAGCCACAGGAAACCCCCTAACCTTATAATCTCCTGCAGGATTTAGTTTAGTCTTCCTTGAATAATGTATGCACCAGGGTCCCCTGTTAGTGACAAAGAGCTAGGATATCAGTTTTGCTTAAGCACAGCTGGCAGTTGCTACGAACTTACCTATTCTTCTCAATCTCAGTATCTGAAAATACTGAGTCTGCACCTCCTCCACCATTACAAACCTCCTCACCACCACCATCCTCATCATCAAAGTCAGAGGTGTTCAGGAAATCAAAGCTTTCTAAAGCACTTTCAACTGTTAGACTTAAACTGGAGGACCTGCTTCGGTTTACTGCTGGCTTGCACTGCAAAGGCAGAACGAACCAATGAAAACCCCAAATATTATCTACTACTGAGAGAAAGGAAAAAAAAAGATAAAGCTTAAAACTTTCAAACTCTTCATTTTATTTTCAAAATTTCATTTTATTGAGCGTTTCATTTCAAATCTTCATATTCATAGCATAGACAATCAGTATCTGCAAACTGAAAAACCCTTCCCTTCTTCCTCCCCAACCCCTTCCCTCCCCCCACAAAACCCTCAGAGGTAAAATCCAGTATGTTTTATAGAAAGGAGAAATACACCTTGAATCCAAGCGACACAGTGTTCACCAGCCTCCAGAAGGAGAAGTGGCAATTGAAGGCCCTGGCAGTTGGAAAGGGAAGGCACGTCCCATAGTTGCTACCACAGGTACAGAAGCTTGGGTGCATGTATGCAGTCACACTCTCAGATTTATTCCTGGTGGAACTCCAGTGGAGCTTAGCCAGGATTGCATCGGATCCCGTGTCCACAGGGTAGTGCACGTTACGAGAAAACTTTTGTGGGCTTTGAAGCCACGTGTTACCCGGGATAATTAAGGAAAAGCCAATCATGCATCAGCAGAGAGATTCCTGAGCAAGAAGTGGCAGCAATACGGTAACTTGGGAAGTAGCAGTGCTAGCGAGAGGGATCCCCTCGCACTGCAGTGCAGCGAGAGGGCGCGTGGCTGGGCCTTGCTCTCACTGTGAGGAGTGTCACAGGCCTTGCCCCCACGTGGCCATCCCTCGCCCACAGAGCTGCTCTCGGGGTCCCCTTGCAGGGTCGGATGCCAAATCAGTTCCTCGAGGGATCACCTCCATGGGTTGTGCAAGGACTTGTGCACCTCTGGCGCTGTGTGATCAAAGCAGCCGGGAGCCACAGGTGCAGTTCCAGAGCAAACCTGCGAGTCCTGGGCAAGAGTCAGGACTTTGTCTCGGCTCGTGGAAGGAAACAACTTGGCATCCAAGTTCACACTCAAGGCCAGACGTGAGCTCTTCTAGACCTTGGGGAGGCATGGAGGTTTGTTCCTAATTCATTCGTACATCTGTAATTTCCATATGTTAGCATTTGTGATGTTTTACACCTCAAAATGTCTGTGCAGTCATTAACTGATCCAACACTTCCCAACATCCCTGTGACACTGGTAGGGCTGCCATCCTCCTCTCCTTGCAGTAAGGATAATTTTAGCTACTGTTCCTTTCAGGGCCAGCAGTGCAGCTTCTTTGGGCAAAAGCAACCTGCAGTGCAGGGGCTTCCCATTTTCCCTTCCCACAGTAGTACTAGATCCAGCCTGCCTGAATCAACTTGGGATATAGTGCAAGGAACAGGGACTGTTAAAAAGTATTGAACTTGGGGAAATACCATGCTGCTGCAAACACTGAAGGAAACAAAGGTATTAACCAAGTTAAAGACAAAGGTAATACAGAAGGATAAATGCTTCCTTCTTTCTTTTCAGCTGTGTATTTAAATAGTGAGGCTTAAATGACTAGCAGGCCAACCCGCATATGAATATGAAGCATTTGAAATGAATATTTTCCATTATAATACTCCGCACAGCAATGCATCATGAGATATTGTCAAATATATGTCTGGCAAATATAAGTCGCAGTTGTCAGTAAACATATTAACAACACACATGCAAAACCCTTTTCTCCTTTCTAATTGAAAAACATGCTCTGTCCATCCTGGTGTGATAACAGGATGTCTAACATTTAAAAAATTATGGGGAATCAAGGAAAAAGCTTGGAAAAAGCCAGGTGATGTGGGAATGGCAACTTTCGTTGAGCCTTGGGCTCCTGAATTACTTTGGCTATTTAGAAAATTGAGCTTCTCTGGCTACACAGCCTGCTTCTCAGCTGGTGTAGCCCTGCGCAGCTCAGCGGGGTTCAGTGGTGGCACCCCACGTACACCCACTGAAGATGTGGTCACAGGCTTTAAAGGCAGAGGGTTGGCTGTAGTCTGATCTCCTGCTTGGCACAAGCAATGGATTCACAATGATTCTGGATAGAATTTGATTACTCTCTTTTTCTCTACTTTCTGCTTTTCTGTGCTTTCTTTTTCTGTTTCTCCCGGGTGCCAAGTAGTTTGATAGATCCATTGCTTCAGGTGTAAGGTTGTGGTAAGCATATTGCAGACAAAAATGGAAAAAGCAACACTGGGAAAAGATGCTCTGGGCAGGAACAAATCTGTTGCTACTGAGGCATTTTACTGGTTTCTCAAATCTCTGCTTTGATGTTTGCGATGAAAGGGAAGAGATTCTATCCCCTCAGATTTTCTTTAGGGTAGTATTTTCTGAAAACATACTCACTTTTAGGATGTCATCCAGATGCATCACTTCTTGGTCCAGCTCCTGAAACTCTTTATACTGCTCTTTATGCGGCTCAAGAGCCAAGAGCAGCCCTTGAAAGGCTTCTTCTATACTTCCATCGAGATAAGACTTATACCCTTCCGACTCTCCGCTTATCGATCCCTCGCACAGCAACCTCTCCGGGGTCATGGGGGCCTCTGCCGACGTGAGCCTTTTCACCAGCTGCTTCGTGATGTTGCCCTCGTAGGTATCCAGCTCCACCGGCTTCAGCTCGGAGCCCTCATCCGTGTCCTGCAGCAGGGACACCGGGACGCTTGTCTCTATGAAGACACGGTCGCTCCCAGCGGCAGAGGGTTTTTGGCAATCAGAAGCTGCCCGTGGAGCTGCCTTGTTCTCGATCACTGCTCCCTCTCCCTGGGACTTGGGGTCCTGGGGTTCAGAGACTGAGTCTCTGCAGGAGGAGTCAGTGCTGCTACAGTCCAGGCTGGAGCTTTTGGAGGACTTGAGAGCTGGGTGCTGCGCGGGGGTAATGGTGATATCAGGGCTGGAGCTGACCTGAGCAGAAGGGGACTCTGCTGAGTTGGCGGGGGACGAGCGGCCTTCGTAAGGCAGGTCGCCAAAAGTGAAGGAAAGAGGCCGCTTCTCAGTGGTTGCTGTTCCATTTTCAAAGACATCATCTGGCAAATTCGTCTGAAAAAATAGCAGAAACTTGTTAAAATAGAAAACATGTTTTCCGTGTAACACTAGAAAGAGAAGAAGGTAAGTTTGTGGCTGGGAAGGAAAAATACAAAGAAAGAAATTAAACCCTCAGGACTTGAGAAATGGGAAATGTATCTCAAATCCAACTTTTGCTTTCAGTTGGCACAACTCCTGATTCCAGTGGAAGTTTTTGCCTGCTCCGGAAGGATGGGAAATCTTGTTCTCATCATCTCTTTGGGGGCAGGGTAGGCTAGGGAGCTCTAGGAAGTGTATCCCCAAAACAAAGATCCCAGAACTGCATGTCTTAACAGATTGACTCAGCCAACAATTCCACTCCGCTGTTTCGTTCCCTGATGGATGTATCCTTTTAAAGGGGTTGTGTTTAAGCTACCTTGTATGCATTTTTGTACCCATTATAAATTTCCATGGTATTATTTTCTAACTTCTAAAGTAGCAATCCCTAAAATGTAAAACAGGTTCCTCCATTAGTTTCTTTATAATTATAGCATTTTAGTGATTAGATCACCATGCTGTTTCTTTTCTGTTGCAAGTTTTTCCTACATATGGCATAACTCTAATAATTGTAGAACATGAGTTACACAGAGCTCATGAGTTTCCTTCTGAAATAAAACAGAAGAATATGTGGGGTTGTGTGTTACCAGGACACTGATCATCCAGAAAATAGAGAGAGTTTACAGAGACCCAAACTGATCAAACTTATCTTTTATATATGTTCATATCCCTGAACAGTGTATGCGGAAAACTCACTGCAGGAGTCGCAACCTACCGTGATGATCAGCCCAATGGATTTTGCTTTAATAGACTATTTTGTATAATTTCTGACTACACACTGGACTGTATGAGAATCTGCCTGATGACTTCTTCCCTGTTACCAAGTTTGAACAACCCCAGAGTTGTAGTACAAGTATTATTTTAGGCAATTTTTAAAATTGAGAAAAAGCAATAAGGATGGGAAATATCGGACTCTCTCTGGAGCCAGAATGTGATACATCAAAGCCTGCAATTTCACACAGCTGGGTTCTGAAGTAACTTTTAGCCTTTGCTATGTGGCACACTCATGCAAACATACAGCCCAGATGAAAGGCAACTACTATTTTGCTGACAATTTGCTGGAAGCAACTGGAGGCATTCATACCTTGGCAAGGTTCATAAGGTTCAAGTGTCCAAAACGTGCATCCTTTTTTTTTCCCAGCACTATTAGCAGCTTTTTTTCCCTAACCATAAGCGTGTTCAAAGATTCATTCTTTTTTCCCCCCCCAAATGAGTCTGCTTTTTGCTTTCTTTTACCATTCAATGTCTTATTACTGGGCAAATGTAGAACATCTATCAGCGTAGCAGGCCATTTTTTAGCAATTTGGCTTGTATTCCTGTCCTGCTCTTCACCCACAGATACTTGGCTTCTGATCAAAACCCCCATAGAAAGGAGGAGGAACCTTGCTTTAATGTAGGCAGTATGTACCTACACTCATCCTCTTTTCTTTAATCCATCAGCAAAATCACCAAGTTGCAACAGACAGCACCACAGGCAGCATGCATGGTAAAGCACATGCATGGGGATCAACAAACACCTTCACCAAACGAAGACCAGGACTCACATAAAGCTCTAGGCCTGCCTTGGGCCTTAGCCTGAGCGATGGCAGGTCACTGAAAGAGCGACTGCGCCGAAGCTTGTCAAAGAAAGTGTCTTGCAGAGCATCTAAGATTGACAGCTTTGGCCTCTCTTGCAGAGGATGCAGCCATTTCTTCCATGATTACAGCAAAAACGGTGTGAGAAAGGGCAAGTTAATTGCTTTGCACTAAATACTTAAATGACATGCTTGAGATGTAGCACCTGTAGGTAAAATTCATTATCTGTGCAGACGATCCATTCAGCTCACACCATAGCCCTGATTAAGCCTTCAGAATCTGATTCATGCAAAATGCACGAGTACCTTGGGCACATCTTCACAGTAAGGGCAAATGTTATCATGGGATAAATTAAAAATAATGCTGCTGTAATGGTTGCTTAACTGCTGTTACAATGTGAACATGTATTTTATAAAGATTATGCAAGTATTACAGCAGTGAAGTGAGAACTTTAAGTATGAAGTAATTGGCAATATAACATTTTAAAGAGTACAGGATCCTTGTCACCTTCTTTCAGGATTAACAGCTGGCAATGCACTTATTTTATAAGTATTTGTTAAGCGTATCCTGCTGAGAGAAAAGCTTATACGTGTAAAGCAGTGAAGTGTTTGCTGTGTTTGAACGGTGCTAGGGTTTCCCATTACAAAAACACAGAGCCGAAGAGAGCTTACAAAGAACGAGTGCTCCTTGAAGGTGGGCGTCTCTGGAGTGCCTTGGCTGTACATGGACATTCTTCTTTGGAGAGCAGAGGCCTTGCTCACATTTCCTGCGGAGGGGGTCAAGTCTTCAACATCAAATGGGCTGCAGACACAAGCAGGAAGAAAAGACGTTGTTAGGCTGAATCGAAAGGAATTCCAGGTCCATGGAAGAGATTTTTGAAAAGGCACTTTATTAGCACATCAAAAACAAGAGGTAATGGTTCTTTTCCTGAAGTGTTTTAAAGAAAAGGTTGTTGATTAGACAACATGCTCAGAGGTGTGTTTTCATTTCTGATAAAAGTGTGCTACTCTAAGAAATCATTTATGTATCATAGTCTGATGCAACTCTTATCACATGAAGAATATTCTTGGATTTGAGTTGACAACTGTCATGTATAATAATGAGAAAAGTGCTCTGCCATTATTAGTGTTGTCACATTATAAAGGAAGTTAGTAGCTGTTAGTGCTAGATCTACATTTATTGCATTATACAAAATAACATAAACAACTGTAAAACTTATAAGGTTCAATGCTTCTTTAAGGAATGACAGTTACTTGATTAAATAGCTATGGGTATTGGGTATGAATCATCACACTTATCAGCCTGTGCTTATTGCTGCAAACAGGCAGCACTAAGAGATTTTCCTTCCTCCTGAAGCCCTGTATCAAGTCTATAGAAGCTGGCTTTTAAATCCAGGACAAATTTTGATGTTAGCTATTTGAACATAAATCCAGAGTGTCTCCACTGGATTCTACCCCAACATTAAACACTTTAATAAATATATGAGGGCTCAATCTTATTCCTCTATTGAGTTTGCAGAGAAAGTATGTATATTAGGCAATTATATAACCTCTCAACACCATCTACTTCATATGCCTTCTAATGCTCACTATCCCTATTATAGCAGCTAAAGAAACCAGGTGCAAACGAATCTGCCACAGATAACACAGGGAGCTTGGGGCAGAGCATAAACTATTCTTAGTCCCCCAAACTGAGGCCACCATTCCTGCCTCATCTGCCTCATCAAGAAACAAAAAAGTAGAGGCCACATGGACTTTTTCTGTTAGTTAAAAGATAGATAGATAGATAGATAGATAGATAGATAGATAGATAGATAGATAGATAGATAGATAGATAGATAGATAGATAAGCAAGCACCCAAGCAGCCAGTTTTACTTACTACCAGGTGATTTCAAGGTTCAGCTTTATTGTGCCGAGGTCGTTAATGTCTACTGCAACCACCTGGGGTCGAGCTGCAAACAGGTCCTTAGTTTCACAAGTAACACTTCCTACAAGGATGTGAGTAGCAAGTCCTTTAACTTCTGTGACCTGTAAGAGAAAAAGGGATTATTTACAGCACTATGCAAGGTACTGCAATTCTTAATTACAGATCAATGGTTTTGATTTGTTTTCCTGCTAAAAGATTACAAAATACAATTGTGCCTACTGCATCTCAGTATTTTTTTAAGTGAATGCATAGTGTCATAAACTTGCTTATAAAATGAAGGGATAATTTCTATGTTTTTTTGGTGGTCTTATATATGTCAGAAGAAAACAACTATACTGGCTTAGACTAAGGCTCTATCTAGCCTTGAACTTGATTTTTTGCAGGGACTTAAAGTAGACTCCAAAGGAAGAGTAAGAATGGGGGGAGATATTTGACTTTCAGCCACTGATTATTTTCATGTTGGGGTGTTTCCTGATGTAGTTTGTCTGCTTAGTAACTCCTGAGAGAGCTCTCTTCCATGTGCTTGTCCCATGTAACTCTGTACCTGTTTAACTGTTCGCATTTGTAATGGCCCTTGAGGATCTCCACAGACCCACTAATGCAAAACCACCTGCATATGTGTTATTATAGAAACAGCAAAATATGTGACTGTCAAAACTGTCCTTTTGAGATTTTGGATGAATTTATGTGTAAGTTACGTATGTAACTCCCATACACAAACACACCTTTGGCTATTTGCTTGAAAGTCAGTTCTTGGATCTTTCAGTGCAAGCGTTTGCAGAGAGGCCACAGAAGGGGAGAACATATGTCATAACCTTAATGTGTTTGTAACCCTTTCTAAAAGAAAGGGCTCTTTCCTGACTCCCACTTAATCAACCATCTCATTAGATTCAGGAGAGCAGCTCGCTGCATGTCACAACTTGACTTCTGATAAAAGTTTACTGTCTTGTATGTTCACAGGGTTATTTTGTTGGCAGTTTCGATGTCCCTCCCTCTTGTGTTTGTGGGTATGAAAGAATTGCAGTATTTAATCAGGATGCCCCTCTTGAGGCTCCTAAGATGCTCTCTTGTTTAAACTGCCTAAACAGGGATGCTTGGCCTATAATCAGTGGCAATTTCCAGAGGGGGGTCAGGGAACAGGCATATTCGGACTGGAAGTACATTAGTAGGAAAGCATGTGCCTCTCGGCTGGGAGAGAGCTGTGTGGAGAGGCCCGAGGAAACGGAGCGGCGGTGGGGAGCAGGGCCTGCTTCTGACTGCCCAGAGCTGCTGCTGCTGTTCCCTACATTTGGGACAGGGCAGAAGAGGCATTAAGAAGTTTTGGGAAATGCTGTGCTATAGCAAGCTGCAAGAGTCGCAGTGGCTCTCTGTAAGGCTCCCATCTCACAAGCAGAAACTTAGCGGCGCAGCCCGGTGGAGGATGCTCTGCTGCATCCCTGCGCTCTTCCAGCTTATGCCCAGCTGCCTCATACGTGCATTTAAACAAAAGGCCTCTGTGGTTCTCCAGCTTAATAGATACTGCTCTCTCATCTAAGTAGTGACACCAGACTCATTAGGAACGAGTATTTTGTCTGGGGTTAGTTTTCACTTTTGCCTTTGCAAGCAGGTTTCCAGGGCTGTCACACTTGGCTGCAGAACAACTTGGTAGCTGAGGAGCGGCGTTGCTGGCCAAGGCCGCGACGCCCTCGGAGGGGAGACAGGCCCGGCCTCCTGTGGGGGTCCCACAGGGTCCCAGCCCCACAGCACGGGCGATGTGGCGGTGCTGGCCCCAGCACGTGTGTTGGAAATGAGCTGTGGCTCGCACAGTGTGCCCAAAGGCAACATCCCAACTCCCGCCCTGCCTCACCTTGATGGAGATCAGCCCAACGATGAGCGGGAGGAAAACCATCTCCTCTCCGTCCCAGCTCTGCTTGCCGTTCACCTCTATTTTGCCTTTCAGTTTCCATCGCTGGCGACCGTAACGCATGAAAATCTGAGAAAGAAAAGTCCGTTTATGTTCTTGCCAAACCTGCTTTCTCAATACATGGATGCTGGAAAGGGTCAAAAATGAGTCGCAGGAACGCAGTGGTGCTGCCCTCCTGCTTCCCCATGAGCCAGAACACATGTTCTTTATTTTAGTCCCTCTCTAATCAATCTGTTCTTGCTGTTTCCCACTGTGGCAGGGCAGTCACCTTAGGCAGTGGCACAACTGCACGGTGTGCGACATCTGCATCTCCAGAAGTGGTTATTTCGTGTCCTTCTGCTATTCCCCTTGAGGATGAAGCAAAGCCTGGGTGTCCAGAAATTTGTTCCATCCCTAGAGGCAGGAGATGCATTTCCTCAGCGGAAGTGGAAATGCCTGACAAGAATAGGACAGAAGCATGCCCTCCTAGAACACAGCTAAATATACATAATATATATTTAAAAGCTTGTAATTCTCTGAATAACTGCCATCTGTAATTTTAGTGTCTTGAAACATATGTCCTAATACAGGCAGATATACAGAGAAGAGCAGGTTCTTCACAGAACATACAGGGGAAACAATATCTATTTCCTGGAGTGTTGATGCTAATGAGCTTTAACCATAGCTATTAGCAAAATGGAGAACTTTATTTATTTATTTATTTATTTTCTTTGCCTGTTAAATCCAACTGAAAGCCGACCCCAGACCTACCTCGTATTGATCTCCTGGACACAGGCGAGCGAAGCCGGCCAGACCTGAGGAGGAAGGACACGGGGAGATGCTGAGAAGGGCCCTGGCTGGCGGCAGAGGGCAGCAGTGCCCTGCCACAGGACGCCCCACAGCCTCAGAGTGGTATCTTTCCCTTAACCCCACCTTGCCATTCTACCCTTGTTTTTTCTTGCAAAAAACACGGATATAGTCATCCTCAGGCCTTCAGAAACCAAGACTGTTTCCCTCCCACCACCCACAGATCATAACTGGTCTAAAAACATCTTCTGTCTGCAAGTTCATTGCCTCCTGGTTTCCCGAATCTCAAAAATTTACTTTTTTCCAGCCATTCCCTAGTGGCTCAAGAGCTATATATAAGTCTCTATAAAATGATTTAAAAAAAAAAAGACTTGTGGTTCTTTCAATAGCATCGTCTGCCTCTGGAGACTGCGCTCGCTGCCGTGAGAGGTAGGGCTGTTGGTGGTTAATGCTTAACACTGAGTTAACACTAACTGCGTGGAGCTGCAAAGTGCAACACGGGGCTGCTTGGCAGAGACCGGGCAAGCGAGGAGCCTCCTCCTGCCTGGTGCCTCCACATCGTGCTCCTTCCCACGGTACTGGAGTGCCTTTCAACAGAAAGCGCTTTAGGAAACGTGGCTGATATGGGGAGTAGTAAATACCAGTTTGGGTGTGTCTTTGCTCGAATTTTTTTTGTTGTTGTTTGTTTGTAAGGGGTGACGTGGTGATGCTGTTTCCCTCTCAATAGCATGTATGTGAAGTGGGGAGCTGCAGGAGGCTGGGACTGAGCGGAGCCCTCGGAGACGTCGCCATCCCTGTCCCTGCCAGGCCCCGTCACATCCGGTAGGTGGCTTTTCAGTAACCCTGTCCTCGTTCTCCACAGCGCTTGAAAATTCACTGTGTTCTTTCTGGGGGTATTACTGTTTTCATCATGAAATGCCTTGGCCAAGCACATAGGTGGGTTAAAATCTGCACAGGTTGGCTTTACTTATCGAACTAAATCAGCCCCACTACGAGGGCTGTTGGATCACCCGGATTCCTCATGCAGCCACGGCCTGTCGCTGTGATCTGCTGATCTCTTTCTTTGATCCAAACCAGTGTTTTCTTTGGTCCTCTTGCAGCTTTGCAGAACAAAGAGGTCCTTGCTCAAAGCTCGTATTACCAATTCCTCTCTAATTTATTTACTGTTTATAAATAATTTAAACTTACTAGCACTCCACTGCTGCTTCTCCCTCCCTAGGCATCCTTTTATTAGGGAATTTGATCTCCCCTGGGACACCTCACTGAGAGTATCTGAGGAAAATAAAAGGCCCTTTCTCTGCCCGGTGGATGGGGGGGTTGAAAACAAGGTTCAGAAACACGTGCACGCTGCCCTGGATCAAGATCAGTGAGAAGCCTCTGGTCTGAGTACACAGAGGTTGGGCAAGGGGATGCGAGGAAGCGGTGGGGGCTGTAAATCTGGGAACAATGCTCAGCTCTGCCTTGAGCTCTTTAGCCCCATGATGAGGGTTTCTGCAGAAAACAGCTCTTGGATAACTGCATGGCTCTTCAGCTGGGCTGAACGTACAGCACGAGCGTCCTGTATACAGCTAACGTCAGGCTCTACCTGCTTGAAAGAGCTTGGCGCCTTCCCGTGCTCTGTTCCTGCACTTCAGATACGCACGGGCTGTTCCTCTGTGCGCCACAACAGGAAATGCAGGTCCCATACAGGGGCTTCCAAAATTAGGGTGCTCTTTTTTTAACAATATCAATCATAAAAACACAGCGTGGGCCCTTTACTTCCTGACAGCACTGTGTAGGCTGGCTTGCTTTTAGTGAAAATGACAGGATATAAAATATAAAATAACTAGTGCTGGAATGACTAGGAGCAGATCAGTGCTGGGAGAGGAGAACGTGGGTTGCACCAGCAGGTCCTAGGGTTAGCTGGGTTTGCTGCAGGTAACGTAGGAGAGCAGCTTGGTGCCCGCTTAACGCTGGGAACGCTTGGAGCTGCTCTGTGAGCGTTAGCCATGTTGGCAGCGGGGTCAAAGATTCATGAGAAAAAATATCTAGATGACAATCTCAAATGACTTAATTAAAGAATGCCCAGTGATAAGGCCTTTCTCTTTGGCTGTTGCTTTCTGGGGTTCCTGTGTGTTACGACAACGGTATTTCGAAGCAGGTGTCTGCCTGTTCCCTGCTCTTGCACGTGGCAGGCAGTGTGTGGCTTCTCGAGGGCCCCCGAGCCCTGCAGGAGGATTTTGACCCACCACAGAGCGGGGACGACATGTTTTATCCTTGCTGTGGGTACGATACTGTGGTGTCTGCTGCAACCTGTGCTGTCGCAAGCTGAACACGTGCCCCTCGCTTACAAGAAGCAAGGACCCGCTCCTAGGACGCGGCCTGCCGCAATTTCCTTCCCGCGCCGAGGGGCCTCGTGTCGGCCTTGGTGCGCCCACGCGGCAGCTTCGTTGTAAGTCACTGTGTAGAAGCGGGTGGCCCTTTCTCTGTGCGGTGACTTTGACTTACACCTATGCATCCTTGACTGCCCTTGCAGCAGCGATGAGCTCTGAAGCCCGAGGGACGGAGCTGTGGTTGGGCTTGGGAGAGCGGGCTGCGCTCCGTCCCTCTGCAGCGGGGTGAGGAAGGAGCTACCGGAGATTGATCCAAGCAGATCTCGTCCCGCCTCCTGCCGCCCTTGCGCACAAGGCAGCCGCACTGCTGGCGGCAAAGACGGAAGCGAGACCCTGTATGAGGGTCGTGAGCTCACACAGTCCAGGATTAGAGTTTTTTGGTTTTCATTTGCCTTAGTGGGTTCTTTGCAAGATTTCAAGTGAAGAATTATGAATATAGAGTATATGTATGTTTAGATCATGATGACTGTGGGATCTTTTTCTGTTCCCTTACCCTCTTCAGTCTTTTCTTTGAAATATTTAGTCCTAAAGGGTTAAAAACTTTCACAATACCTAAGGATTCACTAAACTTGCCTTAAAGTATATCTACATCATTAAAGTAGGCTTCAGGTAAAACTGTTTCGATGATAGTCAACCACCCCCAATCCTCTGTTATAAACTCAAGGAATAAAACTGGAAGATGAATTCCACCCCTGAGCTATATAGGTGTTTAAATGGTAAACTACTCCGAGTTCATTGCTTTTTTCACATTTGCTCAGAAGTGATAATAGTCAGAGTCAGCAAAAGCAAAGGACTTAGAAACAGCTGGTGTCAAATTAAGGAAGGATTTGGAACTTCAGCTTCACAGGCATTGACTTAATTTGCTAGTTATCTTAAAGGGTTATGGAAATAGAGGCAAAAGGTACAGCTGCCTTTGAAACCAAATTGCTTAGGCTAAAGGGAGGAGTGATAGAGGGAGCCTAATTAGCCCCTCTCCCTTCAAAATGAGAAGAATCATCTCAGAAAATCTCCCTGTGCAACCTCAATGTTCCTAGCTACGTGATCTTTTCCACTGAGTATAGGTGTAAGTGGGGGGGAAAGCCCAATCCTATCCTAAGTATACCTAAAATTATGGTGCAATGCTCTCGGTAATGTGCACAGAGAGGTTTCTCACTCACGCAGGAGGAAGGGAGAGGTGAAAAGCAGTTACCTTTCATCTTGATGCAAAACTCCCCCAGTAGGTTTTCGAGCTCTGCTTCTATGGTACACATGTTCTGAGTTGGAGGAGAAAAAAAAAAAAACAAAAAACAAGTCAGATAAAGCTTTTGCTTTCTGTTTTTTAAGGTCTACTTAGAAAGAAAATAGTCTATTATGCAGATGAAAGATATTTTGGGTTGAAATCAAAATGCCGGAGCCATCCTTGCTGTTTAGCTAGGTCTGGCCCTGAAGAGCGCAGCTAAGCTGTGCCCGCTCCCACCGTGCTGAACGTCGCCCCGTGGCCCCTGCTGCTCCCCGAGACTCCTGCTCCTCTGCCCTCTCCGGCTGGGGCAGGTGCCAGGGGGAGCTCCTGGCCGGAGCGCCGCTCAGTGGGCATTCTGTCCGGCAGGAAACGCCGACTGCATTAAGAAAAATTCTATAGGAGATGGGTACTGGGGTGACTGCAGCTCCTCCCTCAGGTCGAGGCAGGTTGCCACAGCTCGTGTGCTGCATAGGTCCATGCAGTGGTGCTAGGTCCTTCCCAATCGACCTCCTAAGCGTTTAGGAGGTCGGACACTGATCGGGATGAGCAGAGCTGGCTACGATATAGGATATAGTTAGGATATAGGATTTAGCAGATGTCTTCGTGTACGTGGCCCCCAGGCAGCCTGCCCTTCCAAAATCTGCGCGGTGGGGAGGACTTGGTGGAGGAAACGTGGGTTTGGTGCACAGCTAAACTACTGTTCTTGAGCAGGAGTCCCCAGGATAACCCTGGCCTTGCAGAGCGTAAACACTTTCATTTCAGGGAACTCCCTGGGCCCGCACCACCCACTTTTGTGAATGGTTAAGTATTTGTCTGAGAGGAAAAATAAATAGCAGTGGTTCTTCACTGACTTTTGTTCTTAATTCTCCTATCTGGATGGGATCAGTGGCCAAGTTTCTATGGCCTTCAATGAGGAAAAGAGCAAAGGGTGGGGGACGTACCTCTGTGTACTCCTTGTAACTCCTATTGATCTCTGTTAAACTCTCCCGAGCTGCTTTGCTGGCAGGAGACATGGCAAAAGCTTGCTTCATTTTGCTGGCACCGTCACAGAGGCGTCTTTGGATGCAGTAGGCTTCATAAAGCTCATCCACCTGGTGGGAACAATGAGGGCATTTGGAAAAACTTCAAAAAAAAAAGGCAAAATAAAACCCAACCAGCAAATAATTAAATCATTTGCATTATATGAAAACCAAGCCAAAGAACTGGTAAACTGTTAGGCCCATCAGAGGGGTGAGCAAATGAATCTGTGATATTGCTGCAGTCTGTGAAACAGAAACGCAGCATAAGAATTACTTCTACTGTAAAACCTTTACTACAGCAGCAAGAGAGGCTGTCTGCAATTCCCCTGCTTTTCCTCCACACCTTTAACCACTCTCCTCCGTGACCATTTAACGCAGATGTGCAATATGTAGAATGGTAACAGTGTGGGGGAATGCAGCAAGCTTCTAAAATGCCCTGGGGTGACGGCAACGTCCACGCTGCCAGCTGGGACCATGGCTGGCTTAACGTGAGTGCCAGCAGCATCTTCTGTATCCCTGACTGCAAGCATGGGGTGGAGACCGTGCACTATCTGAGGAGGAGGTGATGCTGGGAGCAAGTTTGTCTTCTCTCTGCCCATCCTCTAGAAACTGGGAGTCCCTCAGCATGACTGAGGCACACAAATTTAGTAAGTGCTCTTTAGTAAGAGCTAATCACGTGCAGGTTAAACGTTCACCGAGGTCTAGCTTCAGTGTGCAGTGGATTTAAAATTATCTCATGTTTTGATTGCCTTTTTCCTTCCAAGCCCTGCACTGAATGTATATATTTACTCCAGCTGAGTTGTTTGGTGGGGCTCCACAGTCATATAGCTCCATGTGTATAAACATACCTGCTGCGTGCAGGAGACAGAGGAAAGGAACAGAAGCTGTCTTCTTATTTCTGCTTTTATTGTCTCAGCTGCTAAGGCAGGACAAGGCTTAGTCGAGCTGGTCTCAGCAACTGCTCCTGCTCTCACTGCGTGCCGGTGCCTCTCTGCTCGCGAGGGCACCGCGCTTCCCGAAGGCTTCCTGCTGCCTGTTCAACAAGACTAACCTGGATGCCTAGCGGTTGGAGCCACTGATTCGAGGGCTCTTCAACCAAAGCAGGAACTGCCTTGTAAGTGAAACAGCTCTCCAAAAAGTCTACACTACACTACACTTTATCTTAGCCAAAAGGCTGAGAAGCGATATCATGAAGCCATGAAAGGACAGGTAGCATTTTGCCATTTCAGTTACAAAATGAGCTTCTCGGAGCCATACCCACCACTGTGGGCTCTTACAGTGTCTCTTCGGAGCCGCCACCATCCCTCACACTAAAGCCGACTGCTGCGGTTTCCTCTCGGCGTTGGCTGCGGCGCTCGGGGTGGCGCAGCCACCTGCCCTGCGCCAGCCGCCGCTGCACTCGCGGCGCGTCCTCTCCTCCCCGCTGCGGCACCACAACAGGTAGGCAGCAGGAGGCGTCGCCGCGGCTCCCCTTCGGCACCGGCTTGTGCTTTTTTTCGGTGCCGAACGCGTCATTTGAAACAAAAAATGCTTCCTGGCTTGTCCAAGCCCGCGGGGCGTTAGTGCAGCACAGCTCCATTCTCTTTGTATCTGTTGCTGTGGGTTACCGAAAAATGAGCTAACGTACTCGGGAAGCTTGAGTAATACTGACCAGCATTACCTCTTGCGTTCGGTGCTTTTCATTCCTATTATAAACACCGAAATCATGAGCTCTGAGCAGGCTGGAGTGGGAAGGACTTGAATAGGAATGTTCTTTAAGCAATAATTTTGCCATTCAGACTGCCAGCAAGGAAGAAAGCGGCTTGGGGGAGAAAATTTCAACCTTTTGCTTGATGAGTTTTTTCAGCTCCACGAGTAAGAGAACGCTGAAATTAAAGGGTTTGGATGGGTTGTCATAATTGGAGCACCGCGCGCTGCATGAGCACTTTTCAAATGGCTCTCGGGAGACATTTCATCCATCAGAAATAATTCATTCTTTTGTCAGGCTCACAAAGGTAACTAATCTCTAGGAGATATGTTTATAACTCAGAGAATACACGCCACGGGTTCAGTCCAACGCTAAAATGTATTAGTGCAAGTCGCAAGTACCTCTGCCGAATCGTGCGGACTGATTCTAACCAACGGGATCAAGTGGATGTGGACCCCAAATCACACTGCAAAACTGCTAGCAGTGAAATCCAGGAGTGCTTCCAATATAACTATGATATATTCTGAAGATACTTGTGGAATTAATTATTTTTAGCTATAACTCTCTATGTACCTACAGCTTAAAAGCCAGCATGCTGTGAAATATTTTTTTTTCCAAGCAAGTGGCTGACCCTATGATTTCTGGGTATCTAAAGGCACATGGGAGAGTCTCAGGGCATGGAGAACTAAATGCTGGACCTCAGAGAGTGCAGCCTGTTCTACAAGCCTGTCTCAGTCTCTGCCCACCAGGCCATTGCCATAAAAACACAGAGTGTAGGAGAGACTTAGCTGGTGCGCAGGGACAGCTGAGGGTTTCCTTTCCAAAGAGCATAAGAGCAGGTGCAGAAGAAAGACGACAGGGCTGTTGCTCACCTTGCTGATGTGGAACTCCAGCCGCCTCATGTATCTCTCGACCGCTTTGATTTGCTGGGGGAAACAAAGAGGTGGAGGGTGAGGTTGGAATAAACCAGAACGACATCCCGCGGGAGCCGCTTTCCCGTCTTTGGGTCCCCCTGAGTCTGGATGCACTGTCCGTGAATCCGGAGTCAGGTGTTTCATCTTGCTACAATTAATCTGCTGGTGAAAATGGAGCTCACCGATGTCTATACCCAGTATGTTTTTAAACAAAACACTTGCTTTTTAATAGCTTCCTTTCATAGAAATTCCATGTTCTTTTTCAACTCTGGAAAAAAAAATGGAATCTTAGCATTTTTAGGTCAAAACACAGTATTTTCAGTAATATGAAAACCTGTATTAAAATTCATCAGGTTTTGTGTTTCAACATCCATTTTTTTTCCTTAGTAAGCTGTTTCTGAATACAAAAACAAGTTTGGCATGTTGATGAGGAAAGCCAGACTTGTTAAGAAAATGTTTTTTTGAAAGCTTTTCTTTTGTTTTACCCAGGATTTCCAGCAGGGAGGACATATTTTCAAATTTTCAGCTAGTTCTTCCCCAGACTGGCAGGGCCAGGGCTGAGCGAGGATGGCCTAGACTAGAGCTACCCCAAGCCTGCCTCTAGCTGGATTCACTCCGTTACTGAATTTGTCCCTCTCCCCTCCGTGAATGCCTAGGTTATAAAGCACTGAGCAGCCCAGAAGCAGAGAGAGGCCAATTCTCCCTGAACCCCTCTGCAAACCTGCCTGGGGTCCAGTTTGGATGTGTGCAACCCACCAGGAAAAGCGGCTTTTGCGAGCAGCTGGCAAGACAGGAGGTCTCTGCCTCCCCTGCTGCACTGGCATGGATCTGCTTCCTGCTTTGTGCCCTTGATGGTGCCAGTTTAACCTGGTAAACCCTGAGGAAAATACTATCTAGTCATCAGGGCAACTTCTCCCTCAATGCTGTTAGTGTGGTTAATAGACCAGGTTGAGAGAGGTTTTCTACACCAACTAGATGCACTCTGCAGATATGAACATTTCCTTGCAAAAACAGTGCCAAAGAGAGTAACGTACCTTATCCAAATCATACAGGACTCCCTGCAACAGAGAACAGATGAAACTGTGATTAACTTTCCAACATAGCATCATTAGAGAACTGTGAGAAAGTAATTTCTAAGTGAATGGAAATCTAAAGCAGCCTCGTGGCTGCAGAGCAGGCAGCTAAGAGGAAAGAGCTGCATCTGTGCAAACTCCCTCCAGCCTCTCCCACCCATGGCTGCTCCAGTACCCATGGAAAGTTACTGTATAATTAAGAGCATAACACGTACCAGGCGTGAGTTTCTTTTCATGTCTTTTAGCTGAGCAGTCAACTTATCCAGCTCCGTCTGGTGAACGTCCAGATACTCGCTGTAAACACAAACCAGAGAGGGACTTGGGCACTTTGGGGCACCGAACCGAGCTGCTTGCTCACCATGGGGAAAGAAAATCTGGGCAACAAGTGGCTAGATGTGCTTTCCAACAAAAAGTGATTTATGCTCATCTGTCCCTAAAACAGCTCCTTGCTGCCTTTTGGGCAATAAATAGGAGCTGCTTCTTTAGCTGGGTGTAACAGCTCGGTGTTTTCCTTATGCTAAACAACCAGTTTCGAGTAAGCTAATCCACTCCCTAGTTTATGGGCTGATGCCTTCTAATTGCTGTTCTTGTATTATTAGCTAGTAAAAGCCCCGATAACTTCTGGGACGTTATATCTCATGTGTGGTATGTATGAGCCTCTCAAATGACTAAAGAAAATTCAGGGAAAAAAAAAAAAAAAACAAAAAAAACCTCTAATGCTGAAATCCCAGCTATTAGGAGCTTTGCCGCTTTGCTATCAATTTGAGCAGAGTCAGAATCAACCCCCCAGATATATCTGTTTCTTGAACAAATATTTCAAATGGTGAATTTTACAATCCAGGTTCCTCTCCTGTGATTAGAAATCCCTACTCTTGCTTTAGGCTCTAAAACGTCAAAGAAAGCTTGAATCATGCAGCGTGCCAAAGGCTCTTACTCCAGGCCGTTCTTTAAGGCTCTGTAGACTTCCTCCATCCTCTTAGGCTGGGGCTCTTTAGGTGTGGTGCTGTTCTTATGGCCCAAATTATGCATTTTCTTCACCTTTGCTTGGGGCTTCTTGAGTGCAGAGGAATTTTCAATAAAAGAGTTGCACCTGCAAAATGAACATTAAAGAGGAGAAAACCCCTATAAATCAGAACAATTTCAAAGGAGCACAGCTTCAGGAAATCTTCCTGATGTTATCCTTGCTAGCAGAAAAGGATCTGCGTATGTGCCTGCCTACTGGAGGCCTGTATTTGTTTACAGGCCGAGAGGTCTGAGCAGTCTGGGAGGCAACGATATCAGCTTTTGATGTGCCAGTCGCCTCCACAAGGTGCGAGTGCTGGTCTGGAAGCGCTGCCTGAAGTCTGAGACTCATCAGACACCTCTGTGATACCGGGTCTGTCCTGCCCCGCGCTGCTCGGCCACAGCAGTGGAAGGGCTGAGCTACAGCCGGGCGCTAAAAGCAAAGGGATCCCTCCTAATCCAGCGTATAAAGGTGGGGGATGTCTCTAAGGAAGACGGTGGCTTGGCTGCGTGTCTGGCTGGAGAGCAGCACTGTGCTGGTCTAGGGCACCTGGGTAGCTCCGTATGGTGAGCACGGGTAGTCCTGCTGGATTTAGGGGACTCTCTGGTTGCTCTCCTGTGAGCCCGTCAACTCAACAGCTGTCCTTGACTTCACTCAAAGCCCCCCTTCCTGCCCAGCCAAAGGAAGGGGTGACCAAGGGCTCCTCCGCCAAGTTCTGCTCCGCTGCCGGCTGGGCCGTCAGGCAGCCCCGCTCCTGAAGGGGGGTGGCTTTGGATTCACAGCAGGGTGGCAGCGAGCACGCTGTCTTTTGGGTAGCATTGGCCATAAACTGGGATAGTGGGAAGCGTGTGGTGCTCCTGCAGGGTTTGCAGGTTGGGAAGGTTTCAGAGATAACTCTGAGATTTTGTGACAAGTTCGCGGAACAGGAAAGAGCCCTGCACTAAGGAGTGGGGGGAGAAGACAAGTAGGCTTTTAGTAGCAAGGATACAGAATCACAGCTTGCTTATACAAACAACAGAGAGATTTTTAGCCTACAGCATTGTTTTTCTGCAAGTCAGAAAGAAGATGCTCCTCTCTTCCCTCTTTTCCACCCCCACCCTCTAAAGACCAGGGCTCCTTTAACGCCTGGCCAGAAACTCCCCTTTAAAGGGCAGAGTACTTGCCTGGAGCGCCTTTCCTGAAGACCGCTGAAGCCAGCAAAGGATTGGCTCCTAATAATCCCATTAGGACCTCCTGGGGAGAATGAATGTGATCCTATTGACATGATTTCCGGCAGCCTGGAAGATATTCCTGGAAAACAAAAGGAAGGAGGTCAGTGGCGATGGTGAGCAGGAGACAAGCTGTAAGGCAGGGCCTGCCCACTATTCATCAGAGGTGCTGCAGGGAGCTGCCTCCCACCAGGTGCGGGGAGCCCACAGACCTTCATGAATAGGACTCTCCATGTAGCTTAGTTTACTTAGCTGGGTTGCTCCAGCTTTCTGAACAAAGAGCAAGAGCATCTGCAAAGGGGTTTCCTTTTCATGGAAACAAAAAGCAGAGATGGCTGGAGCTTTGTCAGACAATTTGTTCGTATTATCAGGTTGTCCTGCTTCAAAGATAAAATGGTTCCATTTTCACTTCTTAGTCCCAGAGTCTTTTTGGTCCAACAGCTCAGATTGCTGGAGACATGAGACTAAACCAGATGCTTTGGTGTGCAAACCCCAGCACTGTCCCTGGGGCCTTGTGCCTTGCCTGGCACACATCTCCCCCAGGCTGGTTGCCCCGTTTGCTATGTCAGTGGCCAGGGTGTGCTGGAGATGACTGCAAAGCTAGGAGAGAGCAGCCCTGAAGGGAAATTTATCATCACTTTGAGGTGTTACTATACAAAAATTGTAATGAGGGTTTGCTTGGCGTGAATGAAGGCCTACATCTCCCCGTGATCCTTCCTTGCGCTCCTGGCAGCCTTGCTGCAGAGGGAAGGCGGTGTGGACGTGCGTGCTGCGACACCCCAGTGATGCTCTCCCCGATGGCAAGAGGCGGGTAAACAAGTCCCAGGCGCCACATCTCTGTCTTCCAAGCACCCAGCGGGGCCCCCAGCAGCCCTGCGAGGAAGCACGTGGTGCACCCAGGCTTTCTCCATGCCCAGCTCCGTGTTTGTGGGACAACCCTGCTGCGCACTGAGTGGAGCAGCCACCCAAGCAGAGGTCTCTGCTGCATCGGATCCGTGCTGCCCCGAGAGCTTGCTGCAAGGAGAGGAGCAGCTGGGCCCGGAGTTGCCTGCAGGCTGTTGAGCTGGTGCTTGTGAAACCACAGCCTAAGAACTGTGCTGCGGAGAGCGAGCTTAAGCCGTCTTCTCATCCCTGCAGAAAGGGATGACTACAGGTGCCCTAAAAAGAGCAATATGCAGGTGTCTTCACAAGCCTTCACAACCCAGTGTGTCTACTAAGAATAAGCACTGGAGCTACATGGTGCCTCCACTGCAGGCACTCGCTGGAGAAAGCAAACACATAGGGAAAGGCCATGCACAGCCTGGTTATGCTTGATTTGTAAAACTTGGCTGGGCATATATGCTTGGAGGTGGCATTAGGCATGAGGGCAAGTTACTACTCCTCTTCAAAGCGGATTCTGTTGCTCAAGACGAGATGCTTTGTCAGAAATATATATATATCTTTTTAATAAGAGCTCTGCCAACACTATTTCTTCTAGTCCCCAGATTGTCAATGCTATTAGCTATGTGAAGTTTTCCCTATTACACAATCGAGAGCAGTGATCTTCATGTTACAAAGTGACAACAGAGTAGGTCCCGACGCGGCTAGACAGCCCACACGGATACGATCTCGGCGTTGTGACATCTGGCTTTCTAATTGCTCCCAATTTTCTTCTCTGCTGAAACTACTGCATAGCTTTTATCTATTCAGGCAGTCTTGCAAAGCTCTGCTTGTGTGAACCTCGTGCCCCTTTTATCTGAAGGTTGGGAGCCACCTACCTTTCTCTGAAAATAGACTAAGCTACTTCTTGCAGTGCTTAATGAGTCCCATGAGCGCCCAGGATAGCGCAGCACTTCACTGAGCTCATTACAGCCCATTAATCAGGTGTTAGCTGGGTGCCAGGCCTACATGTGAGCGTTGAGGATGCTGTAGCGCTTACACTCGCAGTGCTCCACGCCAGGTCCTTCAGGCTTCCCTTGGGCTCCAAGGGCTGTGTTTGTACCAGCAAAATAAACGTTACCAGGGAACATTCCCGGGCACTGGAACTCGACTGTAAAGCTGTGAACACGCTCTCTGTCATTGCACAGCCTGTGCCAACTAAAACTTTCTCGAATAATTCCCAGGCGTGTTTGGGGGATTAGCGTGGGCCAAAGGCTATTCCAATAAGCGCTTGGATGTGGCCAGGCCCTCTTCAGAGCGTGAGGGAGTTGCACAGTTGAAGGCCCTTCCAGTCTGGCTGGCCCCAGGCCAGGAAACAGACTCAGGCACCGCTGATTTACTGGTACAGGAGCAGCCCCAGGGCGCAGCTCCATGGCTCCATCCTACGAATACGAAACCAGCCGCCTCGGTCCTGCTCTTGTCCTGCTCCTGGCCGGCGCCTTCTGCCTCCTCCTCTGCTGGCACCGGTGCTGTCACCTGCTGAGCTATCGCAAGAAGCTCATCCGCAGGAGCTGTAAACAGACCCGGGATAAACTTTGCAGCCGGAGGGACTCCCTTAGCTGGCTCCCTGCCGGAGCTGGCCCAAGCACAGGCTGGAACTCACGGCAGGGAGAGGAGGACAGGGAGAGGACGCCGGAGCGGACGAGCAGTACCCAAGAGGACCGGAGATCTCCACGTCGAGGCGCTTAGGTTGATTTACCCTGGGATAAACACACTCCAGGCGCAGCTGGACGTCCTTGAGCCTTGTGTCCGCGAACGCCCAGCCGTGGCCTCACGTTCACCTCAGGCTGCCCCCGCTGCCCCCTCAGCAGGGGGAGCTGCTCGGCCTGGCTCGCAGCGTGCGGGCCGAGCTCGCCGCTCCGCGCTCCGCACAACGCCCGCGCTCCGACGGCTCAAACCCAGCGGGAGACTGCGCCCCAGAGACCACGTGGAAGCTGCCTGATCCCCGTCCCCGTGGGGTTTGCACACCCTCTTCTCTCTAGTTTTATGAGCAACTTTAAAACAGTAACATTGCGTGCTGCATGCTCCAATGTGCATACAAAGGTCTGCATTAAAAGTAGAGTCTAGAAATCAGAAAATGCTTTGTGAGTGTTGAGCATTGGCCTCTGGTGACAGGACGATCAGCACACCCCAGAGAGCAGCCGGTGACGTGCGAAGGTAGAAGCTACAACAGCCCTGCCAGTCACAGAGGTCTCACTGCACGAGTATCAGCCGTGTCTCAGAAAATAAGTGGAATAACAACAAATCATAGAATCATAGAATCATAGAATGCTTAGGGTTGGAAGGGACCTCTAGAGATCATCTAGTCCAACCCCCCTGCATACGCAGGGACACCTAAAGCACGTGGCACAGGACTGCATCCAAGCGGGTTTTGAAGATCTCCAGAGAAGGAGACTCCACAACCTCTCTGGGCAGCCTGTTCCAGTGCTCTGTCACCCTCACTGTTAAGAAATTTTTCCTTAAGTTCCTATGGAATTTTTGATGTTTCAGTTTCCGGCCATTTCCTCTAGTCCTATCAGTGGCCACCACTGAAAAGAGACCATCCCCGTCCTCTGCACTCCCTCCCTTGAGGTATTTATATACACTGATTAGATCCCCTCTCAGCCTTCTCTTCTCCAGGCTGAACAGGCCCAGCTCCCTCAGCCTCTCCTCATAGGGCAGATGTTCCAGGCCCCTGATCATCCTTGTGGCCCTGCGCTGGACTCTCTCCAGCAGCTCCACATCCCTCTTGTACTGTGGAGCCCAGAACTGGACACAGTACTCCAGATGCGGCCTCACCAGGGCTGAGTAGAGGGGCAGGATCACCTCCCTCGACCTGCTGGAGACGCTCTTCTTAATGCAGCCCAGGATTCCATTGGCCTTCTTGGCCACGAGGGCACACTGCTGCCTCATGGTCAACTTGTCGTCCACCATGACACCCAGGTCTTTCTCCGCAGAGCTGCTCTCCACAAGCTCAGTCCCCAGCCTGTACTGGTGTCTGGGGTTATTCCTCCCCAGGTGCAGGACCTTGCACTTGGCCTTGTTGAACTGCATGAGGTTTTTCACCGCCCAGTTGTCCAGTCTGTCCAGGTCCCTCTGGATGGCAGCACAGCCCTCTGGGGTATCGGCTACTCCTCCCAGTTTGGTATCATCAGCAAACTTGCTGAGGGAGCACTCTGTGCCTTCATCCAGGTCATTGATGAATAAATTGAACAGGACTGGACCAAGGACTGACCCCTGGGGGACCCCACTAGCCACAGGCCTCCAACTAGACTCTGCACCGCTGATCACCACTCTCTGGGCCCTGCCATCCAGCCAGTTCCTAATCCATCTCACTGTCCACTCATCTATCCCACACTTCCGGAGCTTGCCCAGGAGGATGTTGTGAGGGACGGTGTCAAAAGCCTTGGTGAAGTCGAGATAGACGACATCCACCGCTCTCCCCTCGTCCATCCAGCCGGTCATTTCATCATAGAAGGCTATCAGGTTAGTCAGGCAAGATTTTCCCTTGTTGAATCCATGCTGACTACTCTTGAGCACCTTCTTGTCCTCCATGTGCCTGGAGACAACGGCCAGTATGAGCCGTTCCATCACTTTTCCGGGGACGGAGGTGAGGCTGACTGGCCTGTAGTTGCCTGGGTCCTCCTTCTTGCCTTTTTTGAAGACTGGCGTGACATTGGCCTTCTTCCAGTCTTCCGGCACCTCCCCCGTTCTCCAGGATCTTTCAAAGATGATGGAGAGCGGCTTAGCTATGGCATCTGCCAGCTCCCGCAGCACTCTGGGGTGCATCCCATCAGGGCCCATGGATTTGTGGGTATCGAGGTTCCTTAGGTGCTCTCTGACCCAATCTTCCTCTACCCAGGGCAAGTCTTCCTCTCCACCCGCTTCTTCTCTTGCCTCTAGGGCCTGGGGCTCTAAAGGGCTGCCCTTGGTAAACACCGAAGCAAAGAAGGCATTGAGCAACTCTGCTTTTTCTGTGTTATTTGTAACCAAGGTGCCCATCCCGTCCTCCAGCGGACCCACGTTCTCCCTGATCTTCCTTTTGCTGTTAATGTATTTGAAGAATTTTTTTTTGTTATTTTTAACGTCCCTTGCCAGCTTGCCTTCCAGACGTGCCTTAGCTTTCCTTGTCACATCTCTGCACTCCCTGACTATGTTCCTGTATTTCTCCCAAGGGGCCTGTCCTTTTTTCCACATTCTGTATACCGCTGAAGCCGGCTGCTAGTCATGATGACTCTGCCTATAGTAACACAGTTACTTCAGATTCAAAACGCTTGTTGAAATGCTAACATCATCCACGAGATGAATATCTTCTGTATTGAAGTGAATGAAATGTGAGAATGTCAATCTGAACGGCATCTTCGTGACTGCTTTTGAGTGTCTGCATACACTCTGGAAGGGCTTTTTTTTTTTTTTCCTTTGGAGAAACTTAAAAATTTAATAATTCTGAAAAAGGTATCTATTGGTTTAAATTTGTTTGTTTGCTCTCAAGTGCTTAGGTGGTTTTATATTGCTTTAGCAGCTAACACTTTCCTCACAACACGAAAAGGAAGTGTGGAAGGAGCACAGCTGAAATACAGACTGAAGATCTGCCTA
Organism: Tinamus guttatus; assembly: GCF_059628265.1. NCBI lineage: Eukaryota > Metazoa > Chordata > Aves > Tinamiformes > Tinamidae > Tinamus > Tinamus guttatus. Next base: position 2,975,579 of record NW_028289031.1, read on the forward strand.
GAGCTACTTTGGCTTTGCATTTCTATAAAATGGTCAGCACTCCGAGTCAAGATAGGCTCAAGCTTTATATAGTTTTTCTGATTAATATATGTGTTCGATTTCTGTCCTGGAGAGAGCGGTGACAGAAGGAACAGCTGGGTGTCAGGAATGACAAGAGCACACAGCTCTCCTCGATTGCTTTTCAGTTGCCCACGTTAGAGCTTGACCCCATTGCCTGAACGCAGTCTATACTGAAGACTCAAGCTTGTATTGTTGCTGTCTAAGATAGTTCCAAGAGGCCCTCACGAAACTGCCCTGAATGTTTCCAGCAGCAGCCATGTAGCCGAGGCTCCTGCAAGCTCCGTGTCCCCAGATTATTTATGGCTCCTCCATCTAGTGAGTACGCCTTGGGTGATGGGCGTTCGTCACATGGTTGTAAAATACTCTGCAAAGGGGGGGCATATCTTCCATGCCTATTAAATCATTCATAGGCCTCTGTGCTTTTGGCTATTTGACTAAATAAATCTATCTCTAAGTTCAGTTGTATGCTAATTTTAGGCATACCACATCGATAGTAACTAGTATAATTTCTGTAGACTCAGCCCACAAGCATTTACACAGATCTCTTATTTGTTTGACTGCTATCCCTACAGATAAACACTGGTTGGAAGATGATACTAAGGGGACTTCGGCGGCACTCTGATGTGGTGACCAGGTTTCAACATTTGCATTTAGTAATTACATGAAATAATGGCACTGTCTTCTAGCAATGATATGCATTTTGCTATCAGCATGCAGCACGTTGTGCCACGCTAAAATGGTATTAAATGCTTTGGATATTCCAGAGTTCCACCTCAGCAGCGCATCCAGCTAATACGCTTACATTTTTAAACCTGCATAGCTGAGGCACCCCAATACTTGGTTAAGAAACCCACCGGTCTGCTAACTGCTGTTGTAAATATGCACAGTGTATGAGCATAATTAATATAATTAGCATTGCTTATGCTAATTGCATAGCAGCTGAACAGATTAGCCTATCAGCACAGCCTAGGGATAAGGTGAAAGGGTATCAGTGCTCCTCCTCTGCCCCTTCACTGGCAGCTTGGAGTAGGGAATGGCAGATAAATGACAGTGCCTCGGGCCCTGGGGAAATAAAAGGCCCATCTCTTCCCATCTCCTCTTTCATTATGGAAACTGAGCAGAACAGCTGAGTCCCAGCTAATTAGAGGGGAAGGGATTCAAGAATATATCACTTCCACGGTGCTGCTCTCTTTTAATCACCCTTGGAATGGACTTCCATCTCTCACAATGTCATAATATTTGATAAACAGCACAGAATTCAATCCAAGTGAACAGAAGGGAAATACAGTCAGAAACAGGTTTGCTAAATCCAGCCTGATTTTTTTTTGGTCCCTTTTGGTCCCTTTGTTGTTTGCTTTCTGCATGTGAGCAAAGAAGACCCTGTAAGCTCTCCGTTTACGTCAGGGAGCTGCGTGCCACTGAGGGTGCTCGGAGGAAAGGCTTCAGGGCCCTTTCAGTGCAGTGTCTAATACTTGGATAAAAGGAAATGTAGGGAAAGGGCTTGGTGACTAAAGCAATTCTGCATAATCCTGTGTTCCTGTCCTTGTTTCAGGCATGACATGGCCCCTTGTAGTCTTTTTAGCAAGATGTTGCCAGTGCCGACCTGTGGTCTGCGTGCTGTCCACCAAGACCTCGTGATAACTGTTTGGCTTATGATAAGATAAACTGCTACCTACAGAAGTCAGCTGGTTCTGTTTTGCATACGAGAGGCTTTTCTTAACTAAAAGCCTGACAAGAGGAGGGGTCTAACAGGTTAATTGAGACCTTACTGAATAATGAAGACGAGAACGTGCTCATCTCATTTATACCAAGGTATCATGTTCTGCCTATTGGACAAGCTGGGCTTTTTTACTACATTAGAAACTTTCTGTTGCGATAAAATCCTGCATAGGAGTGTGCATCTCCAAAAGAATATATGGGATAAGGGAAAAAACAGATTATTTTCTGGAAATCATACCTACCTCGCAGGTAGCTGGTTACTGTTATTTCTAAATTGCACTAATGTATCCAAAGACCACAATTCAGTTCTAAGATTATTCAGCATGCATCCAGCTGAGTATTTACTGCATTTGTCATCTAAACTCTAGTAATTTTTAATACTAATTTTCCAACTTCTTCCTTCTGGCTTAATTGAATCACATGGGCAATATGAGGCCAGTAGCCCAAGCAATCACCTGGGATTTCTGGTTTCCACATTCACTAAATTCCTAGGAGGTATAGATGTAAGTATCTTGGATGATAATCTAGAGATTATTGCAGATTTTTTTTAACATTAATTTAACAATAATAAATAGGTAAGAGTAGCCAGAAGCATTATAAATCTTTTTTCAGAAATTTTAACATTTTAGGACAAAATCTGTTATGCATTAGTGCATAGGCCTGTAATTCCTGGGTCTGGCAGGAAGATTTTGCAGGATAGGCTCTCCTGGAAGTGTCTTCTTCTGATCATTGGATTACACAAATTACAACTTTCTTGGCACATTTTAGGCGCCTAATGATTGGGTTGCTACTTCTTTGTGCAGGTTAGCATCTTCTAGAGCTATACAGGCATGTGAGCTCCATCTGAAGAACTATTCTTGGTTGCCAGAACAAAATCATTTGCATTTGTTCCACCAAAGTCCACGGCTACGAGATATTCCTAAATAGCAGCATATGGCTATACTGACAAGCACGCTTCCCAAGCCTATAGCATCCAGTGAAAGGCCAGCAGAGCTGTGAGCTTCAAATGTTAATTATAGCGTGCAAAAAAGCAGCTACGTGAGCTTACCAGCAGTACTGCATGGAGGAGGCCCCACAGCTGAGAGGGCTCCTTCCCCTTCCAATGGGAGACGTGGGGAGCAGCTGGGTCGCGGCTGCGTGGACACCAAAGCAGCTAATGGCCGCCTATTCCTGCCCAGGACAAGGAGGGAAACTTCTCTGCCATGCCATGCACCAGCGGGAAGCTTCGTTTGAACCACCGCAACTCACGCTGTCCTTGCTGGCAGCCTGAACCTCTGCAGGGATGGATGGACAGACGGACAGAAGGATGGATGGACGGAAGGATGGATGGATGGATGGATGGATGGATAGACGGACAGACAGAAGGATGGATGACTGCTTTCCCTGGAGAACTCTGAAGCCTCACTTATACTTTCCATTTGGGTGGATTCCATTTTTCTCAATACACATAAAAAAAACCCCCATGTGTAGCTCACATTGCACCTCCTAGCTCTGCTCAGATCCTTAGCTGACAGTTTCACTTTGTTGTGCTGAAAACCCTGAGAGTGATCGCAAGGCACCATGACGTATTTCTAACAAATGAGAATGTTAAGTTTTGGGTATTTCAGAACCAAACTTTAGCTTTTGTTTCAAAGACTTGAAACTAATTGAATGACTTGTACTTTGTGCGTTTCCACAAGCACGTTTTTACAGTTGTGTGTAAGGCCGTTTCAGCCCAAATGCTGCAGCATTGGCTAGCTCATCACCAGATACTCTGAGTAGAAACACAAGTTGTCTGCCATCTGGAAGAGCTTGTGCTGTTTGTTCTGCTCCTCCTACCCACACTGGATGAAGTACATAAACCGAAAAGCACTAATAGTAATAAGAAGGCGGATAACAATCCAGGGCAATAGCAAAATGCTAAATGACTCTATGAATGTAAATGCATAGGACCTGATACGTGCTCCCACAGCACTATAATGTCCTAGCTCCAGGAAGCATCAGGATCTTCTTCTACATCAGCACAGGTGCCAAATTCAATGCTGGGACTTAATAGTTTTCTCTTTCACTGTAAAACATGTGGCTGGTTCCAGCCCCCATTGCCTCGCTGAGACACGCGTGTGACTCCTCTTTAGCAGGGGGCTCCATACACACCCGCACAAACTGCCCTTCCCTTCCCTGCCCTTCCTGCCCTTCCCTTCCCTCCTCCTGGGGGAAATACCTACAGCGGCGCTGCTAGTTTTAGCTGCACGCATAAGGCGAGAAAAATGCAAATGAGTTGTTTTGCTGTAGCAAACCCAAGGAAAACAAATGTGAGGCTAAACGGCTCCCACACATGACAGATGGGTTCATCGTAGCTGACCTCATTTTGAAGTTTCAGCACTGGTTTCACAGGGGCAACTGGAGCGGTTGCGAGCATGAAACACCCGGTGTTGCTAACACCCTCCTCCGGCAGCACCATGACTGTAGTCACCTGCACCAGCACTACTTGGTCTGTGGCAGTCGGCACAGCAGTAACTGAGAGGGCAGGATCTGGCCACCTAATTAGGTGTGATGGCCACTCACTCACAACAAGCCTGGTATGCAGAATTATCTTTGATTAGAGATCAACTGCAGATCTGTGCAGCACTGATTATTCTTTATGTCAATTAAAGAATTAATTGCAAACAAAATCACCCGCCATTCAAGTGCCAGCAACTAATACAAAGCAAGGGCATGTCTGAAAATCAGGTGAAAACAATGGTCTTACGCCTTAAATCCTCCTTTCTTTGGATCTGTGACAGTGGTTCAGCCCCTGTGGCCTGTGCATGTAATGAATCATGCTGTCATTTCAGCAGGGTTGTGCTGCACTGAACGTAGATTTTGTGCTAATGTGCCATCTATCCCTGTATTAGGAGATAAACTAAAAGGAGCTGTCTTGCATGAAATTATAAAACTAGCAGGATGCAAAGTGGACCATGGGAGTTAGTAGCAGATAAACACTCTCCAGATGCCCAAATAGGCCAGATGGGATTTCAGAAAGTCCTGTGTTCCTCAAAATATTCCTGCTCTGCACTTGTGCAAGCACTGAGAGCAGCGGGGGACGAGTGGTTCTGCTGCGGCCCGTGGTGGTCGCAGCCGGGCTCGGGCAGCCCCCACGTGCCCGACGCCACGTGCCCGCTACGTGCAAAGCCCGGCGACGCTGGGCAGGCCTTGAGCCGGGCGGCAACGCGGCGGTGGCGTAGCCCGGCCATCTCGGGCCCTGCGCGATCCCTGAACGTGGGACCTGCCCTCTGGCAGGAGAGAAGAGCAGGGTACCGTGATTAACATGAGGTCCTCCTCAAAGAGAGCTGCTTTCCCTTACGACTCTGCACCAGGATCTGTTTCTAAGCCTCGATTAAGGCGGATGGCAGCAGCCCTGGCAAGGAGAGCAACTTGGGCTGCCTCTTTGCATGTGCAAGAAAGTCAGCACGTCCAAGCACGCGGGGCCACCGAGGTACCGTGCTCTGCAGATTGCGCTTTGCTGAGCCAAGGCAAAAAGCCTGGAGCTCTACTTGGTGTCCACCCCAGGTATGCCTTAATGTAAGCACGGGTGGGATAAATTAAACAAGTGAAACGGGCTTTTCGTCCCTGCAAGGCACATAAAACATCACTGTTGTCAAGAACGTTCAGTCGCTCATGAGATGCAAACGCTTTGCTGCTCCTCTTCACGAATGGGGGATTAGAGTGACTTAAAATGCCTTGGATGTTTACACGATAATTCTGTTTCATGAGGTGTCTCAATAGGGCATTATTTGTTAATGTGTTGTTGAAGATACTTTGACACATGTTTCAGGACAGACCATTGCGCTTAAAGCTGCATGTTCTTGTCCCAGATATGGGTATGTATTTATTTAGTTTAATCTTTTCAACACTTCACAAGCGTGTCCATTTCAAGAGCACTGCCATAAAAGTCCTGTGTTACTTCATTTATATTTGGCTATAGAATATGCCTGAAGCTTTCTCTCTTGTACATCACCAAGTAGTTGAACACTGTCCATGCACAGCTGAGAGTGGCTGTGTGCTGACACAACTGATTCATTCCTTGGCTTTAATTCATTTAAATTGAGAACTTGAATCATATGTTAGGGAAGATCCTGCATATGTAACTTTAAAAGCTTTTATTTAAAATGTTGTCGGGGGTTATTGTTCTTGTGACCAAAATCTTTTCAGCTTTGAAAAGTCTCAAAGGTGTAGGAGGCAACAGTGTTTATCTAACAGCACCCGGTAGCCTCAGCATCTCCCAGCCACCACCGCCTGCTCCCGCCAGTCCTGACCGGCCGGTATCTCTAAAGGAGCTGTGCAAAACAGCTGAAAGGAAGGTGAAAAAAGCTCCAAAACTTCACATAGGATAAAGGGTTGAGGGGAGTCTACTTGAGATAAAGAGTTCATGCTGGAACCGCTTGTGTCAAAGATGCTGGTACTTGAGAGCTGACAACAGACAAGTCAATTCACCCGTAGCTGCAGTTATTGCTCTTTGTAGCCTGAAGGGAGACAGAGGTGGCCGCGGTCTCTATTCCCACAGAGCTGTTTTACACTTAGCAATTGCAGCCTAGCAGCCCCAAAAGCAGCACAGTGTTTTAGCCATGCAAGCACTTACAGAAGCTCCTTCGGGATAACAAACAAACAAACAAAAACCTAGAATTTCATGCAGAACTGATGCCCTTGCTGCAAGTTTCTGAAATTACCTTTAATTTCGGTAACTATCAAGTTACCCAGAAGAGTCCACAGAAAATGTGCATAAAAAAAGCCGTTTTCTGTCAGATTTGCAAGGGCTTTTTGCTGCTCAGGGCAGAGGAGGCCGCACTGCTCCAGCAACCCCTGGCACAGTTTGGGCCTGGCTCAATTAGCAGCTTCCCAAAGGACAAGTGGGCATGACCTGGGAAACAGCAGGGGCTGAGGCGCGTTCCCAAAGCCCAGTCTTCATGTGCTACCCTCTTTGGGAGGACAAGCGCGTTTGGTAGCGCTGTGGTGCAGGCGGCGCCGTGCCCGCTGCCTTAGTGCCGGGAACAGTCCTGAACGCGCTGAGGTTGCTCGTCTGGACGCCGATGAGCAAACCTGATCATATCCTTAAGCATATTTTAAGTAGGTCTAGTTGGTTTAATCCTTAGTGAACATTAAAAAAAAAAAAAAAAAAAAAAACAATGAAATCTTGAGTTTAAAAAGTCATACACTCCATCCACGCTATAAGACTAGTTACCATTCAAGTCTTTTAGATAGAGAGACATTAAGGATAAACCAAGTATGGATTAACCAGATCTGACAGCACTTATTATTGCTGAACTCCAAGGCATTTATCTTGCATAACTTTTCAATGCATAAATAAAGGCTGCATGCATCTCTGGGCAGCTCTCCTTTCTCTCACTCTGCTATTCAAGCAGGAATCCGCTAGGGCCATCGCAGGCTGCTGCGGATGCACAGGGGTGACGCTGTGGCTTGTCCTCCGCTGCCCTCCCACCAGCTCCTCCTTTCCTTCTTCCCTGTGGTTCCTGCATCTTCCCCTTCGCGCAGCAGTCAGGGACTGCTGCTCCAGCTTCGGGAAATGGGGGTATAATGGTGTGCTGCCCTGCCCCGTTTTCCCTAAGGGAAAACTATCTTGACCTTCTGCCAACAGGAGCAATGGTGTCTTTCTTACCTGGTGGCAGCGTGACGTGCGCATAGGGCACCCACTGACCACTGGCTGTACTTGGGGGAAGCCAGGCCTTTAATCCCAATGGCTTTTGTGTTTGCAGAGGTGACGGAGCAGCCTCTTGGTGGGCAGCCTTGGCCAGAGCTCCTGCCCAGCCGGCAGCACCGAGGCCCTCAAGGCCCCTCTCCTTCTCCACTGGCAGAAGTGATGGGGGAAAGCGCACATGAGACATGATGGGGGAAAGCACACGTGAGAAGTGGTGGGGGAAAGCACACGTGAGGACATTCAAAGCCAGGAGCCCTGCGGATGCTCTAATTTCCTGCCTCCCAAACAAAAATACAGTGCCTTGAGTAAGCACACATATAGTTCACGTATCCGTAAACTTCTGTGCTTTTGTAGAAACTGTTACGCTGGATTCAGCGGTGCCTTTGTGTACTGGGAGGAAGAATTATTTTCTTTTAATAGAGAAAGTCAGGAAAGAATTGGTCAAAAGACAACCCTTGTTGGTCACAGCAGAGGAAAGGCTGTCCAACCTTCTGCTTGCAGCGTGCAGCACGGGGGTCAGCTGCATGGAGAAGGTTTCCAGCCCAGCCCCTGCGTGTGGGGGAACACAGCCCTGTCTGCAGGGAAGGCTTTGGGGCCCGCAGACACCTGGCGAGATGAGGGCACATCCTGCCCATGGTTTCCCCAGAAAGCACAACACTGGGATATGGGAGCAGAGCTTTAAGCTGATTATCACCAGCCTCAGCTGAAGTTTGAGCGTGTTTAATATGGCCCCTGTTTGGTTTTGTGCAGCACAGATGACTTGGCAGCTCTCAGTTTTAATAATCTGAACAACTAATAACCTAAACAAATTGATCTCTGTTTACTTTAGCTGGTGTCTGTTCTCGTTAATAAGAGCTTGTGCATATCTAAATGGATGTGGTCCGCACGCACTAACCTGGGCTTCGGGAAATGTTTCGTGGTACAAAGAGCACTTCTCAGCCAGTTGCTCCCTATGCCACGATCAGTTTCTGTGCAGACGCCCAAGTCTTTCTGTGAACTAACAAAATGGCATTTTGTGGCTGCAGGAAGATGAGGAAAGGTCATTCCCTCGCTCTTTCATGCAGGACTTGCCCACATCACACACTTAACTGAGCAGTGGCTTTTGTTTAGCAGCATCAACATTTGACAGGCGTGCCCGCATGCTTGGGAAAGCGCACGGGGAGAGTCCTTGCTGCCGTAACTGAGTCCTGCTCGCAGCGATGAGCCTGGAGAAAAAGCCGTCCCCGTGCCCAGGCAAGTTCCCTGGGCAAAGACTTGGATGTTACTGCGCAGAGGTGTGACGGGTGGCCCTACTTCTGTACCACCATCAAGCATTTTTCACCTTATCACAAACTGAAGATGTCAAGTTACTTAATTATGGGAAAAAGTCTTCCCTCCTGTCCTACAGCTACGGAACGCCCATCAGACATTGAATGCAGAGCCTCATCTACCTTATAGCTGTTGACTTGAGAAACTATCGAGGGCCAGTACGACCGTTTCAGCCCCAGGTTTAAGCCTCTCCCCAAAAGCTCTGAGGCGTCTTCATGGGATGTGTCCACTATAACCCATGTTCTTCCTCTGTTGTGCTTCAGTCTTCTAGCAGATGTAAAAGAAACTCAATGATGTGGAAAGATACCTCATTCAGAGACAAATTAAGCTGTTTTGGCTGCTCAGACAGGGAAGTGGTATTTCAGGGAAAGAGGGAGGAAAAGGCAGCCCATCTGCTGAAATACAAGCTCCTGCGGCTATTTGCAGGTGCTTATTTGCCTATTTGTCTCCAGCAGATTTCACTGTAAGCGACTTCCTCCCTTTGGCCAGCCTGTGAATAGGCAGGTTTAAACAGTAACAAATAGGGTCAGTCTCGCCTGGTCATTTCTAGGTTAAGGCACAGGCTGAAACCACCAGCCATGACTGGGTTTTCTTCGCTCTCCGCTGAGGTAGCAGAGGGATCGCTTGAAGATGACGGCTTGAAACCGTCAAGTGACAGTTTTAGGGCAAAACTGCCTGGCTGATCTGCTGCAGCAAAGTGGTCTTTTGAATAACAGTAATAATAATAATAACAATAATGGCACTAATAGCAGCCCGGCAGATCGGGTGTCCCTGGAGGGCCGCCAGGAGGCTGCAGCGGCGGGAGCAGCAGCGCAGCGGCCGGCTCGCCCGGGCGGCCGAGGGCAGCTCGCTGTGGGCAGCAGGGGCTGCCGCCTTCCGGAGCGCTGCAAGGGTGGAACGCATCGCTGCGGCTCCCGCGCGGCTCGCCCCGCTTCCAGGGAGCTGTCAGGTTCGATTTGTTCCTCACGTTGAAAAGAAGAAAGATGCTCGCATACTTTTGTGCTAATCTGTCATCTCTTTTGTGTTGGCTGGGGGGGAGGCAGAATTAGAGGATACCTTTGCAACAGAAAAACACGACAGGAAAAAGGCAACTTTTCCAAAGACACTTAGGTCTTGCTTCACGTTCCAAAGGCTCCCTTCTCAAGGAGCTTGGGGGTGCTGAGCTCAGGTCAGGAGGAGCTGAGCACGGAGGCGACCCACATCCCCCTGTGCGGCACCCGGGCGCCACGTCCGCCCTCCCTCCGCTCGCTGCAGGACACGGGTGGCTCCTGGGGGCCTCGTGGCCCCTTCCAAGGTGCACCAGCGCTGGAGACGAGGGCGGCCTCCCCCTCGTCCCCATGAGCTCCCAGTCGAGTGACGAGACGCTTAAAAGCTGCGGAGCCGAACACCGGGGAGGAGAGGATGAAACTGCTGCCCAGCTCGGATAAGAGCTGGAAGAGCTGGCCGTGCGGCACAGCTCGGCCATCCCGTGCACAGCGTCCTGTGCACGATGCCACGTGCTGCCAGTTCCTCCCCCCTCTTCAAACAGAGAAGCTCCCCTTGGGGTCAGTGACGCAGCGCGTGCGGGGGGCTGGCTGGGAAGGGGGCACATCCCCTCCTGTTCCCTAATATATCCAAAATCCTTCACAGAGAAAAAAATGAACAGCAGCCCTGCACCAGCCCCAGTTCCAGCAGTGAGGACCAGAGGCTGAGCAAGCAGAGCTGCATCTTCGGAGCTCCTGCTGAGTAGGAAAATAACCAATTTTCCTAGCATTTTCTTAACGGAGCCACCTGTGCAGCTTGTAAGCGCCAGGAGAGCAATGTGGTGTGGGATATGAGCGCCGGCCCTCGCGTCCTGCCTGATGCTCCCTGCAGCTCCGGGCAGGAGCCCCAGCGAACGGGTCGCGCGGGAGCAGCCTGCAGCACGAGGGCAGAGCCAGGCCGGCCGGGCCTTTTTTGGGCAAAGCAAATGCTGCCTTTGCCTTTAACCCCCCTCCCTCCCGGCTCCCTGGCAAGCGAGCTGGCCCTGCTCTGCATCCGAAGCTCTCTTGGCAGCGGGATTTTCCCAAACGTTACCTGCTCCACAGTGACAGGTAACAGGGAGCTTTTGTGAGCCCTTGCCCTGAGCGGTTGCTCTGCTGGATACACTGGGATAAACCAGTCGCGTGCCCTGAGACCCCCCTCTTTGGCTAGGGTGCCGGCATCCCTCCTTTCAGTACCCACAGGCCTCTCCCCTTACACGACCCCAAATGCTTACAAAATACTAACTCGGCTTCTGAAAATCTCTAAGCTGTCACTACGGTCATGCCTGCGGGGAGCAGAGAGACACGGAAAAGTTAACTGCTCTGTTCCCTTGGAGGAACCTGGGAATAAATTCTTCCTGGCACTTCCAAAAACCAAACAAACGGACAAAAGAAAATGCAAAATCCAGACAAGAAAGTGCTACTTTTAAATATAAAACAAACAAACAAACAAAAAACAAAAAAGAAAGAAATCAAACCCTCATCAAGTAATGGTTGCTGGGATTTTAAGGCTCCACACAGCACCGACCTAAGTACCTATCGGCACTAACAAGCTGTGCAGACACTGTCTTAACTGTCTTAAGAGACTCTGTTACTAGCTGAGAAAATGCTGAATTTATGGATGAAAATGATACATTTGCTGCCTTTAGACTCCAATTCTCCAACACACAACACTCCACACATGCTGAGACCAACCAGCCTGAGCAACCCTTCGCGTTTGCTGCCGTTATAACCGAGGGCTTCTCACTGCTCCGAACCAGACAGCGTAAACCAGGCCGCGTTACCCCCCTTCCCACGGCGCAAGGAGCGACGCAGGGAAGAGCTCAGCCAGGGCTGGGCTGCAAGTGCCCCGGGAAAGGCGCCTTCCTCCGGGCCCTTCTTTGTGTCGCTGCCCTGTCTGCACAGAGCAGATGGAGGGTGATGCCTGCGAGGCCATCGGGGAACAGGGAAGATAAATCTCTTGCTCGGGGCTCCAGCTGCGTGACAGCAGCTGAAACGCAGCGGTGAAGAGCAGCATGGCCAGAGCGATGTGTGTAGGAGCGGCGCTGGAAGCGCGCAGACGTACCCAGCTTTGCGAGGACGCGGACGGATGGGCAGACGGAGGGATGAAAGGGTGCGGAGGCTGAGCGGCCTCACGCTCACGGAGTTTCCAGAGAGCCCGTTACAACTTCAGCTCAAGGGCCGGGTTGGCGGCGGCGCAGGGAGCTGGGCCGCGGGATCGGGGTGCCCTGTGGCAACGGGGTGCTGGGAGGCAGCGCGAGCGCCTCCGTTCTTGGGCACGATCTGGCAGCTAAAGGGAGAGGAGCTTAGGAAAACCTAATCTTTGCTCAAAGCCGTAATGCCACGCCAGCTTACTGCAAATAGAAGGGGCAAACCTGAGGAAAGGCTGAGGTGTCGCTGGGGGCGGCGGCGCTGGGCGCAGGGCACCGCCGCGCACCAGGAGCGAGCGGCAGAGCCGCTCGCCCACGCGCTCCCCCCGACCCCTGCAGACCTCCGGCAAGGGCAAGGGGCGGATTTAGCGCCGGCCGCGGCCCGCGCTCCGCGCGAGCAGCTCCCCCGAGCGCGGGTCCCGCGGCCCCGCCGCCCCCCGCGCCGCCCGCCGGTACCTGTCGCCTCGCCGGGGCTCAGAGCCCGTCGCGGGTCGCCGCTCGCCCGCCGTGGCCTCCGCGGCGGCCCATGGCCGGCCGCAGCGCGCGCGGGGCGGCGGCGGCGCCTGAGGGCGAAGCGAGAGCGGCGCCAGCAGAGCCCGCGGGAGCAGCCGCGCTCCGGCCGCCGCTCGCGTCTCCCTGCGCCCCACAGCAGCGGCAGCAGCGGCAGCAGGAGCAGGAGGCGGCGCTGCGAGGCCCGGCCCTGCCCCCGGCCCTGCCCCTGTCCCTGCCCCTGTCCCTGCCCCTGTCCCTGCCCTCGTCCCTGTCCCCATCCCAGTCCCGGCCCCGGCGCTGCCCTTGGGCTCGCAGCGCGTTTCTGGCGCGGGCGGGGGGCACAGCGAGCGTTCGCTTGCTGCTTTTATTTGCGCGGTTATTTGTTGCTATTTATTTATTTTTATCGGCATTCTGGATGTGTCAGCCGGTAGCAGAGCTTGTTGGACCAAAAGAGAAGCTGTTCCTTCCTCCCAGGACAGGGGCAGGGAAGGGGCACCTCTCCATCCTGTTAAATGGAATATATCTATTCTATACAATGTATCCATCTATCTAGCCTATAGAATATATAGAATATACTGAATGCTCTGTCCTATGTATCCTATAGATTATATGGGATACACTGAAGGCTAAAAACAGCTGTTTAAAGTGAGTAGGAATGAAAGAACATCGCTACGAATGATCTTTACATTTCTTTTCCTTGATCCCTCTTGCCAGTATTACCCTGATAAATTAAAATAAATAGACAAGAGGACGGTATTTTTTTCCTAGCGATGCAGGCTATTCGAGTTCAATTTCAGCCTTCCTTTTAAAATACACAGACCTAGTAATTACAACAATAACATCTCTCTGTAAATGTTAAAACTCAGCATATATTGGGCCTATTGTGGCCCTAGGACTTTTCCATTTCTCTGCCCTGGCTTCCTTTTGTACCCATTTTCACTTCAGGCGTCACCCAACAGAAGCACAAAACCCCCATGTGGCGCTTCCTGCCTGATGCGCTGTCCCCTTTCCAGGGTTTGTAGCTGCTCCTTGAGGCTCCCCCAAGGGACTCTCCTTTCTACTACTTTCTACTGAGTATTTTCAGAGAGAGCTGCCCATAGCCCTGTGGGTTTGGTGAAGAGACACAATCTGAAGGTGCCTTCAGGAGGCAGTAGTGACACTCTCCCTTAAACTGCGGCGTCTTTCCCCATTTTGCTCAGTGCGGACAGACCTACCCCTTCAAATGCAGCTGGTTTTTGCAGAGCCCACAGGCTCATCACGCGCAGGATACTGTACGGGGACCTTTGCGAAGCGGCAACCGAGAATAAGATTTAGGGCTTCACTGAGCGCTGAATAAAAGAGCCCAAGTTGCCAATTCTGATTAACTTGTAATCTTAAGTCACTCTCAACAGTATTCATGAACATGTGTTATTTATGTTGCATGCTGAAAATAAGCAGCACCCTCTAGCCTCAAGAAGCAGCAGAAACGAGCGGAAGCAATTCCATATTCGCTAAGAGCATCAGCGGATGCTTCCCGCACTGGCCTGCTGACCCTAGGGGCCTCTCCCCAGGGTGACAAAGTTGAGACACGTCTACAGCAGCTGCACAGGCGACGCTCCCGAAGGCCCCCCGGGTCTGCTCCTTGGGGAAACCGCGGAGATCACGGTCCAAGGCGGAAGAGCTGCTCTCTGGAGAAAGCAGCTGGGAGCTTTCGGCCATGGAATGTCAGGGAGAGGACAGGGAATATCTGTGGCGATGCTGTGGCTATAAATGCCTCACCCTGCATGCTCAATAGGCTTTTGAGGCCATTTCAGCCTTGTAGGGGGTAGAGGCTCTCCGTGCAGAAGCCTCGTTCACTTGTTTAACATTTGCAGGGCTAAATACTAATTGTGGCATCTTACTTCAGCCTTGAGTCTCCTACAGTAGCTCTTGGCAATTACTTCGTGTGCCCCCACGTTGCAAATTTTCATCTGTCTCTTTTGGTCTTATCATCCGGAAGACTTTTTGAGCTTAAGCTTGCAGACGCAAATGCCTCGTGTTTGCAACCTCCTCTCCCAAGGAAATATTCTCTCTCCTTTGCAGATGCATCTGCCGGGGGGTATGTGAGCTGTTTCTCTAGGTTTCTCAGTATGATTCTGCAGCAGCAAATGCAGAAATCCAGTTTCTTCCTCTCTGTCTCCCCCCACAGCCTCCCACTTCCCAGCTCCCAGTGCTGCAGCTTGCCGAAACTGCGAGGAGACTGAGCAGGCTTAAGGATGCTCTAGATAAAATCTTTGCCCCATTTAGTCCTTCTGAATGTGCAGACGGACGTGCAAGCTTTTGAAAGGACAGTCGGCTGCTGCACGTGCTGGATCTTATTTTGCTAGTTCAGTAGAAAATGCCAGAGCTCGCTGCCTGCCTCCACAGCCAGGCCGGAGCCGAGGCTGCTGCTGTGTTGTAGCTGCGATCGTGCCACTACTGCTATGAATTATTCACTGTGTCGCAGTGTAATCTGCTGGTGTGCTAGAAATAGGTTACCGTGAATGTCCTGAGTGAAATTTCACAGGGACAATAGCAAAACCAATTCTCGTTTAATCTCCAGAAAACGGAGTGCCCTCTCTAAACGTATGTTATGCTCACATTTCCCTGTGAGCCTCAGATCACTGCCAACCTTAATCCTCGGCCCAATGGTATTCGCAGATTACATTGGAGGGGACTAAGCCAGAGCTCTTCAGTTACCTGCTGGGCTTTACAGGAGCACTTTGCTCTCTGCTGCCCTTTGCTCTGAGGCCAAAGAGTAAATGGGGGTTTTTGGAGACTGCAGTTTGGGAATGCCGAGTTGCTCTGCTCCTCCCAGAAACCCGGAGGGCTTCTCACAAGGCCTGAGCGGGGTTGCTGCCTGCTAGGCATCAGCTGCCAGCCCAGGTGGCGAATGTAAGGAAAAGTATTTTAGTTTTCCCCTAACCCCCTGGCTGCAGCCCACCCAATCCCCAAACCAACAGAGCAGCAGGACGCCGGGCCTTCAGGTCCATTGCGCTGTGTCCTCCAGAAGAACCTGGAGAGGGGAAATGGGACACTGCTTGTGGACAGAGGCCTTAGGGGGAGCCTGCTTGCCTTGTAAGATCTTCTGGAGGAAAGTTCTGAAAGCCTGTGAAAACACGGGCTGTCTTTGCAATTTCCCTTGTTTAGTGCAGGATCTTCGGTCTGCTTTACGAGTATAAGGGCTCAACACGGTCCTGGAAGATTTCAGCCACCCGTAAGCACCTGTGTTAGTGGTGGTAGACGGCTCAGCCGCAGTGCTTAGCAGACCGTACAGGCGACGATGCCTGTGCTGGGTTCTCTTTAGCACTTTCTGATCAGCAAGAGATTGGAGGAAGGGGGGATGGGTACGCAGATGATGTCTTAGAGCTTCAGCTGTCTCAGGTAAATTAGGCCTGCCTTAGCCTCCGGGGAAGATGATTTGAATGTTGGCTTTTGTTTCCATCGCTCCTCTTTGTTATATTTCTATGGGCGTCTCAGGCCCCCTTTGTTTTGAAGAGGATGTCTGAAAGCACACAGCGGTTTGGTTTCTTAGTCCCTGGGGACCCCTCCAGCAAGTGTCTTAGCCTCCTGTAGGAGCACAGATAGGAATCCTGAGTGCTCTCACCTCAGGACCTGAGTCCAAAGGAGAGATGAACAAACAGCTTTGGGATTGGGGACCACAGCTGGTGCCAGAGCCATCACTGGGGAAGGCTTTGACCGGAGACTGTAAAAAACATGACCCCTGTAATGATCAGTTTGGGCAAGGCCTGGCTCTTTAACTGGAAGCTTTGCTTAGTCATAGGCACATTTGCTATTATTCTTTCTAGCTAAACCTACTACACCATTGCCACAAGTCTCCAACTCTGTTGATCTTTCCCTGCCCGTGCTGCTTTTCAGTTTGCCTTCATTCCCATATTTATGCCTTCTCTCTGAGGTGTACCTGCCCAGCTCATCCGGCTTGCATTCATCACCATCCTGTAACACTTCTTGCTGTTCTCCTAAAAGCTTTTCATACCCACTTGTTTTTCACTGCTTACATCCTCTCACCACTGTGCAACCATTTCCCCCCTTTACTTCCCAGCACTGTATTGCTGCTCCACCCTCAAGTTCCTCATTTTACTTTCTTCATGCTGCTTTTGCAAATCTTTCCACCTGTAGATCTTGGAGAAGCAGATGAGCAGCGAGCTGAGAAAAAGCAACCTTCTGTAGTGACCCAGGATTAAACCTGGTGTGCAGGGACTTGTAGCCAGAGGCTCAGCAATGGGAATGGCTTAAGTATAATCCAGCGGCTATGCCCTGTGGTAGGGCAGTCAGGATGTGCTCAATACACCGGGAAAAAGCTGGCTGCAGGTGTGGAGGGGAAGAGACAGACGGGGGAGCCTCCTTTAGCTCCTAGTGCCCAGCAAGGGATGACCGTTCCCGTGGGTTACCCTTCCTTTCCCTTCCCTCGTTACACGGTCCTGCATTAGCGGCAGTGCGAGATCCTGCTCTCAGAGAGGGAGCTCTGCCGCGGGCACATGCCCGGAGTGTCGGCGGCAGCGAGGCGGCCTCAGCGGGCACGAGCACTCGTGTGCGCTCTGCCTGCCCCCCTGGGCAGCACCCCGGGAGCAGGGGCACTTCACACCACGTTTTCCCCACCCAGCTGAGGCGGCATTCCCCAGGCTCAGACTGTCTAGCACCAGGGCCGTCTGCGCTGCCCTTGAGCCCACGCCGAGTGTGTGGATGGCGCGTTTATTACTGCAGCGCTCACCCTAATATCCCCCTGTTGTTTTTGAAAAGCGATCCCTGTTTTCTAATTAAGGTGCATGTGGAACTGCTGGTGTCTTGTTTTACTTTCCTGGACAGCTGGAAGTCAGCTCTGCAAGGAGATGATCAAAGCTACCGTAGTGATCAGAGACCTCAAGCGCCAGGTATGGTGCTGTGAAGGGGTTTTGAGTGAGAGCGGCTCTCAGAGAGCCTCTCAGTGCTCTTAGAGACGAGCTGGTCTCAGCTGCTGCCGGACAGCCTGGAAACCCTCTCCTCAAGCCACCGAAGGGGTTGCTGCGGTGAGTGGGACTCAGCCCTCATCTGCAGGTGCTGAGTTACCTGCCCAGGGCCTCTGCACAGGCGGAGAGCACTGCCCCACACAGCCCATGTGCGTATGAGAACAAGAGGCTGTTGGGCTTCCTCCGGGAAAGTGCTCGGCTTTGCAGGCAAATGGGCGGTCTGACGCCAGCCCGCACAGTGGTGGTTGTGCTGAACCTTCAGATATTCTCTTGGCTGCTTCCAAGTCCTTGCCTTGCAGGCGCCCAGAGCCAGCTCCCTCCGCCAAGGCCCCCGTTCCCCATCCATCCCAGGAGCTGCCCTCGCTCTCACTCACGTGTCTCTCGGAGGGCAGCGCCATCTCCCCGGTGCTGCCAGGTGGCAGCAGCCGCTACCCACACTGCTGGCTCCCCCAGGCTGCGCTTGGAGCCTGGAGCAAGACCCATGTCCATCCCCACCGCGCTCGAGCGGCCAACCTGGGGCAAGCTCCAAAGCATGGAGCAGGAGAGAGCCTGCGCTCTCCATTTGCAGCGCGAACTGCAGGCGCGGACATGGCTCAGCCAGCTCCCTCCTTGTCCAACCTTTCTTATGACACCAAAAAATGGGCCTCGAAGGACCCAGAATCAAGAAGAATAGATGCTATATGGAGTGAGACAGTGCGGTGTGTGGGCAACCACTGAAAGTATCTTAGGTCCATCAGCGTGGACTTAAAGAGTAGGTCAGAGAGCACCAGTCTCTTTAGCATCCCATAATCTGCACTCCTCTGTGGTGTGGAGACAGCCTCTGTGCTCCTTCTGCTCAGAGGGTCCCACCAGTCACCACAAGAAGGGGAGGAAACTGCAGGGATGGAGGGCATGTTTTGGGAAAAATGATGGCCAGGTAGAAGAAGGATGCCAAGCTTGGTATGGAGGAGAAGGAGCCAGTAATGCCACGCAAGTTTCAAACTCAAGCATCATTCATGAACACTGCAGTGCTGGACTCCTGGATTCTTGCATGTTCCTGAAGTGATGATTTCATAACAGAAACCTAGGAATACTCATTGGGGCAAATGTGCCAAGCAATTTCTGCCCTCAGTTTTGCTAGAATAATACCTGAGGTGCTCTGAAATCACTCCCAGAGAGACCTCAGTATTAGTTGGACCCAAGCTCGGGGGTGTCCCCAAGGTTGACGGACATCTGGCCTGAGAGCACCCCTTCTTCCCTGGGTTGGCCTACAATTCTGCACAGAGGATCACAACCCGGAGAAATTATTTTAATTACCTTCTTGCCTCTAAGACACCACTAGAGCCCTCTTTTCTACATCAGCACATATTTCTGGGGCTTAAATATAGCAAATACGAAGCAAGTGCAGCGCAGATGAAATGCCATTTGGGGGAGCGCGACAAGAAGCCTGCCCATGTAATGTAATGATCCCCAAGGGCATGTGCCACGTGTTTGCAGTGAGATTCCCGAGCAGGGGGGGGTCCCCAGCACCGGGACGCTTGCGACCAAACCCCAGTGCAAACACAGCTGCACACCTCGGGGGAGAAGGTGTAGGTTGCTGGTGGATCCAGCCAGCCCTCCAGGGGCTGCTTCACCACTGCTAACAGTGGTTTCCTCTAGGAGCGGTGGAGGGCTGCCCTTCGTGCTGCATTGCTGGGGCTCTGAGAGGACTAAAAATCACAAAGGTTGTCCAGCGTAAAGCAAGAAATCCTGTTCACTGTTTCTTTAGCGTAAAGCAAGAAGTCGCGTTGATCGGGGGCATGGGGCGGCACTGCGCCTGAGTTACATGACACCGGTGAAGTGAGGGCAGTGTTTGCACATCTGACCCTGGGTGCTATTTTCAGCGCAGTGATTAATCCCAGCAGCCCAGCATGAGGCAGTGGCTGATGTTGCTGATCAAGCTAACCCTTCCTTGGCTCACAACAGGCATGGGGAATAGAAAGGGCAGGGAGTGACACAGAGAGCTACAGGAGGCAGAGCGGTTCGGGACCTCCCGTCCTGCCTCCCTTTCCCGAGGAAAATGCTACAGCCCCACGACCCACACCTAAATGCAGCAGCACGAGAGGGCTCCACTTCCCCTGCAGCTTCATGCAACCCCAAGGACATCTTATACAGACCCTACTCAACACTTCCCTCTTTTCATTAGTAAGAAAGAGCCTTAGCTGTTGAACACGAAGTACTATTGCTAGTGTGGCATTTCTTGCATAAGTTTTTAGCGGGATCGAAGAGAAGCTGTATAGCTTCAAATCTATCTTCATTTCAAATCTCTTCTCACTGCAAGATGCTCGTGAGAGAGAAAACTGATAGCCCAGTGTGAATGCTGCACACTACGACCTGATCCTTCAATCTGGACGTCACCACAGCTCCCAAACTCAACCACTTTATAACTAGGACAGGTTCTGCACATGTTGCAACAGAGATCAGGGACCAGCTCAAGGAAGCAGGCTGTGCTTTCCCTGCTCTTTCCATCGTCACCATCCCCGGCTGCAGTGAACTCTTGAGGTCAGCTGGTGATGTGTGAGACAGAACAACATCTCATTTGCTTGGCACTACCTCTCAGCTCCATGACATCAACTGAGTAACTGAGTCCTTCCCTATCCTGCTTTCTTTTTTTTTTTTTTTCTTCTGAAGCAAGAGAATTAGGAAGCTGGGAAGACTGTGTTTCCACACCGTCACAACAACAGTGCTAAGACAAATGCAATGCAGGCTAGGTCATGTCCATGTTTGCAGTGAACTGAACTGTCACACACTGAACTGTCGCGAAGCAAGAGAGATGAGAATAAAACTGCTCTTATTCCATGGAATCTGTATGTCAAATGACCTCATCAGCCATCACATGCTTTTCATTCACAAACTTTGAATAGCCTTAGGGGAACAACATACATTTCTATAAGACTTATCTAACAGGCTTCTGTAGGAGTCCTCTAAAAATCTAGTGAATGTGGCAACTGTAATGTTTTCACAGGCTTTTTTAGCCATCCTATCTCATTTCTTTGGGAGAGGAGGCTCTGGCAGGTCCCCTCAGGGGAGCTCCTGGATTTTACCTCAGGTCTGGAACTGCAGGAGCTCTCCTTGACACAGAGGTGGGACTTTTCATGGCCGCACTGCGCAGCATGGGGAAAGGAATGTGGGAAGTTTCAGGAAGGGAGACCCCCTTTCACAGGCAGCTGGTAGAATCGGGGGCACCGTGGCAATGCTTGTACCAAGGCCCACGATAGCTCCCAGCTACTTCCCCTTCGCTGTGGTCACATGGGAGGCAGGAAGACGGGGCTCGCCAGATGAGGAGCCTCCCATGACGAAACGGGACATGTTGCAAGCGCTTGTTTGCCGTGTTTCAGGCCCCTCAGCAGCTGAGGGGTTCGCTGTGCGGGGCGGTCGTTTTTGTGGGTGGTAGAAGCCTAGTTTGGGTGGTTCCTGCAGTGCTGGCCTCGCGTGGCTCTGCTCAGTGAGGCTGTGGGAACCACTCGGGTGCTGAACTGTCCCTGCTGAGCAGCAGGGCAAAACCCACCATTTCCCCAGCAGAACCAAACGACAGCATTGTCATGGACAGCACCGACTTTGTGTACTTGGTACTTCTGCTGCTAAGTCCTGTTCAGAGCCAAAGCAGGTGAGGCCAAGTAGAGCATCACTGTGACAGGAAACGGTGGCTGCAGGGCACACGCTGCTGACTCCATGGGGAACCTAAGGAAACCAGCTTGAGGGTGTAGGAAACTTCTCATAACTAATAAAGTTGGAACGTGCCATTTGGACTGCCCAAACTGGGATGTATTCTGGATGGGTTTATTCCTCTGCCAGCTCTTCAGGCAGGGGTTAGTTCATCGTGAGACTTCTTCAAAAATCCCTCTTCCTATTCTGCTCTGTCTCTTGTGGTAGCTTTCTTTCTCCCTTGCCTTTTGTCTTTTCAAGGATTTTTTTTTTTTAATGGGTGTTTAAACTGTAGGCCTCACATCCTAAGCTCTGGGGCACTCAACCTTTCCAATCTCCAGGCCACCTGCAATTAAACCAGGCTGTGCAGCTCTCAGCCCCCTTTCAAACTTGTAAGTTATGCAACTTAAACCTGTTGTGCTCAGGGTTTCTGTAGTGGTTTTGTTTCACCTATTGCCAAAGGCAGAGGAATATCAGTGGCTCCTCAAAGAGTAAATGCTTTGGTGCCGCCTGCCCACTTGGCCTCCTCAGGGTGCACAGACCTGCACCTGTGCAGTCCTTGGGCAGAAGGCCTATATTTATATAAACTCTGAATTTTGTCAGCAGGAAAAGGGTTATTTGGAAAATAGCCCTTGTTCTGATCATCTGATTCTGAATGCCAGATCAAGGCTCAGGAGCTTGGGAAATATTGCTTAAAACTCTTTGGAGCCTGAACAACCTCACCCACCCCCAAATGCAAGATGAGACAGGGGAAATCCTACTATAAGGAAATCATCCTATTATCAATTTTTAGTGCCCCTGGACACTGTGAAGTGTTTGATTCCTCTGCCCTGTCTCTTTAATTTATTTTCTTGCGCTGTTTTCACCGGTAGTGCTTAACTCTGCACTTCCTGACCCTGTTGTTCTGTGACTGTCACACCCTTGATACATCAACCACAAAACCTTTGTTTTTAGCATATATGCAGGGGGAAACTTATTTCACAGGCTGTGGACTGCGCTTGAGTTGTTAAAGGAGTGAAGTTGCTTGTGCCATCAACCTGTTCTAACCCAGCTGCATTTATTTCGATACTTTACTAGGGGCACTGGACAGCAAAGAACTTGCATTTCACTGAACTTTTTTACAGAGGTGCCCAGAAACATTAAAAAAGCCCTGGGAAAGAATAGCAATTTTTTGTCTCAAACTTTGAGCAGACATTGTTTTGAAAGCCTAACAAGTTGTCTGAGCCCTCCTAGTACGTGGTTTCTCCCTGGCTTCTAAGTACCTTCCTCTTTTCTCTGAGGGCTGGTTAAATGACACTTTTTTGACGTTTTTTTTCCACTGCAGTTATTATTAGTGATCTAGAAATGTTGTCAACAAATATGAACCAAATAAGTTGCCTTCAAGACAGAGAGAAAGAAAAAAGAAAAAAAGAAAAGAAAGATGAAAGACCTTTAATTAAAAAATAGGCAGGCAGCAAAGCAGCAAGTGTCTCTGATTTGGCTTATTTTTAAATCCCAGGCATCTCGGAATCCATCACTTCTGCAGCGAAAGCGGGGCCTCACGCCCTGTTAAAAATAGCCCTCCAGCTGCCTCAGCGGGGGAGCCGCGGCCTGCGCGGCCTCGCGGGGGCTCCCGCCGTCCCGCATAGCTCCGTGTGTGCCGTGGGGCAGGCGCCCAGGGAAGCAGCTGTAAGAAGCAGGTGAGCGAAGCACCGAGCGTGAGCAGGAAAGACCAAGTGGGCTCCGTATGTCAGCACCACCCTTGTGCTGCAGGCTGAGGAGGTCTGTCCGTGTTGCTGCAGAAATAGGCTGTACACCTGAGCTCAGGGGCTAAACATCTCCCATTAGGCTCTATCTATCTAGTTCAAGGAAACAGTGTTGCCTTGGTGATGAGGTGTGGGGATTTTCCTCTCCTCACACTGCAGCCAGTCTGCCGCGCACGTTCCCTTTCCTTGGGGGCACGCGGTGAGCTGAGAGGACAGGTAGGGCTTGTGGGGAGCTGCCAACACTTCCAGAACATTCATCCATCATCTCAGAGAGCAGGATCACCCCTGCTTAATACACACGTGGATGTTGGTCATTCATTACTTCAGAGATACTTGGCACTCAGTATTTTAGCAAACGGAGACATGTAAAACACCATGTGGGTGAAAATATAGGAGGGAGGATGTCTCTGTATTTCTTTGAGAAACGCAGAGACATCAGCACATCCCCTGGAATACAGTGCTGATACGTACATAGACATAGTTTGCTTGAGAATACATCGGTTTGATAGACTGAGCAGAGTGGATAAGCATTAGTCATCCTCAGCAAAGCATGGCTGGCTGTAGGGGGTGAAGGAGTGGTTGGTTGTGGCATGGAAAGAAGCCTGATCTGATGGTTCATGGGCAAGCTGTGACACTGACCCTCCCATGTGACTTCGGACAAGTCCCTGAGCTGTATTTCCAAGGAAAGCAGAGCATTTTGACGTGTTTTGGGTAACGAAAAGATTGATTGGCCTGCACTGCTCCTGTGTGAAGAGCATGTCTCATCTTTCAGACTTTTCCCTCATTTCTCTCTCAGATGAGCAGGTATGTTCTGATACAACAGGCTGGGCATGTAACCATGAAGAGTAGCTACATTTCATTTCATTTAAATGTCAAAGCTGATCCCCAGCCTCAGAGCTAAGATTCTTTTCTTTTTCAAAAGGACAGTTCACAAGGATATTAAGCCATCTTGCACATTTTTTTAAACATACCTTAAAAGTTTGATGTAATTCCAGTTCTGCTGGGAGCCTTGATGGGTAGCAATGCTGGGGAGCCCTAGCAGCACTTGGGGCCTGGGCAAGGAGAGGACTCCTGGGGCTCTTGACACCTCACTGTGTACTAAGACAAGGCTCTTGTGTGCTGAACTGGAGCACACACTTACTCTACATTATGCAAAAGACGGCTTTGCTTTTTCTCCCCCTAATTTGGAAACATGGACTGGATTTTGTGCTGGCTTTATAGGAATAACTGAAAAGTAGGTCAGGTACCATAGGTATAGCCAGAAGGTAGAGACAGGAGGTGGGAAATGCAGGTGCGAGGAGAGGTCAGTGCGGAGCAGCTGTTTGAAAGGGTCTGTAATCGCTGTAATAACTCACAGTCTAATTTCTAGATGCATCACTCGGTGCTAGCTGGGCCCGTGCGCCTGCAGTGCAGAGCTGAGAGCCTGCATCCTACGCACGCAGATGCGTGTGAGCTGATCTCTAAGGACCCGCCATGCCAAAGCCCTGCGCTGGGCTATGCTGGAGCCATGGTGTGAGGCCTCCTCGCCTGTGTGAGTGCTCAGGTCTCTTATCTGTGAACACCAGAGTCTGCCGAGGGAGATGACTGAGGCCCCAAACTTCCCAGCAAGCCGTCAGCCCATGGCCAGGGATTGCACCTGGGCCCCGGAGCCACAGAAGTGTTCCCAAGACCCGCAGTTTATACAGGCTTTAGGAAAAAGACGTGTCTGTTTGGTTACAAGCAGCTTTCTGCTGCTGGAAGTTACTTGCTTTTAATGAAATACCATGTCAAAATCTCAAGCATTTACAGTCACTAAAAATTAAAAAGCATTTTTTTGCCAAAATAGGTATGCTGTCTGTGTGTAAAACTCAAGTCACTCTTCAATTAGTATAGTCATTAAGGCCATGAAAGAAATGAAACCTGTCACCAGCTGTACTTTCAAGAGGTTCCTTCTCTAAACTTCTGCACAATACAGCTGTGCTCTATTAAACAATGACCTTGTTTCGGAGAAGTAGATGTGCTTCGCTGAACCCAGGCGTAGTCATTTGCAAAGTCTCCTCAAGCCTTTCGAAGCAGATAGCAGAATGTGAGGGCAAGGCTGTTGTTAGAAAACAAGCAAATCAACTAAGAGACCTTCTTCCAGGAAGAACACCTTCGAGCCTTAAATAGCTACGGCAAGAGTCAGCCTGAGTTTATGTGAAGATATTATTTTCTGAATATACTCTATCATCCTGCTACGTGGCCTGGAATTTCAATGGACAGCCAGAAAAATCAATGTTTTGGACTATTGGTAGATGAAAATAGTAGAATTATCAATAATGCTGCAGAGAACACAGAAGTATTTTGCAAATGTTTTTGTTTGCATGTGGTAAAATGTCAGAGCTTTATTATAGTCTGTATCAGTGGGAAAATATTTTCCCTTTATCTTTCTTAAAGAAGGATTTTACGCTGCAGCTTAAAAATAGTCAAGGAGCTCTGTTGATTTTCAAAAAACTTACAACATCATGGGATTTCTAGAGAAGTATGAGTTAATATTCTGTCACTAACAGTGTGACAGCCGACAGTGATATGGCTTAGTAATGGCATAGCTGATGTAGAAGTCATCTAATCAAAACTGAGGGACATGGGATATAATCAAGACACTTCCATAGAAAGGTTCACAGAAAATAATTGTGTTGATGCTAGGCTCGGACTTATGCGAGAAATGAAGCATGGCGCTGCGTGAGGTCTTGTCTAAGAAATTTGAGTGAGAGGAGATCAATCTGGGATTTGCAGAGAGATGCAAAGCAAGTCGCATAGACCTAATCAAGCTGAGGAACCAGCAGGGGTGACAGTTATTAGGGCGAACCTGTGCAGATTGGGTCTGCCCCCATGGGATTTAACACTTCTTTTTGAATGACTTTAACCAACACTTAAAATTGTCACTGACAGATTTTACAGATGGCACAATATTGGAGGAAGTGATAAATAACAGAGGGAAGAGACAACAGGGAGTGAGCTGAGCTGATTCATCTGGTTTTAGTATGGGCATATCTGTGAGCAAAGATACTGGCCATAATTAGAGGACAGTGTTTGCCTTGAGATTTTTGGCACCAAAAGGCTTGATGAGTACAGAGGAGAACCTCGTGAAGAAGAGAATCTTGCATGGTGCTGGGACTCCAAAGGGCTCAGTCAGTCCTTGTATTTATTAAGTGATCCTTGTATATGTATATTAAGTATGAGTGAAGAGGTTGTGTTAGCTCTGGGCGACTTCTTGGGGTAAAAGTTTTGGAGCAATATGTGCTCCATGCTGCTGTCCACATCTCCAAGGATATGGTCTCAAGCAGAGCCATGAAAATGCTTAAAAGATTAAAGAACATTCCTCTGCAGAAAGAGCCAGTGACACCAGTCTGTTTGCCAAAGGCTAACACTGGTCCGAATGCATGAGAAATATCTAGATAGTAGTAGTGAATTCCCTGCTCTCCTGCACAAGAGAATAGCAAATTCAAAAAAATGGACAAATACTACTTTAGAAGCAAGACACAGCTATTTTTCACTGTGATAGTGGCCAGACACTGAAACAACTTAGAAAGGGTCATGGCAGATTTACCATTACTGCTTTCCAAATCAAGACTGGATGCTAAAAAAAAAAAAAAAAAAAGCCTCCACCCTAGGACCTGTGTGAAACTGAAAGTCAGAGCTCAGCCAATGATAAGGGGCTGCATCTGGGCTGCAAATCCATGGCTTAGTTTTAGCTGGTCTGCCCGTTTCTTCCCACCTGAGTGGAGTGTCCCATGACCTTCTTCCTTCCCGTGTGGATCCCACCCAGCCTGGGGAAGTGACCTGGGACTCCCTGGGTCAACAGAGCTGCAGAAGTAACAGGCAAAAATTTAAAGTTTTCCGGCTAACTCATTGATGAGAAAGGAGAGGAGGCTGAAGGCAGGGAGCCTGTTTATGTGGGCCTTTTACCCAGCAAGCCTGCAGACCAGGCTCTTGGGCTGAGCTAGGGTAAATTTGGTCTCTCTTACACACAGATGAACTTGAGAGGCCATCAACAGCCTCACAGGATCATAGGATGATGCAGGTTGGAAGAGACCTCTGGAGGCCGTCTAGTCCAAACTCCAGCTCCAGGCAGGGTCACAGAAAGGTATTCATTTTCTTCCCTGCCTTTGAGAGGCCATCTGACTATAACTATTGCTAGATTGGCCCTGCCAGAAACAACTTATCTGGAAGGTGGAAAAGATTGCAGAAGAGCTGTATCTTTGCCTTTAGACAATGTGATATAAATGACAAATAACCCGAACACATTTCTCTCCTTCTCCCCCCTGTATCAATATATATTGGGGGTTGGACTAGATGATCTCTAGAGGTCCCTTCCAACCCTAAGCATTCTATGATTCTATGATTCTATGATTTCTAGTTGAGAACATAGGCTACAGAGCAATGAAGCCTAAATTGCACCAGCTCTTCAAAGCACTTGAAAATGTCTATATTGAATTGGAGCATGGCTTTGGCTGGCTGTGGGAAGCAGTCTCCACCTGTGAGGGCTAATTGTAAGGAAGACAGCAGGGTGTTTTTAATATGAGTTCATTTGCCCAGTGGCATCAGATCTTCCCTTGACTATTACGATCCCTTTCTGAGTGAAAATATTTTCACCTCTGTTTTCTTCAAATCTGTTGCCCTTCTGAGCTAGGACTACATCATAGAGTACAGATATTCATGTGAGAAATGTATCTGAATACAGGCAGTACATCACTGCTTTCTTTTCTGTGCTGATGTCTTCACTGAGGCTCAGATAACTTGCTTTGGCACTATTCACTGCTAAGTTTTCCATACCAACCACAGCTAAGCTTTGTTTAAAGGAGGTTTGCTGAAGCTGTGCTGAAAGTGAGTTTAAAGGTTCACAGTCTTTGGAGCTGATCCAGGCAGCTCTTTGTGCTTTCAACTCCCTTGGAAACTGTTAAGGGCTGGGAGAAGATTTGCATGAACAGGTTCTCCCCCCGGCCTCCACTCTCACACAAAAGGGAGCAGGGAGCAAGGGCAGGGAATGAGCCGCTGCGGCAAGATCCACCGCCCTCCTCCAGGCGCTCTTATCTGTGCCTCTTCCATTTCGCTTTAGCAGCACTCCGTTCGCGCGAAAACGGTGGCACAGGATGCAAGACAGTAAAGAATCAGGTTCAGGCTGAAGCCGTTTTAGGGGTAAGTAGCTACAGCACAGACTCTGTGCCCCTGGGCTGTGGCAGTCAGAAAGGAGGAGGGTAATTTTGCTCATAAAAATGAGGC
Source organism: Tinamus guttatus (assembly GCF_059628265.1). Taxonomy (NCBI): domain Eukaryota; kingdom Metazoa; phylum Chordata; class Aves; order Tinamiformes; family Tinamidae; genus Tinamus; species Tinamus guttatus. Next base: position 3,003,593 of record NW_028289031.1, read on the forward strand.
AGCAAGTCACCCTTACCCCCACGCGTAGCCCCAACTGCTTCAGCAACAGCCGCACCTGCAGTGCTGAATGCCAAACACACTATGTTGCAAAGTGCACTCGCTGTAGAAAATATACTTGGTGTGCCCTCAACTTTCTTCTGCAGCAAGCTCTTTGCTGAGGAGGCAAGCAGCCAGACTCATGTGGAAGTTATTTTATAGTATCTGGTACAATTTGGCTCTCTGTTCTCTCGGGCAGAAGAGAAAGTGTCCTTTCCCTGGTCGCCCTCTGACCTTGGAGCCCATGGAGAACTTGGCGTTTACCCGAGAAATAACACCGAAGTTAGAAACCTGCCCCTGGTCTGAGCAGGAGAGGGATTAGTTTAATAAAAGATCACTTTACCTTCCTCGAAGGCATCATCTTCTTCGCCGGGTGCAGCCAGATCCTCTTGGGCGTGCTGCATGGTGGCTAGGACGCAGCTCGAGGGGGCAGCCTGAGCGCCGAGTGCTTGAGCTGGTTCCTACGCTACAGAACGACTGTTTCCTTTCACCAGTTTCCTAAACATTTTGGTGGTAACAACTTCCGCATCTGCACTTACGAAAATAGACTCATTCATATGAATGACTTTTCTCGCTCTGGCTGACAGCCGATGGGTTTTGAGGTGGGATGTTCCTAACGCTGAGAGAGGAGTTAGTTTTCAGAGGAGGTGCGGGCAGGACGGGCTCCAAAAGCGCACTGCCCTCACTGCCTTCTTGCAGCCAACACTGCTGTGCAGCAGCAGTGCCAGCCCCGAGCATGGGGGCTTTGCATATGAATGTGAATCCTTTCTGCTGCTGGGGAATAACTCACTGGGCAGAGCAGCCCAGTTTCACTGCAGGGACCATCTGACCATGTCACGCGTTCACGGGATTTTATTTTTTATGTATCAGGGCAACAGTGGGAGCACTTTTGCTCCTGTATGTGACAACTTGGACAAGTTGAAAAGCTATAGGCAATGCTAGTTGTCTCATGGACAGAATTGCTAGCAGGGACGTGAGCTCCCCCAAGTCACCATTTTTGGCACACTACCAAAGTTGAGGACCCTCCCCCTGATCAGGTGATAATACAAAAATATCTGAAGTAAAACTTGCTTGCTGTCAATAGTAGGCATATTATTTGAGTATTTCTGTCAGTGCTAGGTCTGCATTACTTTGGTCCTCTCAGTGGCTGTGTTTTCTGATTTTTATAAAGTAAGTGGACTCTCTTCTGCCAGGTCTCAATTTCTATGAGGACCATGTTCGCAAATCAGCTTCCCTCTAGACCTGCACAAAATGCTTGAGCCTTGAGCAGTCCTGCTGGCTTCACTGGGGCCACTCGCACGTGTGCATGTGTGTGCATGCACAGGCCTGGGGCCAAGACTGGTCATCTCTCAGGTCCCTGCTATCGAAGGTAGTCTGTAATGGCAATGAACCCGTACTGAGCTTTGATTTCTTGGTCTAGGCATTGCATGTGTCACCATGCCTTTGGAAGAGAGACTCTCAGCTCAGCAGAGGTGCTCACTGTGGCTTCCAATGGGTGAGTCATGAGCAGCTATAATGAGCTTGTCTTTAATTATTAGGCTTTTTTAAAAGGAGAACTCCAACAGTAGGTTTCTCCAAGGCTGCAAATGGAGACAGCCAGTCTCCTAGGCAGTTCAAGGCTTAAACAAATACAGATGGAGAAGACAAGAGAGAATATGAGGCCACTTAGACTATCTAACCCAGCACCAGCACTGGCCTTAGGTCCTTGCTCACTAATTCCTGCAGCAAAAGGAAGCACCCAGGGAAGTAGTGGAGTCACCATTCCTGGCAGTGCTCAAGAAATGTGTAGATGAGGCACTTAGGTAAATGGTTTACCTAACCAGGATGGTGATGGGTTTATGGTTGGACTCAATGATCTTGGAGAAATGACTTTCTAAATGTCTCCACCCTTTTTCTGATCTCCTTTATTTGAAGTGATTTTTTTTCAAGCGAGGACCCTTTCTGATTAGGTGTTAGCTGCACTCTACTGCACTCAACAGGCACGTACCTCTGCCTTGGGAAAGGTCTCCTGCAGCTTAAGTGATAGCAAGCAAAAGAAGAAAGTGGTGCAAAGAGAGAGGCACCATTACAGGAGGATAAGGAGATGTGGAGTGGAAGGTGAGAGCAGTAAAAAAAAAAACAAAAATAAAGAGATGTCAGAACAGAAACAATAAAAGAGTGAAGGGCCAGATGCAGTGAAAAACATTGGTGTGGGGGGAGGGCAGCCCACTGCAAGGGGAAGGGGCCCCTCCAAGTGCTACCTGCCCGAGGGCGGGCAGGGCCAGGGTGCCCCACAGCTGCGAACTGCGGAGGTGGCTGGGGCGGAGAGGTCAGAACATGAGGAGGCTGCTGAGGGGAAAGGCAGGGGAGAGGCGCCGAGGGTCAGCAAGTCACGCGCGCGCCTCGCGCTGAGGCACCTCCCACCCGCACTGCTCCGGCAAGGCCGGGCCTTGCCACAGCCTTGCCTCGAAATGGCGGGAGGCTGCGCGGGAGCAGCGTCCAACCCCTGCCGAGCCGGAGGCGACCTGCCGCGGGCGCTGCCGAGCGTGTTCCAGCCTGTGACACCAGAGCAGGCTGCCATGTTCCTGCAGAGGCCCTGGGGGAAATCCGGAAAAAATGCCCTATAAAGGAAATGTGTGCTGCCCTGCAGCTGTAGCTCATTTATAAATTGAGCATGGGAAGTTTTAGCCATTTACCATATCCTTCAGAAGCCTGAAGGAGCAAGCAACGCTGTCCTGGTTATTGTGCCATTTCCCTTTTGTGCTACATTTCCTGAGGACTTAAAGTTACTTCCTTGCACACTGTTTTCAGTCAGCCCATCCGGAAGCGTGTTACCTTGACAGCCCTTTTTTCTTTTATTTGCGGGCATTAAAAGGCATCAAAAGCTGTTCGCTCTCCCGAAAACAACTGTCACCAGAACGAACCCCCCAGCCGGGCTGGTGATGAATGGCAATGACGCAGCCTCCGCTGCGAGGGCACAAAGAGGAGTCGCTTTGATTCGTTCCCGCTTGCCGCTTCGGCCCGATGGCACCCTCAGCATGCCAAGCGCCTCGCGGAAACCCGCCCCCGAGGGCAGCGCGAGGCTCCTCCTTGCCGGGGGAACAACTTCACGTGTGCAAAATGGCCCGCGTTACCCAGCCGCCTGGGCCGTGAATTTTTGCTGTCAGGATGCACGCTGGTGTCTTCGCTATTTACCCCCTCAGCTGTCTGATCTAACTGATTTATTTGGTTAGATCCTGGGTTATTTTGAAGCACCTCAGCTTCTGTTTTGCCCTCCAGAATTACTTCTATCTCGTTCTTGCAGAGCTGTTGCAAAACACTCTTTGCCCGTTGACTGATGAACTCTCCTCCCCGCAACTCCGAATCAATCCTGCAGTCACTGCAAAGCTGCCGTGCTTGTCGTGTAACCACATCTGATGTTGCTGTCAGAAAAGGCCACCACCCATCCTCCGAGAAGCAGTCAACACCGCGAGGGGAGGCAAGGGAAGTGTCGAAAACAAGGGTGGATCGCGCAAGAGGCGACGGCTTTTAAAGCGGCTCATTTTAGCTCACCTTGACCCTGCTCTCCCTCCCCTGAAACCTAGGGAAAAGGATGCCAGTCTCGCTGATGTCTGCAAGCTGTGATGCCTCAGCAGCTACAGGTTAGCTGAGGCAGTGCGTTATGTGGACCTCCTCATCTCTGCTATTTTGAGAGTCAGATCTTCTCCACAGGGCAATTGTATGGGTGTGAGTAAGTCCTCAGGCAAATAGACCAGACCCAAGCTGGACACCCTCATTGTCTTCAACACGTGATGAAAATAACAACTTAGCTCTCAGAGAGCACAGCAGCTGCATCGCGATAGACCTGCAGCCCAACAGGTTAGCAGTATCTTTAGTATCATGGCTTCTCATAGTGCAGCCAGGGAAGTTGCCTTCGATGGTGAAGGGCTAGCTTCTTGCACGGCATTTTGGTCTCCCCAAGAAAGGTGTCTGCTGTACCAAGGAAGGACAATATTTTATCTTTGTGGCATTTGTTCATTCGCTTGTTTGTGTCTTCTGTGGCAAATCCAAGATGTAATATCAACAAGCCCTATCAGGCAGTAAAGATGAGTGAAAATAAGGATTTCTGAACCAGACCTTTTATTTTCAGATCCAGATCAGGGACTAAGAGCTAAGAGAACCTTAATGAAAAAAAGTGTTAAAAAGTGTGACTTTTGGCAATGCCTGATGGGGTTGTTTTAGTTCATCCCTACACTGAATGACCACCATCTCCACAAGCAGCAGCAGAGACACGAGCCAACCCTTTTCTGCCGTGTTACGCTAGTGCAGAAGGAAGGTGGGTTACACAGTGTCTGCGCTATCCTCATCCCTCCTGTTCCCTAGCAGGGGTGATTTTCCACCGAGGGCAGCTGTGAATGCTGGAAAGCAAAGCTTGATTTCAACACCCATTGGGCAGTTGCTGTGTCTCCGGGAAAGCCTGTGGCACGGGGCATCCACGGTGCCGTGCTGGGGCACTGGTGGGGACTATGGTGTGCCTGCTCCTAGCACTATGCCCATCGGCAGCAATGGGTCCGAGCTCAGATTAGGTGCTGGAGAGCAATGACCGTTGATTTTTCTTCTGATGCTTTTCCTTGGATATGTGTGAAGTGGGTGAATGCAGCCCCCAAACCCATAGGCCTCCTGTTGTGCTGCCTGCCCAGGTGGTCTGAGTAAGGGCAGGCAAACATGGAGGACCAGAAGAAATCCCTCAAAAGTGAGGGGGAAAAGGGTACACTGGGTTCTCCCATGGGCACTTACAAGTATGGGCAAGCTTGGGCGCTGGACTAAGCCATCCAGTAGCGATAATGTCATGTCTCTCTGGCATTTATTCCTCCTTGCCCAAGAGTCACAAGTTCACATGGGGCTTTCTGCCTGTTACATTAGTGCCAAGGCCCGTTACTCAGCAGGAGAAAAAAAGAAAACAAGAAGATGAAGGTGAGGGAAAGGTAGCAAATAAAGGGCAAGTGAGTCTAAGGTGGATAAAGTATGAAAGAGGGCACAGGGAAAGGTGATCAGAGCCAAGCACTGCACAGCACAGAAAAGCTCCAGTACAGGTCCCTTGGACTGGGAGAACCTGTAAAATTTTTCCTGCAATTTCTCTTCTTCTTATAAGTATCCTTCTCTAAAAGCTCAAGGATTGAGCCATAATGTCTTGTCTAGTCTATCAAGTCTGTTTTGACTCATTTGAAAGTTACAGGGACTCCAGAGACTCAAGATTATATTTAGACACTTTGGATCAATGACTGACTGAGTGACTCTTGAAACATTTTGCACTTTTTTCCTCCAATGAAGCTCCACAGAAACCTCTACTCTCTCCCTATTCCTGTATAAGAGAACTGGCAGCAGACCAGGCTCGTGGAGAACATGACTAATTCCACACAACTTTGCAGACATTATGAGCCCTGTTCACAAATCCTCATGGAGCTACAAAATATATACCACATATTTTGGAGCACTGGAAAAAGGAACAAGCTGAACAAGCCCGAGCGTCCTCTCTCCCAGAGAAGAGGATGGGGTTTTCTGAGGACTCGTTTATTGCATTAGATGGTAGAGACGAGCTCAATGCACGAGCCAGTGTCTGGAAAAACGGAATTCTTGTGCCAGAAGGGCACAAGGCAGTTATGGTACCAGGCTAAGATATGGCTTAACATGGAAGCCATACCTGAACTATGCAAAAGCCATGTGGCTTGAGAGCCACAAGTTGGCCCTCCTATGCAACCAGTGCCCATGCTCATCCCAGGCCCCTCCGTTCAGAGTCTGTGCGTGGCCTTTCAGTCCATGCCCTGCAGAAATGCATAGCACAGTGCTTCACAGAAAACTGTACTCGGAGAAGCTTTCTCAGTGGCTCACCATCCAAGTAGAAGGACACTATCAGCTATGATTTTGCAAGGTTCTGCCTTAGCTCTGATAATAATTAATATATTCTTTAATGCTCTAGGTGATAGAATAGATTTGATTACACTTACTACATTTGCAGATACCACGTTGCTCTATAGTGTGCATTCACTAGAACTAGAACAGAATTAAATTTCAAACTAATCTTGACAAACAGAAGAAGTGGTCTGGAAAAAATAGATGCAATTCAACAAAGATAGCTGTGAAGTACGATGCTCTAGCAAGAACAATCAGTCTCATACATGCCGGACAAGGAATGACTGCTTAAGTAGCAGATTTTTAGAAAAGAGGTTTGAGGCAGCCAGTTGCAAGCTAAATGCAAGTCAGCGATAACACCTGGAAACAGCAGATGTCGTGCCGTCAGGGATGATCAAATGTGGAGATGTGAGGTACTAGTGTCACTGCGCTCGGGCTGGCAAGGCCTCTGCTCAGGTGTGACGTCCAGTTTCAGGCATAGGATGGAGAGGGCTTGGTGATAGTCCTAAGGGGAGCAACGGAACTGTTCAGAGAGCCAGAAAACAGAAAAATAAACAAAAGATGGGTGAAACTGGAACCATCTTGTTTGAGGGAAGGAGGAGTGAAAGAGGACATAGCAGCAATCTTCAGACCTCTGTGGTGCACAAGACAAGGAACGATGGACATCAGGGTGGAAGAAGCAGAAACTGCGAAGAAGTAAGCTAAGAGAAAACTTTCTAAAAGTGAAGAAAATGAAGCAGCAAAAGTGATGGCTGGGATAAGTCACTGCGTCACTGCTGCGTGAATCAGACTACTGCTTTGAACTTGTAAAGCACTCATAGGGCTTTTGAAGAACAGACTAGACAAGTGTCTATTTGGAAAGATGTAAAAACATTGATTTTTCTTTAGGGAAGGGCACTGAGAGTAGATGATATCTTCAGTCGTTCTCAATCCTGTTTTGCTAGAGCAGATGCTGAGTAACACTGGATTTCTCGTTGTTGGGCTTCCCAGTGATACTTAGCTGAGAACCAATAGCCTCTCTGTTTGAAGGCCACACTACAGTCCAGGGGCTTTTGATTCAGATGGGAAAATATTTGTTGTTTTGATCAATTTAAGTATCCCCAGCACCTTTGTCCTCTGTAAGAAATATTCACATTTAGCTGCTTTTGCCTTTACTCTTTTTTCCTAATTATTTTCACAGCTATTCTTCTGTGATCCAATGAGGTCATTTTCATCAGCAAGGACTATCAGCAGGGAATCATCTTTTGATGATTAATTTCCAAGGGTTTCTCTCAGCACCACTTAAGAGTTATTCTGTAACTTGTTAAAGAGAACAAGTTTGCCCACAAAAATATCATGATATCTGATGTATCCCCAGTAAAAACAATAAGTTTGCTCAATCCCTAAAAGCATCAAAAACCTTGCATCTCAATAAGGATTACATATGAGTTGTATAATCTTTTTACCAGCTTGAATAAATTCTAAAATTGACCAAAGAAGTCCGTGCCATATTCTAATGATTTTGTCAGATTCACTGGGGGTACTCAGACCTTCTCCAATTTCTCCACCATAGCATGTTTATCTCAAACATTTTTTTTTTCCTGTACTACTTTTTCTTGGGGATAGGGGTGAAACATAGGGGTGAAACTCATCTTATTGTTCAGGTATGTGTCTTCCACCTTAGACAGAGCATGCTACAAGCTGTTTCACCACAGTGTTTGCTAATATTTCCATAAAGAGTTCATTTTTTTCCTTTTCTCTCTTCCTCCAAATGAACTATTAGACATTGAGAGGAAGCTCTGGGCATTTAATGTAGACTCTCGAGTCGCACTGATAAACAAATGGTGTCCGTAGATGAATGCTTCTCTGTCACATTAAATTAATTCAGCTTGTAGACTGTTCAGTTTGGGGCCTTTATTTTCCTTTGTTGTCCACATCGTGCTTCCGTTGGCCGGGGTTCAGGAGTCAGCGCTCTCGCATCGGCTGCTCTGCCTCTTCCCGCTCCAGCATGGCCCTCGCTCAACTCCTGGGATATAGGCCCTGGCGGTCCTGACCCCAGGCTTGCTGCGAGATAAGATTTTTGTTTCTGCCAGGGGAATATTTAGAGAGATTCTCTTGTATTCCCACCAACTGTGGGAAAGGTGGGTGACTCCGACGCCGCCTGAGGAGCTACAAAAGGAGAGTGAACATGTTGCTCGGAGACAGCCTGACTTGGCCTTTCGGAGCATCAGGACTGTCAAGTCCCAGTATTTCCTCTATTTCCTCCTAGCCTGCAATGCATCCCTTTCATTGGCCTTTTAAAATGCTGTAAATTGCTGTCGAACAAGATCCCGCCGCTCTCTCGCAGAGCGCCACTTGGCAGGGCCTGGCACACAGAAGGAATTGCTGCTGTAAATAATGTTGCAGGCAGAACTAGGAAATTCAGGGAAAGCCTTTGCCTTGCAAACCTTGTGGCAGAGCGGGTCCGAGCGCTACAGCTCCTCTCTAGCTAGGAGGTCTGTGAAACATCATCTGCTTCACAGGCAGGCAGCACTTTATGCGGCTTGCAGAGGTGACCGCGTGCCAAGGCTGCTTCACTGCATGGGGACAATAATTCAGCTGCTGTTTTTTGGCCCAGCCCGGTTTCTACTTTGCCGGTCCTGGACCTGGCTTAAGGGCATTTTCCCAGGCTACTGTATGCTTGCTCCTGACACCAAGATCCCAGGGAAGGGGTCTGAGCGTGTAATTCCTGCCCTCGTTGCTCATTCCCATCCTTGCTTTGCACGTGACAGTACTTTCAACTGTGCTGGCATAGTTTGTTGTGGAGTTGCATGAAAACCAGCGTAAGGAGCTTATCTAAGGCTTTAAAAAATAAATACTTGTCTATAAAGCAGGAAAAAACCATTCCTATGGTGGCTGTTTATGATCTGATAGCAGAAGGGATTTTTTGCAGAGTTATGGTGCGGATGTTCTAGCCTGACTTCCAGGCGACCTTGCGAGAATTCTTTCAGAAAAAGGTCCCTGCTTTGTATTTGCAACCTCTTGGTACATCAGTGCCAGCCTGGGAACGAGTTCTCTGAATAGTTGCAACAGCAGGATTTACTTCTCTTTTTCATTTTCTGAAACACTACAATAAGGGCATAGCTGAGAACGGAAGCTGCGGCAAAGGAAACCTCACCGCAAGGGATCCCCGCCCTGCCTGCCTTCTTGAGCAAGGGGCCTGGAGCTTGCGCCCGCGTGGGGCGCGCGCGGCGCTCCTGAGAGCCCTCCTGCAGGGACCGCTTCATTCTTACTCCTACGAAGGAGGGCAGGCAAATGGATTTAAAAAATATATATATTTAGCACATTTTCATTTTCACATTTGATGAAAAGATTGGGAGCTCAGAAACAGCGTAATGATCACAGCAGACTAATTGGGCATTTGTGCTTTATGTTTTGAACTGAGCAACACTTCTCCCTGCCCCGCAGAGCACACAGGAGTCAGAGGAGAGGACCCGGAGGCCAGCGAAAGCCAGTGGTGAAGAGCCACGTACGCCTCTTCCCAGAGGATGTCCTGGCCACTGGGTGGACGAGCGTCGGGAACAGCCTTCGGGCGCCCTAGAGTGGGGCATCGCTAAGGATTTTGCACACTTTAGTTGTTAACCCAACTCAGAGCAGTTTTGCTGTACGCTGAAAACACTTACATGCATGTGCAGTTCCACACCAGCAAACAGGGCAGACCTTTAAGGCAGAGAGTAAAGAACACCTTTCTCACCAGGAAGTGACACATCTGCGTGTGCTTAAACTGGCTGCTGCTGACCACGTACCCTGACCAAATTTTGCTTGTAAAATGTACCTAGAGCTTTCCACTCACCATACATGGCTAAGATTTCAGTCCCTTGTTATGACACTGCTGCACTAATACTAGGCTGATTCAGAGGAAAATCACCACCTGCTGCATCACTGTTTCTTCCACAGCCTTGATTTTCTTAACAGGCCTGTCCTTCATCCTGGCCTTGTTCACTGGGAGCTACTTGGGAGAACAACACAGAAAAATAAAAACGGCGACAAGAGTTTCACCAAACTATGGCATTATAGGCTGCTGCTATCTTTCTTCCTTTTTGCATCTCCTTAATTTTCCATTTCTAACTAGTTTAGCTCTTGTGTAGAGATCCCCTTCCGCAATGTATTTAGGCCACTGAGAACAGCAGTAGAACTGGGAGGTAACTTATCAATGTACATAAAAAATAGCTCTGTTTGAAATAAATTCAGTATTTTACACAACAGGCAGTTCAAAATAATGTTCATGATAAAAAATCACATAAACTGGCTGAAAAGAAAGTCAGAAACTCCCTAGCTTTTTTGCCCAGGGGCAGAATTTCTGTTCTCGCACAGAAACCCGCTGTGGCTGATTTAACAGCCTCGGCAGAGCCTTCGGCATTGCGGGGCAAGGCAGGATGCAACTTCACCGTTCTCTGCAAAATAAATTTCCCGAGGGCACCTGAGCAGTGTGACACATGGAGAAGGGAGGCTGCCTCGATGGTGAGCGCCTCATTTGGAAGGAATGAAAGAGGCTGCAGTCGCACGGGTTGTCAGGGGGTTCCTCCTCCTCCTTACAGCCCTTGAAGGGAGCTGCGAAGCTGAGTTCCAAACTGCAGGTTGGTGAAACTGGGTTTCTCAAAAACATCTGAGAAATGTAGAAAATGAGGGCTGCCTGTTTGAAGTACTCCGCCTTTTAGAGCAGAGAAGAAAGGCAGCTCATGACATATTCAGTGCAGTGCTTAATGGGCCAAATTTTACAATTAATCTCAGCTGAGTCCCTAAATCTTGCCTGCAAGTCTCCTGGTAAATGTAAGACCTGCAGGAGACTAAGGAGAGACACTTGTTAGACCAGCTCACGCTGCAGTTTCCAGGTGTGACTAATGGCGTCTGGGAAACTGTGTCCACAAAAGCAGCAGCTGCTGTTCCCTGCTTGGCCCTGGGTGCCCAGAGACCCCCTCCAGCTCCACGTGTTTCCTGGGTGCAGTTCCCTGGTGCCATGGACAGCCAAGCCAATGCAGTAACCCAATCGGCATAACCAACTCTGCTTACGGTCATGAACGGGTACTCATGTCGGACATCCTGAATGAAGGAAGAAATCAATCTGAGCCCTCAGCTCTCGATTTATTTTTTCTTCCCCAAAGCAAATAGCAGTTGCTTTCTTAGCAACCAAGCAATGTTATTTCTGCCTTCAAAGTTTGCTTTTCCAACTCGCAGCTGATAAACTGAGCAGACAACGCAAAGCGCAGCAGCATGAGGAGACTGAAAGCTCAAGGTGGGAAGGAAACATCTGAGAGTTTCCTCAAACAAGAGTTTAGGAAACAGAGATCTCCAAGGAGCTTTTCTCTTCATTTCTTCATCTTTATCTAGATTTGGGCTCTGTCTGGCTTATCTGACTGATAGTCTGACTCCTTTTTGTCTTTTCCTGTTCCATGAGATTGGGATGCTGCATAATGGAAATCTATCAAAACACCTTTTCCAGTTGCCCACTAACCCCTGTACTCACCCCTGTACTGAGTCTAGCAACTTGAGACTGACTCGAGCCAGACAAATGGTCTCATCGTAAAGATCGACATGAACCCCCTGAGAAGCCCCATTTCCCATGGCAGTTCGGCCTGCCGTCCATCCCCACCGGGCTCGCAGGTTACAGCATGTCTGAGTTAGGCTGTTGCCATTTTTAAGGCCCAAACTCAACTTTGGAAGCAGCCAGCAAGCCAGCAATTAAGCTGCTTAGAAGCAGATCTGTATTTTAGAAGTAGAATGAATCACGAAAGCTGATGTTGTCAGATATCCTTTTTTCTTGGTGGTCAAGGTTCTTTATAAGAAGAAGGCAGCTCAGTGTAGGAACATCCCAAACTGTATTAAGAGCATAATAGCAACTGAAGGAACAAGCCAGCACTATCAGTTTGCAGATTTGACTTTCTTAATCGCTGCTCTCTCTCCAGAGGGCCTCTAGAGTAGCAACATACTGAGTTTTAGCCCTTGCTCTCCTGTTCTTAATTTCATCCCCAGCTAAAGCCAAGCAACGGGACCTCCTTTCCTCTGTCATTTGCCTACGGAAAGTCCTACGCCGTCCGTGGAGAGCGCTCTCTCCTGCGCTGCTTGGGGAAAGGCACCGTGAAGCAGAGCTGGGCTCTTCTCTTGCCTGAGCTGTGTTTAAGATGCTGTGCTCTAAAAGGGAGGGCTTCCCAAGGGTACATAAATATATTATAGAGCAGCAGAATGCTCAATAATTAATTTTCAGGAAGGAGAAGATTTTATTTCAACCAGAACAACACAAAAAGCCCCTTGGATTCTCACAGCCGGTGAGCGAAAGCCAAGGCAATTCAGTCTGAGCGCTGTAGAACCAAACCTCAACAGTCATGTTCTGGGCCCTGCACAGTGACATCCTTTGCCCACCTGGAGACAAATACAATTTTCAGTGTTATTTCTCAGTAACAGACAGATCGATTTTGTCAAGCAGCTGATCCTTTCTTATTTTACAATTAGAAATGTTCTTAAAACATGTCAGAATTACACCAGCTCTGAGAATCACGAGACTCTTCTCCATCAGCAGTAAACTAGTTCACTTGGGGTGTCCCTTTCTTCCCATATGCAGTCAACTGGCAGTTGGGAAATTGTGTGTTTTTACTGCATTGTTGCTACTTCACACATATTGTGAATAACTACATATTAGCTTTAATGAGTTAATGAAATACAAATAGGATCTCCTGATGGGCCCTTCTGGGGACAAATCAATCTTCTTTTCCTGGACATTTTGCATGGAAGGAAGAGAAGAGGCAGTTATGTGCCTATCAGGAAGATTCCTACGTCGTGTAGCTAGTTCAAGAGAAGAAACAGGAAAAGAGGAGGGATTTCCTAATGGCATGCGAAACCTTCATAAGCAAGGAACCTGCTACAAAGCTAATTACTACAGTACTTCCCTGCATGCAAGGATATGTATATAGGATTCTGACTGAATGACCTGTAAGGCACCTATGCTAAATATAGGTGATTATTTACCTATGACACACTACACTAAATTTTACTCTTCTTTCGTTGTCTTTGATGGTGTCATGTATCAATCAGAATGAGGGTATCATGTGCCTAAGTCATATGGGCATAATTATGGGTAAGTGAGGATATTAATTTTAAATTGATGCTCGAAGTGCCAGCCGACAAACAATGCCACTAATGTAGTACATCAGCCTCGTTCTCTGTTGTTACTGGCCCTTACAATACTTGCACGGCATTACTTGGCATGTCCTTCCTAACCAGCTTCACCAAGCAAGTATTTGAGGGTGAGATAGGGCAAGGCCCAGCCACACGGAGCCACTGAAGAGCTAACGTGCCAGAAGGGCAAAAGAAAACTGCCACTGCTGCGTAGGCCCCAGGGCACAAGATAATAAGGAAAACAAAATCCGGGCATGCTGACTTCTGGCCTAACCGTTAAGTTGAATCCAGGAAGATTTCAAGTGATGTTGGCTTTTCCTTACCGGTTTATCCAGAGGATGGGGAAATCAGAGACCAGGAGGTCTCATTTAGTGAGACTGCTGCAATTAAAACGCAGAAATAAGAGCTTAATTTCTGTGTGTTTGGCAGGCAGTGGTGGTACTACTGCCCTGCAATAGGGACTGAGAGGGCTCGGGGAAGAGGGCCAACTCGTACTCGGCTTCCAGTGAATCCATGGGCAGCTCCAGGAACGCAGCAGCCCCCGAATCCTCTCACAGCCCCGTGGGCTCTTCCCGCCCATGTTCCTGCTGCATGTAGCAATGTGTTAGAATAACCTTTTTATTATCATTATTTTTCACATTCCTGATAGCCTAGTGATGGTGGGAAGAAAAACTCTATTTCATGTAAGTGTTCTGTGAGTTTTTATAGCAGCTATTTTAGAACTCATTTTGGTTAGTTTCCTCAGATTTCCCTAATCTGAAATGCTATGCGTTCCTATAACGAAGATGCTACTCACAGCTTGGAGGCATTTTTCATACATTATTTATTCATTTATTCTTTGTGATGACTGTGGGAGGTGTTATGAATCTATGATAGGAGACCTGGAGGTAGACTTGTTTGCTTTTAGTGCTGATTTCTTTGGTGTGATTAAAAAGAAACTCTCTGCTTGCATAGGCAATAAAGTTACTGAATTTCTCTTATCACCTAGATGGTGAAAAACTTGATTTTTTTAATTTCCCCCATCAAGAAAGCAATGACTGCCAGCCCAAGCATACAGCGTGATTTATCCAGAAGACACAAAGTTACTAGACTAGAGCTGTTCTCATCACTTGCAAACGAAGCTCCAGGAAGTATGCGTTTAGAGGACAAAACCAGACATTTAGGAGATTAAATTTGCATGGAGTATAAAGTCAAAAATTTAATCTGAGTCTTACCTCAAAGTCCTGGATCTGGTATAATATCTAGTATCTACACCCCAAATCCCCAAAAAATGTTAGGAAATGCCCTCACTCAGAGTTTTATTTTTGGCTGTGGCAGAAGTACAGACTGCAAATGAACAGATGAGCTAGCTGCAGGGTTAATGCAGATTTAAAAGGGAATAAATGAAGACACATCTTCTTGGACTCTTTATAGCCCTACGATTTCAACTTTCCCCTAGCACAAAACCACAAACCAAATGGTACCAAAACCAAGCCAGACCAAAGAGAACAACCACAGAACCCAACAACCTGAGCGTGCTGATGGCACTAAGGAAAGCCCAGGGGAACAGGTCCCATAACGTAGCCGTCACCCTCCCCGGGCCAAAATGCTCTCCCTGAGCCAAGGGCTTAACAGCAGCTATTTTTGTCTAGCACTTTCCTCTCCTTAGCTTGCATGAATTCACTTCTGGCCCTGCTCATAATGTTCCCTTTAACAAATTGTTGCATTGTGTTTCTTAAGTTTTTTCTTGTGCAACTATTGAGTATCTAGTGCTGATAGAAAGGACAGGTACAGGATGTTCCAGAGTTAAAACCTCCTTTATTCAGCAGCCCGCAGGAGGTTAGGGAGCCTGCAAGCTGCGTGTCCCATGCTGCAAGATAAAAACTGCCTTTAGAGGCCTCTTACTTTAAAAATCAATGCTGGCAGGTGGAGGGAGGCCTCTCCTGTGCTCCCATGTAGCTATCAGGCACACAGAATAAAATGGAAAATCAAATAAATGCTCAAAAACCTATTAATTGCTTTGCTTTGCTTTCCAGAAAGGATGCTAGAGCAGCCACCACTAGTCATACAAACAGATGGGCCTCCTTTACACGGCTGTCAGCATTTTGTACTTGAGCTATTGAGCTAACCTACGGGGTGTTTCTGAGGAAGAGGAGGGTGTGAAGGCTTTAACCACCACCCTGCTCCCTGCTCTTAGCTTTCGCCCATGCCCTCATGCTGGCTCGGTGCAGAAAGCGACAGGCAAACAAATCCGTGAGGAAATTCCCCAGCAAGGTCCAGCCATCATCAAGCAGCTTCTCGTGACAGCCAAGGCAGCGCTGGAGAGCGTCGTGGCCCACGGCTGGCCAGGCAGCTGAGTGCTGGCCATGGCCTGGGGACTGTGCAGGGCTCAGCAGCGACGGCTCCTGAGCTTTGAGAAAGGTTTTTGGAGCAAATTGTGGAGATCTGCAGCGTCATCTATCAGAATGTCCTCAACCACTGTGTGCCGAACAGGCTTGTGGCTGACAACAGGCTGAAGGTCAATGGAGAAATAGCTTTCACCACCATGTTCACAGGCACAAATAGTTGGGATATGTGTGTTTTTGGTCATGCCCAAATGAGGCCGTTTGCAAGAACAGCCTGCCAGTGGACCATATATTAGTTGTCGGTCCCTATTAGACAGAGGCTGTTGTCTAAAATGTTTTTTCAGGGGCGTACCTTGCTGCCCATCTGACCATACCCTTGTTCTCAGTAATGCAACTAGAAACCAAATGGAAACAAAGTAGCACTACAAAGATATAAAACTTCCCCAAGAGTTTCAACACAAAGTGGGGTTGCTCCTCATCACTGATGTACCAAATGGAAGAGAAAGGGTGTAAGTGCTGTCTCGGGTAACTTCATTTAAACCGGACCACCATTCTCAAAAATGGAAGTTGAAACACAAGGTAAATCATAGAATCCCAGAATGCTTGAGGTTGGAAGGGACCTCTAGAGATCATCTAGTCCAACCCCCCTGCACACGCAGGGTCACCTACAGCATGGGGCACACGACTGCATCCAAGCGGGTTTGGAAGATCTCCAGAGAAGGAGACTCCACAACCTCTCTGGGCAGCCTGTTCCAGTGCTCTGTCACCCTCACTGTTAAGAAATTTTTCCTTAAGTTCATGTGGAACTTTTGGTGCTTCAGTTACTGGCCGTTTCCTCTAGTTCTGTCAGTGGCCACCAGTGAAAAGAAGCCAGCACTCCCTCCCTTGAGATACTTATATACACTGATCAGATCCCCTCTCAGCCTTCTCTTCTACAAATCAGAAGACCGAATTCCAGACAGTCAGTGAGTCATGTGTGATGAAGACAATTTCAAATATGGAGAATTCTGTTTCATCAGAAGTTACTGCAAATCTGTAGGAATTGTATTAGAATTCTGAAAAGGATCTAGATCTTGAAACACACGGTATTGATTCAGATGCTTTTTTAATAGCTGAGTTCATTATGCTTCCGAGAGCAAGATGACAGTCACTTGCACTTAAACAACTCCATTACCTTTGACGGTACTCGTAATGTGCACTACTCCAAGTAAGACAACATCCAGATCCAAAATGTTTATTCCAAAACTTTTGGCAATTTTTGTTAGGCCTTGAACAAAATGAAGTGGAGAGTATGACCCGAAGCTCTCAAGTCTCTCCTGCACAAGACACAGAAAATACTGCTCTTCAGAAAGATTTCCTAGAGGCATATGCCCTTACCTGAGACACTGCTTGGGAATCAGCCCTATTTAAAGCAATGAAGATTGAAGCTCTGTGAGAAATAAATATTTATTGCTATAGCTTTATAAGCACATCTTTGCTGGTACCAATTCCCTCCCCTGCTATTCAACTAATGGGAATTTGCTTATTGACTTCAGCGGCAGGAAGCTGGTTCCACAGGCGGTTTTCTATTACTATGAATGAACAAACACCCTACAACAAGAAAGACCCCCAAAATACCCACAGTGGGCACACACAGCTGTATATCTTTTTGGTATACAGTTAATGGTGACGAAGCTATTAAAGTGCTGACGCCGATGGCTCTGCAGACATGCGGGTAAGGGCTGCATCCCGGCAGGGCGAAATTGCGGAAATTGTCCTACATCAGTGCTCCCTGCTTAGTGAAACACCTGTCCAGGCTGGCTACATGATCACCTAATCTATTACGGTCTGGAAGCTTTGCTTTTAGGAAGAAACTTTATCGAGAGGTGAGGGCGTTGCAGAGCTACGCAGAGGCCCGGGGTGCCCCAGATAGGTGGTGGGTGCAGCCGAGCTGATTCTTTGCCTAAAGAGAGGGAATAAGAGCAAAGGAACAAGGAGAGAAGGAAATTGGAGAAGCTGTCAAGCCGTGACAGCTAAATGTGAAACCCCTTACTGGATTGAGACCAGTTGTCTGGGTAGAAGATGTGAGAGGTGAGATGCTAAAATACCAAAGTAAAGTTAAGCTAATCTGAAGTTTAAAATCTTTTTTTTTTGATGGAAAAGACACCCATAAAATTTCCTTATAGGATGTTTTGTGTCTCTGAAAACTCTCTCCGTGAAGTTATTGAACTTCTGGCAGAGGCAAAAATCATTTGTCCTGCCGCATGGCAAGGTCCCTCTCCACAGATGCTGCCTTAGTCATTCCCACCGCCCTCTGGAGACCCGAGTGTTCCCAGGAGGCCTGTTCTCCCCCGTCCTTATCTCCACGCATAGAAAAGGGTGCCTAAACTCTCCCCCAGGCCAGGCCTGCTGCTCTTTAAGGCCGAGTGTCAATGTAATGTTTACTGAAAAGCAAATATGTTTAATTCACATTCACTTTAAAACGTATGTAACATATGTCTTGATTAGAGATTTTATTTTTCTTTCACTTTTCATGATCAAGATATTTAGGATCCCTTTAATCCTAATAATTTCAAGCTTTTCCCCAAAATTATTTTTTTTTGTAGTAAACAATAATGACATAAAAACAAGGGCTATTTCAGGAGCAAAACGGCACCTCAGGATGCATTAGGGTTTTGAGCACCACGTGCCCTGTGTGAAGCGCAATGCACGCTGCGGTTCCTCGGCCTCAGCACTGCAGAGCAGCCGGAGCTGGGATCAGCGCCGTTGCGCGCCGCTGCCGCGGGGCCTGGCCAGTGCCAAGGGCTCCAGCCCCACTCCAACCCTGCAGCTGGAGCGGACAACGGAGCCGCACCTGGCCCTGGCTGCTGCTGCCGGGAGCAGGTTTCAACTGCAGCTGCAGCCACAGCCGCAGCCTCGCCTGGGGCTCTGGTTCCACTCTGCCTTTCGCTGGCCCTGGCCCTTGGTGTCATGTTGTCCCTTGGGTGTCACTGGGAATCAGGCTGCCTGGAAGCGAGGTGCAGAAAGGCTGCTCCTGCGGGAAGCCTCGGCAGGAGAGACTGCTCTGCACGGGGCAGCAAGGGGCAGAGCTCGGGCGACTTGTGGCAACAAATGACCAGGGTGATGCAGCTAATACATGTCATGCATTACCTGCTGTCACCTACTGCTGGTAACCCTTACGAGCAAAGGACATCTTTTTGCATAAGTAAAGGGTTATTGAAAACAGTACTTGAGAAAAGAAAAGCCAGGCAGACTCATAGCTAAGTCAGATCAAACAGGGGAAGGCTCAATGCCCAACTGCAAGTGCTAGAGCACCGTGATCAGCAGTGCACACGGATGATGCTGTGTTGTACTGCTTTAATTAATTGCTGCTTAGAATTGTCTCGCTGAGAAAACAGAGAAAAGCCATCAAATAGCACTGAGTTGTTTATTTGCATGAGTGTCGCAGCAGGAGACCTGTTTTGTGCAAGGCTTGAAATCGCAGCAGGGATAGGATGGTAACAAGGGAGCGCTCACCCAAGATTGCAGAGAACGGTCCAGCAACCCCTAGCAGAGGAAAAGTACTCTTGGGTAAATGTTGTGCAGGAATCCTTAGGGTCATAGGGAGGTTTTGATAGGAATAGAGCCTTTCAGTGTCTTACCAAACCAGCGGCTGAAGTAAAATGTTTGCCAAAACTTTTAGAAAGCCATTCCTAGATATTAGCCACAAGGGGTAGGACCTGGTAGGACTGTTTGGATGTTTCTGCTTCTGCTTGCTTCATGCGAGTGAGGTGACCAGGTTTTGGGGCGATGATCAGTTTTCCTCGCTACATTTTGGTATGGGGAAGTTGAGGAGGTCCTACAGTACATGAGCTTTTTTTTTTTTTTTTTTTCTTTAGCTTTTCTGTCAGTATTTGTTTGTGTTTTGGAAATTTCTAAAAAGCAAAACTAAAAGGTAAGGTTAGTATCAAGCATACTGGTTTTTAAAGCTACCACAGGCTGTGAAAATAAATCACCAAGTGTGAGAGGGAATGCAGCAGTCCAAATGAATCCGTAGGGTTTTACTGCCTGGATCTCACCAGGATGAGTATGACTCCAATGCCATGCAATGCACTGGGCTGCTTCAGGAATGTTAGTCTGTGCGAGCCCGTAAAGCCAAGAAAGAGGTCAGGAAAGGCAGTTCAGAAAATAAGTTTTCTAAAAGTATATAAAAAAAAATCATCAAATACAAAATCATCTAAAAGTTAGTTAAAAAAAAAAGCGTTTTCCCTTTTTCCTGCTGGGAGAGAATGGCGGCAGAGCAGGGTTTTGGGCGTTACGTGCCATTCTCGGGGCCAGCCCTGCCCTGGGCGCGAGGGCAGGGGCCCTGCGGCTCTTCCCCAGCTGCTGCCAGCCTTCCCGAGCCGCGGAGGAAACGAGGGAGCCGGATCCAGCAGCACAGTCGGCGACTGACGCAAACGCTTCCGCGGGGGATGCTGAGCCCTCCGACGCCCTTGCTGTGCATGTGAGGCATTCCAGCAATGGCTGAAAAGCAGCTGCCGGAGGAATTTCCTTGGGCATGTCCTACGTCTGCAGTAAACTTTTAGGAATCAGGAAGGGACATTTATTACTTAAGTGCGGTACCGTGTCATCTAGGGGCACTAGTTGCAACTTGTAACTTTGCCCTTTTGATACCCATGTCAGCGTGACTCTATTGGCAGAAGTCTGGGGCTTTTAGACTAGAAAATGTTTTAGACTAGAAAAAGATTTGTGCACTGAGTTAAATGAAACTAGAGGGTTATCTACCTGAATAACATGTGGTCTGTTAAAGTTAGGCAAGAGGCAACCCAACAGTTGAAGCTAGGGCTGGAAAGTCCTTCATGAAAGGAGAGACTGGTACAGCCCAGGTAAGGCTTTTGCTCCATCTCATCGGCCACGGGGCTCCAGGACCCAGGGTCACCAAGCCCAAGGGTTCACCTTGTTGGGTACCTCTGTTCAAGGCCAGATCTTCAAAAAAATGCAGCTCTTCCTGAAATGGCAAAATAGCCAGATTTTTGGGGAGAGAAGGGGAGGAAGGACCCAGATGGGAGTTGTTGAGCAGTTAAATGTTTAGACTTTGTAAAAAGGGGGACTACAGTGATTTCTGACTTTGCCTCCCTGATTATTTCACTGCCACCCTTTTTTTTCTTTATTAGAGCCCTATAACTCTTTTTAATTTCACTGCTAAAAGGATATAGGTGTTGGCACTGACTCTTCTATTTTCAAACACTACCGTCATGTTTCCTGTAAGGAGAGTGATAATTGTCTGCAACTTCTGACTGTGATAAAGTGTGTTAACGATGTAATCGTCTTTATACATCCTAGTGATGTAAGATGCATTAAGGAAAAATGATAGAGATAAGATCAGAATAACTTGGCAGCAGAATATTTCAAAACTTGGCAGAGAATTCCCTTAGGATGTTTACATGGAAAGGAGCGTGATCCCCAAATGCTACAGTTTGTTTCTAAAACTATAGCAGCAACGTGCAATAGTCCCATAACATTTCGAGTTGTAAGGAAGCAAATAACATACACAAGATGCTGTTGCTGTAGCACACCCCTTGGCAACACCTTCCTTAAGAGACAGAGAGAGAGAGAAAGGAGAGAAAGAGGAAAAAAAAAAAAAGGAAATATTCGAATTGCTTTAAGAAATGTAGGGGCAGAATTCAGTGCTCAGAAAAGGCATTTGTAAGCACTGCTTCTTTTACTTTTCCTCCTTCAATTCATCAACCTGTGTTTGCAGAAACTTGGTTGTATCCAGGCAGAACAACATGGGTTTTTTTTAGATCTTCTGAGTCAATAATAATTTCTTTGGGCTCTGACAAGTCTTTCAGATTTTTCTCCCTAGTTTTATATAAATCTTCTACTTTATGCTTCCCTTGTGATAAATCAGCACACACCTTTCACAGCACCTAGATTCTCAGACAGTGACATGCCTCTCAAGTTATAAGAACACAACGTGTTTTTTAATGTTCCACTTCTTAAAGTTTTGAGGTTCAGACGCTTTGAGGTTTAAAGATACAACAGCAGCAGGAACTGTTCTTGCTTTGTGGGCTAGGTTGTTTTTAAAACCAGGTTGCTGCCTGCTAAGTAGCACTATCGGTTCCTCTCATGGGTGCCCACCACATCACATAATATGGAGAAGTGTCCCAAAGGCTGTTTCTCTGCAGAAGGAGGGTGGTATATTAGTCTTTTTAGCACTTTGTGTATTTGAGATGTGCTTTCATCCTGAAAAGACTTTATTGTTGCATGTCATGAGTGGCTCAAAGTCTCTAAAATGAAGGTAGGCCTACAAAGTATTTCTAAAGACTAGACTGGGAATGAAAATTCCTAACTCTAGGAATATTTAAGAAACATAAACTTGACGGAAATTGATTTTATTGTATATAATAACTCTCACATCCTATCACAACTAATTCCTTAATTTGACAATTGCATCTCTTGTTGCTTGTGTTACAGGGGCTAGTGGCTTCATCACCTTTATTTTATCTAGCGTTCTCCCCTATTCCACATTCACAAGCTACCCTCTTATTTCATGATATCTAAATGATTAGCACTGCTAAGATAAATGCAGAACAGTTGTTCTTAAGGCATGCTTAACCCTGAGCATGCTTAACTCAGTCTGCTGCTTCCAACCTGAAAAAGGGGCTTCTGTGTCCCAAAGTATGTCTTTTTATGCCCAGTTATATTGACTGTTTGTTAGTTCCTCTCATTCATGTCAGAAGTTTTTGTTGGACTGGACAGTTTTATTGAGAAAACCAATGAGTGTATATGCATGCAATAAAGACGGCCTATGGTCTATGAGGGCTCTTATTTCAGCTAGAACAACTATCTTGTAAGAAGAGAACAGACTTGGGAAGAAGATGCTGTCAGGCAGAAGTGGGTTATATTCCTGACCCCTTCGTTACACCATCTGTATAACAGTACATATCGACCAAGTTAGTCCTTTGAGTCTGGTGTGTTCTTTGCATTTTCCTCACTTTGGGCCTCCCACAGACTCCAGTAACTTAATGTGCCTTCATAGCTTTTCCGCCTTAAGTGTTCCTCTTGCTAAATGTTAAATGTCTGCAGCTAGCACATAAAACCACTTGTATATAAAAGGCATTCCAGCAGGATGACTTCCAATCCAAAGCAGAATTTTTGCTCTTATTCCACCTGTTCTCTTGACACCTTAAAATAACTTTTAGTAGTGACTAATCTACTTTTTATTGGTCACTGGAAAATACAGTTTACCACTTATACTGTTTTTGTATTATCCTTCACAAAGAGAGCAGCACCAAAGTTAGTTTATAGCCATGACTCCCTCGTGACCGTTGTTACAATAATAACAAAGGTGCAGAGGGATTACAGGGAAAGACCAGTATTTTTCAGAATCTTAAGAGCTATTACAAACATCATTTTGGCGATATCAAAAAAGACAGTGAGTAGATATCTGGGTGGCAATCACAAAGCTCTCAAAGGGTTGTGAAACTAGAGCTTCACCTACTATCCCTTGTGTGGATCTTGGCTGTCTATCCCTTGGCTGTCTATAATGGGCAGATTTAACAGAAAAGCAAGAAGGAAAAATAGCTTGTGTCTAGGGCATAGCTTTGATAGGCCTTGGCCGCCTATAGGAACTGCCCTGGCGCAGCTGCTCTGCTGGGTGTGCTCGTGGTTCTCCTCACACACGCGCCCGCGTGCCGGCGGGCATGGAGCAAAGCAGCTGTGGCGCTTCGCTGGTCCCAGTTTACAACTGCCAGCGACCACGGCCTCATCTAAACCCTCCCGCAGGCCAGGCTTTAATTACCAACATGTTCAAAATGCTGCCAGTGCCAGTAGCCCTAGGTGCCTGACAGACGATGCCTGGTGGCACCGGCAGCCGGGTTTGTAGAGAAACGTATCTGTATGTTAATGAATGTCACCGATGCTTGGTCATGCAAGGTAGAAAATTAATTTCTGTCAACATCTCTATTGACAACATCTCTGAATATTTAACAAAGGAAAAACAGCGGTGAGACAGGAGGAAAAAAAAAAGATGGGTAAAGGAGGTGCTTAGAGCATTCAAAGCTTGCATAAAACTGCGGTGGTTAATTAGTGTGAAATCAGGAACACAGAAGGGAGTGAAAACAAAGTCGGCTTCCTCCATGTCCTGCAAAAGCTCCGCCGCAGCAGCGCTGAGCCCCAGCTGAGCCTCCCCCAGCACCCTGGGCTGCTGTTGCCAGCGATGGCCTTGCTTCCCCGAGCAGCTTCCCTCTCCCGCTGCCTCCAGGACGGGTGGGGAGCGGAGGGTGCTGCACGGATGGGAGGCCATCTCCGCGCGGTGGGACGTGGCCGCTGCGCCCGTGTGCAGGGCCGGCACCGGCAGCCACCGGGCTGCGGCTCCAGCACGCAGCTCCTTTCGTGTGCGAACCACCACTCCTGGAGGAACGTTTCGCACAGATGAGAAATGCTTTCTTACAGTCTGCCAGATCCTCCAAATAAACGTGTGTTCGTTTATATTGCAACATCTCAGTATGGCTTTGTTGGCTTCAGTCTGTCCTCAGCTGTTAACTTGGTTGATTTTTCTGTGGAAATTGAGCCACATAATGTTTAGGAGTAAAAAGCAGCCATATTATGATGTGTATTGCAGAAAGGCTGAACAAATATTATGAGGATATAGAAAAAAATATGCTTTTGTGAAGGTTGTTGGTTGCCCTTCTTGTAGCAAACAAACATAGAAGTGTTGTGGATGAAGTAGGTAAGAAAATTTAAAGAAGAACCTCTTCAGAAGCCAGGAAATCTCTGACCTACATCTTCTCCTTTTGAAATATTCCTTTTTGGACAGGCTCTGCAATGAGCATTTCTTACTTTTTTGGCATACCAGGTCTCACCTCCCTCAGGCAAGGCTTCCTTGGAACCATGACTGACAACATACAACAGATGATAAATTTTTTAGCAAAATTTTTCACATCTCAGGCTTTGCCAGACAAACCTTAGTTTGGCCAGAGCTGTGGATTCACTGAGCTTGGGCTGTCTCAGCCAAAACGTGTTGTGTTCGCTGGACTTTTTTTTTGCTAAACATGAGGCAGGAGGTTGATGGGATGTTTTGTGGGCTCCTGGCAGTCTGCCTCGGGCCTTGTGCCCGGCGCCTTGAGGATGGACCTCCCAGGTGGAGGGGACCTGGGTTCACAGGGCTTCAGGCCAGTCTGTCTCATCATAATTGCTCAGAGGCTCATGGTTGGTAAGAACTGCCATTGACTTTTCCTCTTGTTTCCCCCAAACGTGTGCCAGCAGCCCCTTTGCAGCAGCCCTGCCAGCACAGGGAGCGCGTCACGCGGACAAGGACGCCCTGTGACTTATGAGGAGGGAGGATCTGCTGTCTGTGAGCAAGTGGGCAGTAATGGTGAGTTCAGAAGGGGGTCCACCAGTCATGGAAACACTTGCTGTTGTGGTCAGACTTTGGTCATTTCTCTCACTGGTCTTTAGCTAAATGTGGAGTTTATGTAGTTTTTAGGGAGGGGTTGTTTCCTTCAATAAGTTATTTTGTGTGAGTGCTCACAAGAGCTATATCCAACTGAGTGTAGAGACCTCAGCAATAAAGGTCGGCAGGCCAGACTAATAGGGCTGAATTTTGTCTGGTTTTCCTCTCTGCGGCCTTCATACGCAGACCCTCAGCTAGTATGACTGTGCTCTTTAGTAAGCAGGCCACAGCAAGCTTAACCTTAGGCATATTAATTAGGATGTTTTAGTCCTTTTACAACCTTCAGGGGATATTTCTCCTGCATTGTGGTCAGAGCCATGTAAACTAGCCAAGGGAGAATTACACTGCTCTTCTCCGGCTTTACAGGGTGCCTTGTTTGTTCTGCAGGGTTTTATTCTCCAGGAGGTAACGGCCTGGCAAGTTGTGTCTCTTCTTGCGTGACTTTGAGCACCTGAGGACCACAGGGATCCAGGGAGCGCCCTTCTGACACACAGTGCTCGCTGCCCTGGCGCTCCAGGCGACTTGCGTTGCTCTTGTGCATGCTAAACTCGCGTTGGAAGAAAGCTTAAGCTAGAAGACACATGAAACTTTCTGAGACCACTATTTTCTTGTGTAAATTACATTTAATGAAAATATCTGAGACACAGAGTACTTTGTTTTCATTTTAATTAGCAACCAGGGCTGCTAATTAAAGTAATACCAAAATAATTGTGTCATAGTACTGAAGTGACATATAAATTTTCTGTGCCAGAAAAATAAGATTGTGACCTCCAGTCATAATTCTGGAAGAGATGATGCTTTCCTAATACTTTCACAATGCTTAATTCAACCCGTATACCACACACGATGACTATGTAGCTTTTGATGTACACTGCAGTAGTACCGCATTGCTTGAAACTGCACAGAGATCTCAACAGTCCGTTTAAAGTTTCAGTGCAATTAGCTGCTAATTTAAGGTCCTGAGAATCTGCTTCAAAATATGTTGAAGACTTCAAACCTTTGTTTCATCTTAAAATATCATAATCTACAACTCTGTTGCTATTGCTTTCCTGCATCTGGTGCCTTCATTTAGACTTATCTTTAAGACATTTATTAAAGGAAGCAATACTAAAGGAAACAGTCTTCTTTTAAGAATAAAAGAAAGGCACATCCTCCACAAAAGCTAATTCATGTAGCGTGACTCTTCGATTATATAGTCTAGCAATACGTAAGTGTTGGAAGTGGCACAAAAGATCCTAGAAAACACTTCCAATTGATTAATTCAGCAGGGTGGCACAGTGTAAATGATTTGTTTTAGTCTACTAGGCTCCTTCTGACCTTGCTGGAGACCCTGTGAATCAGAACTTGAATAGCCAAATTTGAATACAAATGGCAATATGACAATAGCACCCAACTTCTTTAAAGCAAACATTTCCCAGCATTTTCATGTACCAAATTAACTGCAACAGGATAAAAACTCACCAAGGACCAACTAATTACAAAAAAGTCCTCAAATAGTGAAAATACTAATGTCAATAATAGTGATCTGATAGATAAATAATAGCTGGCTACATTCTTTTTTTAAAGCACTGCATTAAGGACTCTAGCAGAAAGGGCTGATAAAATTATGATAGATTTTGGGGTCACAACTTCATTTTCTTATTGGGATTTGATACAGCCTTTGCACACCAAGTCAAGAGTGTGTTACACATCACCGACACTTATTTAAACTATCCTCACTTTGCCAGTCAACATACAAAATGTTATTTGCGTGGGCTGATACTTCTGCTTTTCAGGTGGAATTTAGAAGGGTGATGAAATACAACTACGAGGTACCAAAACGGCAAATGGTCTTTGCAAGTGGGAAATGGTGCCTTCTGCAGGTGCGTTTTCAGCGTAACGCAACATTTCTTCTCTAAATGCTTGCAAGTACACCCAGGGACCTAGAGAATCTTTTTCCTGGACTTTCCTGATCTTTTTCCTTGGTTTCGTTTTTACAGGCTCTGCAGAAGGAACTCAGCGTCTGGTAGGAGCCCAAGCGGAGCGCGCCGGGGCCGCGCTGTCATAGCAACTGGCGCATACACCATCTATGCCTCAGGTTGTGAAACGAGCCCAAAATAACAACCCCCTTTCAGCAGGGACTCCGTGTAACATGAACGGCTGTGTTTGAGTTGCAGCAAGAGCAAATGCCAGTAGCTTGGTCCTCCAGGCTTTGGCAAACGCCCGCTGCTGTTCTCATCCTGCTTTAGAAACTGTGCAGATCTCTTAAAAATAGAGGTGATTTTACTGGTCCTCCTTTGCAAGTGTAACACTTGAGCACTGCTCAAGTTTTTAAAAAGAATTATTTCATTGTAAAGAATATTATTAATAATTATTTTCACGTGGCAATCCATATTTCCATATTTCATGTGAAATACACACATGTTGACAGGAAAGGAAGCAGGTTGTGGCTGTGGAAGAGGGTTACAGCTGCCTCCCCCATGCCTGTCCCTCCCAAAGAAAACCACTTTTTGGTGACATAGCTTTGGGGAGCCCCCTCGGGCCCTGTCCTGAGATGGGGCCACACAGGGGTGCGGGTCCCAAGCCGTGGCATCCGCGGCAGAGATTGTGCACTAAGGGCTCACCAGGATAAGCGGGCTTCAGGACCTGCAGTTTGAGAGGTGAGGAAGCTTTTATTTTTGCCAACTTCCCCCATACAAAATTAATTCTGTGGTTTGCGCACAAGCGATGGGATCTGCTGAGTGCTGCAA
Source organism: Tinamus guttatus (assembly GCF_059628265.1). Taxonomy (NCBI): domain Eukaryota; kingdom Metazoa; phylum Chordata; class Aves; order Tinamiformes; family Tinamidae; genus Tinamus; species Tinamus guttatus. Next base: position 3,031,093 of record NW_028289031.1, read on the forward strand.
GAGGAGGAAGCGTGCAAGCGCTTGCTTATCCAGGGTTTTTAAGTATCAAATGAAACTAAACCCATGTCATCACACTCTACAATTGCAGAAAATTTCACTTAACAAGTTACAAGTGCTTTTTTAGCTATCATGGTGAGGACCTATTCAGGCTGGCTGTGACTCAGTTCTGTACGCATTTTTCGTTTTAAAAATTGCCAAACTCTCAACATTCATTTATATGCATATTCAAAGGCTCTTATCCTTAGGATTGTAAAGAAAACTGTGAAATTGTTACAAAGTGTAACTGAGCAGCTACATCCCCCTGAAGCATTAATTGTTTGAGTGAGATATCAGGACAGACCTTGCTGGCTAAAACCAAGAGGACCTTTGTTCACTGGCCTATGTCTGCGGACCAGGGAACCCAGCAGCTCTGTCTTCATGGGACTGCCTGGAATAATGGCTCTATTTCCACTATGCATTCGTGGAAAAAACTCCACTGAAGGGTGCACCTGAGTCCAACTCCAAAGGGCGCAGGGCCGGGCTAGGCCCCGTCTCCTGCAGCTGCGATCAGAAATGGCTGCAGCAACAGGCCCAGCACCACAAGCAGAGTGTGAATGAGCAATAATTAGTTCATTCAAGAGCTCTGGACCTACCTCATGTGTTTAAAAAGGAGTTTTTTTTTTTTTTTTTCCTAATTTAATGTCAACTTTAATTGCAGAGATGTTATCGGTTAAAGCTCATCTCGATATAAATAAGATGTTGCAGCTTCATAATTCCTACTGGAAAACTTGCTGAAATACTATGAGTTCTCCAAAGAGCATCTGGAGACATTAGAGACCTACTGTATACATGTGTAAGTAAAGTATTAATTACTTAAGTTTTAAACCAGGCAGGGCTGTCCAATGCTAGGAAAGTAGAAGAAACTTAACCAATTAGAGACCACCTAAATCGCTGTGTCTACTTTCTTCTTAGAAGCTGTTTTTCTCTTCTGTTTCAAAGTTGTCTGACATTTTTGGGTTATGCTTTAGAAATTCAGTGCGGGAGCCTGTCTTTGTACTGCAGTTCCAAACATGAAATACTTTCATTACGAGCCATCCCATCCCTTCCTCAAATAGATCCTGAGCTCCCTTCGGTATCAGTTTTAAATAGAAAGGATAAGTAGGGTAAAGCTACTTTATCTTCCATATTTTACATCAGGCTGATTCCTTCTGACCTGGTCGGACTCTGAGTCCCTACCGATGTTTTCTCCCATCGGCACAGTGAGATACTGATCTTCTCACGAATTAGCAGGAGCCCAAATAATGCAGAGGCTCTTGCCCTGCAGATCTGCCCCCCATAGCTGTGGGCCTTGACGCTGTCGTGCTGTGATTCGGCAAATACCACAGCCACCCTTTTCAGTTACTGTCTTAATGCTCTAAAATCCTGCAGCCCCAAAACTGAAAATTTGAGCTTAATATTTTTGTTGTTTTCTAAAATGCTAGTCCTCGTTCAGAAGATTTAGTAACCTGACTGCTGTATTGGAGCAAATGGTGCAACAATTTTGGAAGTAGAGAGTTTTGCTTGTCACAAATACGAAAGCAGCTTGAGGTGGGTATCTTGGAGAACCACTGCTATGAAATCAGAAGTAAAGAGCTTGCTTCAGAAGGAAAAGAAAGGGAAGAAATTCTAAGTAAAATAAAAATATTTTTCCATTTTAAGAGAAAAATGGAAATGGGTAGTTTTGAATGGGAAGCCTGCGTTGCTCTCGGCATTTGGGTGATGCATACTGATATTAGTTATATGTGTTCATCATTTAGAAAGCATCTTATTTTGCTTATTGAATATAGGTGCTTTAGAAATACTTCTATAGTTCTCTTTTCCTCAAGAGGAACTCCCAACTCTTGCTGAACTACTAAAGCCCAGCTGTGAGCAACTACAGCCTGCGCTGACTTTTGAAGGGGGCTTCCCAATGGACCTCAGAAGCCTGTGGTTTAAGGGGAAAGCTGCCACCAGAACTCTGAAGTTTTGACAAGTAGAACCGATGTCTGTGGTATAGGGTTATAATCCGGAAGAGATTAAAAACAGGTTCGCCATAAATACAGTGCCGTAGATGTCCCTGAAGCCATCTTTATCCTGTTTGGGTTTAAGTCTTTACCTGAAAAGACCTAAGCTTGATTCTTTCCTGTTTTTTAAAATGTTACAAACTTTTATCTGGATTTTTCAAGCAATATGCTCAGATTAGCAAGCGTTCTTTCCCTGATGTTACTGTTACTTTTAAGACTCCCATGTGTCTCTTACATCTCTCTACTCGTGGTGTTTTGCACTCTGTTCAGGCTTTACCTGTTGCTTCCTGCCTTATTTTTTTTCAATGGTTGTTTTTACTCAGGTTGAAAGGATTAGTAGGGCTAAAAAGCTTAAGTAATCCAGTTGTTATATTTGGCACAGGCTGCAGAACCTACGCTGTGGACACCAAAACCACTCTGTTTAAAAGACCAGTTTTGGCCAGGTTGGTCACTATTTCTTTTCAGCTCAGGGCCTGCCCATAGCTGATCCACTGCTACCTACTTTGAAAAGAAGAGGGGGGAAAAAAAAAAGTGGAGTTTGAAATCCTCTTTCCAAATCGCAGTGATCACTTGCATGACTGGGATTTATCTTGGCTAATTTTATCCATCTCAGAAGTCTGGGGCTAGCCCCAAAGCCATCCCGTGAGACAGGGGCTGAACTGCCCCCGTGCCTTGGTCCGGCATCAGCACTAGAGCCCATGCTGAGGGACCCCTCCTTTGCGAAGAGCTCTCTCTGCTGGGCCACATAGCACTCGGACGGAGGCTCCGTGCTGTTCCCTTCCTTCCCGTGGGAGCCGCTGGTGTGTGGCGGTTCCCATTCCTGCTGCACAGCGCAAGGCGAGCTTCTCCAAGTGGGATTTGAGTGCGAATGGCCCCAGTCCCGCTGGAAGATTGAATTCTCTTGGATTTCATGTTATGTAGTTACCAAAGCTACTTAGCACAAGGCATTAGGTAATATAACCTGCTCTGTAGCTGTGGGGCTTGTAGTTCACCAGAATAGTGAAGCCCTCTCTTGCAAACATAATAGCTGTGATCCAAATCAATGGAAACAGTCAGACATGGCAGGACAGAGTTATTTCCTTACGCTGCCTCTAATTCTTGGCAAGTGCTGTTTTATGCATAGATGAAGCTCATTTTAAGCCACACAAATGGTGGGAGAATTTCCGTGGCTGTAGATCTTTGTTTTATTCAGTCGTTGTGATCTAATGCCCAGATACTTTTAGTGACACTTCACGGGATGTCTGTAAGCATTTTGTATCGGGGTGAAGAAGAGAAGTGCCGTTTTAAGACGAGCCCTTGCCTCAGTGCTGTGCTTCCAAACTGATGGTGGGAGGTCGGGTGAGACCCTTACTGCTCTGTGTAAGAATTAGCATATTGGCTCATAATTCAAGCTTTATTGTGCCCAAAGGGATAAGATGGAGAAGGCTTTATATGCCAAGTCTAAAGCTGTGAAACATGCCATACCCCTCTAAAAGACAGGAAAAACAAACATAAAAATGTCTCCTTTCTTAAGCTACCGAAGTTTCTGTCCTTCTTGCTCAGGTAACTGTAATTATTGCCTCTTTCCTGGGAATTATAAATATAAGCACCTGTGAATTATTATAGGTTGCACAGCTACCTATTAAGCATTTTCATCACCACCTGCTCTGTTGGGGGGCTGCTGCAGGGTCACTATTCAGCTTTTGGATTTCCTGGTTATAATGGGTAATAACAAAGCGGTTTCAGCTGCTCTGAAATGGATCTAAAACAACAGAATGGATCAGTGGGGGAGGGATATTCAAAACAAATCATGCAAATGTTCTTGAGGTTGTTCCTGAACACTTACTAATAGGAAGTCTTTAGTATTTTAATTTGTACTCAAAACCTACCTAGAAATCTGTTATGATTTTCCAGCTATCGAAGACTCAAGCGGGAGCATAATCTGGGAACAACTTGAACAAAAGCTTAGGGGGGAAAAAGGCTTTTGCACAGCTGTGGCTGAGTGTTAGTCACACTTGCATTTTCTTGTACCACACGCTAAAGGGGCGAGAAGACCAGGAGCGGTGCCCTTGACAATTTTTAAATCCATCAATTTAAATCCATTCTGAATAGGTGCCTTGAAGTGGAAACACTTTATGCCCACGCACGTATCAGAATGTTTCATGGAACATTCTGCAATTGGATATGTTACAATATATTTTCCAAAGAACATTTCCCTTAGGAAACGGGCAAGACATAGCTCTTGTATCTGATATTTCACAAAGTCTGTTCATCCACAGGAAAGCAATCTGCTCCTTCCTACCCAAACAAGCACCACTTAAAACCTATCGCAGTGTTACGGAGAACGAGTAGGATAAATGGTGTGCTCCTTTACTGCCATTAAAGGGTAGATTAAAGTAAGGCTCATCTATTATCTTACATAATTTTATTTTCCATTTATGAATATGAAAAATGTATCTGTATTGTTTTTTTAGTACCAAAGGCTTGTATAAATTTTTTGTTTTCCCTTTTCTTCCTATGAACCAGTTACACAAGACATGAAATACAGCAGGTTTTGATATTATGTAAGGCTGTGAAGTTCATGCACAAATCGAGTTTTTCACTTCCAGATGACTCTTTTGGTTCTCATTTTCTGCCTTTTTTTTTTTGTAGCAATTGATTTTTTTAAAAAATTTGAAATCAAATTGAAAAACTGCAAAGACATTTTCCTGTCTAAATTTCACAGCCAGTTTGAAGCAGTAAGCATCACCTATCTATGAAATTACTCCAGTAAGTTTTGCTGGTGAGGGAAAAAAAGTACACAGCAATGAATACTTAATCAGATTTGATCAAGGCTCATCTTTGATGGCTCTAGACAAGGTGCTTAGCCTTTCTGCTGAGCTTTCCTCAGCTGTGTGAAATGGAGATAATAACATTCTTCCCTTTTGCTAAGTGCTTATGACGACTTACTCTGCTGTAAAACAATACAGATGATGCAACCCAGCAGAACTGCTGCAGAAAGCTCAAACTGGGGCCTCGCGACCCCTGAGTCCCCAGGTGATGCCGCAAGCCACAAAAGCCATTCAAAAAGCCTTGTCAGTCATATACCAGCAGAATTTTCCAGATTTCCTTCCTGCTTCAGGGATATACAGTCATTTTCTCTGTGTGTGAAGTTTTGCCTGTTTTGTCTAAACAATGCCTGTTAAATTTCAGGAAAGCCCACAGAATTACCTGCCTCCCACATCTTCAAGGCCTTAATATGCTTCTGGTGACCAGTAGTCAGATATGTTTTGGGAAATAGCAGCAAAAGTTTTGCAGGCTCTTTAGCACAAAATAGAGACTTGCTCTGCTCTTCTGGTTGTTACTAGCATGGTTCAACATGACATGAACAGGACTTTGCAACCTGCTTTCCCGAGGGAACGTTTTATGGCTGATCACTCTGATCTTTCCATTAATATTTTTGGAACAACTGGCCAGTTTCAGCTAGATTTAGTTGTGAAGCAGTAGTCTTGGAGAACTTGGAACTTAGGGAAGTTCCTACAAGTTTCATGAATAGCATGTGTCTGGGCAAAGAAAAAAGAAAGAAAAAGCAGTTTGACCTGTATGAGATAACCCATGGAGAAGGGAGATGTTATGGATGCCCCCTGTTCAGGACATAAAATCGCTAGTTTTCACCTCCCTGGGGAATCCAAAGAAAGCAGGCTTCATCAGTTCCATTATCACTTTTTAGAGCAGCAGCAGCATGAACTTTATTTTTTCTTTCCCATTTCTCCCACATGAATGGAATCACCCCTTGCTGAGAGGTGGAAACGGAGAGTAAATTTTGTGAATGTCAGAAGTCTATCGGAGTGCTTTTCTGGCACAAGCTTCATTGCATTCCCTTGGCTGGAGGGGAATAGCCAGACCCACCAAGACAGCGCGGGAAGCTCTGCTCACCATTTGAAAACACGTCTTTGTTCAAAGTGACATTTTTGCCATGAACGCACATGCCTGCAGGGAGCTTCCTTCAGGGGCTCAGCTGTAAAATGGGGGCCACGTTGGCAGGCATGAATGGAGGACTGTGAAAATCCTCAGCCTTTGAAGGAGTGCTTTAAAAAGGAGCTACAGTGACAATCTGCAGTCAAACTGACTTCAGAAACCAGCCAGCAGTCATTTCTTTAATGGATTTTTTTTTTAAAATTCTAAAATAGAATAAACTTTCATAAAGAGGTTAGTACTACAAGTCCTGCAGTAGCCTTCTGAGCAGGATCCCTTGTGTCTGGGTGCGAGGAAGGTGCAAGGACCAGACCCCGGTGACTGGCCTCTTGGCACAGAGCTCACGGATAGCCGTGCTCCTTGGCTGGCGCAGGTTAGCGATCTAATTAAAGATACCAGAAGCTATTCCTAGGAGTGAAGCCCAAGAATCAGTCTTCTAAGTGATTAGCATTCTCATTTAATATGTATATGCATATTATATATATATATTCTTCTTTTTCTTTCTGTTCTGCAATGCCACCCAAAACCAGCGACGAGATGAAGATGCCTGCTCGAAGGGACCTGCTAAGATAACACTGCTGTCAACCGAAGAAGCCTCCTTCAATTATTCAGGAGTCTCTCCCGTTCTCAAATATCCCATTCCCGCAGCTGGTGCTAAGCAGTGCTGCATAGATTTGGTGGCAGCTCTTGCTAGCACGAACGCCAGCCGGTGCGAGGCAGGTATCTCCTTCTGTGGTAAGTACTGTAAAAGGGCAACCTCGTGGCAAGCAGTTTCCCTATACGTTCCCACACAATCTGCCAAATCCGTTTTTTTTTTTTTTTTTTGTAAAGATTTGGAAACTTCGAATGCAAAAGGTAGATACAATCCTAAGCAAACATGAAACGGGATTGTACTCTTTTTTTTCTCCTCTGTTAACATCCAGAAAGCTGACCGTGAAGCTGAAACACCAACGTGCCTGCAGAGCAGCACGCATTAAAGCTGGAGAGCAGCTGAGGCCAACCAGGCAGATCAGTGCCCCTCACATGGGCCAGGGGTGTTGTGGATCCAAGAGGGAATAACAACACACACCACGCTCTCCTGGCCACGCTGAAACGCGGGAGCAGTCAACACAGACCCGTTCCAGGCAGCCCCTCGGGCTCTGCTCCGCACCCGCAAGACAAGACGGAGAGTAGCTGCCCCTCACGCCAGGCCGTGCCCCCAGCCAGGGGGTCCCCACGGCCGGGCCGGGTTCGAGCACACGCGACACTTACTGCAGAAGCGCCGCCGGCGGGAGCGCCGTCGCCACAGCCGCGTCCTCACCCAGTGCAGGCATGGCGCCAGGTCCACGGCCGCCCAGCGCGGCGCTGCCGGCAGCCCCCGGCGACGGCGGCCGCACCTGCGGGCCATGCGGCCCCGCAACGGGGCTGGGGCCCCGGGGTGCCCGCTGGGCCCCAGCGTGGCAGCAGCCCGCAGTGATCCCCAGAGTCTGGCTGCCGAGGCTCTGCGGCCGCCGCGCTGCCTCTCCATGTTTTATGCATGGCCACTGTGTAATTTCATCCGCACTGTCCCGTGCTGGGGAAAGGCGAGCTCTGGGGAAAGGCTGGAGCGTACCGCGCTGCTGAGGAGGCGGATGGAGAAATGGAGCTGGTTTTGGCCTCTCTGGTCTCCCTGCCGCCTTTAGCATGGCCCATGTAGCGGTAGGAGAATCCAGGTGAAGCCGGGCAGTGGGATGCCCTCCCGACTGTGCGACATTGCCAGACACCAAGTCACAGCCGGGGTTGGAAACACCAGGCCTACAGAGCTGGATAGAAGCATTGACAGGAATGGTGTGATCAATGGGGTTATCTGAGCGCCATAATGCTGTTATGCCTGTAGACTGGTCTTGCAGCCCACAGTTTTGCCTCTGCACACCGGTGCTTCTCAGCACGCCTCTTACTCTACACTGCAAGGATGATGTGGCCATGCGCCCAGCCCAGTGATACTCCCATGGTCAAAAGCAGAGCTAGGAAGTGGCTCTGGCCTGCGAGAGCTGCATCACAAATAAATAGGTGCTTTCCTTGCGGGTCGGACCCCGAAGCCTTTCTGGCCAAGCGTCCCCTTGTGAGGACAGCAAGTGTCAGCCAGGAGGCTGGCAAGTGGTGCCTAACGCGCCCATGAAACTTGAGCGTGATGGCCCCGTGCGTGTCGGGTTTCCCTGCCCCTTGGAGTCTCGTAGCAGGGTTACCGCTTATGTGGCCAGTGCTGTTTTGTGTGCGATGCAGCAAAGTAATCTCACGCTCGTGTCCTAGAGATAGGCAAAACTCAGCAGATGTGCTTGAGCTTAATTTTAGAGTTTATTGGATTCATCCTGGTCTGGGCTAAAACTGGTATTTTTGAAATCATCTCTGGAATATGGAAAATTTTGAGAGGGATTGATACTTGCAATTGGAATCTGTATTAAAGACCCTGTGTAGTTCATTTGTACAGAACTCAGGGTGACAACCCCAAACAGGCTGAAAATAAATCCACAGACCTCCATGACATTAGTCACATCAGGGTATTCATCTGGAGTTGATCAGAAGTTAATATTAAAGGTAAGGCAGCAATGATTCTAAATATGAAGAATTTGCTTTGACTTTTGAGCCATTTGTGATAACTTTATTTTGAGGCCACTAGGAGTAATTAGCCACATACTGTGGTGGACAACACCTTTGTAATAACAGGGAGCAGCTAAGGTAGGTTATTTTCTCCATCACATGCTTCTGCTACTTAAATTGGCACCATTATCTGTTTCTGCCTTTGTCTAGAAGAGTTCTTCATATGCTGTTTTGGCTCGGCTGAAACCAAAGCTGTACTAGACGGAGAGGGATTCCTGGGTTAGCAAGTCCAGTCTCCAGCTGCCTTAGGCAATCCCAACGTATTGCCTTTAACAAGTGATACCTCACAATTTGGCTTCTTGCCCTCTTGCCCATTCCTTGCTTGAGGGACAGGAAATACTGGTGGAGGAGCTTTAATGAGGTGAAGATTCACCTTTTGATTAGAATTCAACACAACTGTGATCTCGTTTTCATTAGTTACTTGCCATGGCACATAATTTACAGCAATAAATGAGATATAACTGTGGGTGTGCGTGGGTTGGAGATAAAAACTGGATCTGAAATAAGAAAAGTGTGACAGCTGTAGTGGATTTTTTGCTTAAGTAGTGCTTCTAATTGTCTTTTGATACTCATGCAGATAGAATTAATGAGAATAATGCAATAGACTAGCTATATAGCATTGAATTTGGCTTCCTTAGAGAAAATACATTGCAATGACAAATTTACTTGTTTGTGTTGGTGATAGATTGTTTTCTTCTATATTTGATGTTTGTTGTGATCTTGCATCATTTTTATGCTTTTCCTTTTTTTTTTTTTTTAACAAAAACTCTCTTAAGCTTAGAATAAGGTATTTGAAGATATAGGCAGAAGGTCATCTTTTTTTATATTAGGTTGATTCCAATGTTTTTTTTCATAAAATTCTGGCTTATTTGCTTTCAGCCATCTGACACCTAAGTGCAAAAGAGCAATTCAGAAAAGTGTAACTGTACAGATCATTTTCTCTCCCCCCACCACTTCATTTTTCCTCCAACTCATTTTCTGCAAATGAATGGTGAAATGTCACAATCACAAGGCAGGACAGTAGTATTCGTGTCTTTCTGCATTTTATTTTAAAGTCTTATCAGAAGAGACATTTGGTAACACAGTAGAAATGGAAACCACCAGGCCAGTTCACCTTCAGTCATGTTGCTCCTCTAACTCCAATCAGCAAGGACAATGTTGGAGTATGATGGAGGCAACAGCCTTCAGGGATCACCAAGGTTCCAGGGTTTAATGCAACCACATGATCAGATGTACATGTTTTCTCAGCACTGTAAGTGAAATCAATGAAAAAATAATTAGATTCTGGTGATTGTCACAGAATCACAGAATGGTTGAGGTTGGAAGGGACCTCCAGAGATCATCTAGCCCAACCCCCCTGCTCCAGCAGGGACACCTAGAGTGCGTGGCACAGGGTGGCATCCGGGTGGGTTTGAAGATCTCCAGAGAAGGAGACTCCACAACCTCTCTGGGCAGCCTGTTCCAGGGCTCTGTCACCCTCACAGGAAAGAATCTCTTCCTCATATGGAGGTGGAATTTCCTGCATGCCTGGCCTCATGGGAGTGGAGAACCTGGCCAGGAGCCGTGTATGTGGCCCATCATCCCCGCCAGCCCACCTACAAGAGCAGGAGCACCTACTCGCCACATGCCAGAGGGGAGCCCAAAACATGGCTGAGATCCTCAGTGCTGCCAAGACTGGACAGCCATGAATCATGCAAAAGAAGTGCAGGAAGCCCAGCAGTGTACACTGGCTTTAAAGCAACAGGGGATTCACAGTTTTTCTGAGAGGCATGGCATGTCCTCAGGACACCCTTTCCTCAATAAAGGCTCCAAGTTGGAAAGAGGGAATGTCAAAAGCTTTTCTCCTTCTAGGATTTCCAGCATGTTTGCAAGTTGGTGGGAACTTGTCTGCCCAGCTAGGAAGTTGCTCTGAGTTATTGGAAGGGTACTCCTTTCCAATACAGGTACAGAGCATTTTTGACTATTTGGTTTCCTAGTAAAGTAAGGGACCAACTGACTTTTTGCTGACCTATTCAAATCCAATCATAGATATGTTCTGTGCGAGGCTAAACACACATGTTAATTCTTGGGTTAATTCTTCTTTTTCCTTCCTGATTTATTTTCATTTAGGAAGAAGCATGACAAAGATAGAACCAAAGATAAACCTTGGTTGAGGGGATTTCATAGTACATTTCAGCATGTTTTGTTAAGTATCAGTTATCCAAAACTCTCTTTATTCAGTGAGCAGTTTCAGTAGCCACCTAATTCTGCCTGTCTTTGTTTTATAGAATCAGAGGATCACATGGTGACTCAGGTTTGAAGGGACCTCCAGGGCTCTCCAGTCCAGCATCTCAGCTGTGAGATCAGATCAAGCTGCTCAGAGCTTTATCCAGACAGGTCTTGAAAACCTCTAAGGATGGAGACCACACAACCTGTCTGGTCTCTTGCCCTACTGCCTGCCTGTCCTCATGGGGAAAGACATTTCCTTGTATTGAGTCAGAAATGATCTTGTTTCAGTTTACGTCTACTGTCTCTCATCCTCTCCCCATGCAGTGGGGGAGAGGATTCTACTTCTTGCATTCCCTGCTGTGTCCGTGTATTGTCTCTTCCCGTTTTGATCCTTGACAGGCTGAGGAACAACCTTCCTGCTTTTCCCTCGGTAGAAATCCTATAACCCTCAGTGTTTTCTTCTGCATGTGGTTTTCTGCTGGCTACTGATCTTCTAGAAAGAGAGACCTCCTGCAAACAATGACAGCCACAAATTTGTCCCTCTGGACCCGATGCCTGATTTTACTAGCTTTTTCCCTAACACGCTGTTGACTAACAAACACAATTAGTGAATCTGTTCCCTCAGCAGAATGGGTTTGTTGCATGGCTGTTCCCTACTTCTGTTAGAGGCTTTGATTGAAATATAAATTATCATTTCTTTTTAAGGTTGGCAAAACACAAGCCTGGTAAATGTCAGAAGATTGTACTTTGTCATGTCAGAAGTCCATTTTGACGTACAGAGGAATTCGATTTTCTTTAGTGCTTTAAAGCATTTAATAAGCTAGAGTGATGTTGGTGAATGTCAGGGGCACACAGAGCACTCAGTGTTTGAATAACTAGTGTACGGAGGAGAATTTCCACTTAAGCTTCTTACTGTGCATGCTTCGGGGCAATGATTCAGTTAGTTAAGTCACTGAATGACGGGATTTAAAAATTCTGTATAGAAAAAGGTCGGCTTTAATGGTTCAGAGTACAAACCTGGTCACTCCACTCTCACGGTTCAGCTAAACTTCCCTGTCCTGTGCTGTTCTTGTGCCACCTACCGACCAGTTCCTTTAATTTTTAATTGTTTCCCTAAATGGAACGTTCTCTTGTTTATTTCTAAATGCAAATATCTGGTATTGCGTTTTGAACCAGTAATTAATATCTGGTAAAAACAATCAGTCTTCATGCTCTGACAGCAAGCTGTAGAGCTGAGCCATCCTGTCCTGCACTGTCTAACCCAGAGCAAGGAGAGCTGGTTGGGATGGGGTGGTCTGTGTTATCCAGCGTGTCAGATCTGATGGTGCTTTCTGCCCTAAGCATGTAACTTGTACTCTTGTACGAATGTTGAAAAGCAGAAACCTTCAGTCACCTCCTTACTGGATGTGCTAAAGGAGAGCTGCTTTTATTTTGGCTTTTCCAGACTCCCAACATCAAGAACTACCCTGTACAATTAAGAAATTACTCATGACTCGGCTAGAAAAAATTCAAGGCAATCACTAGATGAATGCACGTGTCCCACCTGGGTCGTCCTTGAAATGTTTACAAGGTGAAAAATGTACCCTATTTCAGTTGTAAAGCTACCTATTTGTGCCTATCTTGGATAGCTACAATGCAGATTGGCAGATGGGGATAGAAAGAGCTGTTCAAGCCTGTAGGAGAAGGGACAGAAAGCTGTGGCGCGGTGATATGCAGGGCTGCGACTGGGAATTTGTAATGCCTGTAGCATCAGTGAAGAAATCCCCCAGACTCAGAGCATCTGCGGACTGCCAGGGCTGCCACTGGAGCAGGGAAATTTCCAGAGCTGCTGAATTTATTTTTTTCCCAATTCTAACACTGGATCTTCTAATATTCTTCTAAATACTTTTTCTTTCCTTCTTATGCTTTCTTGTTAGCACCTTGCTTTTTCCATGGCCTTAACCATTTTTTACTATCCTGCAACATTGTCTTTGAAGTTACTTTCTGGTAATTGGTTCTCAGGCACCAAACACAGCTCTCCAAGGCCTCACAGGGTCAGCAAGGGCTGCAGTGTTATCTCCGATTTCCATAAAGTCATGTTTGCATATGCCCTGGTGTACAGTCCTGGTGTCAGGTCAGAAACTCATACCTTGCTTGGTTTTCAGTTCTCATAACAAACTCTTTGCAAGTCATTTTATTTCCTGAGATACTTATGTCATATTTACATATGAAAATGATTACTATTTTGCTTCAGTATTTTAATAAGATGTAATTATTTCACAGAATAAGCAATTATTAGGACTATCAGATAACTTTGTTACTTAAAACAAAAAGAACAGGACTTAGACTACTAATAAGATTTTTGAAGATGAGTTATAATTTATCTGAAGTAGTAGAAGGTAAATAATCTATTTTAATGAGCGGGTCAGACAGTAACAGCTGCCTGTTAGAATGGATGTAAACAAAGAATCTACAGCTCTTATGACTGTTGCTTATATAGAGTCCCTGTGCAGTCATTTGGGTTCATGATTTCTGACTTTGTAAGGCTGATAGTGAAATGGAGACCCTAATGGCATGATTCAAAACAAGTTTAAAATCATAAAACTGTGTATGCTAAACAACTGTGTTTTCAATTTGGGATTGCCCAAGACATCTAGTTGGAGATAATGTGTTCAAATTACTCTGTGGTCTGATACAAAAATTCCCTTCCACTCATTGATGACTCAGATGCTTTTACTCATTGACTGTCATAGAAAGATGTGACTGATGAAACATTTCTGGGTATTTTTTCTCACCTACTCCAAAAGAAATAACAGTTTTGAAAGAGCTTTTTAGGCTGATTCTAGGCACTATTATGGAGAATCAAAGACTTTAACTTGGGGTACTGCTGTGAAGACAAATCCATTGTCGGGGTCAGCTTCAAAAGTCATGTCTTGGAGGACCTTCTACATCAAGTCTTGCAGGACCTTCTCCAGCTGAGTTCTGAGAGGTTTCCAAGCATTTAGCTAGGATAACAACGTCCCCTACCTGAGGTCCTCTGCTTCCGTAAGAAAGAGCACCCAAAACTTTCAGTGATGAAAATTAAAAATTCCTGTCATCAGTCCGCTGTTCCTAGCTGGGGATTTTTCCCTCTCCAGGTGTGGCAGTAATTGAAATCAATGCAAAACTTGTTTCTTCGGCTCTAGGGCCTCTCTGTCCCTTGTCCCCGAGGAGGTGCTGGGGCCTCCTGCTGGCACTTGATCCTTTTAGTCCCCAGTCAGTCACCCTCCCTCAAGACTTACCTGAGAGGAAGGAGCTGCTCAGTCTGAGAAGCACGACAAAAACTTTTATTTAAATAAGGATAGTTCCTGCTCTGTCAAGATATGTAAAAGGCTGGAGGATGTGTTTGGAGGAGGGGAGAAGGGTTGACTGAAAATCTCTAGCATATCAAAAAAAAAAAAAAAAAACAGTAGGCCCTGCTTCTCCTCACCATTGAAACAGATTTCTGCTGTTCTCCTACTAGTGTGTCATTTACTTGAAGGACCATTAGAGTTCAATGTACGCACCATGAACAATTCACTTCCTGAGAAGAAAAGAAAATCACAGTCACCCTTTGTTGCCTGCTGAGAAAATGGCCCTTTTTACCACTGTGACAGTTACCTGGGAGGGAGGAGGTGGCTTCTCAGGCATGGTTTCTCTGACACACTGGATTTGGGTTTAAAGCACTAAGGGCCATATCGAATACTTTAAAGCTGTGTCAAGCAGTACAAACTGTGCTCCCTTGAGGTGCTCCCCAGGCTCCTGAAAGGGAAACTTTATCCCGCTGCCTTTCTGCTGGATCAGGTGCCGACTCCCACGGCTCTGCTGATTCAGCCCTGAATCAAGGCACCCACCGTGCTCCGTCCCCCTTGGCAGGCACGCCGCTGGGCGCGCAGGGCTCGGGGTTACACCGACGTGTGATTTAGAGCATGGTGCTGCGCTCAGAAGAGCACGACCTCTTCCACACGGCGTTCAAAACGGTCGGCTCGCTGCAGCTGAATAGCCCCGTGCTGGCATCAGCCTCTGTGTGAAGGTTCAAAATGTTAAATGACTCCTGAGCAGGGCAGCCCCAGCCAGGTGCAATGACGTTGCTGATACACTGGGTGAATCTGGAGAATGAGCTTCCAACACCTGATGCAGATGAGATGAAGAAAGCAGCACGCAAGGTAAGGCGCAGAGATCTGCAAGCAGAGCTGTTACTGCTGTAAAACCCAAAGGGCAGCTTGGATATTGTGGGAGGACGTGAGGTCCTGGGAGGTTCCCACACAAGCTATGTTCTTCCCACCTGAGAGCTTGGAGAGGGTGTTATTCTCCACTTAGGAAAGGTAGGTTTGGATGTATTTGCAGGTCCTGAGTTCATAAAGGTTCACACGTAAGTGAACTTATGGCTTGTAAATCTACAGAGCTGGGAATTCATAGCACCCTGTCTTCAATACATTATACAGGTTAGAGTGTCTTTGGTATTGTCACTGTGGTTAAGAAGGTCATTTGTGTCACTGTAATGTTCACTCGTGAAAGTCTTTGAATGTTTTTTCCATCAAGAGATGACTGTTGTGCTTTGGGAGAAGCTGTATGCTGCCACTTTGCACAAGCACATCGAAGTTTCTGGCTTGATCTTGAATCAGATAATATTTTCACTGTCAGCTTTCAAATGACAGTAAATATCCAGCAGCGGGAAAAGTGCTTTGCATTTTCTTCCTCACTCCACTCTATGCTTAGAAAAGCCCTCAGTCAATCTGAAGAAATTTCACATACTCCCTCTGATATCTCCCCTCAAAATTCACCTTTCCAATGACAACCTACAAATCATTCTCGTCTGACATCAACTCAACATGTGATGAGCCGGAATGTTTGGTCCCCCTCCCTTTGCTGTGTTATCTTGTTTTCCAAACCCACGTCCTCTTCTCTGTTTTGCCTAGCTGATACTTCTTGTCTGTTGTGTAGGCAGCGAGGACAACTAACCACCTCTTGAGGATTTTGTTAGTACAAAGCCCAGCACAGTGTGTTCCTATGTTAGTTAGTGTGATTTAAACAATAAAAATAGAACTCCACTCCTCCACAGGGAGGAAACGGGGTTGGAAAAAATGGGGTGGGGTGTGTTTAAGCCAATTATCCTTCCAAACAGTTTCCTTGAACTGAAGGGATGTTCAGGAGTCTGTGGTGCTTTTTTTTTTTTAATACGGCAAAAAGAAATGGGCTTTTAAACAGACTCTTAAAACTTGTATGGAAATCTTACATCAGAAAGAGAAGCAAAATCTTGAAAGAGTAGAACTTTTTCTTATCCCCTAGATTGCAGTGCCCCTCATACTTCTCTGTAGGCACAGCCGGCTAATATGGGGCCAAGGACCTAATAATCTTGGGAACTCACAGTGCAAGATTGGATGATTCTTGCTTGTCAGGCCTTGCAAATGCTTTTGGTGGAGGAAAAATATTCCATCCCAAATGCCAGTAAAGCCTGGGAAAGAAGTCTCCCAGTGAAATGATACCGGAACTATCCTAAAGGATAGTCTAGCTGGAATAAAGAAAGCAAAACAACAAGACTATCTGGCTGCTAGAGTGAATCCTCCCAAGGTGTTTGGTTTTTCCAGGGGAGAGGAGAAAAAAAAAAAAAAAAGAGGGAGGGAAGTTTAATTATTCTTGAACATATAGAAACATAAGGGAATGAGTGTGTGTGGGGGGGAAGTATACTAATACTTCTGTTGCTCCTTAAAGAACCAACTAGAAAAGTTAGCCCTATAAGGAATGGCCAGATGATTGAAAATTTAACAGGACTGTTCTATCTTTAGCACTATCTGGCCACAAGGTGTCAATCCTTCCTCGCAATAATAACAGACAGCTAGCTGGTTTTTCTCAAGCAGAGCTTTTGCAAAGTTTATGGCACTTCCAGGAGGTTTCCTTAAATTCAGTTAAGGAAATAGAAAATAAAAAGCCAATAAGTGCAAAAAATGAACCTAACCTCAACTGCAATGTCTTATCCCTTCAATTTTTAATGAGATGGCGTGCAGACTTTTTCATGTTGTATATGTTGCTAGATCTGCGTGGCTAATAATAGGAATTAGTTTTGATTAAATCTATTTATTATTTTCCTGCAATATTTCAGCTTTGAGATATATTAAAAAGCTATATACTCCTGAACACGTGAAAAAGAGACCAGCACAAAAGGGAGAACTTTGGAGGCACATTCAGAAACATTTAGCATTACTGAGTAAGACGTCACAACACAGAAAAGTGAGGGGGGAAGAAGAGGGGAAAAAAGGAGAGGGACAAGGAAAACCGGCTTTCAGAAAGCTCAGCACTGTTTAAACACATGATAAATTGCCAGATTTTCAAGATTGCTTTAATAATGAAATACCTTCCTACCAACTGACCCCATATAAACAGCATTTTGTCCTCAGGAATTCTAATAGAGCACTAGCAGTCCAGCTGAAATGCATCAAAGCCATTTCTTCCCTTTTACCACAGCTAATAAATATTGAATTTCCCCCCAGGTTCACCTGGGAAACTTCCTTGCTCTGAGAGGCAGCTATGCATGCGAGTATTCATCCTGAGCATGTGTGTGAGACAATAGTGCTCATTTGCCTAGAAGCAAAAATACAAATTACACAGTGTGTATAATTTGGTGATTTTCTGAATTCTCTCTTTCAGTACTGTTTTTCTACTGTGAGCAAGATAGTGTGTGAATATGTATGAATTTATGCTACATTGTAGCATATTGCTTTGGGGATAGAGGTTTTTTTTTTTTTGTCTCTGCTTAAGAAGTCTTTCCTGGGTTGGAAAGAAATAAAGGGGAAAAAACTCTCTTTCTGTTCAGCCCACAGACAAACAGTCTCCTTGTGCATCTGCACTCTGAAAAACCGCTGGAAGACAGACAGCCCCTTTACAGCCCAGCATTTGCCCCTCTCCTGGCAGAGGCGGGTGCATCCTCGCTGGTGCTCGAGGCTCCGTCCACTTCCCCGCGTGACGGAGCGGAGCGGCCGGCCGCGCTCAGCGGGCCCGCGGGCGGCAGCGGGGCCGTGCCGAGGTCCTGCGGGAGCCCTGCTCGCTGGCGGCGGCGCGGCGGGTGGAAGGGAGCTGCCTGAGCTGGCAGCTAACGGAGCCATTTTCTCTCTTAAACGGAGCCTATTTCAGGCGGAAATGCGCACGGGATGGGGAACACTCTGGCCTGCGCGGAGGGTCTCCAGCGAGAGCGGTCAGCGACTGCTCTAAGGAGTTAGCAAAAACTTGATGGGTCTCCCAGCTGAAAACAAGAAGAAAATTATAATGTCCTGGCTAAAAGCAAGGAGGCTCTGAAGCCCAGTGAAATGGGGAGTTGCTCGAAGAAGTGTTGTTTGTGCCTATGTTTTAGTGTATGCAAAAGATTTTCCTGGGGATCTGCCACCCCCTGCCATTGCCCTGGTGCAGCCGCAGCGCTGGGGCTCGGCGGGACGAGCGTCTCCCGCTGCCGCGGAGCTGGGCAGCGTTGGAGCGCTTCCACTGAATGCTTTGGCAGCTCCTGCATCTCCCGAGCTGACTAGGGCATGTTCTGTGCTAGCGCCTGGGCTCTTCCCCTTGCCGCACAGGGCAGGAGCATCTGGCACGTTGTCCCATGCATGGAGGAGAAGCTTCTGTGGCTGAATATCCTTGTTTTGGAAACAGTGCATCACAGGGGCCCGATTCCCTTGCTGAGAAAGGAAATGAGTCGGTCGGGTGTGTGTGACTGGGAAGAGTGAGGAGGAGTGAAGTCTTGGTGTTTGTGGAAGTTTTTTTTCCCCTTTCTTTTCTTTCTTTCTTTTTTTTTTTCTGTGTGTGTTTGTAGAATCACGGCAAAATAAATGAATCAATGCTGTACAGGCATGGGACGGAATCTGAAGAGCGCTCTTATATGTAGACAAAGCATAAACTAGTGCTGCCAAAGGTCTACGTGTATTTGTGATCATGCTGATTTGCCAACAGCATACAGTTTGCTGCTTATTAAAGCACACTAATTTCAGGTACCATCTGATTCAAAGCCCAAGGCAGGCACAGAATACACTCCCAGAGCAGCAGCAATAAATAAGGGTGTGTGGGGCTTGCTGGGGAAAGCACCTAGCCAGGCCCTCGGGAAGGCTGCCCTGCAGCTGGGCTCGTGCCGCTCATGCCTGGCCAGGGCGGAGGCGCAGGCCCCGTTCCTGCTCGTGCCATGGGGGTCTCCTGGTCACTGGGGGGCAGAGGAGCCCTGAGGGCAATTGTGGCCACTTGGTTTGCAGCGGAGGTTGGAGGGAGCAGAGCGAGATTTCCTCGATGTTTTCAAGATACTGTTTTTATTTCCTGATGTGACGAGAACAGCCTTGGCCTATAATTAGAAGCCCATATCTTCCCCCGAGTGAACAGGCTTCTCCTGAGGCTGAATTGGCTTCTCAACTTCAGTCCTCAGCCAACACCGCAGTTCATCATCTCTGCTTCCTGCCAGCCCTTGGTGCAAATACTGCAGCATGTGAACTGCACTGCGCGCCGATGTCTGCAGCAGCTTTAACAGCGGTCTTTGCAGCACCCGTTCCCTCTGTTTTGCTTTGCATTGTTGTGAGTTTTACCCTGTGTATCTAAACGTGCAGTTGGAAGAGCAGTGGTAGGGAGAACCCAGAGCCATCTGTCCGCTCGCAGGCCAAGGAGCCAGCTCCCTTCAGGCCGCCTTGTGCTGAGCAGGTCGCACGGCGCCGAAGGCCTTGGCAGCCCCTCATGCTCTGCAGACCCCCCGCTGCCGCCCAACCATCCTGCGGCCACATCTGCTGTTTGGGTGTCCGGCCTCCAGAAACCCCGCTGTGCTCACCAGGGCATTTAAGGGAAGCCACCTGACAAGGGCTTTAGGTTTTTGCCGGGTTGAACGTAAGCGAGCGTAGCTACAAGGCTGCACAAAGCTTCCCATCCCTTGGAGACAAGGGAGCTCCCCTGTCTGCCCACGTAAGCTTTTCAGTACAGAAAGTTGAATTAAGCCATGTCATGTATATGAAAACAACGTGTTTACATATTTTTTTTCTTATTGAAGTAACTAGGTAATGCTTACAATTTTGTGAGTTTTTTGTTTTTTGGGTTTTTTGGTCTTTTTTTTCTGGAGATGTGATGATCTATCCAGCCAGTGTAAAATTACAGAGGTGATCTATACTCTTAACACTGAGCTATACAGGTCTTGTCTCAGCAAGGATGTTACATAGATTTGGCTGTTAAAGTGTAAAACCAAGCCTTTTTGTGCTTCCAAAAGAAAAGAGCCTACAGCAACATCTAGCTGTAGAGATTGGATGTATCACTTAAAATTTTAAGGCAGCCGAATGATCTCGAGTGTCACTGAGCATACCGCTTTTCTTAAGAGCGTGCAACACAAATGCATGGAGTAGGCAAGGACAGGGCAGGCCGCATCCTCTCAGGGAAAGACATGGCTGCCGTGTCATTTGGCACCTCAGGGCAAACCCTCGCTTTTGTTGTGCGCTAGCTGAGGTAACAGGCTAGATATTTGACATCCGATAGCAATGGAATTTTCCAAAGCACAAAATTTAATGGCTTGTTACAAAACAAAAATCGTCTTTGACCTCTTGCTGAAGAACGCGGAGCTCATGCTCTCTACGGGCAGAGGGCTGTAACGCGCGGTGGAGATGACGCCGATTCCTTGACGGGGGTGCAAATGAATTGGAATGAGGGAAGGAAAATTGTAATCTTGTACCGAGCACCTCATAATTTTGCTGTCAGTTGAGGAGCTAAGATTACTGCCAGCAGCAGATAATACACACTGAAAAGACCCAAAAGAATCAAGTTGCAAAAACAGCGCGTGTGCAGTGAGGCAGGCGGGAAGGAAGAAAGAAAGGGTAATAAAAACCTGCTCTGAACAGTAAATTAACCACTTAGGCACTGACTGAAGACCACTAAACTCTCCTGGATCCTTTCTGTTGAAATGAAGGTGAAAAGCATTAAATATGAAGTCATGTTTGACACTGCTTTGTTCTACTGTGCATAATCCTAATAAACTGATATCCAAGTGCTTTGAGAAGTTGTGTTACAGAAGATGACAGCCAAGGCTGAGGACTGGGAAAAATGCTTCCCCCACAAACAAACAAACAAACAAAAAACCCTGTAGTCAAAGTCAGGAGGAGATTTTGAGTCCACCCTGGGAGTAATCGTTTCCTAGTTTTCAGAGAGCATTTGAACCCTTGAACTTGATTAGAACCGTCGCTCCCAAGTGAACTTCCAGCTGATTGTGAAATACGCAGCTCTTGTTGTGCTAGTTTATTATGTAATCATCCGGACTGGGAACAGAAATAATTCCATATGACCTATATCGCTGCCTGGAAAGCACAGATTGCAGATTGCAACGTAAGTCAGTCTTACAGTTCTGCATTTGCATGTTTATGTTCTGGCCTAAATAATAGAGCCAACTGCGGGGCTTCTGCCGCTATGATCCAAAGGTGAGCTGCAGATTAGAAATACCTACAAATGAGTATGAGTAAGTATAAATGCTTATTCATAAAATTATATTCTGATTGATTATTCTCTGAAGAAGTATGTATACATTTTTCTTCCCCCCTTTTTTTTGGAATAGCAAATGCATTCAGTAACTTTATTACACTCTTTTCAAAGGCAGTTTGAGATTAGGGAAATGAAAGAGCAGTCTGAAGTATCAGCAGGTTAAAAGATCAGATGTAATTTTACTTGAGCATCTGCCCTTTGAGTCAGAGTCAACCCTATGATATACTGATTTTTTTTTTAAACTGGGCCCTGTTATGTAGTTTACAGTACAGTCCTGCAAAGAGTTGTAGTGATCCAATGAAATGTGGCAGAAGGATGAGCAGGGGCATCCTAGGTCAGTTTTGCTGAAGATGTGTTGTGGAATGGCAGCACAAGCCTTCCTGCTGTGACCTAGCCATGTTTGTGTCTCATCTCAGGATTTTTAGAACCATTTTTCCTTCCGCTGTTCTTGGCAAAGTGCTCCTTTGGCATGACTGGCTTGAGATTGTTTCCTTTGCTGTAACACCCAGTGCTTCCTTGCATTGGAGAAGACCTTATCACACAAGGGAGGAAGAGACAAAGTGTGCTGCAGCTACGTCCACGCTCTCGGAGGGAAACAGTGCCAGGAACCATTCCCAGCCCCAGGAAAGTGCCTGTCTGTACTCGGAAGCTGTTCCCTGCCAAGTGACACCTCACAAGCTGCTCTCGGATGTGGCAGGGCGATCCCAAAGGCGCCTGCACAGCCCTTGGGAGGCTCAGGCAGTTCATTTGCTCGGATATAGGTCGTCCCACACGAGTCAGCCTCAGCTCCCAGGGGCTGCCTGGGCTGAAGATTTTACCTCCTCTTTGCTGAGAAGCAGGAGGCACTGCTGCAGTGTGGAAGGAGGAGGGCAGCGAGTTGTGGTGGCCTTCCCTACCCTGCCCTGACAGGTGAGCATGAAAGGCAAGAATGTTTCTGGCCTCTTTCCCCAAACAGTTGATTCAACAACTTTTGCCACTGGCCGCTTCAGGAATTGGAAATGAGGCCTGGATTTAATAGCCTAGGGACACTATTTTTCAGTAAGATTGGGTAAACAGCCAGACACTGAGGGAAGTCTGCTCCAAGGAGTGTATGTATGTGCCAGGGCGAAAGGAGGTGTTGTGTGTTGGTGATATTGCTGTTGCACAGGACTTTATTCATAGCAGAAAAAAAATGCTAATTCGAACCTCAAAAGTAGCATTTCAAAGAATTATTTGCCCCAAATTATCAGTGACATTTATTCTTCTGGAGTAAGGGGGGGAAAAAAAAGTGGGATATCAACTTTACTGTGTTAGTCAGCCCTTATTTTAGCTTCCCATTATGGCCAGACACAGATATGGCAATTCCATTTTGCCTGTGCATTTCTATTGCATTGCAGTATCACCAGTACCTTTCAGCCAAAGCTCCGTAGATGCTAGGTCAACCCAAATGGGCAACGTTCTCAGACCCTATTCTGCAGGGTCCTCCACAGGAGAGAGCTTGTGCAGCGAGAGCAGAAGGACGGTGTAAAAAGCAATCGCTCCGGCCTGTATCAGAGCTGTGAGCTGGAGGGTTGAACGTCCAACGTTTCAGGTTTCTTGTAAAGGCTCTTGTTGACAACCTGCGCGGTCAGTCACCCCTCCTGAATGTGCTGCCTCTGAGAAGGCTTTGTGACAGCTAAAGAACACAGTTATTGCAGCAGAGGTTGCCAGGCTGAATGAAAGACATTGGTAGTGATGGAAGAGTTGTTAGTTTCTGAAGGGGAAGGAGTAAGAAGAGCGAAGACTGAAAGAGAAGGAACTCTCCCAAACTTTTGAAATATAGAATCATGTTCAGTTTGAAATTTAGGTCAGGACTATTGCAGACTTATTTCTGTTCAGGTTTGTTTCATCTGCTTCACTGGCCACAAAGAAAATTTCTCGTCCTTTTCAGTTAATTTGGGGAGTGCAAATAACGTATGTGGGGCATGCTTTACCGCCTTGATTTCAAGGGATAGTTAATCTCACAGTGCTGATGGAAACCCAGTCAAGGCTTGTTGTTTGGTTAAGATTAAGACGGAGTCAATGATAAGAAAAAAAGAGTTGCTGAGATACCTGACCTAATGAAGGGCTGTAGTAGACAAGAAATGTGATTTCACAGTCCCCCCCAAAATGGGATGGTTTGACACAGTGACATAAACCAAGGAGTTGAAACACTCACGGGCCATTTATATGGCTTAAAATGTTGTTTTCATTCAGTAGCTTGCTAAGTGTATGCCACGTGAGGCCCAGTTAAAAGATCACATGCTCTTGTTCCCCATTTCGACATCTGAAGTCATAAAAATTGTAACAGTTTCTACCCAAAAGTGAGGGAAAGGATTATGCTTTCACGTGGTGAGAGCTAAGCAGCAGAAGCCAAGGAGCTCTTAAGAAACAATGATCCCGGTTTAATGCAAATGTCTTGCTAAAAAAGAATGAGGGAAGAGGAATATGGAAATAGCTGATATAATAACACGGTAACCAGAATTATTCTGAATAGATTTTTCTTAAGATTTTCATGAGGCATCAACTGCTCTTTATAATTCTTTTCCTAACACTACCATCAAAGTATGCCTTATCAAAATATACATCTTTGCTGCTGCATTTATATTCACCCTATTTAAAATCAAGACAAAATAGGTTTTGTGCAGGGTACTGAAATAATCATAAGAGCACACAGAAGCCCAGAGTAAAGGCTTTGAAAAGGCTCAGTCACAGGTAACAACAGGAGACTACTTACAAGCATGTCATTTCCTTTACCAAACTAATGATTGATGGGGGGTATGCATTCTCGCTATCAATTTTGGTGTAATCAGAAAGCAGGCACTCAATCATTTGTCAATATAATTGCATTTATTTATGGTGCACTTAACTAGTCACTTGGTTTTTTGTTTTGTTTTTTCTAATCAACTTTTACACTGGGAACTTTTACAACTTTCTGAACAGACGTGATCAAGGTGGAGGAACCAAGTACCATCTTCCTGGAATCACCAGGCATAGACAATGAACACTGAAATAATTATCAGGTAAGAAATAAACTCAAACTGGAGACAGCTCCAAATTAAAAGTGTTAAAAAATAGTTTTAGGCCGAAAGGAAATAAAACTGGCACTGTTCATGAACTTGGTATAATTAGAAGTATGTGACTGAATTGTACTTCATATTTGTGTAAAGTCCAAGGAGTGGCAGGTTAGCCACGTCTCTGTTTCCAAAATGGCACACTAATTTCTCAGATATTAAGAAGTAATGTTTCCTTAGATGATATCACTGTTGGAGATGCTTGGTTGAGTAGCGCTGTGGCCCTGTTCTGTCTGCTTTCACCCAGTACAGTAAATAGTATCAATGAGGTGGCAAAGGTGAAGCTGAGAAAAGGTTTTTGGCCCTTTGTATCTGTTCTTAGAAAAGCAGCGACCAAGGCTGGAGCATTTTTGGCCGAGTTGTTTGCTGCCCTGCCTCTTGTGGGGCGCTCTGTGCTTCTGCAGGGCACTGCGAGGCAGCTTGCCAAGGGGGACACTTGGTCGTGTTGGTTCTGCCTACCAGGGTGCCGCTCTGCAACACGGTCACTCCATGGCAGGACTTGAATGTCAGTCTGGCACCAGCTGTAAGTAATGGAAATCTTTACGTGGGCTTTAGCAGCAATAACATCATGCTGTTGATCACACTGTATTATTGATCACGTCATACTATTGGTTTTGAGGAAAAAGATTGGAAGCGTTCAGTGCAAAAAGTCGTAATTCGAGTGACAAAAATGTTAGCAGAGAGAGCACCCTGCAGCTGAGACCACAACGGGCCTACATTAGGACAGCATGCGCGACTTGGCATCAGCTCCTGTTGCCACCTGCCCTACCTGCGGGGGAAGAGAGGATTTTGACTGAGGAGGAGGAAGGCCAGGAAATGGGAATAAGGTATAGCATGTGTCAATACCGTGTGTGACGTACCATGGCAATACAGAGATTTGGGAGAGACAGAGCGAGTTCCTCTCAAACTGCATTGTGCTTGGCAGTTAATGTGCTGCCTGGATGCTGCAGCTCTCAATGGGGCACGTTGCAGCCCCTCACCTTTGTCCCCAAAGCATCCCTGTCTCCCGAGATTCCTCGTTCCCTCCTGCTCTGCTACTGTCAGTATGTCTAAGTCGTGGATGCAGCTACACTTCCCGCAGCAATTTAACTTGCAAATGATCTAGCTCACAACTTCCATCAGCAATTTTGGCCATGCCAGAAATTAAAATAATTTTAGCAATCTCCAGAGGAAGAAATATCCACAGAGATCCCTGTTCTGTGGCAGGCAAATCGATTATCCTTTGAACGACTTTTAATGTGCCTTCAGAATGAAGCCCCGCTGACAGACATGGCGATGACTGCCAGGGAAGAGCTCAGGACGAGCCAATGCAAACCACACCGACTTTCTGCTTGATTTCCTTACAGAATGTCCTTATTTGCAGCTCAGAGCCATCTTCCCAGTTTGCTGTTTCACTAAATGTAGCCATTTCTGCAATAATCATATTTGTACTGGTAAGACAACCTCCAAAATTATTTAGAAAGCTGGTTAGTGCTGTGGCGAATTAAACAACAACAACAACAAAGCTTGACAAGCCATGACAGTTTCTAACTGCTGGTTTTGAAGACCAAGGTCTGCAGTACTTCCTGAGAAACAGGTTGCAACAGTATGGTATTTTACCAGCAAAGTAACTCTTTTTCCTTGGAATTATGCTGCTGTGCTCATTCAATGCATTTAGGTTTCCTAATTAGATAAAAATAACTTCAGTCTTCCAGATCCGTCACTCATTTCTGGAGTGCTCAAAACATGAGGTTTGTGCAGTTATCCCCCCCGCTTTAGGGTGCCCAATCACAATCCTGCTGCAGTGAAAAGGATCCTTTCCTTGAAGGTCTGCATCGCTACTAGAAACGAGCACCTAGCCCTACTGCACTCCCAGAGTGGTCTAGCTCTTCCACCTCTCTCATCCCATAAAATAAGGACAAAGGGACTTTTTTTATATATACATATAGGTGATAATAGGCACAATTAGTCAGCTCAAGTGCTGCGTTTTTATAATGCGGCTGTTACGCATAAACAAATTCTCAAAAGCAAAATGCAACAAGCAAAATGCTGTAAGTTGTGGAGTTTTCCTTGGGAACGGAGGCTTATTTAGTCTCTTTCAATCTGGTATAAGCTCACAAACTTGTTTTCTTCCCTTCACAATGAGTTTGCTAATCTATAGCAATCTATAATACGAACGTTTCCTCTAGCAATGGATGTCCCTAGGGAGATGAGGTGAGGGAGAGAGCGATGGATCCTGGATCAGAGGTTGTCCTGCTGCAGGGCTAGGAGAGGTGCAGTCTGGCAACCTCTTTCCCAGGCAGCAGGCATCACGGGCTGTCTTCAACATGACAGCGACCCCCTTTACAACACGAATCCCCTGCAAAGAAACGAGCGAAACAGGCCGATTCCCTGTGGTGCCAAGCCGGGAGGTGCCCCTGCGGACGGAGGAGCACCCCTAAAGAAAGGCCCGTGTTGCTGGAAAGCCGCCTGGTTGCCCGGCGGTGGTGGAGGGGCTGCCACTGGTGTCGCAGGGGTCGCGGCACGAGCTCCCCACGGAGACACCCGCGCGGGGCCTGCGAGCCGCGGGGCTGGGGCGGCGCCGCGGTGCCTCCTCTCGGGGCAAGACAGCGAAGGGCGCCCAGACACCCGCATCCCCGCGGGGCGCCCCCACCCGCGTGGCCCGCAGGGCCCCCCACGGCCGCCCCGGCGCCCCGCGACGCCGCCGGGAGGTCCCGCAGGGGCAGCCCCGCGTGGGGCGGCCGCCAGCAGGTGGCTCCCGCTGCCGCCGCCGGGCCCTGCGCAGCGCCGCGGGCTCGCGCGAAGGCGGAGCCGCTCGCGGCGTCCTCGATTTCGCTGCCCGCTGCCGCCCCCCCGCCCCGGCCCCTCCTGCTCGCGGCGCGGCGCCGGGGGGCGATGCTGGCGGCCGCGGGGGGCTGCTCGGCTGCGGCGGGCGGCTGCGGGGCTGCCGGCGCCTCCCGCGAGCGGAGGAGGCCGGGCGGGCGCTGAGGGCGCCGAGCCGCGGCCGCTGCGCCCTCCCCGCCTCCGCGCGCGGCTGCTGCGGGCGCTCCCCGCCTCGGCAATGCCCGCCCCGGGAGGCGAGTAGCGCCGCGGAGGTGCGAGAGAGGCGGCGAGCGAGCGAGCGAGCGCCCCTCGCTCCGCCCGCAGGCGCCCGCCCGCCTCCCGCGCCGCGTCCATGCGCGCCGCCGAGGCCGCCGCGGCGCCAGGCAGCGCCGCCATGGCCGACGAGGGCTCCGACGTGCCCAGGGAGCTGATAGGTACCGGCCGCGGGCGGCGTTAACGGTCGCCGTGCGGGGCGGGGGCCGTTATGGGGGTGGGGGGCATCGGGAGATGCGGTGGCGGCGGCCCCGGTGCGGGAGCAGGAACGGCGATGGAAACAGGAACGGGGATGGGGATGGGGACGGGGATCTCCTCCTCTGGGAAAACGTGCGGTGGCTCCGTGCGGGGCCGCCCGGCAGCCCTCGGTGGTGGCCCCGAGGGAAGGTGCTTGGAAGAGCTGTAGCCTCGGCTTGTTTATTTATTTTTTTTCTTCTGGGCTTGAGGCTGTTTAAAACTGGCTTGTGCCGTTTATTTATTTATTTGTCCCCCCTCCGCCCTCCCCGCGCCGTGCGTGCCTGCGGAGGGGAGAGGTCCTTTCCGTTCAAGTTTGGGGGCCGCATGCGAGCAAACCCCGTCCGGGTGCCCCGCACGGAGCGGGGACCGCTCTGTGGCGCTGGCTCGCGGCGTCGCAGCTGCAGGGAGGACCCTGGCGTTGCTGCTGTCGCCGTTCGGGAGCGTTCAACAAGCAGGGAGCGAACAGGGCGCGCTGGGAAGCGCTGTCGTCCAGGGAGAGGGGCTCAAGCTTTGGACTGTCCCTGAGTACTGTGCTCGGGCTGGGCCTCCTCTTGATTCAGCTGTGGTTTCGCCTGTTGAGGAAAGATCTCAGCTGGGTTGGGGCGATGCTCTTGGAGGAGCGGAGGTTCGTCAGGCGGCCCCGTACGTACGTGTTGCATCGCACACGGGGTCCGCGGAGCTCGCGTAGCCTGTGTCCGCTGCGGCGCGTCGTCGCCTTTCTCAGCCTGTGCTGTTGGGGGGAGCTTGTTCTAACAGAGAAAACCCTTGTAACGCTCTGGATGAAAAGTTGCTGTTGTTGCAGGCTTTTTTACTGTGCAAACCAAATAGCTCTATTTTGCAGTCCTTCTAGTGAAGGAAATGAGGAGATTCCTAGCGTTAGCCCGGAGGGATTAGGAAAAGGTGACGAGCCGAGTATTATGGCAGAAATAGGTGTAATCCCAACCGTGATCACAACATGGCCAGCTAGGTGTAAGGACCGAGATGCTCATGCGTGGCCGGAGCAGGTTCACGCCGAGCGCTTATGCTTGTACGTGCTAGGTGAGGTAGTGAGAGAAGGAGCAAAGCTGGGCATGCCGGGCTCTGAAATCCTCTATGGACAGTTTTAAGCACCAGCCCCAGTTCTGGCACCGTGCTCTCACCCACCTTGCTTCCTCAGGGCTCCTCGTGGGCGTGTGGATCTGTTCCCATGGATTGATGTGATTTATAGCAGTATTCCAGTGTCTGTGTATTGGTCAGTGGCAGTGTAGCTTAGCACGTTAGCATTTATAAAATGAATTTTGAAAGGAAGCTTTTGGGAATAACCCTGTGTTCTGAGAACAGCCTGGAAGGACGTGCCGTAAAATGCAGCGATTAGACATGGAGATTAGACGAGGAATAGGAGTGTTTGAACTGCAGTTTTTGTTGTTACTCACTTCCTGTGTGACCTTTGTCAGGTCGCTTAGGTCATAATTTAAAAAAAGAAATAGTAATGTGGATCCACTCTTCTGCGTTGTTGGTGTCTGAAGGTAGGTGCCCATAGTCCGAGGCTTTAAAAATTAACGAGCACTTAAAAACATGAGCCCTAACCTCGTGTCTCCACCCCTTCATTTGAAAAGCTACTTCGAAAGTCCCCTTACCAGAAATATCAAGGAATTTTTCTCTGTTAGTTGGGAAAAAGTCAGCGGAATTTAAATCTTAACTTTCTGCAGCAATGTTTCTAGCCCCATGTGGCAGGCGCAGCCTTAGGACGAGGTGACATCCTGATGCTTCCTTGAGTTGCTTCCAGGCCAGTTTCTTCCCTGATGCTCCAAGGCCTTTTCTCTCCCTCTCGCTTTTTGAAGTAGCAGGGGCGCAGCTGGAAGCCTGCAGTTGGTTTCAGTGCTGCTATTTAGGACCTGTGGGAGACCCAGCGGAGCCGACGGGAGGCCGGTCTCCCGCGCTCCCCGCTCTGGCTTCGGGAGGAAGTCCCCTGCTAGAAGCAGCACTAGAACTGCTTGTTAGAGAAAATAAACCAAAAGGCAAAATCTATGGGGTGGAAATAAAGTAGCAGGAAATAGTAGCACATTGTATTTTTTCTTTTCTGCAATGAGATAGGGCTTTCCTTTATGAAAAAGAATGTGTGGTAAGCCTTGAATTCCTTTAAATTCCCAATCAGAGGACAGCAATACCAGAAACGGGCATCATTTATAAGAGAGGAGGTCTCAAAACCTGGCTCATACGGGGAGGATTGGGATGGAGCTTCCCCTCCTACTCTGCCTGTCTGGCTCCTTGGGGGATGCTCTGCCTGGCTCCTTGCCAAGCAATTGCCCTGGGATCCCCGCTCTCCGGCAGTCACTGCTGGAGTGGGGTAGCTTCCCTGGGCCAGCCCAGGAACTTTCCTTTCCGGGTCGGCAAATCAGAATTCCCAGGGAGAGCATTCAGCTTTTGCAGCAACAGCTCTTTCTGGCAGAGTCGCTCTGACCAGGTTTGTTTTTTGCCTTTCACGTCCTTGTGCCCTCCAGGCAGAGTTCTGGCCTGGGCTAGACTTCCTAAATGCTGTGTTATTTGGTGCAGTCGGTTATGCTGGCTGTCAAAGGAAAATTGTGGAGAAAAGCCGCAGAATTACTATAAAAGCCTTAGGAAGACCGTATTACTCTGAATTTTAGCCTTTTAAACTTAAGTCTGTATAAGCACATGTAGGGGGTGGAGATTTGCCCTCTAAAGATGCCAGAGAGCTGTGTGCGTGTGTGTGTGTGTGTACACACGCATATATAGAATCACAGATGCTTAAGGTTGGAAGGGACCTCTAGAGATCATCTAGTCCAACCCCCCTGCACACGCAGGGTCACCTAGAGCACGTGGCACAGGACTGCGTCCAAGCGGGTTTTGAAGATCTCCAGAGAAGGAGACTCCACAACCTCTCTGGGCAGCCTGTTCCAGTGCTCTGTCATCCTCACTGCCAAGAAATTTTTCCTTATATATATATATATATATATATATATATACACATATATATATATGTATGAAATATTATGTCAATTAATGCAGTTTTGGGATTGGTCCTGTGAGGTGGCTACGTAATCATTAGGACTTGGACTGATGCCAGCCCAGGCTCCTGCAGCCTTTGCAGCACAGCTGTCAGATGTTGGTATCTGAGAGCCTGGCTGATTTGCATTGCAACTTGAATGTACAAGCACTTGATTTTCTATTATCTGACCCATTTGCCCTCTGTGATATTAACAATAAAAGGCTAGTATTTTTGCAATACAAGTGGTTAGTTGACTTTAACAGGCTTTTCAGGTTCTAGTATCAGCAAACTTTGCTCACTGTGTTTTAGAGTGATGAATGGGGAATTGTTGTATTTTCCCAGGGTAGAGTTGAGCAATACTGGGGCTTGTCTTAGGAATGTTTTTGATGTGCAACCAGCACTGGGGAGAAATATTTAGAATATTGGCATATAAAATCTATAATCTCGTCATAATGGGCTTAAATTATTTTGTAGATGACATCCTTAAGAAAAGTTATGTATGTATTAGAGTGTGTTTAGTACTGAAACACATGCGTGAGACTTTCCTGGGTGCAGCGGTTGGACAACATAGCTCTGAGTCTTCTTGTAAACCTGATAGTGGAATCTGTTTTCCTCTCATGTTGATGATGATGATGTTTAAAGGTATTTTCTTTTATTTCAGAAAGTGTCAAGGATGTTATTGGGAGGAAAATCAAAATTTCGGTGAAGAAGAAAGTAAAGCTAGAAACCAAGGGAGATAAAGTAGATAACAAAATCTTGGTAAGTTTGATATATGGATTCTGATTAAATTTATGGAGGGGAAGCCAGTATCTTTTCATAAGACATTAATTCTCCCATTGTAAAAATTTTCTACTGTGTATGTGCTATTATCTACAAGTGTTACTTTATTGCTTTCTTGCTGGTTTGCGCAGCAAGTCTGTGTGTGTGCGAGCGTGCGCATGTATAACATGTGCAGCACGGGATTATGTTCACAGTGCTGTGGACTGGTGCTAAGAAATTATTATTAGAATGTGTTTTAAAATAATCGCCTGGCTTTGTGGCTTAGGTTTCCCATTCATAGCAACAGGAATTTTGAGTGGAGAAGAAATGCAAAATCAAGCATGTAACATTATATATCTTTTATATAATCTCCGAGGCTGTTATACAGTGCAGAATAACAGTAGTGCTATTGTGCTTTTTAAACTCAAATGACTATTTGTACTTTTTAGTATTCTGTGTTGTCATGCATCTGCATTTTCAAAGAGTGCTTGCTTTGTGGGATCCTCCATTGTCATTTCTAAAACTGTAGTGGAGAAAAGTGTCAAATTAATCTCCTTTAAGCTGCTTTCCTGTTTTCTCAAGAATAATTTTGTTGGCCTCTCTTGATAAGCAAGCAAGCTACAGTAATGAGCTGGTATGCATGTGTACAGTCTTGAATATTTGAACGTGCAAAAAGAGATGGAACTTCCTTTTCTTCTTTCCTGATGCCTCTATATCAGGAGAACTAGACTAACATACAAATTATGATAGTACTGCTGTAATATTTTGTGAGATATTTGAAATGTGCTGCTTTGTATCACAAAAATACTATTACTTATTTGAAGGTTTCAGTGCCAAGACTGTATTTGCAGATTTTATGTGCCCTCCCCATGTAGCTGTTATATTTTGTCTCTGAGAAAGCTCTTCAGCTTATTCATCAGTTGAGACCTATCTTCATAAACTGCATGTAGCTTATCCCAGGGCAGTAAGACTGTCAATAGCAGTCTGCTTTTTAGTGAGAGCAGCTACTTAAGGCATCTGAAATGCTTTCTGGGTAATATCTACCATTCTTATATATAGCTTCTGAGTCCTGCAGTTTCTGCTTCTGTACTGGAAATAGGCCAGGTTTGTGAATGTTGATTGATCGTCTCTATCTATTTGAAAGCCTTGTTTACAGGGGAGGCTGGCAGTTTCACTGAAGCAGTAACACTTGAGTGACTTTTTGACTTATATAGAATCATTATTGCTATCGATAGCGAAATGTATTGTGGAAATACTGTAATGCTGTTCAGAGCTGATGGCACCAAAAGAATGCCAAGCTCTGAATTGTTAGCGAAGTTTCTGAGGGATGTCCTGTTCTGTAGTAAAATGCCTAAATGTGATGATTGGGATCATTCATGTCTCATTTAAAGTCTAATCTCCTGAGCTCTTAGATGAGGTGTTTCGCCTTTTGTAATTGGAAATGTATTGAAAGGGAGGGAGGGTTTAAGAGGCTCACATTTTAGTGAGCAGTTCTTGGGCATGTTGCTTTAATGTACGGGATAAATCTTTCCAGGGGGTGAATTGCCAAGGGGAGTGTTGTCTGGTAGGGCCATCTGTTTTTTTCAGGCAAACATGCACAGGATTTATACTGCAAGAAAGAGAGAATGTTTTCATGGTTAAGGAAAACTGACTGTTGTCTGCCACAGTTGAACTTCATCTTCTGCCACGGAGTCCTTATGTGAATCTGTACAATCCATCAATGCCCCCCCTTTTTTTTCCCCTCTCACAAATTTTCTCAAATTGCATCCGTATGTCTTCATTTTATGTGGTTTTCTTTGCAGAAGTGCTAAGCACTGTGGCCGAGGCCGCTGGGGGCCATGATTCCTTTGAGGAATCACAGACTTCTCTGAAATGCAGCGCGCCCTGAATAAATGTCACCAGCAACACCTTAGGCTGGATATACCTAAGTTTAGTGGAGGTTTATTGGCTTGACACACTCTTGTTCGTACACTTAGGTTTCTTATCTGAGCCCTAGGAGAGGTAGACCTTCCTCTCCTCAAAAGAGTGTTGCTAAAAATAAATGACCTTTCTTAAGGAATCTGTATGTCCTTAATGCTAAATACCACAGAAAAGCCCCCAAGGAAATTAAGATTTTTTTTTTGTACTGCAAGCGTGGTTTTAATAGCATTCAATAAATAATGAATATGGTCATATACTGTCCAGTGAGGGTAACACGGAGTATTGAATTGTTGTGCCTTGTGTGCCAAGTGAAGGGTTGGCGGCAAAAGCAATTGGTAATTAAAGGCTATATCCTTAAGTGCAGGCACCAGAGGACTTAAATGTGATTGCTTGGGCAAACTTCATGCCAGCCTTTCTTGACTCCTGAGAGCTTAGATTAGAAATGTTAATGTTCTTTTGAGCCTCATCTCTGGAGTGGGTGTGCAATAATGAATTGTTCAGAGATTTTGTTTTTAATATTACTAATAGTTGGAAGTTTACAGGAAAATTAGGTGATGTGCTGTGGGTTCAGTTTTTACTAGTGGAAAATGCCGCTTGTTTTCAGTCTAGATAAAGCCCGAGCTGTGATGTGGTGTACTCAAGGCTTTAGAGGAGGGTGATCACAGAGCTTGGCATCGAAGTCAGTGCTTTAATTAAATGCCCTCTCATTCTTCCTTCCTCAGAAAACCCAGAAAAATCAGTAACACTTTCAGAAGGGGACATGATTTAAAAATGACTGTGGCTTGCAGGGAGCTATGAAAACACTTGACCGCTGGGGCACTGAAGTGCGGGTACAACTGTCTACTTGGGACACTGTGCTCTAGCACATTCTGCTCATGATTAAGGTGGAAATGGGAATGGGAGAACCAAGAAAGAGTACAGAAAAGATGGTGTCCTTAAAATCAGCCTTTACCTTAACACAGTTTGTGGATCAAGCCCATGCTGGCCTTGACGTGGGGCAGGAGCTCAGGTTTGGGTGGTCGAGTTTGGGAATTGTGGCAAGTGTGGAAATGGTCGGCATGAGCTGGGGATGCGGCAGGTGCTGCCCTCGCTGCGGTGCTGGGACAGAGTGGGGGCCCCTGTTCCTGGATTAAAGTAACTTAGAGCTTTATTATTGTGTAATTAGATTGATGACTGCTTTGTGTGTGTGGATGCAGGTTTATCTGTTTATTTATTTATTTTCTTCCCCCACATCATAAGGTGTTAGCATAGTGTTTTGCTGGGTATTTCCTAATGCAGTGTCTTCCTTATTATGTTTATGTGAACTAATTGCCATCACGGGGAAGCTGGAATTATAACATATAGGCTGCATATTGAATACGTTCAACCAGCTCTTTATAAAATACCAGTGTTTTCAGGAGTGGTTTGTGGCAGGCTAAAATTCCAGTATCTCTGTTACTTGTTGTTCCTTTCCTAAAAGGGAACACTCCTAGTCCAGTTTCCTTTGAGATTAGTTTTCCTTTCCAAAGTAAAATTGCTAGACGTTAAGTTTGAGGAAATATTGGCATATCGCACTTCCTGCAGATGATTAGGCTGTCTATATATGTGGTTGGGCTTTGGTGGGGGTGTGTTTCATTTATTTATTTATTTATTTTGATATTTTCCTAGCCTGCAGCTAGCCTGAGCTGCCGGGCCTGTTTGGCTCTGAGGACACCAGGCTCCGTGCTGAGACAGTCACGTTTTTGCACTGCCGTGATTATTTTGGGATGAGCAGCTTTGGCATTTGTTTCCCATTGCTCAACTTATGCCTTGTTCTATCAATGATATTCCATTCAAATAGAGAAGAATGTCTCTATCTGCCTTAGTGCAAGTGTGTTGCCTTAAAAAAAAAAAAGTCACTTTTATATTAAATTGCTAAGAGCGTGAAGCTCACTGGGTTGTCCAAGGTTACTTTTGCATTAGCTGTGTGCAGTTTTGCACATTATCTCGTGACAGCTGGTGTGTGCTAATGATATTAAATATGGACGTTTTTTAGAATAATGGTGTTTCCTTTTCCGTGCCCAGAACATTGAGTGTTATGACATATCTCTTAAGTGTGTGTTTACAAAGATGAAGGGAAGTAGGTGTTGGTACATTCCTCGTGTCAGGGAGCCTAACTAAGAGGAGGTAATCAAAAATACTCATACGGAGAGAAGTTTTTAGTGCATTTACAAAGCACCTCTGTTGGGGCCTTAGCACTTTTACAGGAATACGAGGAGCTGAAGTGATGAGAACTGAGGAGCTGAAGTGATGAGAACCGAGGAGCTGAGGCGGTGAGAACCGGGAACTGAAGCGATGGGAACCAAGGCCACCCGGAGAAGATAACGCTCGTTAGCAACTTTTTAATGAACTAGGCCGGCCATAGCCAGATAAGCATCCGGGAGGACCAGCAATAGAGCATCGGAAAGGAATGTCAGCCAGCTGCAAGCTAGTTATGCATGGACACTATAGCTTAACCAATGAGAATGCTGTTGCTTAGCGCGTGTGTACGCTTACAGGTGATAGAATTGTATAAAGCTACACGGTAGAGAATAGTAAACGAATTGAACCTGCTTCACATTGAAGTGTCGTTCATTCCGTCTCGCGGGGTGGGCCTCGGCATCTGGTGACCCCGACGTGATACGACCGTGGGTAGAGTGGAGCCGAGAACGCGAGGGATCCTGCAGCCAGCGGAGAAGTAGCTGGGCGCCCGGGAGAGGCGGATCGTGGCCACGGCTGACCTAGTGAGTCAGGACTGACCTGGTGAGTCAGGGGCAGGATGGGGATTGCTGCATCAGCAACTAGGATGGAAATTGCTGCATCAGCAACGGAGCGTGCTATTATAGAAAGTTTGTTAAAGCTCGCTCAAAAGACTGAAACTGAGATCTCAAAAGACGATTTAATTGACTTGCTGCTGTTTTGTAAGCAGAAAAAACTCATAGAAGAAACTTCTCAGGTATATAAGCTCGAGTCCTGGGAGCGAGTGGGAAAAGAACTGTGGGATGGTGTGCAAGTAGGTTCAAAGGAAGCTTGTCGACTTGCGAAAATATATCGTCCCGTGCAGCTAATGCTTGAACAATTGCACGGGGAGGCCCAAGTCGCTGCCGCTCTGCGGAAAGCAATCCGCGGAGGGAAAGGGGAGGAGACAGGACCACCGACGGGGGCTGAGGAAAGGGCCAGAGTGGCGAGAAAGTCGGCAGAAAGTTCAGGGAAGTTGGAGAATAGAGGCAGTGAGCGTAACGCAGCCGTGGATGCTGTGAAGCAGGCGCTGTTTTTAGTGCCGTCAGAACGAAAGACCCCATCATTTACGATGGTGAAGCAGGGATTGCGGGAGTCCTACGGAAATTTGGTGAATAGGCTCGTGCAATCCCTGGAGCAAGCTACTGATGAACAGACCCTCTGCAAGCTTTCGATCTGGTGCAGAGAGAATGGGTTCAAAGCTGAGCCCCACCTAGTATTCAAATCCGATGTGAAAGCCAAAAGCAAAGTGGCCATCGGAGCCACGGCAGCCTTTGCAAGCACTTCAGGACCGGGACCGCCACGCCACTGAAAACCGCTGGTGTTTGGAGATCCATCACAACCCCCCCGCCCGTGCCTGCCTCTGTGCCTGCACCTGCGGCGCCTGCACCGTCTGCCCCCGCATCCACCCGCCCCCCCCCCACACCGTCGCACCTGAAGAATGGCCTGGCTGGGTCCAGGACTTGTTAGATTGCCTTGAAAAAAGGAGAAGGGGGGCCGGGGAAGAGAAGGCGAATGAGATCAAGGAAACTTATGTTGCTGAGGGCTTGACAACAGCCAAGGGGGAGGTGCAGAGGAATTTGATCTGTCTTTAAAAGTGGGGGTTGAAGAACTGTAATGCTTTAAGTGAGGATAGAAACCGTTATTAGGGCTATTATTTCTATTTGCTATGTTCATCTCTATTATGTGTTGTATCCTTTGTATATTGCTGCTGACATGAGGTATGGTTGAAAGGTGGAAATTTGTATGATCCGTAGAGTCATAAAACTATTGTGCAAAATAGAATCCAAGACCCTGAGAAAGATGTTTGCCTGCCCAGGCTGAGCGATAAGGAGTGCGGAGGCGGCTGCTCAGCCAGGCTCAGAGCCGACCTCCTCCGAAAGCAGTTGAAGGCGGCTGCTCGACCGGGCTTGTAGCCAACTTAACTGCAAACATCCTCTAAACTAATTTGAAGGTCAAACACCCGAGAGGGAGGGAGATGAGAAAGGCAGGACCCTCAGACTGACGACTGGGACAATTTACTGACATGCGCACCTGCGCACCCAGGAGGGAAGATTATGTGACTGAAGGCGGAGTTTGTCCGCCCCCTGGTCTGCCTGCTGGCACGTACTGGCCCTACGTGGCAGGATGCACCGGGCATAAACAGACAGAGCAGAGAGAAAGGAGGGGTGAGACTCCTAACACTGAGACCCACGTTGTCTCTGCGGGGACGCCCGCCGAGTTAGGAGCCTATCGGCAACCCTCTAATCTGCCAACTCGAGAGAATGTTCAGTCTCAGTGACCTGCCGACAACCAGTGGAACTCACTAGCGGAGTGCGCAGCTACGTGAGGTCGTGCCACTGGACAGAAATTGTGTTTGTGCTGTTTGTATCTGAGGTCTTTAGATCTTTATTGTGTAATATATATCAGCAGAGAGGGCTGAATAAGCACAACAAGAAAGTGCAGAATTCGAAAGCGGGAAAGCCAGGAGTAACTCAGACTACGGCGTTTCCCCCCCCCGCCTCCCCCACCCACCCACCCACCACCTCACTGGTGGAGGACTGTGAGCTGTACTCTGACTTGTATCCTTGGACAGAGAGGAAACCAAATTGAAGCTATGCAAACATAAATAGAAATGGAAACAGAGAACCTTTCAAAATTTTTCACCATACTATTGCATCCTGAGGACCATGACATAGTGGAACATATTTCGGTTCAGTATCAAACAAGCCAGTGTTGTGGTATTGCTAAAATGTGATAAATTGCTCCAATTGGGAACAACACAATTGGGTCAGACACTATTGGCCAGTTTACATTTCCCTAAAAATAGGCTGTGCCATAAACGCAGCATAAAATATAAATCAGTAAGTGAAGACTTTGTGCCTCGTAATGATTGCCGTACTTCCCAAGATCTGTCTTAGATGGAAGGATTTTTTTTTTTGGATTTGGTTGTGCTACTGTGCAAACGTGATTATGGTTAAGTAAGCTAGCCTATCAAGTAGAAAAATTAGCTAATGCCACCGATGCTAGTATACAGTTGCTCAATCATCAATTACAAGCCACATCAAAAATGACTCTTCAGAACTGGATGGCACTGGACTTGATGCTGTTATGCTAAAATGGACTTTGTGGCTACCTAAACCTCTCCAGTACCGACTGCAGCATTTATATCCCTAATGTTACACAGGACCTGGATATCCAATCAGAGAAGATGCGACAGGTGGCAAAAGACACCCATGAACTCTGAGAATCACTAGCTGGCTGGCGAAGGTGTTTAGTTGGTTTGGATTTGGTGTCACTGGTTGGATTCAGTTTGATAGAATATGTGGTGATGTTCATTGTGATGATAATTGTCCTAAGTATAGCAATATCCTGTATAAAATCTACTATAATGAAAGCTATTAACGTAAAGATGATTCAGTTCACCGCTTATACCCCTTTACAGGTGGATGACCCAATTGATGTCCCAAGTACTAAGACTCTAATTTGAGACTAAATTTCAATATACAATGGTAACTGGAGTCACGGGGTGGATACAAAGTTTGTTATACTCAATTACTTACTATTGTAACTGCAATATTTTCTGTATATATATTCTTGTAGAACTAGACTCCCTTCCTTTTCTGTAACTTCCTCCGTCTAATGTACCAATGTGCAATCACTCGCCTACCTGCATCATGTTTAGGGCATGTAATATTAACACCTAAACAATTCCATGTGAAGCTTGAGTGACTATGGTCACGGGGTGGATAATGTGGAAGAAGTGTTTGTGGAAGAATTGTTTGAAAGCAGAAACTGGATGGGACCTTTGGACTTGATAACCTGGGGGAAAGGGTATGCTTGTGTTGTTACAGATACTGGAACCAGATGGGTGCCAGCGAAATGGGTGAGACCTTGGCTGGAAGCAAACTCACATACATCAGATGAAGCAGGCAAGCAGCTGGTGCAAGTGTGAGCCTGCAGAACAACATGGGAGGAAGAAATGTTACTGTTGTTATTAGTTGTATATTGTGGCTTTTAGGAGGTAGTGTTGCTTTTAATGCTATTATAGGAGCTGATACTGCTTTTAATGGATATGTCATGCTTCTTAGGCATATTGTTAATTATACCCAAATTAAGAGTTCTTGCCTTTGTGGGACAGCAGATATAACCCATCAGACAGGTATCCCTTATGATTATTGTTTGCTTTGAAAAAAGAGGGGGAGAAGGGTCCCTACGAATTAATCAGTAAAGCATGCTATATCTTAAATTGGCTTAACCCTCGAAATGATGATAGTATACCTATTTTCACCCATTTTTCTAAAAACCCAGCTGATCTTTCAGGAAAGAAGGTGCAGGTAGAAGTTTTCTGGCCGCAGAAACAGATCTGGGAAGGTCCAGTCGAGTTAATTACGTGGGGACGGGGTTATGCTTGTGTACTTGCAGGAGATGGAGCGACCTGGGTACCAGCCAAGTGGGTACGACCGTGGTTGCGGAACAGACAGGAACAATCAATGGACCAGGATGTCAGAATGGACCAGGTTCAGCTGTTTGGTAATCATCTTGATAACAGTGACAGGAATAGTGCAGGGGAAATGGCAGACAGAAATTCAGCAGAGGGAGAACATTTGGGTCACCATAGCTAATCAGACAGGCCAAAGTGCCTTCTGTCTTAGCTTGGAACGTCCAGGAGACCCTTTTCGCACTTGTTTGATAGGAGTCCCTGTTTGGCAACCTCAAGAATTCAATGGGTACGTAGCTAATTTTGCTGTGCTTAATGATACTCTATTAAATACTACTATGTGCTCTTACCGATCAAAGCGAACGGCAGAACAGTTAGACGGGTGCTGGCAATGTGAAATCATTAAAAGTCTGAATGGCACTCTGACTTCCCCGCCGGAGGAATTAGACTTGTTGGGAAGTCTGAATGCCACAAATACCACCCGAAACGGTGGATGGGTTAGTTTTGAACTGCATAGCAAAGGTGCACTTGAAGAAAGTACATCGCAATGGGCAACAGTTAACTCGGGGCTGAAAATTAATGATGTTTATCTTCACACATATACCCAATGTAAATTAACGAGCTTCTCTGCAAAACGGCTACCACCAGGAGTGTTTTTAATATGCGGAGACCGGGCATGGAACGGAGTACCGTCCAGTCCACAAGGAGGTCCATGTTATCTGGGGAGACTGAGTTTGTTTCACCCTAATATATCTCAAGTGATGACCTTTGTATCCAAAAGGAAGAAACGATCGATACATGAGTTAGATTGTACAAAAGTTGGGGATCCAAGATTTTGGTCAAGGGTCAAAATTATCTTCGTGTCCCTGCTTATCCCAGGGAGCACTGCCGCACGAGCAATGACTTCCTTGAAACAGCTAGCATGCTGGACAAGGAATGAATTAAATTTAACATCAGACATTTTAGATCAGCTATCGCAAGATGTAGCTAGTGTAAATCATGTAGTATTGCAGAATAGAGCCGCAGTAGATTTTCTGCTTTTAGCACATGGGCATGGGTGTGAGGATTTTGAAGGTATGTGTTGTTTAAACTTATCCGATCATTCAGAGTCTATCCATAAAAAGATTGCACTCTTGAAAGAAGGGCTGCACAAGTTGAAGGAAGAAAGTTGGGGATTAGAAGATTGGCTCAGATCGTTAGGCTTAGGACCATGGATTACAGAAATGTTGTACCACTTGTGCGTGATCGGGATGGTTATATTCGTGCTTGTGATTATGTTACCTTGCTTTTGCCAGTGCTTGCAACGCTTGATGCATAATACCGCTAATTCTGTTTTTGAAAAAAGAGGGGGAAATGTTGGGGCCTTAGCACTTTTACAGGAATACGAGGAGCTGAAGTGATGAGAACTGAGGAGCTGAAGTGATGAGAACCGAGGAGCTGAGGCGGTGAGAACCGGGAACTGAAGCGATGGGAACCAAGGCCACCCGGAGAAGATAACGCTCGTTAGCAACTTTTTAATGAACTAGGCCGGCCATAGCCAGATAAGCATCCGGGAGGACCAGCAATAGAGCATCGGAAAGGAATGTCAGCCAGCTGCAAGCTAGTTATGCATGGACACTATAGCTTAACCAATGAGAATGCTGTTGCTTAGCGCGTGTGTACGCTTACAGGTGATAGAATTGTATAAAGCTACACGGTAGAGAATAGTAAACGAATTGAACCTGCTTCACATTGAAGTGTCGTTCATTCCGTCTCGCGGGGTGGGCCTCGGCACACCTCTAAGACAGCAACAGAACTATGGCCAGTAAGATTGCTACAGAAAACTGAACTAATAAGAGCACTGCTGGAAATGGAATTTATTAATCCCATCATTACTTGGATTGGTGAATTTGGGAATTGCATTTATTTCTGCAGTTTCTGTTTCTAGTCCTTACTTCCAGTTTTACTCCTTCTTCCTTCTCCTTTCTATTCCCTCTCCCTCACTCCAAATACCCCTTAGGGATAGAAGTTGATGTCTTGTGTCTAAATCGGGGCTGACACTCGTGTAGCTCTTTAGAATAACAACAACAACGATACTCTCTGTGAGGTTGTGCTTGGGCAGCCGGCCCCTTCCCCTCAGGTTTGTTTGCATTAGCACTATGATCTAATCTACTCGCTTAATTAAATTGGCCTTTGACCAAGCAGAAACAGTCCTTTTTCTCTGGCTACCTAGGCAAAATGTAGATTTTTCTACTGTCTTGGCACTTCTGTGTCCTTATGAGTGCAGCCCTGCACAGAGCTGTGTGTTTTCCCTGACACTCGCTTCAAACACAGAAAACTTGTGTATTTTGAGAACGTAATGTTTTTTTTGCACACTTGCTGAGAACAGTATCAGGGTTACCGCAGAAGGGCAGCTCCTTTCTGCTCTTTCTTCAGTTTCGGGCACCTGATGTATGTAGGAAAAGGGAACTCGCCTTTCTGTGCCCTGAAAGTACCTGCTTTTCTTTTGTTCTGCATGCTTTGCATGGGAGCACCCAACTGCACGCACATGTATCCATATCTGCGGCTCCAGAAGAGGAAGTGTAAACACCACCTCAGCCTTCACGGCCTCTGGATCTCTCTCTATGTGTCAAAGAGCTACCAGGAAAGAAGGAGGGGCTGGAAGGAGTCCAGCATGGCTCTGAATGGTTCATGGCATCTCTCCCTCTATCAATTTTTCATAACCTAGTAAACCAATCTGACTTTTAAACTATCACACACTTTCCACTTCTTTAACTGAATGTGTAATGTACCAGAGTGGTTTGCTAATGTACTTTTGTTTGTAGAGTGTGTGACTCGCTGCCAATATTATTCACGAAATGGAACCTTCCTAAGCAAGGATTTGCGTTGAAATCTGTGTATAAAAGTGGTGGAAGAGTGAATATTACAATATGATTCCTCCTAAAGCTGGGAATAAAAAATAAAAAGAATGAGTATTAAAATCAAATTCTCATATCTGTCATTCTTCTGCACTGATGGCTTTTTTTTTGATAAAAAGGAGACTTAGAAAGAAAAATAATTTTTTATTTGGTGTACCAATATAAATGCAAAAACCTTGTCAGCTTTTTTTTTCTCTTATTGCTTGAGAAAATGATATAAGAAAAGGAACTTCTCAGACATGAAGTATGGCTCACTTCACTGAAAGTGGTGTGGAGAACACACTAAGCTTGCAGTAGGTCACAGGGTCTGCTAACTGAAAAGTTAGTGCAACATGCTGTGAAAATGCTTTTTGTTGCTCTGAACCCTTCTCTTAACCATTGTT
This sequence comes from Tinamus guttatus, assembly GCF_059628265.1. Lineage (NCBI taxonomy): Eukaryota > Metazoa > Chordata > Aves > Tinamiformes > Tinamidae > Tinamus > Tinamus guttatus. Next base: position 3,074,321 of record NW_028289031.1, read on the forward strand.
TGGTGAACAAACGGAGAGTCACTGATTTTGCTGATTATTAAGATATTTGCTTTAGATCACCTACAAGCCTACTTGTTTTTTTTCAGGTGGTGGTAGTAATTTAATTCTGTGTAAAGTAATTACAGGCCTAGGATGTAAGATTATTCTTTAAATATGATTGCTGCTAAATATGCTCTGTATTGCTACCAGCGTCCCCAAGCTGATTTCTGCCCTTGTTCCTGTCTAATCTCGCTATTTCCAGAACACCCACTATGCAGCAGTTCACGAGTGATACCTTTTCTTTTTTTTTAATGATAGGTTCCTTAATTTGAACATTTAAGATGACAGACTGTTATTATGAAAATTTAATTTTATGATGCAGAGCCTGATAACCCAGCGCTGCTGTAAGAAGCTTGGCAGAACTGGCCTTTGTGGTGAGTGCTGAGCTACTCAGCCTCTGGGAGAGGGGCTAACAGAGCAGGTCCTTGCATCTGCAGGTTGTGATTTTTCCAGCTAGCAGACGTTTTCCTGGGCTGGTGAGAAGTCAGGAGCACGTGTCACATTGCTGGTTGTGAACATGGCAGGTAGTGCAAGATGGAGAGAGAGATTCAGCAACCTGTGCAAGCGGAGGGCTTGGATAGCGCCGGTAGTGCCGGAGGGGCCAGGTTGGAGCCTTTGGAAGACATGTGGATCCCTGCATGTAGTAGGAAGCCTGCATCTCCAGGGGATGGAGGAGGCGATGGAGAATGAAAGCGGTGGAGTCCCTCAGTAGTTCCTATTCTTTGTCCTTTTTTAAAGCAGTGGTTGTGTTTGTGTGTGTGCTTTTAGATAGGTCACTGACTGGATTAAATTTTTGCCCTTTCTGCAGTTGAATTGGTGACTAGCACTCTGCAGGGCTGGCAATGGTGCAGTGAGGGCTTCTGGAAGCGCTTTAACAGCCCCTGCGTGGGGAGCCAAGGTCGCTTCGAGCAAACCATTTCCAGTTCCTGCTCCTGAATGCTTGCAAGGAGCATGCCAAAGGAGCAAGCCTGGGGCTTGTCTTTTTGAAATAAGCATTTCGGGCACATCTCTCTCTCTCTCTAAACACATCCTTGGTCTTTTATAGAAGAGCATGTTGCCTTGGTACCTAAAAAACTTGACAAGCCACGGCTTTCTGGGGGGCTTCATGATTTTTTGGAGTATTTGAGGTTGTCCAAACCTATGGCTCCTTGGAGCTTACGCGGGAGAAGCAGAGTGGTAATAAAGTTGCCACAGGGCAGTTTCTCCTCAGAGCTGATTAAGGGAGATGAAGGGTTGTTGACCCTGAGATGAGTTGGGAGATGGGGCAGTGCTGTGTTTGGTGAGGGCTGACCCGTGAATGAAAAGGCTTTTCTCTCTCTCTGCCTTCAAGGCCATTAGCAAGACTGCAACTATTCATACAAAACTATTGATAAAGGGGAAGCCTTTCAAAGGCTCCTCTCTCAACAAACACTTGAGCCCTGTGCTTGAGGAATGATAGCATCTTAAAGCTGGGATTTGAGCTTCTACATTGGTGCAGATCTAAAGGAGCTTTGGGTGTGGAGGGATGAAGGTAGGTAGGTAGGTTAGTGTAGATGTTTAGGGTTTAGGGAGGCTAGCTTATGCAGGCGACCTTGTGATTTGGTGTTTATGTAATGTTCCAGTAAATATCTGAGGAAATGATAACGTTGTAGATACTGATGCATTGCACAGGAATGATTTCTACCATTTTGATAGGTCTATTTGTATTCTAAATTATTTTTTTTAGGCTTGGAATATAAAAATATATTTAAAATATGATGAACCATTTTTTGTGGCTATGCCACTGTTCACCTCTCCACCTTGCAGGTGTCAGAAATGCCCTTTGTTCAGGCTTTGGCTTGCCGGTCCCTTGTCTCAAGTTGCTGGAATGTGCCCCCCCCCCCCTTTTTTTTTTCTTTTTTTCTTGTGAAGCATCAATATACTCTGTGCTGAAAGATCGTGCTTGTTTCATACAGTATCTTTATCTTGCCTTTCTCACCCTTCCACCTTCTTTTTTGCTGTCCTTACATCTTCTCTGTTTCAGCAACTCCCTGAAAAGTTTTCTGTGTGTAAATTTGGCTAGCCAGGAAGCTGCTGCTCCCTTGTCCTCAGGTTTTCATTAAAATTCACTCTAGAGCTGTGTTACTTGTGGAAGCAGTTTGGTTCATGCTGGCCGTTGTGAGGCTGTTAGGATGGCTTTTGGGTCTTTCTACCTCCACAAAGCAGTTTCTGGGGTAATTCTTGAGAAGCTAGCAGTGTTTAGAGTGCCTCACTTGTTATGGTTATCCTGGAGGGAAGGAAGATACGGCGATGGACACGGTCATCTCTGACGTTGTTCTCCGCAACCCTCTGCGCAGATGAGCTGTTGTTGGGTTGAAAAAGGAAAACAAGAAAAAAAAACCCCAAACCCAGAACTATAGTATAACACGGCAATTTACATGTAATTAGCTGATGTGGACAGTGCCAGGGCAGCCTACAATATTGAAAAAAGTTTATTTATCACTTGCTCTGTGGCTGCACTGCTGGGTTGCCCAGTTCTTGTGGTTTACTTCTTGCTTTGCCTGGCCATTTTCTAACATAATTGACTCTGCAGATGGCCTGACCAGTGAGTTTCTTGGGTGCAATCTGTACTGCTTCCCTCACAAGGAGCTGCCAGCCACGTTTCTGCTATGTCCTTGCTTAGCTGCGCCATGTGGCAAGCTGCTAGGGATGCTGAGGGCCCCGTGTTCCTGCGCTTCTCTGCAGGTGCCTCTACTGCAGAGTGAAAAGCCGCTTGTTTGGAGAGGGAGTGTGTTTTAATCTCTAGCTAAATGCCAGGAAAAGTCTCCAGAAGCGCCTCATGCAATGGGGACATGTGGTTTGTTTCAGCAGTAAATAGTTTTTTGCCTGTAACAGATGCCATTACAAACATTAATACATTAAACTCTTAAAACTTGCGTATTCGGCTTTTAGGTGGTTGCAGAATCAAAGCTAACATAAAAAATGCCTTGCCTTTTCCACTCTTGTTAAACCGTGTTCTTTGTTAAAAGGTTACGATTTATTAAACCCAGTAAATGCTTGTTGTAAGCCTTTGAAGTGTATTTTCTTTCACTGCAAATGTTTTGGAAACATTTAACCCAAAATACAAAGCCGAAAGATGCGTTAGCATCCTGCGATATATACTGCTCAATGTTATCCTTTAAAATCTTTCCTGTAACACTCTTGGATTGATCGCCTGTTGTTTATGTGTGCGTGAAATTGTGTGAAATTAAAGTCCTGCAGGTTTTTTTGTGTGGTGTTAATTTATTGCAAATGTAGCCCTAATGCAATATGAGTCGGTCTTTGTTCAGCCTGAGCGGTTAACAAGTGCACCCAATGTACGTTATTCTTGTGCTTTTCTATTTCATATTTTATAGCTCTTCAGGTTTTCATTCTGGAATAGTTTTTCTCCTCTCTCTTCATGACGAGGAGTTGTATTTACTTTCACCTTAAAGAAACTCTTGAAGACAATTTTTTGAAATGAAGACTGCCCTTCAGGATATGTGTTTTAAGGAAACACTGGCAAGGTTTATACCTCAAGAGCCAGCACCCGGGAAGCTTTCTTGTTCAGTAGCCTTCTGTTGAGGCTGCTCCTTCTCAGCCCAGCCTCTCCTTGCCTCAGCCTCTTTATGTGGCAGAGCTCAGAGGAGGAGCTGGAGTAGCCTGGGCTATGCTGGTGGAGGAGGTGTCTCTGCATGCACAGTTCCTGCTCCATTCTAGGTCCCTTTCGTCCCAGATCCCTGGTAAATGAATTTGCACGGTGCTGCTTGACTCCAGAGCTCGGTGAGAACAAAAGATTCTGTAGCATAACTCTTCAGTGCACTGAAGAGAGCAGGAAATGTGTAAGTGTCCCCTGTATCAGAGGGGGCTGCTTTCTCTGACCAGCCATTTCATTACAATTACGCACAATCTGTGAGGAGCCAGCATCAGAAATGATTTGCCAATGATCATCTGCTATTTATTTTAGTTTTATTTATTTATACTTCAAAAAACGTACAAAAGGGTATATGCAACCTGACAAAATTGGCAAAAAGAAGAGAAATGACTTTTTCCACCTCCCCGTGTTACTGTTTCTGAAGTGGTGCCTTTCCCTGGAACATAAAAAGGAAGAGCTGGCACAGACAACAGGCCTTCAGTCAGAAATCTGGCAGGAGTTAAGCAAGCAGCTTCAGTTGTGCTTTGCATTTTTGTCTTCTCTTAAAATATATTTCCCATGGATCAGGCAAAGGGACTGGGTCTAAATAGTGTAGCAATCTCAGAGAGCTTTAGTTCTCGGTCGTGTATATGGAGATCCTTTGATCAAGGTGTTGTTTTCATATTTGCTTGTTTACTTATGCCATTGCAGTTCACTTTGTGAAGGAAAAACTGTTGTAGGATCACTGAGCTGTGTGGGTTTTACTTCTATAGCAATACCATGGTGGTAAATTTAGCAAACTGGTAGAGAATCGTTAAAATACATGAGACCTGATACAGTGCAAGAACATGGCCCTTCCTCCCTACTTCAGCTGTGTTTCAGGTTGTCCATTAGCCTCAAGGTCCTGTTCTGTGAATTAAGAATTAAAATAATAAAATATGTTGAGAAAATTCACCAAAAAGATCTAGATACATCTTGGAGAAAAGCCACCTGGACTGTTTGGTAGAATGCGGTTTTACCAGTTAGTGTCTTGAAGGACATTGAACAAGTTTGGTAAACAGCTTTGAGTATTAGGAGAGACTTGGCCTTCTTTTGAGGAACTGAGGCATTTTCATAATTGACCTTTGCATGATGTGTTGGTGCTGAGAACAGACCTGACTATGTGTGGTCATGTGGGATTTGTCTCGCCATTGCTTAAACTAGGGGAGCGAGGACAATACATTTCTACAGATTCTGAATAAGTCATCAGCTCTGCTATGTAGAACTGCATTTATTAGATACGACCAAGACCTGATTCTAGTTTGTTAGCTCAACTCTTGTGCTTCCGGTACAGGGCACTCCCAGGTAGCTTTTGGATCCCGCGTTGCAGGGTGAGGCATGGATTGGGTCACTCTCTTTGGAGCCTCTTGCACGGCCTGAGGATTAGCAGATCTGCTGGTGCGTGATGGAGCCTGGCCACCTGGACTGGGCATTAGGTTGGTGCTTAGGGCCCTCTGGATGAATCAACATGAGGAAATATAATATCTGGGTTACAGAAGCCTCTGGCAGCAGCATTATATGTTCCTAGGATAGGAAAACTTTCAATTTCTGTTTTTTTTTTTTTTTCTCAAATTTCCATTTAGTGTAAGATCTGTCTTGAGCTTGTTTTAGCATTTCATGGAGGTAAAAATTCCTAACGGTTTGTGGTTGTCATTATATATGTTACCACTGTGTAGTAACATTGCTTTGAGCATCTGTAATAGGAATATTGATGTTCTCTTACTGTAGGCAGAGTTCATGCATAAAATTAGCATTTAACTTTTTTATGTACCTAACAATGACCTCCCCCATGAATGTACACCAATGCACTGTTATTCATACCAGTGCTTTAGCTTGGACTGTCACTTACAAAGCCAGTGTATTACAGTTTACCTAGTGTATACATACCTATCTACATATATATATATTTATTTGTTTATTTTTCCCCCAAGATTATAACCTCCTACCCTTACATTCTGATCTCAAAATAAGTAGAGTACCTGAAGCAAGAAGAAATGAAATGAAATCTCTTGAACCCAGCATGTTGCCTCTTGCATCGAGATGATGTTCAGCTGTGAAGTGTGTGGTTTCCCCAGCCAACGAGAGTATCTGTAGCTTTTGGAATGCTCATTTGTTTCTGTCTTAGCACATTCTTCTGTTGACACTCGCTGTGAAATACTGTAGCTGGGCTCACCTTCTGTGCTTCTGAGATCTTATAGCTTTACCTACTTCATTTATTCATTATTAAACAGATGCTTTTTGCTTGACAAGTGCTGCAAAATCACCTTCACTGTGGCTGAATTCAAGAAACTGCACTGCAAGTCTGAAGGGATGACTTTTTTTCTTTTTTAAACGATTTATGTTTTTTTTTTTAGATCAAATACTATGAATTTCTGCCTTCCACTGAAGTTCCCTTCAGTCCAGACGACTTTCAAGGCTGCTAGGTTCTTTCTATCCCATCCTTTAGGTGGTGGAATCCTGTAAAATTGAATATTCAATATTTCTAGACTTATATAAAAAAACAAAAAGTATACCTTGTGTGTTTGACAATGTGCTTTGATAGTGCTTTGTGTTTGATAGTGTAAACCTTCCTTTTTTGTTTGGACCTGGTTTATAAAATAATGTATGTACTTCTATACCAATGTAGGTTGTATGCAGTTCCTGATGAGAATGCGCATAATGCGTAAAACTAAAGGGCCTATTTTTCCGACATGAGTTACAAGGGTAAGGATTCTGAAGACGTGATCTTAAGGTACCTATGGTCAGACATCCAGGAAAAGATTTCTTGATTTATTCTAAACTTTATCATCGTTTGAGAACAATAAACAACTCGTGGCTTTGTGCTTCCTTCCTTAACTTTCTCTTGTGTAAGCACTGGATTGTCCTTCTGTTTTTATTAGACAAGTTCTGACTCATTTTTGGTACAATATAGTCCTTTTATTTATCCTTAGATCAGCGTTCTAGTATTTGCACTAAGCATACTTTGTGCTAATCCAAGTTTAAAGGGAGGAAAAGGAGGTGATCTTTGACAGGAATGTTTTCTTCTGCATATAGAGGTTTTGGTGCCAATTCTTCTTGGAAAATACAGCTATGGTACTTTTTTAATTATTATTTTCTTTTAAAATATCTCATATGGGACCTTTAAGCTTCTTTTGCCACCTCTTTTTTTAAAAAAAAAAAAATTTGAGATTGACTTCTTCGTCAGGAGAAGCAGCATCAGGGCAACTCGTGCAGTTGTCCCTAACGTGAGCAGTGACCCTGAGGCAGCAGTTTTGCAGGGGAAGAACTGACTCTGCCCTCAGAAAACAGCAAAGAAGTAGATGGGATGCCATCTGGAGAATATTTTAAAGAAGGGCTGAGGAAAGGGAGATCAAGGCCAGAGGAATTCCTCGGACTTGAGTCAATCTCTCTTGTTTTCTGTATTTGACAGACTGCAGCTGTGAGCCCTGGTCTTTGCCCAGGCCACTCTATTTTCCATTCTGCAGCATAGAGGTTAACTACTGTCTGCTGACTGGGTGAACAGAAAAGACAGTGATGGAGCTCAAGCGGCCTTTGAGGACTTGATAAGGCTACAAGCTACATTTTCTTGATCATTTTTAGTAAAGGAATCCAGGGAATGGAGTCTTCTCTTTCCCCAAGCTCTTGGGTTTTGTCTCCTCTCTCCCCTGCTCTCGTTGGCCTTCCAGAGCTAACACGATCATTTATGTGGCTTCCTTTCCCTCTCCGGTGGCCAGCCCTGTGTCTGCCCAAGGCCTGCAGCTGCTGAGGTGAGGTGCGGAGCAAAGCAGGTGGCTGCAAAGCAAGTCGGCCACGCGGGCCACCAGGAACCTTGTTCTTGGCCTGACTTGTAGGCTTCTGGTCCCATGCACAGCATGGGAAATGTCGGATAGCTCTTTTCCTGCAGGATAATTCTTTCCGTGCGGTATCAGAGGAGATGCTGGATTCCAGGATGAGTCTGTAACTACGGGCGCTGCCTCTTGGTGTCCGTTTAGTCAGCACTGGTTTGGTAGCATATGCCCCGGTGTCTCCTGCTGAGGGATGCTCTCAGAGCTGTAAGTGCAACTGGGAGTTGCAAGCTTTTTCTTTCCAGTAACGCTGAATCTACAGGAACACTTTGTTTCCGAGCCATGGGATCAAATTTGCTTGTTCATATTAGTGCAGCAAAACCCCTGAGAGGTATAGGGGTGCTAAGTGGAATTGAGGGAGTCATCTGAATATGAGTGACTAGATGATTGGATAAGTTTGTGTCCTTGCTTCCCCTAGCTAGTGTTGTGTTTCCAGGCAATGCTATGGCGTTTGTTTTCCAGGTGCATTTAACTTCTCTGCCGTGGGACTCTCAGGCACTTGTGCAGAGCCCACTGTTCACGTGCACGACTGGCTTACTGCATAAGTGAACGTTGTGCCCACACCCAAACCCGCTGATGCTGCGAGTGTTCCTGACGTAAATATTAGTGTTCATCTCTGCAAAGACTCCTCCAGGCGAGCCCTACTGTTATTTCTGTCAAAGCTTTTTCAGTAAAGTCCTGGTTTCAAACCCTTGCGGAAGGAGTACATGCTGGTGTGAGAGAATCTGTGAGTACAGTGCATCGTTCTGCTAGCTCAGCCTCGCTATCTGAAAGCAACACTTTCCTAGGACTTCTGCTGCTTTTTGTCTATACTTTTGCTTTACAGTGTTGTTCTGGGAATGACTGCAACCAAATCTAAACTTCTCCTGTGAAAATAGAACAGTTTCTAGGGCCTCTGGCCATGCAAAATTATATCAGCGTATGTGAGGATGGCGTTAACAGTGAATTATGGTGAATTACACTGTGTTGCAGCTGTTGTGCTTGTGGATGAAGAGGTGGAAAGTTGGGACCTGACACATGAACATTTTATAATGGGTGTTTTATAACAGAAAGCCAGAAGAAAATCTGTTGCCTCAAGTTATATTGACAGCCATATCTACTGCGATACTCATTTCTTTGGATTTAGCAGTAATAAAACTGCCTAGACATAAGCTCTGAGCAGTATATTGATGACTGAGTAGATAAGTAGGATTATTTAATAGCTTAAAATACTTTTATGGAGATGCTTAAAATCGCCTAGCCAGCAGAATCAAACATCAAATGGGGTTTTCAGTTTGCTGTGGCCATCCCATAAGCCTTAGGTAGGTGTGTGTGGAGCTGCTTCCTGCTTACCTCTGCCTGAACCAAATCAAAGCAAGGTCCGAAAGATGATTATTTGGTTGGAGTGAGGAGGATGGTTTAATAGCAAGGGGATAAGTCCTTGCGTCATTGCTTGCTGGGACCTGACTTGGGACCTTCCAGCAGCAGTTGATTCTCAAAAGAAGGCGAATCCCTTTAGAAGGAATCCACTGGCTCTGCAGCAGGAAGAATACGCACCAAGCAAAAATGTGGTTTAACTTGGGCTTGACAAACCCCTCTTTTCTGAACAGGACTGTTTAAACCTTAGCTCTGCTCCACTCATTGAAGTGGCATCAGTATAATTCAATGTTTCCTGATTTGTGCCTCCCTGGTGAAGTCCACACAAATAAGCTCTCCTGGACAAGCACCGTCTCTTGGCAGGGCAATTTAGTGTCCTTGTATTGTTGATAAGCTATGGATCCTGGGGACTTCAACTGAGATGTACCCCATCAACTTGGGAATTTCCCTCTTATGCTGCGTAGGCTTCTTGTCTTTATCTCCAAAATGCTAACAGTTTTTATAAGATCCATGTGACTTACTTGCACTTCATAGCAAACAGAATATTTTGCAATATGTTGGTTTTTAATTACTTTTTTTTTTGAATTTTTTGATTTATTTGTTTTTGAAGAGAGAACCAACTGGAAAATAATTTTTTCAGTCTCTGAGAATATCACCTGCAACTGTGAAGTGAAACTCCACGCTGGTTTATTGCTAGCAAGTAGGGAAAGCATATTGCAAGGCAACACAAGCTTTTAAGAGATTTTAATAAATGCAGAGTATGCAACAGCAAGAAAAGTACTTGCAGTGTTACATATCTGCTAGTTTTTTTAATAACCTTGAAAAGATACAAATCCAGCTGTCTTGCTAGGTTAAAGCTAAAGTATCTTCAATGAGGACAGGGTAGGGGGGAAAAAGGGTGAGGGTTGGGTCAGACCCTTGAAAGCAACTAAATACCCTGAGAACCGTCACTGGTGTCCTTATCATCTGGTATGAGTGAGTTGGAAATATCTGCTGATTTCAGGCAGATTTTAAGGTGTTTTAGTATGTGTGAACCATCCATGAGTCTTTATACCGATCAGACTGGGAAAGTGATATTGCTGCCAAGAAATTAGCTTGAAAGCAATTCTGCAGCTTCTAAAGAAGCAACAGTTGCTTTCTCTTAGCTAAATAGTGGATGCGAAGTACTAGAGTTGCTGTTGGAAAAAAATAACTTCTTAGGCCAAGTTTAGTTCTGGGCTTGATTTCTGAAATACAGGAAGTTTAAGACAGAGACTATCCACTTGATTTATGTAGTTCAATAGAAAGAAAAGATAATATTTACATGTCCAGGATGCCCTTTGCCATAGAATGAGAATGGAGAAGGGCCATGTTGAATGTTCATGAATGTTGAGTGTTTATTTTCTTTGCACTTCTCGAATGTCTGTGTGCACATTGCATAAACTGACTGGCCCAGAATCTTCCTCATAATCTTGCAAGAATGAATTGTTTAGCTATGACTTGTCTATTGCCAGACAGGATTTAAGTTTTACTCAGTCTGGAGACTTTTCCCTTACATGCAAGAATGTGTAGCATAATTCTTCTTCTAAAAGTTAATCAGTCACCATTTAAATGTCAATAGGGTTTAAAAATACATTTGGAAAGTTGTCATTTCCTACCAACTTGAGGAGATCATGTTCTGTTGGAATTTTTCAGCTTAACTACATGACTGATTAAACCAAAATCCCTGGGCTCTGTGACAGCTTTAACTTCTCAGTGTAGCATGGTGGAGAAGCTGCTTCAATTGGCTTGGTTTCCTCTGTAACAGAATCTATCAACCTCTTAAAAAGTTGATGTAATAGTTGTGTCTCTTTCTATACGGAACAATTCACTGTTTGCTTTCCTTCACCTGCTTACCTGCAATGTTTCATCAAGGTGTTGCACAATTCACAGGATGTTCTGTGGAGGAAATATGCTGAAGAAATTGGTGGTGGAATGGATAGTTCTATGTCTGAGGAGGACATGGACCTAATATCAAAGCCATGCTTGTCTTTTGTGGGCTATCTCCCACCCGCACTTTAAAAAAAGCAAATTAAAAGAACAATGTGATTTATTGGTAAATTATGTGTTGCTAAAAATTAATTAAAAAAAAAGAACAGAAATAGCTTTGAACCTCCTCCTTGTCCCACAAGCTGTTTTGCTATTTCTTATGCTAAACATTCTTGAAAGATGAAGCTATCTATGCTGTTTGTTCATGTTTTGTTGCAGGTTAGAGAGGAGAAGGATGAAAAAGTTTTCCCAGCTAGAGTGAAGCTGCCCATTACTGTTGCCATACTGCGTTTTCCTGAGTAAGATGCTGTGTTGGGAGAAGTGGCCTACACTAAGCTGAACAGACCGGGATCGTTCCAGGACAGTTTTACTAAATAGGGTAGACAATAAAGCCAGGTATTGAATGGGAATGTGGCAGAATAGCTTTTGCAAGCTATAACTAGTGGACTTTGTAGTGCCAAGAAGAAAAAGCAGATTAAAACATTCAAATGCATTTCTTCCCTCCCTCTTTCCCAGATCTTTTATTTCAGTCAGTAATGGAAAGGCCTTGTACTGAGTTTTGAATGAATGGCTTTACGCTGCACAAGTGTTAGGTTCTTAATGAGCCTCGTTTCTAAAGATCTTGCAGTCTGCCTCAGTTAACCCAACTGCTTTTTTTAGAAATATTGTTTTGGCAGAGGCTTTTTCATATTTATAACAAATGCACAAATAAACCATTGCACAACTTGCAGCTAAAAATGATGATTTGGAATATGAGGTTTTTAGATGAGGCGATCAGAGGACAGCAGCACTAAGTATAACAACAGACCCCTGTCTCAAGCCCCATGTGTCTGTGTCTCCTGTTGGAGAGAAGGAAATGCCAGGCCAAGCTGGGGGAATTCTGCAGGGTCAGGCCCTGGCAAAGGAATGTGGAAGTAACCTGTGAAGGTCAGGAATGGAGCGGGGGTTTTGGTGGTTGTTGGTTCTTTGTTTATTTTCTCTCCAAGAGATAATTATGATTTGGCAAAATGTGTAGAGTGTGCACAGTGAGAGTGATTAGGAGTCTTGTGATTAGTATGAGTGAAAATAACTCGGTAACTGTGTGTTTATAAGGAACTGTGAAAAGATAAATGGTTTCACGGTTCAAGAATTGTCTCAATTCACAGACACATTGTCAGTTGTAAGAGTAGTTGTGCTAAGATGTGTTCTTATGCTAAACTGATTTATTTATTTGTTTATTTTGGTGCACCTTTTTGGTTAGCTTTAAGCAGGCATAGTTTAGGCTGGTGCATATTTTGAGCAAGGGGAGGCTGTTGTCTCAGTATTGGCATCACACCAGCTGTTCCAGTGAGTGACTGCTCTTGACTGACGCTCCAATTATAAACGAGGACTTAGAGGAATCTGCATTTTTTCTGTTTGTGTGGGGATCTCAAGCAGCTGTTTCCTGGCTATGCTTCCGTTTTCAAAATTGTTATTTACCTTTGCAAGTATCTGGAATGTCACGCAGGTTAAAAATGCCTGACCTGGGTTATACAAACAGTCTCCAGAGAGAAGTCAGATTTCTAGCGCCCTACCTGTGGCCATGTTTCACTGTGTGCCCGCTCTCACTGAGAAGCCCTAGGCAACCTACCCAGTTGTGTGCAGTGGGCAAGCTGTGCGGGTTTACTTCCATGCTGAGGGACTAAAGAGGGCTACTGGGCTCAGGCTACACCCCTATCTTTTAGATGAGTCAAGTTAAACAAAGTGGTTTTCCCTGTTCCTTCTTTGTGCTTTCTATCTCATAGGTGGAAAAAAAAGATGGAAAAAGGATTTCCATATTGAAAGAACAACAGTTTTTTTGTGCGAGTGGCAGCTCCAGGTAATGCACGCAGCATCCTTATTGAAGCAGGTTCCCATAAACGTGCGATACTTGATCTTGCTGATGAGCTGGTGTCCCCTTGTGCTTCTGTGGTGAGGGTTAATTGTGGCTCTGGGCTTCTGGTGAAGCTCGGGATGGAGCCCTGCGGCCGGCGGTGCTGTAAGTAGCCGCGGGTTGGTCGAGTCTGCTGGGCCCCTTTCGGCCTCCTCCTGCTCTTAAGAGCTCGTGTGTTCAGTTCTGCTTCCCTCTCTCTGTAGCTCAGAGGCAAACAGGAATGGAACAAGGTGGTTGCACGGAACTAAGTGTAGTCAGATGTATACTAGGGTGCTACAGTGCTGCGATACAAAAAATGCCCCACTTAGAAATACTGACGTATCCCATACTGGTTGTAAGGAAAGGAAACTGTTGGGAACTGTCTTGCCAGATAACTCTGTAAAGCCATGAGTTGAATCGAGCAGGTTGCTGGATTGCTGTGAGAAGGTCCTCCTTACCCATCTTGATGGAGGCTTTTGGCAATATACTGCCCTGGTAGCAATGAGGAATTCAGTGAGTGTCATGAGTTTCGGTCATCCAAAAGGCATTTTAAAGGGTTCTGATGTAGGAAGTGAATGGTTGGCCATGGAGCAGGAAAGAAGAAGTTGGATGAGGCTTGTGAACTGGTGAAGCAGCAGCAAAAAGGAGCAGAAGGGAGGGAGGCAGACGTGAGCTCCAGCTGTGCCCTGCCTGTCATAGGGACAAGTGCCACCTCCTGGTTCCAGGCTGGTGTCCTGCCTGGTGTGGGTAGAGGAAGACGATCTTTCCCCTTGAAACTGATGCCTGTCATGAGGTGTCTTTGAACGTCTGTTTTTAACCATAAGATGAGAGGTTTTCCTTCACTTTTGAGAATGGATTTTTTTCCTGAAGAGCCTGAAGGTTAGAATTACTTTTAAAAAAAACCAAACCCTTTAGAAGAGCTGAGGCAACTGTTTCTAAATCAAAGATGAACACGATAAGATTCTCTAAACCATCAGTAGATAGCAACTAACTAGAGGGGCACAGTCTTGAGAATGCAGCCTTGCAGGAGCAGCTAAGCTGCTTTGGGGAAGAACATTTCTCTCCTCCTTGTCCTCACGCAGTACTGGCCGTTACAGTGCTGGGGACAGGCAGGTCTCCCAAAACGCAGCCTCTGGCCTGGGGACTTGCTTCACTCCACTCTAATATTGCCGTGGCAGTTTTTGGAAGTCCAGCTGTGAGTACTTTGCTGCATTAACCATGGGATCCTGTTTTATATTCACACAATGTTGCTTAAATGCAATATCCTGGGAAGGGTAATAATCCACTGTAAATATGATACAGCCATTGAATGCCTTATTTAATGGGAGCCCCGCGTCTTTTTCCCCTCCCCCAAGAACTCTAATTATTTTTTTATGCTGTTCATGCAGTTACTCTCTGTAAACATGTGGATTTATTGCTGTCTTGCCTCCTGCTGTTTGTTGCCCTGCAATGTCCAGCTTTAAATGCTGAAAGCTTCGGGCAACAGCAGCAGTATCCAGGCAGGAGCACGGCTTGGAGCTCTGGTGGGTTTGGTAGGTGCTGCTTGAGTGGAAGCAATAATGAGATGTGAAGTGTTTATACTTGTAGTATGAGATTTAAAAAAAAATCAGAGAGAAAGAAAAGCTTAATGACTAGCTGTTAAAAGATCCTTGCCCACTTCTGTGAGAGTACAAAATGTCTGGAATCCAGAGCATTTCTTGCGTGCAGCATTTCTGGCTTATGTTTCATCCCCACCAAAAACTTGGCCTTGAGCTTCCCTGTTGTCCAAGACACAACCGCAGTAACCCCTGGGAACGCCCCGGTCCCGTGGCGAGGGGGCGCGTGTGGTGCTCCACGGCGTGAGGTGCCCGCCTGGGCCCCGGGCGGTGGGTGCTGCCGCTCCGCGCGCGAGGCCGTGAGGAGCAGCCCCATGCCCGGCTCACCGCTGTGCTTCGTGCGACGGAGGTGGCAGCGGGGGCACTGAAACGCCGTGCTGCCCAGGGCGCTCGCCTGCCACGTGCCAGAGGCCCCTGAACGGCTTCCTTCTGTGGGCAGGTGCCGTCAGCGAGGCAGCCCCGCGTGGGGGCCAGGCGTTTGTGTATTGATCGTCTCTTCTGCGCGCTTCCAATATGCGTCTGTTCCTATGGAAATACTCATCGGTAGTGTGTGGATGTTTCTGCAAATATTCTTCGGCTACCGCAAAGTTTATTACCATATTAATAGAGTGCTAGGACTTTTTTTTTAACTCTTCAGTGACAGAAAATACTTTATTCCTTTCTCAAGTCAAACTTTGAATTTCTGAACTTTCTATTTTTCTTTCTCAACAATTCTCTCAAGTATAATTTTTGCAGTGAATGGTGTTCTTATCTTCTGCTTGACTCCAGAAGATAGGAACTAGAATCAGCAGGTATCAAAAACAAAGAAGCAAACAAAGAATAGCAGTGCATCCACAAAACAACCCCGTCAAATCCTCCCCGAAGATAGACCTTCTTGTTTGCATGCAAGGTGCTTGTTTTCCTCTCTCAGGCCTGACCTAATAATCTGCCTGCTGCCAAATGAAGAAGCTGTTACTTTGTTTGCTTCACTTTCTTCTGGAGAATGACTTTTGAAGGGTCTTTTTTTTTTTTATGTGGTTGCTCTTTCTTGAAAGTGCCTAAAGTGATTTGGTCTTTAGAGGCCATTCTCTCTTTGAAAGTTATTTTTCTTCTTTCTCAGTATTTCTTATTGATCTTGCTTCCTTTTGAGCAGATACCAATTACATGTATCACTTGATGCAGGTTAGTAGCTTTTTTCTCCCTCCACAACTATAACTAACTTGGTAGGAACGAGCCCTGCAGTATCTTCCTTCTGCCTCTGTGGGCCTGTGGGGTGGGCAGCTCCTAATCCAGCATTTAGGCATATGTTAACATGGAACGGGAGCACAACAGGCCAGGTGTGGACTGTGGCTGGCCGAGGGGCAGTGCCTCTGGCTTGCAGCCTGCTCCGTTCGGGGAGTGACATGGGAGAAGCTGCGGGAAATGGGGCAGTTTGTTCCTTCCGCCCTGGAGTGCTTCGTGCTGCACCTTTCCCTCTGGGCGCCTGTCTGCTGCAGCGATGCGCTCCTAAGGGAACCAGCAGCATTGTCGGGATGCGAGCGGTGTCCAGGAGAGCCTCCCCAGGGAAGAGTGCATCCCAGCAAGCAGCTACCGTGAGTCACACCGAGGCAGCCGCACCGCGGGATTAGCTAAACCTGCCCGCAGCTATCCCACACAGTGGGAGCAAGAGGTCAGCCCGGGAAGTGTGTGGGAAGCACAAGTGTTGCTCAGTACGGGAAAAGCAAAGGGGTTGTTACCGAAAACTCCTTCAGAAACGGTGAGTGTCCAGCAGCTTGCTTACTGCAAGACCCACCACGGCCTGCACCAGCTAGGCTGTATCAGCACAGGAGTATGGAATAGGATTTGCTGCTGTTTCACATTACTGAGTCTCAAAAGAAAGTGTATAGAGAACATGTGTGTAGGTGTCTAGTCTGTTCTAGTGTGGCTAGTGCTCCACAGTCCTCTGAAATTAATGGCTGCCACCTGTTGGCTTCAGTGACGGAAAATTTCATCTTTGAGACTGTATACAAGTGGCTGTTTTTAAACCCAAATTGGAAACATCTCAGAGGAAGAAAGCTGTCAGGAAGACGATTCATCTGTATCCAGGAGAAGGCACAGTTAGGAACTGAGTAATAGGTGTATCATTTCATGTTGTGTCTTCCATCGATTTCTCAATGTTCATCCCATGGGAAACACTTTAAAGTGTTGCCTTGTTTATTATTTTACCTCTGACTGCTGCTTTAAATCCATTTCTTCCTATTTTATTGACATAGTATTTTCAGGAGATAGGTGTATTAGATTTTATTATATACTTTAATGCTTCTGAAATAAATTTCGAATCTTGTACATCTTTCTGAAAATATTCCAGGAGCTCCTAATGTAAATATAAAACTGCTGTTTACCCTCAAGAATGATATCTAAAATGACTGTGATGACTGAAAATCAGGAAGGAAAAGTAAATGTGTTTGCGTTGAAGGTCAGATTTGAAAGGTTAATCAAGACATTCAACTTTGCTCTCATGAAGTTCCTCGTTGTCAGTGTACAGAAATTCCTCCTGATGAGTGATTCGGAGAATTCAAATTCGGCTCTGGTTCTGAACCTCTTTGTTAGGATTGCAGTGTCTTCCTGTTGATGATGAGATTTGCCTCTGAATTTAGATATTTAGTTAGCCAGCTGCGACTGAGCGGTGCAAATACCCTTTGCCGTCATGATAGGACAAACATGATTTGCAAGGCCAAGGTAGTCTGGGAGGAGATTAATTGAGAACTATTCTACCACTACAGAGGTTCTGAATTTTGGTACAGATTAAGTGTGAGGAATAGGTGTTTAAAAAAAAAAACAAAAAACAAACAAAAAACAAACAAACAAAAAACTTCAGGTGTCAAGTTTGATGGCTTCAAGATTTCCTTGGAATGTTTTGCCTTGACAGTTCATTAGTTTTATTGCTCTGGTTTCGGCAGGAACCCAGACACTGTGATATTATGTCTTCATGGATAATGAAGATTCCATTTATTACTGTTAAAATAAAAAGCTATCAGTGTGATTTAAATGGATCTCTGTTGGTAAGTGCAGTTCTCAATCTCTGAAACTGCTTGGTGGATCCATGTCAAGCCTCTCATAAAGTCTTTATACGAGTGTGCCTTTTATCTATCATTCAGTTTTGCCACCAGAAGGTAGCTGCTCCTCTGAATTTGTGCTATGCTGGAGATAGAGCCTCTTCAGAAAACGGTGTGAGGGACCATCCATGTTTGTTTTAGTTGCATTCACAGTTGACAAAATGGTCACTTGTCAGTATATTGCTGGGTGATCACATCGGAGAGGAATGCCACTGCTGGGGGAGGGACGGTCCCTCTCAAGGACATGCGTGGGGGAATTTCTGCAAATGAAGAGAAAAGCCTAATCCTGTGTCACCTTTTTTGTATGCTCAATGAAGAATTGAAATAAAAGTCCCTGAGAAGGATAGGTTATATAAACATCTTCCTGAAATACTAAATTTTGGTACTTTTGGTTTTCCTGTTTTTTTTTTTTTTTCCCCGGTATGAAAAGTAAATTACATTCATTGGCTTGGTGGATTTATAATGAAAAGGAATTAATAGCTAGATAGGCCCTTGCTTAATATTCATAGTATGATGATGCCTAGGAAATGAGATTAAGCTGTTAAAGCATCCAAAAAGGCGCTATTTCTTTCTGTGCTTACATTTAATTATGTATTTTTGTCCTTATCACTGAGCATGTCAGGCATCTTCAGCCTTCAGTTGCACTGCATGGAAGATTATTTCATTGTTGATGAAATTAAGAGATGGATAATTTCAGGCTGTGGAAAGGTGGTGATGCTCCTCGGACTGTGTAGGCTGGGGAGACCTGCCTGCTGATGACCTGCGAGGCAGTAGTGACGGGCATGAAGGCTGGTATTTGCGAGCACCGTTTGCAGACCCTGCCTTTTCCCTCAGCAGCACGCACAGGCTGAGGGGGAAGGCTCTGCAAAGGCACCTTTGGGAGTGACAGCTGGAGCACAGCGCAAAGGCAGGGCCTGCATGGCCAGGACCCCCGGCATCCTGGGAGTGGAGCAGGCTGTTCTTCTCCCTTGTGCAGGTAGCCCTGGTGAACGGCACAGGCTCTGGAGGATGACTTGCCTGGGACTGGGTGCTGATTTTGCACTTTATGTGGAAGAGGAGGTGCTGAGGTCGAGTACTGACAACTGTGGTTGCAATTTGTGCTTGGATTTGGAGATTCTTGGACTGTGCTACCGGTGTCCTCTATTCTCCCAGGCTTTGCCCAAGAAAATATTGCACTGGGTTGTACAGTGCAGAAATTTATCTTGTTTTGCAGATGACATGCTTGTTTTTCTTAACACATAGGAGATGTTGTATACATCTGATAAAGAATGATCAGGGACCTGGAACATCTGCCCTATGAGGAAAGGCTGAGAGAGCTGGGCCTGTTGAGCCTGAAAAAGAGAAGACTGAGAAGGGATCTGATCAGTGTCTATAAGTACCTCAAGGGAGGGAGTGAGGAGGATGGTGCTGGCTTCTTTTCACTGGTGGCCACCGACAGAACTAGAGGAAATGGCCAGAAACTGAAGCACCAAAGGTTCCACAGGAACTTAAGGAAAAATTTCTTAACAGTGAGGGGGACAGAGCACTGGAACAGGCTGCCCAGAGAGGTTGTGGAGTCTCCTTCTCTGGAGATCTTCCAAACCCGCTTGGACGCAGTCCTGTGCCACGTGCTCTAGGTGACCCTGTGTGTGCAGGGGGGTTGGACTAGATGACCTCTAGAGGTCCCTTCCAACCTCAACCATTCTGTGATTCTGTGATTATTTCAAGTTGTAGGGTTTGCAATTTTTGGAGAGCAATGCTTTTAATTTTTCTTCCTTTACATAATTGATATATGTAGTGGGTCTTGAAACAGTGTGTGCTTCTGGAGTTGAGAAGTTAATAGAGATGGGGAAAAATAGCAGTGAAAAGGAACAATTCAAAGAATCTTCTTTTTGAAGGTGTAACAAGTTCTGTGTGGTGGCTGGGAGGCAGCAGTGGATTACTGGCTGGTAGGTAGGACTGAAAATAGCTGTGATTATTGCAGCTATCCAGAAGAACAGGGTGTTTGCATTTGGTCACAAGAAGGGACAGCAGCATGATATAAAGGGGACTGGATATACCATGTGTAGAAATGGGGACCATGTGTACCATGTCTACCATGTACCATGTGTAGAGAGAAGAAAAAAAAAAAAAAAGAGTTCAGCGGGAGGCTGCAGATGAGACCTTGCAAAGTCCCTGCCCCAGCCGTTTTTATCTGCACAGGGAAGGAGATGGGCCTGGTATATTTATTTATTTTTTATTTTTACCGTTGACATGTCTAGTTGTCTGATTGGAGAAATCAAATCAGAAAGAGGAAATGGGCAGCTGGTTTTCTTTAGCACCTTGTCATGACAGTTCTCAGAGAATGTAGATCAGAGATGGGGAGGTGTTGGTGTCTGCCAAGTTTGGTAATGACAGAGAGAGGGCATTAACAGCAATCAGCTGCAACAACTCATTTAAAGGCAGTTGTCACTGGACCAGGTTTTTCTTTCTGTAATTTATACGAATATCTGTTTAACCAGCCATTTTCCTTACTTTTAGTTTTGTATCTCTTGATTAACAGCACAGTTGTAAGTTTACTGTGGAGCCTTAGTAGAGATTTTAAGACTTTGTTTTCAACAAGTTTGCAAAGGAGCGTCATACTACAGGGAGGATCTCTTATCCTGATGATTAGCTATAAGCTGTACTGTGAAGGCATTACATGTGTTTTTTCACTTGTTCTCAAGGCGACCACAGATGCCGAATGCATGAGGTACGTGTGGTTACTCTCCTGTGTAAAAGGAATGCTTAATGCAGCTCTTCTCCTCTGCAAGTAGAAGATTGTGACTTGTATTTCAGTGTGTGTTTTGTAGGGGCTTTGGCTTCTGTTTGTTCTGGGAATTGGGGGGTTTTGTGCCATGTTGGTGCTGTGGATTTTTAGGAAAAGCTGCATGGGCCCCAGCAAGGTGGAGCATCTGGTGCCTCATGGTTACAGGTGCGCAAAGCAGGCTTGGAAGAACATCCTCTCTGCAGGAGAGGATTGCAGATTTCAGCAGGCCTGAGCCCTCTTCCGTTATTAATAGAACTAGCAAATCAGTCACTCCGTAGACTTCAGGGAGGGGTAGGAAATCCCTGCAGCTGCCGTGGGTCCCCGCTGCCTGCAGTGGAGCCCAGAAGTGCTCCCCGTGTGGCTGCAGCGCCTGGCCGGGATGTGACACGGGCCTGTGGCAACGGGGCCGGCCGGGCCCCTGGGATCAGGGACGCCCTCACTCATCTTCCCGCTCCTCAGCTTTCGTTATTTAGAACCCACCTGGCGCTGTGTCAGCTGGGGTCGTTTCCCGGAGTAATGTGGAATCTCTGACTGGAATTGGATGTCAAAGAAGTGAGAAAGCAAAACAACTGGGCAACGACCAGGAATCATCTATGGAGATGAGGAATTTTGCCTCAATAAAGACACAAAATACATCAGTAAGGCGGACAATGATAATTTATTCACTGTCAGATAACTGAGCTGCAAGTGAGTCGCTGTTTACACTTCACTGTCTTTCATTCTGCTCTCTTGGCTCATAATTTTCCTACCTTGTGCTCATTAGTATGTCGAGCCAAGTGAGTATATGTTTTGATAGTTAGCCGTTTTGTCCACTACTTTGGAATATGGTTGTGTATAATGCTCCTAGGGAAAACCTTCCTTAAAGAGGGACTTCCTCATTCTTAATTTGCTTTGCAGTGAAAAATGATTATTTATTTATTTACAACTACTATTTACCAGCAGAGAATATGTATTTTAAAGACTTTTTTTTTCTTTACATTTTTTGCAATTGCCTCATTATAAAGTGCTTCTTTTAGAATGGATATAAAAATCATTTGATATAAATAAACTTGTGTGTGTTTTATAATGGTCATTGACATCATGTTAAAATGTGTCTCACTGAGCAATCTCTTTTTGGTTCATGTTGGTTCATTAACAACAGGATGATGTTTCTGTGGGCCCTCTGCCTCCTCTCACACCTTTGAGTTTTCCAGTGTCCTCTGCTGGGTATCGTTGGCAGGATTCATCTCCTAACCTTGCAGGAACCTTGCAGGGAAATGCTTCCAAAGGAGGACGGAGTTTTCTTGTTGTTATTATGATCAGTGCTTATTTATTCAGATGAGAGGCGCTCTCAGAATAAACATTAAGAAGACTTCAGCAGAAATACTCTCAGCCTGAAAGCAGCAGGAATTGCTGATTGTTCAGTGGCAATAACCAGTGGCTTATGCTCTGTGGCATAAGCTATTTGCACCGTGCCTACAGAATGCAGTCAGAGCTCTTGCTGTAGGACACCAGTAACTTGCCAGTCCTTTTCAAGTGCAGCCTTTTCAGCCTTGCAGGGAAAGAGGTAGGGTCAAACACAAGGAACAAGCTTCATTTGAACAAATGCCCTTCTAAGATGCGTGGAGTTTTTGCTGGTGTTCCTTGAAAGGTTAATAGAACAGAAACATGCACATATTTTAATAGGAAGTGGAAAAGGCAGCTGTTTTGTTTTATTGTTAATGCTAGCCTTACAGCAAATGTAATCATATGTGTGTTTATGTGTGCCCAGGGAGCTAGACTGAGGCTCTGAAATGAGCCCAGGAAAGCAAATAAATTGTGGCAACAGGATCATTGCCAGTGCTGCCTCTGGGAGAGTGTGAAGGTCCATTTTTGGCGGTCCTGACTTCAAAGGGTATATGGTGATTTTTTGCTAGAGCAGCAGTGCCAACTTCCTAGCCGTGATTCCTCCTCATGTGGTGTGTGCTTGGTGCAAACTGCTGCCGTTTCAGAGGAAACTGCATGTCAGTGCAAAAGCCCAATGTATACGTGCGCTTGGACCTCAAACTGCCTGGAGTTACACGCAGTGAGACTGAGTTATGGAGCTCAGAGGAGCTGGGTGCATGCATATCTGCTCTGTGCAAAACAAAGCACATACTTGTGTGTCTTCTAGGGTTTGCCCGTTACTGGTTAATCGGTTTGCAAGGACGATGCAATGTGAAAGGTGGTCCGGTTTTGCAGAGAGCCAATTTGACTATCACGTGAGATAGGATAATGGCAAAGTCGGTCTTTGAAAATCAAGGTTGTTAGCTGCCTACGTGTGTGCTTTGTAATCAGCTGGGGCAGAGAGCTTAGGAAACTGTTCCTAGGTCTGTGAGATGGCTTGGGAAGCTGTAACATTGGGGAATTTAAATCTGTATAATAGAGAAGTGATTTTGAGGACTATCCTTGAAATGGTGCTGAGGTATTTGGGGAAAAGTGCAGTAATGTTTTTATTGCTCACCAAGATATGACAAGGTTGTATAAGAACATTTTAAAGTGTTTTTTTTTTAAGACACCTTTATACCTTAGTTTAATGCCTGAAAAACAAAACTAAACAGTTACTTCATATTTTTCTGATATGACTAGTACTGTGCTGCTAACCACAACATCCCACTAAATGCTTAGCTGACCTGGAGCATTTCCTAGGCAGGAAAGCTCTAAATGCATAAATATTTTAAGTATTTCCCTTAACTGTGGAAAAAAACCAAAGTTGTCTATAAAGAGACCTTGAACATACAGGTTCAAGAAAGAAACTGAAAGTTAGTACACGCTTATTTTATTTTCCATTAAAGGCAACCACGTGTTGCCCAGGCATAGGGCTTGCATGAAAATTTTACAACATAGCCCATGTTGGAAGGAGTCCAGCCTGCTCAGGGGCCTGCCCCTCCTCTCTGGAGGATGTGGAAATGTTCCCTTTCCACTCCTGCTTTTGAGAATATTCCTTCTTCCGGATTAAACTGTCAGATGGACAGGGTCTTTGGATGCCAATTCAGTAAACTGGTTAGAGATTTGTTCCAGAAGAGAGGGATACATCCTACAGGATGGGGTCCTGTGCTTTGGAGGATTACGTTACAAGCAGCGTCACTCATTGAAACGTTAATCTGCTGTCTTCAAGATGGAATAAAAGCAAAGAAAGAAGGAACTTACTTGTTATGATTGATTTATTTTCAATTCTCCTCACTGCATTGAGAGAGCGATGTAGAAAATTATATATGTCACTATAGTTGAGGGCTTTTTGAGCAGAACAACGTACACACCAAAGTTAAATGGAGCTGGTTATGGAGAAGAGACAGCTTTTTTTATTACAACTTTGGGGAGGATTTGTGCTGAGATGAGCTATGAAATAAGTGCTTTTTGCCTTTTTTTTTTCTCCTGAATCTTTGACTTGTGTGACAAAACCGAGTATACTGCTTAAAATAGGGTGGATGCTTTTGCCTGCAAAGGTGATGCCTGCAAAAGGGAGGTTGTGGGAAAACAGTGAGAGGAGCAGGCAACAACCTAGAGCCCTCACAGCTCCGCTCCATCCCGGATTTCTCTCCCTTTTCCTACTCTAGCAGTCTTCCCAGGTGATCCTTATATCCTCACCTCTCTACCTTTACCACAACCTTCCCAGGTTGTGGTACTTATATCTCACCAAGTGTTCCTTGTTAACCTCTAATGGTTGGCCTCAGAAAATCCTTTTATCCATCAAGCAATGAGCATTATTATTTTGATCTCTGGCCAGCCTTTCCTCCTGTTCCTTATTCCTACAGAAGGTAAAATCCTGCTGTGGAGAGCAAGGATGTGAGAGAGCATCCCAGAGGCCAGAAGGAGCGTTGGGGGACACGGTAGCTGCATGTGTTCAATACCAGCTGAAAGGCAGATCAGGACGGTGTCCTCAGCTCCAGCCTGGCAGCAGGGAGACCAGAGCTTGGCTGGAGCGAGGCCTGGAGGCTCCTGCGGGGCCTGGGCGGCAGAGCAGGGCAGCAGGAGGAGAAATGGAGCCTGCAGCTGGCACCGAGAAAGTGGCTCAGGAGACGGAGGGAACTTCTAGACAGCAACAAAATGTGGAGCTGGGTCCCTTCCTTTTGGAGCACAGCACACCCTTGCCTGTCTCTTCTTCCTTATTCTTTTCTTTTTCCCTTAATATAAAATCTAGTTTTATACAGGAATGATTGGGTTAAAGAATACTCTCTTTTTTTTTTTTTTTTTCCCTCCCAGTCTTCTCAGTTTGAGAGAAAATGGCACGTCTCATTTTCCTCTTCCTGTTGGTGACAGAATGACAAATGCCCCAAGCTCAGGAGTGGGGAATAGGGCAGAGCTGCTGCTGCTGCCTTTGTGCTGCTCGTGCCGCTGGAGGCCGGCGGGCCCCGCACTGCGCAGCTGAATTCTCCTTGAGTGCTGAGAAACCAATACCAAAAAACGTGCTTTTTATGTAAAGTCAATAGACAGACGGTTGTAGGCATGTGAACCGGCCTCCACAGAGCTGAAGTTTGAAGCGCTCAGCAGCGCCCGTTCAACGGCCTTTCCTGGCGGCCTGCGGAAGTTCACCGCGAGGAGGGGCCGCCGCCGCTGAACCAGGCCTGGCTGCAGACGCCCGGCTGCCCCTCTCGCCCCGCGGCCCTTCCCCTCTGCCTCCCCTCCTGCCCGGCGGCCCTGCTGAGTTGCAACAGATTATTTCCTGTAATCCAGTTTAAATTAATTCCTGTTTCTGTTCAGCTGAGCTCTCGTGCGCCGCTCGGGATGAACTTTGAGCCAGTCACGCAGCTCTGCGGGGAAAGTCTGTCTTCCGAGACGGCAGTTGCACAGTTTATTTGCTCCAGCAAAAGCTTTCAATAGCTCTCTGAACAAAGCTAAGATAAGCAATTCTTGCAATAAAATGAGCTGAAACTGCCTAGATACCTCCTCTGCTCATGATTTCTGAAGGTCTAAAATAAACCCTGTAAAAATTAACAGTGTAATAAAAGCAGGATGCTTGCTTTGTGGTATCTTTATAACAAATTCTCTGGAAACTCTAGTATTCAGTGGTACATGCAGAGGGCCTGTAATAATCTAAAGTGAGTTTTCAGTTGTTTGCCCTGCCTGTTGCTCGTCATGAGGTTTGCTAGTCGCTTTTCCTAGCAAACCCACTGGCAGCTGATCGCTGCTCACATTCCTTCTCTGCTGTTTCTTTTCTTCCACAGGCGTCTTCAAATCCGACATCACATTATTAGAAAACCAGCCTCTTGTAACTTATGCATAACATATCTACTGATAGTGAGCTTTGCTTAAAAAAAGCCAAACTCTTAAGCAAGTCAGTGAAATGTTTCCAACCTATGTGGGAGAGCTGTTTATCTCATTTTTAGAAATTATTTTAAGTACTCTTGTGAGTCAAGTGCTCTAGTGACCTTTCTACGGTTATTGCTATGTTATTAGCCATTACTAGAAGGTCTTTTAAATATCATGTTAATATTTTTGCACAAAAGACAACTTTTCTCAAAAAGCTTCGATGAATTCATACCTTAGAGAGGACACAAAACAAGATGAGCCAATCTTGCTGAGCATTAGTGTAGTTTAGAAGAGTTAGCATTTTAATTATAGTTAAGAACTATTTGATATAAATCACAATTAGAAAAAAAGTTAGGATTCAAATTAGCCTTAAAGTTGACCTGACAGGGATCAAATAAAATAGGCATGTTGGTGATTAAAAAAAAAAAAAACAGGCGTCATCACATGAGTTGTCAGGTGCAAAATACAACATGATTGCAACATCATAAAAAACACAGTTGACTTGAAAATCATCCTACAAAAATTGATGCGTGAGAGGGTCAAAAGTGATGTGTTAAGCTTTTTTGTTTTGTTTTGTTTCTGAAATGAATTGAATATGAGCTATTTGGAGGGGGAAAAAAAACCCAAAGGTTTTGCTTTCCTAGTCTGCCTGAGGCTTTTCTTGATGGGCCTTGCCAAGTGGTTAAGATCCCTCTTTTACTTTTCAATGCCTCCCCCTCTCCTGGTTGCGACATAGCAATTCTTTTTCACTCACTGATAACTGGAGCCCTTTCCGCCTTTTGTGCTTGACCACTGTGGTGTTTTTCCTCTCGCAGTTTGCGAAATTCTTGTTGAAGTCTAAGCCTTTCTGTTCATTGCTTGTGTTGGAAGTTTGGTCACATTGATCCTTTTGCCTTTGCTGCAAAGAGAGACTGTTTTGCAAGCTGGCGAGTCACCATCCAACAAGGAAGAGCAAGACCACCTTAAATGCAGTGAGTTAGTCACAGTAGCGCCTGGCATTTCCAAGCCACCGGGGCTTCTCGCAATCATTGACACCCAGCACCGCAAGGTATTAAAAAGCAGTGGAAGAAGAAAATCCCGTGATTCCAGATGCTCCTGTTCACCCTCCCTCCCCTCTTTAAGCGGAGCCAGATAAGGTGCCTCGCAGGGAGGCTCTTCTGCGAGAGGCGCCTGAGCCGGCGGTCAGCAGCGTGCGGCCCCTTCCTGCGTTAGCCAGAAACCCTCCTGCCTCTGGCCCTGGCTCGGGAGTGGAAGTCACGGAGGAGAGGAGGTGCCAAGTGGGCTGTCTGGCAGGCTTCAGTGTTGTTCTTCAGCAAGATTTACTTGCTGAATGGATGGTACTAACAGCACTGTGGGTAGGTCAGGGGAGGATAATTATTATTGGTTTCTGAATTCACTTCTGAATTAACTGGCCCTTTTCCTTTTCTGTGGCAGTACTTTAGAAGGGCTTTTGGCGGTGGTTTTAATGAAGATCTGACTTGCATATTTTACATTAAGCTGGAAAAACTTCAGCACTTAGAAAAAGCACCTTTGTGTGTGGTTTTTAAATATATATTTAATATTTATTTAATAAAATTAATGTTTAATAAGTTGAATAAAATAAAATAAATATGTATTTAGTATAATGTTTAAATATTTAATAAAATAATTTTTTCTTTAATACTTAGTTTTGCTGGGGATGGTTTTACCTCTGGCAAGGTTGCATACCAAATCCCCAAAAGTAAATGATGATTGACCGCTCTTTATTCAGTCTGAGTAATGTCTCTTTTTTTCCTGCCAGCCAGTTGACCTGGGATGAACTTGTTTGTCTCCATATGGGAATATTTTGCCTGGAGAGACAGACCTTTAACATAGCCCTATTATTCCTTTCTAGATTAGGCCTTTATTACTGAAATGTTTCAGGGAAGAATAAAACAGGAAACCACCCCCACTCCCTGAAAAACAGAAGAGTGGAATAATCAAGAAGCAAATTTCTTCTGAAGGAAGAAAGTGCTGGAGAGAAGAAAAGCATGAACCTCTTGGCTAGGCAGGACTGCGGTGCAAGTAGCCTTGCTTGGCTCCCTGTAGTGTTAAGAAAAATCTGTGTAGATTGGTATATTGTGTTCCAGGCCATCAGAGCTTATTAAGTAACCATGCTGGCAAGTTAAAAAATAACCAGCAAATATATCAGGAAATTACAGAACACATCAGTATTTTATTGATATAGAAGTAATTACTGAAATCGGCACTTCTTAAACTTGCTTTTCTCTCTTTGAGTGCCTTTTTGAGGCAGGAATCCTGCTTCTTCAGGTTTACTTTTCCAAGCATAAGCTGAAGCCGTTGCATTTCTGCCACGGTTGTGGCCCTATCTTGGGCCTGTCTTGGTGGCATTAAATTGAAGTGTTTTTTCACTGATTTGTGCTACATTTCCCATATGGCCCAGGCTGTCTGTCCATTTCCAGCTTTTAAGGAAGCAGTCCCAATGAGCAGTGCTTCAGGGAAGCTTGGGAACCAGATCGACCTTGAACTGACTGAATAAAAAAGCACAAAGTCAAAGTCTAGTAATGTAAACTTACTCAAAATTGGACTGTATCCCTTGAGATATTTCTCCATTTTTTTTTCCGTGTGTGTGTGTGTCTGGTGCCTGCTGTAGCTGGCAATGGTTAAATAGCCCTTAGCCTGACCTCCATCAAGTGTTTAAAAGTTGTTTTTGGATATTTTCTATACTGATATAAACAGAGGAAATTGCTGAATAAGTTTGAAGGAATTTATATTGTGATACATATTCCTTTTTTTTTTTTTTTCCTCTCCTCTTTTCCTTAAACTTATGACTGAAATTATGTTACTGTGTTGGGGGAAAATAACCTGCAGACCTTGCAAAGAAGTGGCAAGTGAAATGTCTGCTCATGTTTCTTAAACACACGCAGATCTCTCTTTTAGGTGTGAATATAGTAAACTGCATGACTCTTACAACAGTCATTGTTTAATACAATGCAGTATAACAATTTTGTGAGTGACCTGGGCACCATTTCAGCAAAGTAGGTAAGCACATGCCTTAAATCCAACTAGTGATGTTGTTCCTGTGCTTTAGCATGGAGTTATAAATTTAAGTGACTTTTAAATCAAGATATAGAGAATTTTGATTTTTTTTTTAAGGATTACCCTTTTATTTTACCAAGTAATCAGTATTTGGGAACAAAATTTTTGCTGTGCAGTGAGCACAGCAAAAAGCATTAAGAATCTTGAGTCTTATTTAACAATTGTTAAATTTTGTCATTGTGCAAGTTTGTTTCTGGGTAGTTAAGAGAAACCATTTGCCTTTTTAAGTGGTTTTAGCCATCTGGACACGTCGGTAACTTTGGCATGAGAAGAAAGGTGGGTCATGGGAGGCTGCAGTGGAGTCTCCCTAGTGCTAGTTTGACACTCAGAAGCCCTCAAATAGTGCCTGAAGTCTGCTGAAGTGTTTCTGAACATGGTGGGCTGTTGATGAAAAGATGGTATATAACCAGAATTTCTCCTTTAGTTTCTTTATCAGAAAATAAAAGATCTTTTGAGAGAAGAGTTTTTAGAGAAGCTGCTTCGTCTCAGTGAAACTGTTTCTGAGGCACTACATAAACTGTGGGAAAATTGGGCATCCTGCAGTTTCACAGGAGGACTTCAAAGGAGATGAACTGCAGATGCTCTCTCTTTTAGAAATATGGCCTGGCAGCATGGGAAAACTCTGGGTGACTTTTACTAAGCCTGGAAAAGACATTCTGAGAAGGGCCAGAACTCTTTCCATTTTGGGTGCCCTGATGGCTGGTTTGTAGCCAGATGTTTTCTCGTGAACAGTCACATCTAGAGCCGTTTCGCCCGCGCACTGCGGCTGCTCGGAAGTGTGTAGGGTCGAGGCTGCTCAGCCTTATCCCATTTGCTCTGCTGCAGCGTCAGGCCCAGCAGAGCTGTGCTCTACACGTGCCCGTGTGTAGTTCGCTTTCGAAGCGTGTGTGGTACGCTTCCAAAACACGTGCTTGTGGCTGCTGCATGTATGTGGCTGCTGGCTTTGCACTCTTTATCCTGCACTGTTAATGTCTTGTTGGATAAACAAGATGCACGAAGAAGGAGAGCTGTGCTCTGCTGTCAGAAACCTCGACTGGAGCTATCATCTTGCTGGGACTTGCACGGTAGATACGATGACTTGCCAGAGAAGCCCTCAGTGCAGTGCTGCAGGATGAAAAAGGCAGTATTAGCTTTTAATGACTTTACTCTGGTGCTGATGCAGGTTGTGCAGTGCTGGATTTGGATGCTTCATTAAAGCAACCAGTCATGAGGCGCTTGGCCATGCTCGCCCAAATCTCAGCCAGCCAAAGGTGAAGGGCTATCAGCAATTTTATTAACCAGGTGACATTCAAAACCAGCTGCCTTTGACTGTCAGCTCTTTGGCCAGGCTCTTTTGCCCAGATGTCTCTCCCAAGATTGCCTTTTCCACCGGCCGAGAACTTTGAAGTGTTACATGAATTTTGACAAGAGAAGTTGTAGGCATTTGTGTTTGTAAAGATGCAAGGGATCAGATGTGATTTTAGTACTGTCCTGTTTATTAACAGGGAGATTAATTTCTATAGTTCTAGTTTTTCAGCAAACATAAGCCTGTGAGGATTTGTGGATAAATGACCATTATAAAAAGCATACAGAAAAATAAGTAGAATGGCTTCTCTACTGAGAATTTTCAGTCATACACTTTTAGGTGGTAACTTTGATTTTTGGGGAAAGATTCTTTTCAAGATTTTGGAGAAAAAAACTTTTCTTCATAATGAAATAAAATAGTAAATGTTTACAGGAAACCTATCTGTGGTATGTCAAGCATATTGCAGAGTGATCTAATAGGGGAAGGGCTTCTGAGGTAAGAGCTCTGTCTTACAGATGTTAAAGTAGATAAGAATGAAGAAAATTGATTTCTGTAGTCATCAAAACATAAAATGAATAATGCCTGTCTAATTCTCCTATGTTAAGTAAACATTCTCTATTTGCTTCATCAAATACAGCATCAACAAGATGCATTTTTAAAAGTCATCATTCTCTTGTTACATGGAACAAAAAGATATGAGCCCACTAGCTCATATCTAGCTGTGTGCTTCAGTTGATTGTAGTACAGCAAGAATAACCACAGTTGTGCTAATCGTATCTTACTATATTTAAACCCAATAGTACTTAATGACAGAAATCCTGTAAGTGTTTGTTGTAGTTCCTGAAGATTTAATTCTCATAACAATTTCTAATATGTTTGCCCAGTAAAGCGTTACAACTGGAAATACACTCTTCCAAAATAAAACGATTCCTGGTTATTCTGTGCAGGTTTACTGATTCCCTATTACTGAGGTCTATAGGAATAAAACGTTCGGAAATGTAAGTCTTGCAAATTCAAAATAATGTAGAAGAGAAAGGAATAGTTTCATATAGATTGTGTGAAATTAAGCAAGTGCATGCCATGTGGATTAGAAAGCTGTAGGCTCAAAGCCTTCTGATAACACAAGTGAGATGGAAAAATAAATTATATATACATATAAGCAAAAAGCGGAAAAGTAATTGTCTTGCATTGGTAAACATGAATATGGAATAGTATTAAGTTTATTTCTAGTTCTAGCTGCAGGGAAACTTCGCTGGTGCGTCCTGAGAATGTTAGAATAGCTGGGTCCTAATCGGATGAAGTTTTTCTCTTGTATCGTGTCTTTCCTGAAAGTGAACAGTAGTCTGAAAGTTGTAAAAGTCATTGCTTTAGCAGGGAAGAGGGGAGACTCGGAGAGACTGGCAGATTTAATATGCATTAAAAGATGGAGTTTTTGAAAAGGCAGGTAGGGTGGATTGACAGTTCTAAACTTTCCCTAATCCTCTGATTAGCTTTACTTTGATGCTCGAAGTTAGCAATAATGTCTTTAGGATGAGCAGACTTGTTTTAAAGAGATTAACTCACATGATGTGTGCTAATATTGAAAATTGATTCTGTAAAGGATTTATGCATTTGGTGATATATTAATTCTGTCAGGTCTTAAACCAAATATATATATATATATATATATATATATATATATCTACACAATGAAAAGCTTCCCAACTGTAACTCGCAAAGGCTTTGATGTGGCTCCCTCAATGAGCCGCTGTACAACACACGTAAGGGGAACCCCTCTGTTGAGAAAGGAGGTGCTTTCAATGCCACCAGGAGAGTTAAATTAAAAAACTCATCCAAACCCTACCCACACACCATTAAATTGACCAAATGTGGGCCTGGCCATCTACAATCACAGCCAAACTTAAAATTCCTTAAATGAAAAAAAAAATACTAGTTTTACAATGAAGGTGCTCATGCACAACAAGCTGAACAGCAAATCTATAAGGAGCACTAGATGGTGAAGCAACTGTAGAGCTTTCTTTGAGACAGAGCTGAATTAGCAAAAAGAATGCTCCCTCTCGCTTCTGTAGCACTGGCCCGCACAGATCCTGCCCTTCTACTTTTTTTTTTTTTTAATGTGCTATTTTAATTTAAGAATGCCTGCTGATGTTCAGCTGGTTACAAGTGTCTGATTATTGTGATTATATGCATGCCTACTTCAGCACTTTTCTGCCTAACGAAGCTGGCGCTGCGCGAGAAGCTCGGCGTTTTAGCTGCTGTTCCCTTTGCGCGTGTTTGCGCTCAGGGTAGCAGCTCGCCGAACAAGCGCTGAAGTGAGACTGCGATGACTGCGAGGCGAGGGGGGCTGCACGAGCGTGAGCCTGAGGGGCCACTGCACCCGTCTGGGAAAACCTTCTGCACACAAGTACCGGGAAGGTCAGAAAAATGAGAAGAAATTCAGGAGGAGCTGTTGACACAAGAACCTTTTTTTTTTTTTTTTTTCCTTTGGGAAGCAATTTCTGTGTGTGTGGATGGATACAGTTTGCTTTCTGCTGTGCTGAAGAGGCCGCAGCAGTTGCCTGGTGTGCGCTCAGCTGCAGTTCGTTCCTGGCTCAGGCTGTCCCTGCCTGCACACCAATACTCGAGGAAATCATCAGTTATTGGCTTCACATCTTTCTCTCCTGTCTGACCCACTCCTGGGGGTGAACACAGTGAGGCGGGTGGAATTACTCCTTGAGGAGGAGGTGGCCTGCGGCCTCCCAGTTGGGCTGCTGTCACTGGCTTCTAGGGAGGGCGTTGGGACCGGTTCCCTAAGGAGGCTTAACAAGAGGGAGAGAAAATGCAGGGTAGGGGAGTGCAGGATCTTTAACACTTGAATCTTTCTAATTCTGAAGATTTGGCTACGTTCTTCCAACCCCCAGGCCTCGCCACTGAGCAGGGCGGTTGGCGAGTGGCAGTAAGAGCTGCCTGGTCCATACGGCTGCGCCCCACAGCCCCCATGCCCTTGAGGGCTGCCCGGACCTGGCTGTGCCCAGCGGTGCGGGCGGGTGCGAGAGCCCGAGGAGACCCGTGGTTGTCCCGCGGCCGCCCTGCAGGGTGGCCAAGCTGGACCTGTTGCTGGCGCCCTGGGGCTGCCGGGGAGGGCCCCGCTCTTCTTCTGTCACCAGCGACAACACAGCAGCCTCGCAGGGGCAGCCTGGCTGCCACTTGCACCAGGTAACCTCAGCACCCATGTACCTCGCTGCTTGGAGACACCCATATACTCCAAGGCTTTACATAGAATAATTTATTGGAGGCTGCCACTACATCCACTTTGGCAGCTTATTTCTCACATAACCGCCGGACAGCAGGTAAGTACAGGGTGGCATGTGGTCTGCTGGCTTCTTAGCGCTGCAGTCAGCCTGAGCCAGTGGGTGACTTGTCATCGGTGGGACATGAGACTTAGCTAGAAGCAGCGCAGCTCAGGCCAGGCTGCAGTGACAGCTCCGCTTGTCTCGGGCCGCGCTCCCTGCTGCTGCAGCTCTCCCTTCAGGAAGCCCTGCTGCCTGTTCCTGCCTAATTGGCCTTCTCTTCCTCCTCCTCCTCCCCGCCTGTGTGCGCTGTGACCTGGAAGTTGTGGCCCTGCTGACGCTCATCCCATTTGATGCTGAAAGGTCAGCACTGCTCAGTGTTAGCGCAGGCAGCAGGGGCTTCCCAGTGTGAAATGCTGGAGCTCAAGCACTGAAACTTTTGTGCTGAAGGCTAAGGATGTACACACTGAGGCTGCAGAATGATGCACAATTCCCTGGGTTATCTCAAAATCTACCTAGGTAGTTTCCAGCCTGAATTCTGACAAGGCAGAATTCCATATGGGCTCATTTGTGCTGTGAAGGAGCAGGGCTAATCATCTGTGCTGCTTGTGGCACTCCGTGGAGCGAGCCTCCTTCCAGGACCTGCACTAAATACTGCTGCAGGCTGCTCAGGTTGTCCTGCACCGAGCCACCCTGTAAAAACATGCATGCACTAATGCACATTTTATGCATAGTGCAACTCCTGCCTTTTATAATCATGTGGCTTTTAGAATCGTGTGGCATTAAAATACGTTACTGCAGCACCAATTTCACCTGTTCTTTTCTAATGTCTCAGCAGAGCTGCGTTTTATTCTCTGCGTGACCAAAAGAGAGTTTGCACTTCCAAGTTTATGTGTTCAAAGGCCTTACTGTTTTTTGTCTTGAATTTTTTTTCTGATTTTGTTTAACTTTTTTTTCTGCTCTAAAACAGTATTTTTTAAATTTGGTTCCTAGTTTCTTGGATTTTAGGATGAATTTCAGGAGCATATTCAAATTTTTCTTTACAAGCCTGAGATTTTATGCCATTGATATGAGCTTTGATATTACTACTTGATACAAGGATATGGAGTTTAAAAATGCTAGATATCATGAGACTCCCAGTAAAAAGCAAGATAGGTAAGTCAGTTTCTGTTTTCAGTTCTGGCTGAGGTGGCCTCATTAGAGTTCTTAGGTAGCTCTAAGTGGTTGCTAAGTTGGAGTATGAAGCATTGGTTTATAAAAATACTATGATTTACTCATATTCTCTTCTCTTGGAAATTATCCAGAATTCTCTTGGAAATTCTGCATTGCAGAAAGAAATCATTGTTTTCTCACCTCAAATTAGAAAACCCAAATATTTTGGATAATCCTCTAAAAAATGAGATTTCTGAAGTATTATTCTTGGGGGGAGGCATTAAAATGTTGAATTTCAATAGTGATGAGAATCATTTTGTTTTTATTAATAGCTTGGGATACTAAATAGAATTAAGGCATATGTCTACTCTTGTGAATATAGAAATAGAGGATAAAATATTTGACATAGAAAAAAATAAAAAATTAATTTCTAGTTGAAAATGTCTGTCTGCCTCTGTGCTTCTGTGAAGTGCTGAGTTTATGACGAAGCTTTTTGTTGTTGTTTTCTTTTAATGCAGACTTCATCTGAAGTATTTTTAACAGACTCTCCCCTTCCCCCTTCTTTTTCATGTGCCATATGCTGCTTGTCTTCCTGCAGGATCACTGGGGAGAGATCATATCTAAATATACATTTACTCAGTTTTATCACAGTGTGGTTATGATCTTGACTGGGACTTGTAAGTATTACAGAATAAAAATACTAAGGAATATAATGCCATTAGCAATATGCATTCTTTATGAATAATAGATGTGCTTTATGTATATAGCGGATGCTTTGAGTTTTCAGCAGAATCAGCATTTCTCCCAAGTGTTCTGATCTTTTAGCTGAGTATGGTATCAACTAAAACCAAAGAATCTTAAGTAATATGGGTAAAAACAAGAGTTTCTGCTTTTTAATCAGGATTCTTTTGTTTGGATATTTTGATGTTTTATTTTGAATTATGTATCCCTAAATAAGGATTTCAAGATAAATACATCTGTTTGGACTACATATGAAATCCTTCAGTTGAAATAAGGAAAAGAAGGTCTAAAGAAATGCAATAATTTAATCCAAGCTGCCTTTTATAAATTTCTCTTGTACTAATAAAACAGTTATGTATGATCTTTAAGTCTCTCACTTGTTTTCATGATGACACACTGAGAAAGCCATTTCTATGGGGCATGCCAGGTTAATGAAGACTATTCTGTGTATTTGAACTGTGCTGTTGATTTTATTTTGAGCAGCATGGGTAGCTTAATGCAGGTAACCAGCAGTGGTATGCTAAGGCAGCAACCTAAATAACTATGTGCGATAAGAATGGTGTGTGCCGTGCGGATGTTTCCTGGGGGGATAAGAGTAAGATGTTTGACTGAGCTTTATCTGGTCCTGTTCTCCAAAAACCCCAGAGTATTTCAGTACAGGCTGCTCCTCAGTTATTTCTAGTTAGAGGGAAACCCACATGCAGTTGTAACTGCAGGGTTCAACGCGGTGGGTAGAGGTTCTTGAGCAGCAAGCCTTGGCCATGGCAGCTTGGATACTGCAAGGCACGTAGCACAGAGGAGAGGAGCAGAACGTTGTGGGTTGGCTTCACACTGCCGGGGCTCCGCTGCTCCCAGGAGCCGGAGCTAGGTCAGCTTTGTCGTGCTCTCTGGTTCACGCCATCCAGGTGAAGCTGTGGATTGCCAAATGCAAGAAGGAAGAATAAGATACGAGTCATCTCCCTCCCTTCCTTTTTGGTGTGGGGGAAGTACACTGCAAGATTGTTGACTATAGGAAGGAGATTGGTTTTCCTGACTCATTTTGAGAATATTTTGTTTCTTTGTAAGTTGAGCAACTGTTTGGAGTTTTTATTGTTGCTGACTATCTTCTCCTACCGCTCACATCTTACTTGGCAGCTACTTCTGTGTTCCTTGCATATTGAGCTGTTCTGAATCCGGTACTTGTGAGTGGGTGGGTGTTTTTTTTGCTAGTCATGGTTCTTACTACATCTTTTTCCTCGTTATATCTGCTTTCCTCCATCTTCCCAATGAAATGCATTAGAGGGAACATTCTTGTGTAATTGAATTGGAATGTAAAAGTGTTGGCTTTTTGTTTAGGCTAATATTTCACGTGAGTTTTGCAGACTTAAAGACATGAGAGTCTGTGAGAACTGAATTTACCGCTGGACCTACCTGTGTCAAGCTGAGTCTGGTTACACTTCAATACAAACCTGCAGAATTACAAGTTTGTAGTAGAACTGCATGAGAATTTAACAACCTAAATTCCACCTGATTTTTCTCTAACTAGCTGGGAAAAAAAAGACAACTATCTAGCAGTAGAAAAGGGCAGTCAGTGCAGAATGATAAGTGCTGGCATTTAAGTAGCATGTGGGCTTCTGAAGGCCTCGCAGAAGCTTTATTAAATTTGTCATTAGGTTTCGGCTAAATACTCTTCAATAGTGGATATGCCCATGGAGGCCCCGAGTCTCCTATGTAGTAAAATGTATGTATACATTTGGAGCGTGAAGTCCTTTTTCTCAGGTCTGCAATTGTCACATTTCATCCATATAAAGATTTAAGTGGACTGTGGCTGCTTATCTTTTTTACTCTGCCCCTTTTTAGAGTGCTTTACTGCCAAAGAAGTTGTTCCTACCACGTCTTTGCAAGTGATGCTGTCTTGTAGATTAATATCTCAACTAAGCTCCACTTGTAGGTTCCCGCCTTCCCTGCTCCCACCTAATGATCGTGTCAGTCTTGCATTTCTAGTGGTTAGGAATCTTCTAGCTTTCAACATAAGCGTAGTCACAGTCAGTTTAGCCATACTTGTTCTTGTGCCAACTTAAATCACTGTAAAATTAAATAGCTCTTCTCTTTTTCAAGAGTCATTGGGTAAATAGGAGCAACTCATCATCCTTTCACAATGTAAATATATTGAGCTCTTTTTAGTATCCTGTCTCTCCACTTGGCCATTTAGCGATGGCCTTTAGACTTAATCCTGAGGGTATGCTGGTAATTTCTCTGACAGTCTGCTAGATGAGAAGTTCACTTGTACAATTGCCTTGGTGTAAGCAGATATGTGTCCCTCATAGCAAGTTTACTGCCTACCTTAGAATTCTCATATTAATCCCCTAGCTCCATTCTAAGAGTGTCCTAAACAGTGCATACCAAAGGGTATCCAGTATCTGGGGACTAACAATTTCCCTGGACTAGAAAATAAGTTACTAGTTTTGAAAGAGAATGTCATATTGCTCTGATGTGACTTTGATTTTTTTCCCCTGGCAAACTCACCTTGCATTTCATTCTGTTTTCCATTAACCTTGGTCTTTAATTATGGCTCCTCTTACAATGTGTTCCAAAGAAGCTGAGGTGGTTTTTATGAGCAGTAGTTTCCTGGATTGGTGGGTTTTGCTTTCTACTTCCTCCATCTTAATTTTTTTAAATCGAAGTACAGTGTTTGTTGTATAATATGACCCTGTATTTAATAGTTTTATTAAAGCCCTTGCATCTAGCCCTTCAATTTTATTTGCCAGGTCTTTCAGAATCTGCAGATGGGGATTATTGAATTTTTCTAGTTTGAGTGCATTAAGCTGCGTGAACTTTCCTTCTTTTTCCATATCCTCTGCTTCATTAGGCATTTCGAATTCCCTGGAGTGTAAGTTAAGAGAAAGAATGCAACCTGGAGACACTGCAAGTAGCTTGTACAACATGTTGATGTTGGATATTCTGCACAAGTGAGGAATGCACAAGTGAAATTTCTTCATTTCATTGTTTAAAAGTAAGAATGGGAATGTTTAGAAGTAAGTAATGCCGTAGAAAAGTCTAAAATTTTGGGTTTTTTTTTTTATTCTTCTTATTTCTGTATTTATTCCCATATCCCTTCTCTGCCTCAGCAGTGTTCCGTGTTCTCTCCCAGGTAGATTTGCAGTCGCAGTAATTCCTGTCTGCAGTGCTCAGCCCCTTCATTCGCTGAGTGCCCCTTTCAGGCCCCTGTCCCTTTGCCTGGTGGGAGGGCTGCGCTCCTGCAGTTGTTGTGTCCACAGAAAATGAAACCATTGCCCAGGCAAGAGGCAGAAGCACCTGGCTGGATGGTGCAGTGCAGATTCCCTCCTTGTCCTCACCTGCGCTTTGAGCGTGCACAGTGATGTTGGCGTTGGATGTGCATGGGCGAGAGGGCCAGGTGGGCTCCGTTAGGTAACTTGGAGTGGTTTCCCTTGCAGCCTCTGTGCAGGGCCCCCTTCAAGCCCTGTGAGCCCCACACACAGCGTTTCTTTCCCCTGTTGGTGGGGGTGGGCTCTGGTTTCACTGTGGAAACTGCATCGTAGGTCAGAACAGGTAGGAAAGTAAAGCCCCTGCAAAGAAAAAGAAAATCATAGAATCATAGAATCCCAGAATGCTTAAGGTTGGAAGGGACCTCTAGAGGTCATCTAGTCCAACCCCCCTGCACACGCAGGGTCACCTAGAGCACGTGGCACAGGACTGCGTCCAAGCGGGTTTTGAAGATCTCCAGAGAAGGAGACTCCACAACCTCTCTGGGCAGCCTGTTCCAGTGCTCTGTCACCTTCACTGTTAAGAAATTTTTCCTTAAGTTCCTATGGAATTTTTGGTGTTTCTTTTAGTGCTCTCATTTCCCTTTAGACAACTATACCGCATTTCTTTCCTCTTTTTGTCCCTTTCTTCTTTCCATCCTCTGCAACTCATAGAAGGCAGATACATATTCCATGAAACTCAGGCTGCTGGTTTCAGAGGGAGGCAGGAAGGCTTTCACAAAGTAAGGTTTTTTTGAACTTTGGTAAACATCAAGTCTCCAGCAGTGGGTGACTTTTTTTCTCTTCCCTTTTCTTCCTGAATTTCTGTCTGGAACAGGACAAAATTTTAGAATCACACACACACACACACACAAATAAAAACATTATTAGAGTTTATATCTTTACAAATTTACAGTTTTAGCATCACAAGAATTCACAAAGCAAAGAGTGTCATTCCTGCTACAAATTTAGATGTTCCGAATAATGCTGTTGCTTAAACAATTGCTTTGCCCTGGAACTTTCTGTTCCTATTGGAGAGGATTACTTGACTCAGTGTTTCTTTTGGTCTTCACCAAGCCACCTTCTTTCGCTCTTCAACAGAGTGGAAAAGGGAAGCCTTGCTCATGTTTTAAGGTGCATTTGAGCCTATAGTTGCCTCAAGCTTTAGCTTCTTGTGCTGTGTGGTGGAGTGCCTGGTGATGCGAGGTGAAAGCTTTCTATTTTTGTCTTCTGAATGTAGCTCACGTTCCACGGGCCAGATTGGTTGGTTTTTGTGTACTGCTTTTCAGCACGTCCTTTGTCATGGGGAAGGCGAAGGAAGGAGCAGCGACTTCATTGAGATACTAAATTTAGAGTGTTTAGAAAAAGCGAGGATGGGTATGCAGGGTGTTTCCAGCTCTTCAGACTTGAGGTAGTTCGAAAGACTCGTGTGTGACTGTATGTGAAGATGAGAGGAGGACTTGGGTGTGCCATAAGACCTCCTGCCCTTCAGCCCAACCCACCCACTACAGGTTGCAAATCTGTTCACTGTGACACATAAAGAAAATCTTTCTCTGTTTGTCAGTTTGAAGTATATGCTGAGATAGAGGTGCAGGTGGTGCCTTCTGATCTAGGCAGGCTTAAAATACATTCTTTTTAAATAGAATTGATTTCTGGTGCATTTTAGTTCCTTGTGCCTGGTACATGGGAGAGCTTCTCCTTAGATTTACGGAAACTTAATTATCTGAACTATAGTTATCCCTCTGCTCCTACTGTACAGGTACTAAAGCAAAATATGATTTGTATTTTTTAAAAAAGTTACAGTCTGTCTGTAGAGCTATTTTTCCCCATTATGATAATATTTACTGGGTTGTTCTCTCACTTCAGTCTCAGATATTATCATTCCCCCGTCCTTTAGGGTGGTTGGTACCTTCGTTAACCGTGTGCCAGCACAAGAATTGCAGGTTGAAGTACCATCGTGTGTGTCCGGTGTCCTCCAGCACTCCTGGGGGAACAGGGGGCTGCGTGGTTGCGTGTGCGGTCGGAGCAGATGCCACCCTGCGCTGGTGACTGCAGTCCTGGCTGCCGTGTGGGCCACGGCAAGCCCAAGCTCGGAGGTTCTGCTCTTCAGCCTCCCTCTCCTGGCCGCTCGGCCCTTCACCACTGCCCCCTTCCCACCCACTGGCGTTAACTCCCTGCCCTATTCCTCAAGCATGACCCGCTGCAGAACACTGCTGGCCAGGAGTGGAAAAAAGAAAGCAAGCCAGCCTAGACTGTTGTGAGCAGATTAAGTAAATATGCCCTGGATTTTACCTGCTTCTGAACACTGACGCACCTGGCAGTACTGAACCCCAAGAACAGTGAAGATCCTGTGTGAAACTGTACTTTTCATTGCAAAGTAGCTAGAAGAGTTGACGTTTGCAGGAGGTGGTGCTTTTTGTCTGAAACACAGCGGCTTTCTGGGGCAAAGTTCCACAATGGCAAAAACGTTCTGTAAAACATTGCCCTTTTCACTGTGAAGTTGTTCGTGTTTTTGCAGTAGGTGCTGCTTTTGGAGATGGTGTGATCCAAACTGTGGTCTTGAGGAGCCAGCTGGCAATTTTTCCTTATTAAGGCTCATAGAGTCATCAGAGGTTGCCTGGGTTTGAGTGTGTGGGAAGATGTGCAGTAATTTTTAGACATTT
Source organism: Tinamus guttatus (assembly GCF_059628265.1). Classification (NCBI taxonomy): domain Eukaryota; kingdom Metazoa; phylum Chordata; class Aves; order Tinamiformes; family Tinamidae; genus Tinamus; species Tinamus guttatus. The sequence goes on from NW_028289031.1 coordinate 3,115,179, forward strand.
TGTATGATGAGCTCTCAGATTCGGAAGAGGAAAAATGACAAATAATAAATTCTTGCACAAGAGTCACCCAGCTAGCTTCATATTTGTGCTGGCGTATGAGCTCAGTGTTTGCTCTTACCTGGTTATGCAAATACTAAGATTCTTACATTTTGCTCTATCACATACAGCGCAAAGAATAACTTAGAGTATTCTCGTGATCTTAATGGTTATGTTTCCAGGTACTGTATATCCAGAAGACATGCAAAGATGTGTTTTAACCACAAACAAAATGACAGAAAGGAGTATATGCTTGAGGTCCGCATTCCTGAGTGCATCCAGAGTGAGCCCCTGCTTTCTTTTCCAAGTGAGACCTAATGGATCACTTGCTGCCACAGGGCCTTTGTGATTAGTGTCTGTGCCCTCCCCTCAGCTTGAGGAAACGAAGGTGCCCTAGCACCAGGTACAGTCCAGCTAGCATCTTGATAAGCAAGAGAGGTCACGTTGAAGTCAGTGATGGGAGCCAGGGAGGAAGCATCGCAGGCAAGCTGCAACTTGTGTGGAGGATACGAAGGAGGAGTACGTGCCCTGCAAGCGCTGTTCTCACAAGCTAATTGTGTGTGAGCATACAGGCTTGCAACAGTCTCGGTGAAATGCAGTTATAGACAGATGACTAGATGTCTGGCTAAACATTTACTGAAGCTGGTTAAACTATTGCACATAGGCCATTCACAAAAATAATAAGTTTTTTCAGAGAGTCAGTTATGTCTGTTGTGATTGCTTAGCATGAGTTAGGGAATTGTTTTGTGGTACGTTGAAGACTTTTTGTTCCACTTGGTACCTGCATCTGTTACTTTTCTGCATGCACAAGTGTTTTCAACAATGCTAGAAAAAAAAGTTTTTCCTTTTCAATTAAATATATCCGCACTTAAAATAACACGCTAGGTGAGCTGGGTTCTTGATGATGTTGGGGCTGCTGGAGGATGGCCAGACGGGGCTGACTGGCTGAAGACAGGAGCTGGGAAGTGGCAGTGTTGAAGTGTAGGAGCAGGAAACGCGGGTTCCACGCGGACGTTGTCTGAGCATGGCTGTTAGAAGCACTTTGTGAGGAGAATCTGAGCTCCCCAAAATAACCAGTGGAACTTCCACATTTGAAGGACAGCTTTGGGTCGGTCTCACAAACCACGGCCACGCCGGATGAGTGACGGAGCAACCCTCAATTTATGTCTCTACTTTGGTTTGTAGGTGGCTCTTTTCCGATGCTACGAAATGATTTGTACTCTTCCCTCTTTGCCTGTCTTCCTACGCTTTCTCTTACAGTACATAGCTATTTCTCTGCCTTTTTACTGTTTTCCATTGGGTTTCTTTCTCCTGCGTGGAGCCACGGGGAAGGAATTCAGCACCTCCGCCCCTTTCCTGGGGCAGTTACTGAAGCTGCTGTCCTTGGAGCAGAGCGAAGGAGCAGGGAAAGCTCCGCTGCTCTTCATAAACACTGAAGTGAGCAAGATCCGCCTCTGCCTCATGTGGTAGTCCATGGCCAAAGGGGGTTTCCCAGGATGGTGAAGAGTCCTGGAAAGATCGGGTTTGGATGTGGACATGACTAGGTAAGATCTCAGAGGTGCTCGGATTAATCAATGCCTCTTTGTTAATGGTTCCATCTTTATGATAGCTTGGATTTAGGGAGAGAAAAATGACTGCAGGAATCAGCTGAGAGTTACTCGGAGTGGAAACACCCACAATCATCAATGCATTTTCAGTGTAACATGTTGGTATTAAAAAAATCCTCTCATTTCTGGGAGGCAATAATAATGAAAAACAACATTAATCTTAATACTGGGTAAAGAGCCTAATAACAAAGGCAAAAAACGTGTCCAGTGGGAAATTACTGTTTTTATTTTTCCTTTCTTTATGACACACCAGAGTAATTTTTTTTTTTTTTTTTTTTTTTTTAGGAAAGAGATTTCATTGCTGCCCTACTGGGAAGTATTTTTTTTCTGTTAAAGTTTTGAGATAAAATTTCTCTAATGCATGTAGCAAAATAACCAAATAATTGAATAATTTTGACAACTTTTATATATATGTATGTGTATATTTAATATATTTGCTTGGGAAAATTTAATTTTTGCTGTTGAAAGCTGGGAAGCTAATACTTACATGACCCAGGGCAAGCAACTTTGAAACAAGCCCGTTCCTGAAGTTCTCAGTTTGACGGATGTCATATTTCAGAGGAAACTTAAGTACTCATGACTCATGGCCACCAACTAGAAGCAGTTTGTTGCTCCTAAAGGCACAAAGTAATTTCTTTTGTATTTTCAGCAGTGAGTCATGGTTAAACAGCATGTCGTTAGTGCTCCTAAAGGTAAATTGGATGCTGAGTCTCTGGGCAACATGTGGAGTTTGTGGGCCACTCGCCGTTTGTGGGGATGGACCAGGATTTGGGTGCTGTGGAACCTGCTAAGTTTCAGCACGGCAGGCGCTGGTTCTGGTTTAATGTCCGAGTGGTTGTGGGTTGCCCAGTAACAAATGACAGAGGCTCAGGGCTTGTTCTGCTGGCCTCGTCCGCTGCTGGTGACCAGGAGCTGCAGGCCGCCACACAGCGGTTACTGGCGAGGCGGTTGATCTACAGCCTTAACCGGGGACGAGGCGGCGCGTTGTGAAACGACCTGATGAGGCTCGTGTGAAGTGGCCTGGCCTGATTCAACATGCTTTCGTGTTGCGCGTGCACCCGGGTTTACCAGAAACTCGCCAGGCCGGGAGAAGCGCAAGGCCGCACACACTTGCTTCTTGCTGTGGCTTCAGAGAGACCACTGGAGGGATTGGGGAGCCTCTTCAGTGTCCAGGGAATTAAAAACCACCTTCCTTATTGTTGAGTTCATAGTGAAAAAGCCTCGTTCTTGCTGTGAGCTGTGGCCAGAAGACAGCTCAGTCCCATGAAGTTACAGATTTTTCTAAAAATAACAAGCCTGCGTTCCCCAGCAGTGGGGAAGGGGGTGTCAGTGCTGTTCCTGTGCTGAGGCTGTGCCTGTGCCTGTGCGGGAGGGCAGCCCTGTTCAAGCTTTGCCTGCGGGCGGTTGGCAGCGGTGCCTCCCCGTGCGCTCTGCCTTGGCGCAGCCTTGGTCCTGCTGTGCTGGGGTAAGCTCTGGTCTCAGCACGAGCCTGTCCAGCGTGGCCGTGGGGCCTGCTTGCTCACACAGCCGCCGAGGTCAAGGGCGAGCAGGCACTGCAGGCCTTCCAGCTGCCGCCCATGTCGCTGCTCCGCTTTGGGGGGTGCCTCCGTGCCCCCCCTTGGTGGGGAGCAGCTCTTTGCTCAGGGCAACAGCCCTCAAATACATAGGAGTTTTTACCAGCTTCTGGAGTGTAAGCAGGTTGTGGGGCAGCAGGCCACATGACTAAGTCGTCTTGTTGCCCTCGCCCCAGACAGGCGTTAGGTGCTGTGAAGGGTGCGGGCTGCAGACGACTTCCCCGCTGACTCCGCTGTCTGCTGCTCGCGCTGCAGATGGGAGATAAACTGCTCCTCATTGCAGTGTGGCAGCTGCCTAGGGAGCACACGGGATTAATGCCTGACCCTATTCCTTAACTGTTTTGTGCACCTGCATGCACTCCCTAGCTGCAGTGATGAGCAGGACAATAAGGGCACCGCTTGTTACTTGGCTGTACAGCCAGTGTTTCAAATATTGTGCACTGCCTATGCTGTTGCCTGCAAACTGAATTATTATTATTTTTAATACCCGTGTTGATATACAGATGCTCTGCAATAAAGGAAGATAATTCCTTGCCCATTCGGTAACGGGTGTGCTTATGTGGTGTGGCACGGACAGTCCGGGCCGGCAGGACCAGGCACATGGCAGACCAGTGTGTTACAAGCCTAAACAGTGCTTTATGGGCCTACTAAAATCAGCCTCCAGAAAGAGTCGCGTATTTAAAATGTCTTATTTCAGATTGCCATTTATTGGGGTGTTTTTTTCTCTATTGTTGTCTTGGGCTTTTGTTTTTGAGGGGCTTTGGAAGAGCAAAAGTTTTTTTTTTTTTTTTTTTTTTTTTAATAAAACTTCATTACTGCATGCATTTCTTGAGAGAAATGCTCCAATTTGCCATGTTGTTCTCACAGGAACACAAATACGGATGTAGCTACAGCACAGTGTGAAATGCAGCGACTAACCCAGCATGGGCCGTGACGTGCTGTAAGGGGATTGTACGCAGGCAGGCGTGCTCTCTTCTGCTGAAAGAAGAGTTTTATTTTAGTAATCTGCAAGGCCTTCCTGTGTATACGTGGTGAACACACTATGGCTGCTCTAATATTGTAAAAAAAGTATTATAGTGTTTTACTCTTGCTTAATATGAAAGAAGTCTTGCAGAAAAATGTTGCCGTCCCATCTTCTTGGGTATTCCTCCCCCTGTATTTCTTATCTTTGTATGCATGTATTTCTTTAAAAAAAAAATTGTCTTTGATTTGTGTGTTTTCCTTTTCTGTTCCACCACCTAAATTATTAATCTCTGCTTCTCTTTTTATTAGGTGAAAGTGTTTTCCTCTTTTGCTCTTAGTAGGCACAATTTCTTCCTCCATCCATTTGCGGAGATTAGAATATAGGCGACCTCTGCTTTTTAATGTGCAAACAAAACAAACTTTGTGGGGGCATAGTCAAACATAATATTTTCCAGTTACATGTTTCTGAAAAAAACAAACCTGCAAAACATTACCAGATTAAATTGCCCGAAGTAGAAAGTGATTTTACAGCCAACTTGCTTTTTCGCTTCCTTCAGTCTTCCTGAGTTTGCTTTTGAGGTCTGTAAATTACCATCAGCATCCACCCTGTGTTGTGTTATTTCTTTCCTTAGGTTCAGAAGCTGTGCGTTTAGTAAAAGGAGATGTTAGTAGCAAAGGGGGAAAGGTTTCTTTGGATCTTGCACTGAGTTGCTCTGAACAAAACAGAAGCCCTGATGCTTAAAGGAGTCAAACATCTCCTTATATATTCTGTTAGTAGTATTTTCACTGTATGTTTTTGCTTCCATTAAGGTAGAATGTTAGTCTTTAAATTACTGTTTAAGCTCTTTGGTTAAACAGGGGATGTAGTAATGAGCAGTGGACATGTCTTGAATTGCTTCCTTTTTCTGAAAAATGGGCAAGGACTGACAGGATAGGTATTAGTTTCCGCATTCAAGTTGAATCTTGAATAACATAGTTCAGCTTAGGGGTACTATGAACAGGTACCTGGTAAATTAAGATGAGAGGCAACTGTCTGCTGCAGAACGAATACTGTGTGGTAGTACAATGTCCGAAGAGCTAGATTTCAGACTGGTACTGCTGAAATGTTAAGTGCAAACTCATATTTTCTCCCGTTGTAGGAAAAAAGAAAAGGCTTAGTGTTTTTATGTTTGTTTGTTTGTTGTTCTTTTTTTGGTTAGTCACCTCCAATGGAGCTGATGGTTCTAGAGCAATGCTTGCACAAACAAACCCTCCTGCGCAGGCTTGTTGCTGCGCTGCTCGCTGTCCGACCAGCTTCCAGCGTCTGTTTGTCCTTCCAGGCCTTCTGCAGCTCCTGTGCTGCTGCCCTCTGAACATGGAATGACTTTGCCAGGTTTATTAGCAGAGGCATCTCCACATGAAACCTGTGTTGACTACAGAGCTTGAGGGGGAACTACTGCGTGGTAGTTACCAGAGTGGAGGACTGCCAGGGCTTGATCTCTGCACCTGAATTGCAGAATGAATCAAAATCTCTTCCTAAAGTAAACCCTAGAGCTAAGATTGTTTTATCTGCTTGGGGTTTTATCTTCTTGAGAACGTTCAGAAAAGCAAAAAGGTGGCAATTAGAATGATGAGCCAAAGCACGGAAGCCTGAACTTGCCAATCTCCGTGGTGAAGGTCCTCCTTCAGAAGTAAAATGATGAGCAAGACTTTGATTTACTGAACTTTATTTAGGTAAACATAATTAACTTTGGAAGCTATATCAGAAATGTACCACTTTATGGGCTGCTGAGACACCATTTTGTTTATTAACCCACACACATGATTTAATTTTGTTGTCCTTAAGGATAGTAGCTTTTAAATTGTAAAGCCCTTTCCATTATAGTTTCCAGGGAGCTTCGTTTGGTTGTGGGTATAAAAGATTTCTTTATAAGAGAGTACATTAGATTTACATTGTTATTTTAAGATTGTTGGTTACACAGTATTTGTAATCTTCCTGAACTTGTTTATTATGTAGAAGAAGAGCAAATAATATTTGAGCAGATACTCCATTGGAGAAGTCAGTTATTCGAATTGGGGGTATTTGCATTGCAAGGTGCAGTATCCTGAACTAACCCCCGCACTAAAGCAACGTCGTCTTGCTGATGGGTTCTGCAGCCTCCTGTAGGTCGGGCACCGCAAAGGAGCATGTTTGTAACGTCAGGAGGGTGCATGCACAGGAGTAAGACATTCCGCTGTTGAAGTGACCTGGAAAGAAACTTCCTCACCACGTTTTACACTGTCACTGTTTGCCATCATTTTTTTTTCCCCGCGGAGCTGTTCTTGTCTTGTTTGCCACTTTTCCTGGCATTTCCCTAAAAAAACGTCCTAGATATGCCAGTTAGGCACTTTGCAATCTACAGGCATTGAGAACAGAGAGGCAAAGCTCCATGCAGAAACCTGGTGTAAGTAGCACCGAAGCAGCTGTAGACAGAGGGGCAGGCTGTGCATTTGGTAAGGTAAAAATTGAGTGCGCTGGGATTGAAACACAGGCATGGGAAGGATGACAAATTTACCTCACAGTAAACTTGCCTTTGGGATAGGGCTCACTTCCTAGGCAGTGTGGTGTTCACAGCTTTTAAACCAGAACAGCCTGACTTGGCACAGGTTAGCCCTTTGTTCAATTGCTTTTCTTAGTCCCTGGACCTATGCGCTTTTGGGTTAACCCAGATGTGTAATTTATTTCTATTTGGATGAAAAAAAATCTGGGTGAAATTTTGAGGGTTTGGGGCATTTCTTCTGGATTTACATGTCAGTGGTGGTCCAGATGAAACCGTGACTCTGAAGAAGATGCTGGGCACCTGATAGTCATGGTCATATCCTCTCCAGGTGTAGATTAACTGTATTGAATTTCTCTTTGCCTGGGACATCTTGCACTACCTATACTAAGTATTCAAATCCCACCTGAAATTAAACTGCACAGAGGAAAGGCAACGATAGGAACTTGATGGAGCCCAAGCTGAACACCGAGTTGATTGTAGTAGGTTTTTGAAGGGAGGCACTTCGATGTCATTGTGAAATACTGTTACCAACATTTGGTTTTGGTTTTGTGGTAAAGCAAGCTGTTTTGACCCACATTAAAAATAAAAGAAACCACAACTTAAAGAAGGAAATAACACCAGCGCTTTTTTGTTATGGTTCGAGATGGTTACAGCATGTTTCTGTCTCATCTGTGTTGGTCGTGAAGACATGATGGTGATCTGTCGGGGTTAAAACTGTGTTTAAGGGTCTTTCTCTAACGGCCTGGTGCCTTTTAGGATTTTGTGGTTGTTCTGAAGTAGTGTCTCTCAGATAGCCCCTATCTTGAGACCAAAGGCAGGCACGTATTTTCCTGGGGATGAGGAGGCCTGTGTCGGTGCCTGTGGCACCTGATGGCCCCGGCTGAGGCCGCAGGGGCAGGCGGGCTGCCCCCGGCTGTGCTGCACAGTGCGAGCCCTGCTGCCAAGCCCGGCCGTGCTGGTCTCTGCTTCTTGCTTGTCTCCAAAGAGTAGATGGTTTTATGTTCACTCCTTGGCAGCTGGTACCTCTGATGGGAAAAATCCTAAGGGTCTGCAAATGGAAAAGCCTATAAATTGTGAGTCTAGGTAAAATGATAAAGCCCAGCAGGATCCGGTTAGTTTTATGCTTTTGCAGTTCATACTGGCAAACTGCCAGTGGTCTTACTAGGGCAAGTTAAGTGAAATCACCTTTTAAAATTAATCGCTCTGTTGTTTGGGGCTCCGGTGCTGCGGTTTTGAAATGAGCATTGATGAAAAAGCACCAAACGTGCTGCTCAGTGCAGAGAACGCCTGGACTCGCATGCAAAGATGCTCTGAGAAACAGCTTGCCAAGGGCTTAGACTTTTGCACCTGAATTTGAACGTTTTGTTCTTTTCTTTTTTCTCCCTTCTTGCAAAGGCACCTTACAAAACCAGTCTTCCACGTAGCAGGCAGAGCTGACTATTTTCTGAGAACTGGGTAACGAACATATATACAAAAAAATATTTTTTTTCAAAAGAAAATGGCAGAAATGGTGTTTATATATGTTTTGAAAATTTAATCTCCATTTGGCTGTGGGAAACTGATGTTTTTCTGTAGATAAATAGGAATAGTATGTTATTGCATGCATTTTTTCAGGTTAGCAGTCCAAGAGGCTGTATGAGTGAAACGAGTAATATTAGTGTGATGCACTTGAAGAAGAATCCTCACAAAACCAAAAAGTATTAAAATAGCTCTTACTTTGAACCTGAGTATATTCATTTAAAACGGTGATCATCATTAAATACTTGTCAGCAAGTAACTTTTTAAAACTAATACGTGTAATAATAAACCTGTAGCTACAGTTACTTAGCTGTTTCTCCCCAAATCGAGCAGCCTGTACTTTTCAGGCAGGCACGGTATTGCGAGTGAGTTATTGAAACTGCAGATACGCTTTGCAGAGCATTGGAGGCCAAATTGCTCTGCTGGAATGTGGCAGTTCCTGAATCTCCATCTAGCCAGGAGACCAAGGCAGTCACCTGTGTCACTGCTGTGTCACTGCTTCAGTCCCCAGAACTGGCGTCCCCTCCAAGTTTCCTGCTCAAATTCTCCCACAGAGTAGGAGCAGGTAAAAGGAGTGGGAAGTGGGATTTTTCTGCCTGATGCAGAATTTCTTAAGGCAGAAATGAGTTTATCCAGTCTGCACTGGTGTGACAAGGTTGGCCTACGTGAGGCAGTGTGGTTCTTGTTCACATCCCAGCGTTATGCCTGCTGTGTCTGAGAAGGAAGTTTTGTGTGTTTGCCATGGGAAGTGTTAGCTCCTCATCAGCTGAGCTGTTGGATGGGTGGTCAACATGGGTAAATGGACAGGAAGCAGGACAGGAAAAAGGTCCCTTCTAGTTCTGGTGTCCTACGGAAGGAGAGAGGGGAGTAGTTTGTTATCTTGGGAGTAGTTTGTTCTCTTCTTTTTGTTTCTGGAAGATCAAAGTGTTTGATCTCTAAAAGATCCCTTCTGCAGAGGGTCAATGTGACACACTAGGAATAAAATAGCTAAAAAATATTATCAAAAAAAGTTTTACAAAAAAAGTTCCATGCTTTGGGGATTGGATCATGGTAGATTCCTACAGGATTGCAAATGACATGGTGTCTGGTTCAGGGAAGGATTGTTGGGTAGTGCTGGGAAGGCTGATAGTCTAAAGAGAGCAAAATTAAAAGGATGAAGATTTGAAAGGAGGCCAGAACTCCCCAAGTGACTGAGGGTGGCGTGGCTGTCACAACCATTTTGGTTCCAACACTGTGTATTTTATGTAAAATAGAGATGGAAGAGGGTTCTGCAGAGGAGCAAAAGTAGGATTGAAGAGTTGAGGGTGGAGCTGAAGAGTGCAACTTTGTTGCTCAAGTGATGCAGAGGTGCAGGTTTTGTGGAAATGGCCCCACATCTAAATCTCCACCTTAGGCCGAAAGATGGTCGCCGCTCCCTGGTGAGGAACGTGTGTCTCTGCAGCCATGTGGTGGCTTCGCCCCCGGGGAAGCCGCTTGGCCTGTGGCCGAGGCCTGGGCCTGGGAGGAGCGAAGCACGTCCAATCCAGCCAGCTGTGGCCCTGGCTCTGCTGTGGTGTCGCTCCCCGGGCGCCATGTCCTGTCTGCCCTGGGCAACTGCCGTGAACTCCGACAGGAAGGGGTGAATTGGGCTCCACAGCCGTTTGAATGTGCGTAGGTTATTGGGGCTGTTCAGTTGTATCCTCGGCTTTTCAGTCTTGCTCCCGACTTTGTGTCGGTACCGCTCCAGCCTTGTGGAGCTCTGGCTGCAGGAGCTGAGTTAGTGGTCATCAAAACCCAGCAAAGGAAAACACCAATTTTGAGTCACATCAACTCTCTGAACTCGATCACAGGACTGCTAGCGGAAGGGGAGGGATGTGTAGAAGCGCATAGGTGAGAGCAAGGGAGGCAGGAATGTGGCAGACTTGGTTTGTGCAGTTAAAGCTACAGCAGGAGCGTACATTGAGAGAGATCAGTGGAAAAAGCCTTACAAAGGAGAAGAGCAGTTGGAGCACAGTTTCACTGAGTGCTCCTGATCTAGAAGGAAGGGGAAGGATCCCCCCTGTTGAGGGCTGCTTACGTGTTGGAAGGAATTTCCTGTGGACCTAGTGAGGAAGAAGGTTTTGTCTGGTACCTTTGGGACAGCTGCCTTGGCTTGGGCATTTTCACAACTTTTCACCTGTTGGTTTGTTTTTGCTTTTCAATTTGCCCATGCCATAGTGGGGGAGAGAGGGAAGAGGTTTAATTCTGCAGGATTATTAAACTGTCTTTCACTGGCCCTTAACTCTGGATGCTATCCAAGGTTAAGATTATTGAGTATGTGGTTTATAGCAGTGGGCATTGAGTAAAATTGCTTTGCCTTGTTTATTTGCTCTGTTTTTGGAAAATGGGAAATGTAGCTTGTAATCTGAACAGAAGAATAGTTTACAGTCTGAATTAGAATTTAATGTGAAGTGGAGCTAAGTGCGTTGCTCTCTACTAATTGAATCTTCATGTAGTTGTTGATAACTAATAGTAAGTACAAGTGGTTATAGAAGATTTCTTTTTGCAATGAAATATTTGTGTTATGGATCAAACTGTATTTCTCATGTCCCTGAATCTTTTCTTTTGTTCTCTGATCTTTAAAATTTCACATTACAATTGCATGTGGCATACTTATGAAGACAGCAACACTGTCACCAAGTAACGCTGTTTGCAAAATATTTAATCTGGCATTTCTAAAATGATGAAATTAAAGAAGAATAAAAATACTGCAGTAGCAGAATCTATTTCCAGCTGCCTCTGCTTGGAGACAGCGTCACAGGCAGCCCAGCCAACTGCTTCCAGGTTCATGCGCTGGCCAGCAGCGCAGAGGGAGGCTCAGGGGAGGGAGCAGGAAGGTGGGCGCATGGTTCTGTATTGCTCAGCCCCTTGCCTCTTCAGAGACTTACTTAAACCAAAAGCAGGTGCTCAGAAGTCCCCAAGGAAACTTGCTTCTAACACGAGTAGTGTTAGGGTTTTCATAAAAAGTGTCTGTGTGCCGTTTTTATGATGATGAAAAGTAGTATGAGAGCATAAAAAGCCATTGCACAAGAGGTGCTGGAGTCAAGGGCCTTTTGAATTACCAGTCAACTGAATGTTTTCAGTCTATCAGTCAACTGAGTGCTGGGGGCTTGGGTGTCACGAAAGACCAATACATGGGAAGTTCATTGTGGTACTGTGCTTTGCACCGCGGCGTCGGGCAGTGCTACAAAAGGCAGGAGTCTCTTGTATCTATACAGTCAACAGATGGAGTTGAGAGGAAGTGAGAGGATCATAGAATCATAGAATCATTAAGGTTGGAAGGGACCTCTAGAGATCACCTAGTCCAACCCCCCTGCACACGCAGGGTCACCTAGAGCACGTGGCACAGGACTGCGTCCAAGCGGGTTTTGAAAATCTCCGGAGAAAGAGACAACCTCTTTCAAAATAAGATTCCAAAATAAGGATTCCAAAAGAAGAGATACGGAGGAGGAAAACTATTATTGTATGCCTCAGTGAGGCATGTAGGAATTTACAAAGTGATGTATACATTACAAAAAAGTAATTTATACAGTGCCATCTGATCCACTCCTGCTGCCAGCTCTGGTTAGCCCACATTAGGTCCAGTGGCAGTGATGAGGAGACTGGTGTCAGGAAAGGCCATTCCTCTCCAATTTCTCTTTTCGTGACTCAGCAGGTTTAAACAACACAATAGTTAGGTCTCCTGGTATGCAGAGGAGAGCACAGAGGTAGAGCAGTAGTTTCTGCTGTGGGAATTGTGCAGAAGTTTCTCTGCAGTGGTGATGGGAATGGTGAAGAAGTTTGAGTTTCATGGGGTGGCCTGGGCTTAAGCATTCGGTGCTGGACCTATCTCTGTGTCACACAAATTCTTTTCATGGCCATTGGTTTGAGGAACAAGGGAGCTCTGTGAGCACCCTCAGCAGATGGCTGCCCTGGCACAAGCTGCTCAAAAGTGAGTAATAGTGGTAAGATAGGAAATTATGGAGTGCAAATAAATTCCCAGAATTGGGGGTTCCCGAGTTTGCAATACCAGCCAGCACACTGCTAGCTGCTTCCAAGGCCACGGGGGCTGCCAGTTGTTGGACCCACGGCTCCCACTCCTCCCAGTGATGGTGTTAGGCCAGTGTGAAGCCTCTGAGTCTTCACCCTCCGAATCCTCATCCTTGTAGAAGCAGGTAGGTCATTCACACATCACAGACAAGGCCGTAGTAGGTGCATGTATTTATTTGTGCTCCGTGTGCTAAAGGAGCGTAGTTTAACTGATGGGACCTTTGCAAAGAGTTCTCAGCGCTAGGGTGCTGTCTAAAGGAAATAGTAGCAATTGCTGTAGCTGTTCTGGGTGTAACCAACAACTTCTTTGAGGAAAGGAGTTTTTGTTTTAATTGGCTGTTTTAATTTTGTTCCATTTATCTGATAAATCTCCAAACTGCACGGTTTCCTCTCTTACACATTCGGGATCAGGAGCCATTTACTCTGCCTTCATTGTTCATTTTGCCTTTTTTGTTTTAAGTAAATCTCTTGGTATGTTCATGCCTTATTTTTTGTCAGTCTTAAAAAGAGGGTACTTCTGAACTCTCTCTTCAGGAAAGATTTCTTCCTTGTTGCCTCTGAAGTATCGGAAGATGTCTCCAATAGCTAAGTAAGCATTTCCATTAAAAGCATCTTCTATAACTTGACTGAAAGGTAGATATGAAAGAGCCTTTTAAAGAAACAATAAAGAAAAATAAGTGGGTCACCTTTTGAACTGTGCCCAGGTGTGCTGCTCTTTGGGCGGATTCACCAATATCCTGCCCAGGTTGGGTATGTGGTTACATGAGGCTGCTGAAGCACTCCACTGTGCCATCTCGTGGTGGGCCCTGTCTTGTTCAGCAAATTAATTTGAAATGTGCTTCTGTTCTCTTGGCTTGAAGCAAAGTGGGTTTCTTATTGTCGCTTCTGACTTGACCTCACTTCTTTTGTAAAGACCCATTTCCACTAAAAGCTCTTTACCACATCTGTTCTTTGTTCCCACCCAGAAAATATGGACAGGAGAAAAATGATGGACTGTAACAGGCAGTGCATCAGACGTGAGTTTTTAATGCAGTACTGAAGTAATAGAGTACTACAGCAATAAAGAATGGAAATCTGTGCTCTGTACAGAGTGTCTGTAGCAGGGCAGAGGGGATGGCAGATTTTCAATCTGCAGATCAGAGAGGGGACCCTTGCCAAAGATGTTGTCCTTCTTCAGGAAAGATCTTGGGGTATTTTTAAAACTGATTGGGAGAATAGAGTGATGAGAAAAGGAAATGCAAGTGCTGTAAAAAGAAAGTTTCCTGTAAAAAGGAAGAGGATCTAGCCTTTGTCTGGTAGACATTTCTTGCCCCAGATGTGATGGGGCAGAGCGTAACTGCTGTGCTTGTGCAGTGCCTCGTGCAGGCAGGCAAAGGCACTCTTTGCCCTATGGAGTTTGCATCCACCTTGGGCAGCGGAAAGGTGTGCTGACGCAGTTCTCTTACCCCTCAGGGTCTGCCCCAGGCAGGGGGTGCGTGTTTCACTAGCCCCACAGACACCGACGGTTTGGGCAGGTCTGCATAAATATGTGCAGCTCGTCTCGCTTTGGCCAAGGAAGGGAGAAATTCAAATATTGCAGTGTGTGAGTGCTGAGAAGTGAAAGGGGGGCATCACACATTCCCAAGGGGTCTTCCCAAGCAGAGGAGCTGCTGTAGTGCTGGTGGATGCATAAACTGGGGTTTGGAACAAGAGTGAGTCGCGTTTGTCACTACTTTTGTCATTGGTGACACTTTTAAAGTAGCCACGACCAAACAGTCAGAGTCACATTCAACCTTGGACAACTTGGAGCAGTTCCTGGTGCCACGAGCCCTCAGGTCAGTGCTGAGCTGAGCTATTTGGCTGATGTTGATGCTCTGCAGAGAAGCCCATGGCATTGCCAAATGATGCAGTTTCAGCGGTGGCGAGTGCGCTCGTGCTGCGCCTCCACTAATTAACCTCCAAAAAGACCTCCAGGATATGAGCCAGCCTCTCTGCACAGGAGCCTCCGTGCTTTTAACACAGACACTCTCTCGAAACCAAGCCTAATACCTCTGACGCAGCCCTGGAAAGTGCCTTTTATCTAATCGAACTCTGACCACTTCAGCATGGAGGCATTTGCAAAATCGGGCATGCAGCACAGGAAATGAACAGTCAATCCTGTGGGGACTGAAAGCGCCTCCATGGTCTAACATGTATTGATTTGTCCATATTTTACAAAACAAAAAGTATTAGTATTGCTGCTGCCTCACAAGTATCTGTACTCCATTAGTGTGTATACATTAGCTATTGAGCCAGTAGTAGTAATGAAAAGCTTGTGATACAAATCATGGAAACTTAAATGGGGAAAAAAAAGAATAATAAGCTATATAGGATAGCTAAGGTGTTTATAAAGAAAGGGGACTGTCTTCTGAACTACAAGAGATTTTTGAGATGTTGGATGCCCGAGTAAGAAAGCCTGTCACAAATGCTGCTTCCTTCCGTCAAATTGTAATGGAATGAGGCAAAGGAGTTGGAGATGACAGAACAGCAAATGTTTGGGGAGAGAAACTAATGTTGGAAGGAAGGGACCAAGGAATATATTTGAAGATGTGAAACTGCTATATATGATTTAGAAAGTACTATTTTTTCTTTGGATTTCTGTGGCAACAAGGAAAAAGATTTGGCTAATCTGTAACTGTGTTCATATCTTGGCACAGGGACAATTCGAAACGTGCATTCTCGTGAATGGAGTGAACATCCCGTTCCCAACTTCCCCAGTGCTTCCTGGGAAGTATTGGCATTGCTTCGTTTTGTTTTGTTTCCTTACAGAGCTGTGTACTGCCGCTGTTTTACAGAGCTCTTTGGTCCTAGGCTTTTTAAAAAGAGTAGTGAGTTGTAAAGGAATTGTTTTAATTTGCTTGTGAATTTGGAACCACTTTCAAAGTAGATTAGGTGGCTTAAGTTGATGTGGCCTCTTGGCAAATGAGGTAATTAGGCTCCAAGTGTGTTGCTCTAGTGATCTTTGCAAGACTGACTGAGAGATACTTGTGCTGCATTAGCTCAGTGGAGTCCTGTTAACAGCTCTGAGTGCTGAAATGGGCAGTAAGACTAGAAGTTGACAATAAATCACAAAATGCATCTGTGTATTTATGTTTTGTTGATATACTCCCTGTGGATCTGTGTTCAAATGAATCTTATTTACTTGAGCAAATTATATAATCTGGTAAATAGATGATGACCTTGTAGGCCATCACTCTTGGCAGAAATAACTTTCAGGGAATGTTTTTGATGAATGTTTCCAAATTAATTTTCAAATTTTAACTTGTCTCATCTATGTCGTGAGTAGTTTACAAAGAGTTATGGAATTTAAGATTATAAAAACATCAAGAAATCGTTAATCCTGGTGTTTGTGTGTGGGTAGGAGTCATTTGGCGTTCAGATGGTGACCCCGTTTTGTGCAAGAGCCGCAGTCGGGTTGCGTAGCGGGGTAGTGTGTGACCGCGTGCGCCTACTTCCTTCTTCCTCCCTAGCACTCCGGTCGCCTACAGACCTCCTGGCTGGCAAATGTGGGTAAAAGTGGGAATCCAGCCCTCAGTCTCCTTACTCAGCACGTGCGTGTCTTCGGATGTGATAGTTGATTGTGATGAGTGATTGAGTACTGCTGGTGACTGAGCAAACTGGTCACGGGGGAGCGGGCTCCCGGTTTGCTGAGCACGTGAATGTGTTCCTACCTGGAGGTCATGTAGGTTATAGGCTTGCCCAGCTAACATTTTGAGCACCTTCTGAGTGAGGGGTGATTATGTGGAGAGCTGCTGCTGGGCAGGGATCTGTTCCACAGAGTTGCTGTTTTTTAAAATGACTTTGACTAAGACACTCTTTTTGTTGTGTACTTCAAGTTCCTTGAGTGCAAAATAGGTATGATGGTGGCAGAGTCTCCCGTGTGAAATGCTTGAGAGCTGATAAAGGGGAACTAGAGGATACTTTTTGCTTTTTATTATCTTTTTTTATATATATATATAAAGAAAGTAAAAGCACCATGAAATCTAGAATCTAGCTATTTATAATGCCTAGCAGTACTGGCTACTTTTGAAAACCCTAGCCAGTTGTGCAATTAAGCACAAGTAGTCACTCTCTACATTATAGGAATGCACAGAGACCTGGAACTTCCTTCCCATATTAACTCGGTACTTAAAAATGGGCTTGACCTGTGAGAGCGGAAACGAGTCCCTGTGTGCGCGCGGTCCCAGCTTCGCGTTGCGCTGGTGTGTGTGTTTGAGACGCTGCTTTACTTGGCCCACAGCCTGTGCTCTGTTGCTCGTGCAGGTGATAGTGACCGTGCAGAGGCCCCTTCGCAGAGGAACGAGTGAGCAGTGGGGACCCGAGTGCTGTCGTTGCTGGTTTATGCGCTGGGCCTTACCGAGGCGAAGGGCGCTGTGAACTGTCAGTCATTCTGTGCTTATCAAACACGTCTCCAATCACCCTGCGGAAGAGGCTCCTGCCTTGCTAAATGCAAGCAAGAAGGGTAACTTTAACATGGAGGGGTTACGCAAAATTTTGGTAGGATTAAAGAAAGATGAGGGAACAGCAGACTAAAGCGGATCCTGTCACAGACCAGGACACATATTCATGTTCTGTAGCAGTTGAAAGTGTGCTAAACGCCAGCCCTGCTCTTGGTCAAGGCTGCCGTGGTTGGGAGAGGATCTCGCAGTCCCACAGTTGTCAAGATGGAAGGTTCACTGCGGAGCAACAGTTGGCCTGGTCTTCAATTAACTTTACATAAAAGTCACACTCCTCTTTGGCTGTGGCAGACTTGGTGGTGAAATCTGTAGAAATTTAATTTTATTGGGTTAGAGAGCTCAGGCTTTTTTGTACAATTTTATTGCTCTGCTGGATGCGCGGGGATATCATCTGCAGTCGCTCTCTCCTGTGTGAGTGCCTTCCCAAGGTACACAGGTACTTCACCCGTGTGGGTTTTAGCGAGACATCACTTGGGGAGCCTCCGTGTGTCTGACACGTGGTGATGCCCTCACCTGGGCTCTGCTGGAACAGCCTTATAAATACAAGAGTACTGATCTCCCTGATACCAGGTAAGTATGGGGAGTCTTGCCCTGTCTTCCTGGCCCTGTGCTTGCTCAAGCTGCAGCTGGTTTGTGAATGCTGTGAGGGATGAGAGGAGCGCTGTTCCTTGGCCTGGAAGGAGCGATGGTGAACCTTTATTTTAGGCAAGGCACAGAACCAGACACGGGGGTGGTGGGGCCTGGAGGCAGAGTTCCTTTCCCAGGCTCCTTCTCCTGCTGCTTGGGGAATTTGTTTTGCGTTAACCTACTCATCGGAAGATAAACACACATCTAGCAGAACAGGATTTAGGAGGTCCCAGGCCTGTGAGAAGCTCTGCATTTGCTGGGGGGATTTCGATCCAGCTGTTTCATTATTAGATTGGTTTCAGGTTTTTGTCTGTGAAAAAAGTGGCCAACATACTAATTAATTGTGGGGGCAGGTAAAGCAGAAGCAGCACTGTTGTTTTGCCAAGTGATACATTGCGTTTTGCAAAGCTTAAGATCAGTGAGTGGGACGAGCTACTGGGAATGGAAGCATGAGTTCTATACAGCGTTGTATTTGGTTTGGCAGAAACTTCCACAATATTTTGGTTTCATTGTGTTTGCTCCGCAGGGTCACCGTTCTCACTAAATCTAATCACGTTTTTTTTCTGTCATCCCTGCCAGAGAAGAAATTCTGTCCCGTTGATGCCAATGAAAATCTTGCACCGTTACTCTAGAAACATGTTGAGTTTATCCAAAAGGGAATGTTTGTTCATATTCTCGTATATTGCTAATAATATCCTGTTTACCTTACATATTTTTGTTCCACTAAAGTATATACACTGTGTTCCTGCTTGGACCTTTTATCCTTCCTGCTCTTTGAAGTGTCACTAAGAGTTCCCTTAAATTCTCATGAGAGACTGCTTAAGTAAATAACTCCCAGTTAGATGGCATTACAAATACTACACAACCAGTTTACATGTTACAGCAGTGTATTCGCCCTGCCCTACTGGATCAGAGATACTTTCTTCAGTGTGCGTGGCAAGAGTCCAACTGACAGCAAAGGGAATTGAGTGTAGCCTTCCTAGAGGCTCTTTCCCTTTGGTATCAGGATGCAGCAAAGCCCTAGGATTTTTCCTTGAGGGGAATTTTTAATACTATTCCTCATATACAAAATATGTCTTACCAGTTATGCTCTTTATTTTTTTAACAGGTATTGGCATCATGTCGAGCATTTCTTCTAACATCTCGGATCCCCACCAAGGTAAAGCTGCTGTATTTTCAAAACTGTTCAGTATTTTTAGATATAAATGTCAGCTGCTCAGTCTTTGTCTTATATTGACTATATTTGTGTACCTGTTTAAAAGAAGAAGAAGAAAAACAAAAAGTAATGGTGTTGAATTTGTTAGAATGGAATTTACACTGATGTGTATCCTAAAAGGATTTGTCAGTTTAGATAACTTGTGGAATGCATCTGGATGGAGATTTACATAGTAAAAGGTTAACTTGAATAACTGCAATATGAGCCTGATGACCTTGGTAGTGAGACAGTTTGTGCACAAGCAAACAGAAGGCATTACTCTCTCGTAGCATTTAGTTTCAAATAAGAATATATTTGGAGACAGACATTGAGACTTTTACTGTATTTGAATGATATTTCTTTCTGTGGACATTGCTGTTCATTGTGAAAAGCATCTTGTCAACATGCCTTATCCCTGGTGGTGAAGCATTCCTTCTGTTCCTGGGACAATTTGTAGTGATTATTGTAGCAGGGAATTAATTCCTGCGTGAGCAAAAATGAGTGACTCGGAGGATGCTCTTTTGTCCAGCTTGGGATCAGTGAATGTGTGCTTGGCATTTGTCCATGTTCTATTTTGTTGCATTTCTTTTATAGATATATGTGTGCATGTGTGTGTGTCTATGGAGTGTATATATGCTTCATAGAAAAATAAGATGGAAAGATTGATGCAAGATTTTCTGTTCTGGATGCCTCACCTATGTAATTTGAAGGTTCTGCTTGGTGGATGAGGTAATTCTGCTTTTAATTTCTGTTGAAGCTTAATACCCTCAGCTCATCAGCCTGTCCCTTCTGCCTATGTATCTTAGCTGCTTGTCTTTTGCCCCTTGGACCAGCGCAGTTTAAAGGCCCTTTTAAGATAGTTTGGTGACTGGTTACATGAAAACATCGAGCTAACTGAGGAACAACTCGAACACCCTCACATGAGGGTGACAGAGCCCTGGAACAGGCTGCCCAGAGAGGCTGTGGAGTCTCCTTCCCTGGAGATCTCCAAACCCACCTGGATGTCACCCTGTGCCACGTGCTCCGGGTGTCCCTGCTGGAGCAGGGGGGTTGGACTAGATGGTCTCTCGAGGTCCCTTCCAACCCCAACTGTTCTGTGACTCTGTGATCTGTGTAGTGAGGGTATGATGGGTGCGTGTTGATGGTGACCTCCGTAGGCAACTAGGAGCAAAGCTGTTATAATTCATTAGAAAGCTCTTGACAACAAGTTGCTGTTCCCAATGAGTAACTGTAATACTAGTTTAAAATCACTGTCCCCTCTACAAAATTTATTTTGTTAAATGGATTTACTTAGTTGGGGAACTTATTTCTATTTCCTTTGTAATCTAGAAGGTGTGCTTTACTAACAAAGCTCTGACTTTAATGAAATAGAAGAATAATCAGAAGAAAGTCCTTCTGCAGATGATTTATTTCAAAATGAAGCTTTGCAATCATTAGGATGATTAAAAAAATGCCTTTTTTTTGGTAGCAGAAAGATTAACGAAACGTACTGATTTTTCTAAAGCCTGTCATATTTTCGAAATCTGCCTGGAAGCTTTCTGATCCTGCAAACCTCAGTTTGACTAGAATGCAGTAACTTCTAGGGAGACTGCAGAAAAAATGCTTCTATAAGCTTCAGGGAACTCTCACAAAATCCCGTACGCCCAGAGTTCGCCAGTTTTGATGAGTGTTGTTGCTGTCTCTGATTGACCTTTCCTTGAACGGCGCTGCTGAGATGTGTCTAGTAAACAAGGATGAAAGTTAAACAGGGTAAAAGCGGATGAAGTATCACATCCACTGGCGCGATTTCCTTGGAGCAAAGATCTTACAAACTGTGGACACCTGAACTTTACAAAGAGGATCAATCCCTTAATTTCCACTAAACTAGATGTGTTTTACAGCTTCAGCAAGGCTGTTTACCCCTTTTCTAGGAAAGGAATTGCAGTACTTAAACATACTAATTCTGCTGTCTGTATAAAGGTAGTTACAACATCAGTAAATGCGATCAGTAGCTATAACATCAACCTGCAGAAAAGTGTATGATGTAGATGTGGAGACATAATTTCGATCTGTAAACTCACTTCTGGTGCCGGCTCTTAGTAAATTTTAATTGACAAAAAAAAATTGAAAACCGTGAAATTAGCTGACTGGTAACTACAGGGTTTCCTAAATGAATGACACTTACAGCATCTTAAAAGGAATTTTTTGTTGTTGTTGTTTGAAATAGTTATAGGTAATAAACAAGACTAAATGTTTTAAAAGACTGTAAAGAAATTATTTCGCAGTTTTAGAAGAGGAATGTGTTTTGTAGGTTTGTTCCACAAGGACTGTGAATCTTTTGAAAGTAGAAGAATGAATTGAATCTTAATTATAGACATGCCATCACATTTAATGATATTTGTGAATTCTAGTCAGAATTTTTGCAGGATGAATTCTTGAGTCTGGTTCTGGTAAACTGGTAAGCTATGGCAAACTTTACTGAGGAGTTAAGTACTTTTGATTACGTGAAACATATATGTTGGCACATACAAATACATTACTCATGTAAAGCATTTAATCTGGTAGGTAAATAATTTGAAAAATATGAAAGAAGTAAATCATAGTTCTGCAGACAATTCCTGGTGTGCTTTTACACCCTTTGTAAATGGATATCCTTGGGAATTGCGTTTGGATTCTGAAAAGTGCAGCTGTAGTTCAGCGTCTTTAAAAAAAAAAAAAAAGAAAAGAAAAGAAAAAAAAGTTGTCACAGGGTAGAAATAGAATAATTTGGTGTTTGCCTGGAAGCACCCTGATCGTGAAGGGAAGATAAAGTACAGGTGATTATTATTTTAAAAAGTTTGTTACAGTTGCAATGATATTGATGTTAAATAAAAGGAAATGGGCATGCCATTTTATTTCTTCACAAAATTTTAGACGTGCTAATACAGTCTTGAGCATTTTATATATGTAGGTGGGTGGGTTATATGTCCCTTTTAGTTTCTATACAGAAAAAGTTTTCACTTCTGGGATCAGTGTTATTCCTGAAAGATTAATAAGGGCTGCTATAAGTAGTCTTACTAAGAGTTATTCACTCACAAGAGTACACACCAGTAGGGTGTTGAATAGGCAATTACAATTTTTATTCTAGAATTTTGTTATAATTTTTGTTTTAAGCTGATAGGCTGATAGCTGTCAGTAAAATAGCCAATTAGATATTCTCACAGCCCCTAATAACCATGTAAGCCCATAATAAGCAACACGCACATCTCATTTTGGTACAAAATATGAGTGGATATAGAATATTAACAAATACTTGATATACGCTATGGAAACTCATGTAAAATAATGATCCTCTTATTCAAGGTTTTTTGTATTAACTGTATTGAAATATGCCAGTGCTTTTTAAAATAGGAAAGTATTTCTTACTAATGTGGCCTTTTCTTTTTTAATTATAGCTAGAACTGACTTTCAGCTACTTGGAAATCCAAGGAATAACTTCCAGTAAACCAGGTCAGGTGGGTGTTTTCAGTCTTTTATCAAACTCATGTTGTGGCACACTGATAGATTTTACTGGTGATATTCTAGTTAAAAGGTGCCTCTTTACTCTTTGCTAAATGTGTGCCAGTCAAGGAGAAGATAATGTTCTAGCACGGAGGGGTCCCCATCCAGAGAGCAGACTGCACATTTGAATTGTTGCTTTGATGGTGCTTTTAAAAGCTAAAATAATGGTAAAAATTTTAAGGAATCCATTTTAAGAATGAGTGTGGATGGGATAAAGATGATAAATGCAGCTTTTTCGTAGGTCAGTTGGGATGAAGCTAAAATGGTGCAGGTTTTCATCAGTCACATTAATGTGGCTGTTTTTCTCAGAAATGAAAAACCATTGATAATTGTTATGTAATCCACACCATGCCAGGTTGGATGTCTTTAGTGGTATAAGTCTTTTGTGGTGAAGCCAAATGCTTCTGCTTGCCTTGCAGACAGAGGTTGTTTCTTTTCACCTCTTGCTGGTGTTGTTCCTGCTTTATAAAAAATAGAAAGAAATAAAGAAAAAAGGGGGAGTGAGGGGAAAGTTCTGTGCCAAAAAGGTGAATGTCTAGGAGAAGCTGATGAAAAGAAGAATGTCTTTTATACGTTGTTCATTCATAAAAGATGAACATGTTGACAAGATTTGATAGGCCAATTGTATCAAAGTCTTCATGTGTTTCATGTGTGGTTTTTTTTAAGAGTTTTATAGGAATAGGAGCGTCTGTCAGTGCAATTTGAATTCTATAAAGCTTTCCTTGTGTTTAACATGTCATCTGTTTAACCCAGCTTTTGAAGCTTTTCGTTAAGGAAAAAAAGCTCTAGTCGTTTACCTGTTTAATGGGGAGACATTTAGTAAATGGCCTTATTCATTTAAGGCACTCAAATGGCATGGTAGTTAAGAGTAATTATTCCTAGAGGGACAGGCGGAAGTTGTTATAAAGGCTTACAAGGAAAGTGCTGATTTTCAGCAACATCGTTTAGCATACCATTTTCTAAGGTATTTTTGTAAGGCTTTTCTTTTTTTACATTCACCTGTGCTGTAAACTTGCAAGTGTTATAGGTGCCTGCTGGTGGAGGCCTTAGTAACTCCTTTGGGCAACAGGTCTTGTTGCAGCAGCGTGCCCATCTGTGGCACCCCATGGGCTTGTGCCAGGCACATCACAAAAACAAGATAGGATGAATCAGCACATGGGCAGGCAAAAGAACATGAGGGAAATGTGCAGCAGTGCTGGCGATAATAAAAAATGGCAGTGACTTGGCCACTTGTTCATCCTGGGAGAATGAATGGCCACAGGTGCTGGAAGTCATGGAAGTAGTGGGAACATGAAGTTAGTGTGTGTGCTCTGGAGATAATACAGTCACTTGGTTTGTCTGGTGATAAACCTAGACATAATTGGAAACTAAAAGAGATCCAGGAGCCAGTTTAAACAAAAACCAAGCCTCTGTGGCTTGCTGGAGTATCTGTGGTGATCTGCCCTGGCTCTGAACACTCACAACTTAAGAGGCTGCTGACAAGCGGGTTCCGTTTTCTTCACCTCACTGGAGCAAATACCCCCAACGGCAGGGCAGTGATGTGAACTGAGTTACTGCATCAGTTGAACTAAGGCATTGTATTATCTGAATGATTTCTCTAAAAGGCATGGAGCAAAGTATTAATTAACATGTAACAGAGTGGCTGCTGGCGTGCAAAACATTCTGCCAGCATTCAAAGCAGCAGCACCCAATTTAAATGAAGGGTACCTGATTCTCCTGCCCCTTTCCTCTCCCCGTTTTGTGCAGCTGATCATGGAAACGGAGAAATGCACCATTACCATGAAGTTGGCGACCTCCGAGGACGTGAACGAGGTGCTGGCCCATATTGGAACCTGCCTCAGGAAGATATTCCCGGGGCTCTCGCCAGTGTAAGTAGCCTTTGGGGCACTTGAGGCAAGAACAGATTGTGTCAACAGAGTGAAGAACCACCCTATAATGGTCCTTTGGTCCCCCACCTTACAGCAGAAATGCAGAGAGGATGTCAAGTGCCTTAAGGCAAGTGCTAAATTTTCATCCAGGCCTGTGGAAGTGTATGGTAGAATGATGAAGCAACACAGAGCTAGGGCAGACTGTGCTCTATGTGGTCAAAAGCGCTTTCATTTTGACTGGTGAGAGGATTTGGAGTTTTAGGCTTTTTTTTTTTTTTTTTTTTTAACCTTACTGTCTCTCCAACCTCAGATATAGCTGTGATTCTAGGTGTTTAATTGCCTCCTTTTTCCTATAAGCAGTCGCAATATTCAATATTTTTGTTTTATTCTTTTCCATTTTGGAGGAGTCAAATCTGAGTTGGAAGCGGCGGGAAAAAATGTGCTTATTTTCACATTTTGTGAAATCTTATATAATTCACATGACTCTGAACCTGGTGCTTCAAAACTGAGCCCTAGGCCTTCTGTTATATACCTTCAATAGAACAAACAAGTGGCTCTCTGGGTCACGTTTGCTTTTCTAGCTCTTTTTTCCTGCTGCTTCAGTTTTGCATTGTTCTTACCTTTGTTTTCTCTTGACTGTTTTATCATCAGCTTCAGAATTTTATCATCTTGCAGCAGTTTTTAGTTATTTTTCTTCATTTTAATTTCCTCCTCCTC
Source organism: Tinamus guttatus (assembly GCF_059628265.1). Classification (NCBI taxonomy): domain Eukaryota; kingdom Metazoa; phylum Chordata; class Aves; order Tinamiformes; family Tinamidae; genus Tinamus; species Tinamus guttatus. The sequence goes on from NW_028289031.1 coordinate 3,139,844, forward strand.
TTCTCTAGCTGTGCTGCATCTTCATCGCTACCTCTCAGATAATGCAGCTATATTACTCTCTCATTTTTTTGCTTGTTTGCTTGTTTTTTGTTTTGTTCAATTTTAAGGAGAATGGATCATAAAATTTTCCAAGTCATTTTTTTAAAAAGACTTTCGATGTGAACGGTCTTAGTAGTTATATGTGTTTTATTTTGGGTGTCCATCTTTATTATTCACCTGCAGGTGCAGTAGGAAATCAAATTCATAACTTCAGCTGACAGTTTTGTTTTTTATTTCTTGTGGGTTTTTTTTTTTTGTGGTGGTATTATTAAATGGAATGATGGAGATGGAAATCTTTCCTAAAGAAAGTGTAGAAGTGAATACTTACGGAGTAGCCATAAAACTAATGATGAGAGAAATGCAGACAAAAAGAGTGAAGAGGGCTGCAAAGCCATGCATGTTTATCTCAGCATCTGTGATTGCCTTGCCAACTTCTTGTTTATTTTTTGGGTTTTTTTTTTTTTTTGAGCCTCTTGAGAACCTTGCTGGAGAATTTTGTGTGGCTATGTGGAGGGTTTAGTTCCCAGAAAAGAAATTTGATTTTTTTTTCTTGCTCTGCTGTCATATGGGACAGCTCTCCAAAATGAACAATATGCTGCTGTGAGACCAGAGGAGGCAAGAAAGGGGAAAAAGATTTCTGCTGTTAACATTGCTTGCTTATTCTTTCCCCCTGTTGTGTGGAATTCCAAAAGCTTTGAGGCTCTCTTGTCATTCAGAAGAACATTTGTTTTCTGTTTCCTAAAAGGCAGAAGAAAGGCTTGTGTTTTAGTGTGGAGTCTGAGGAACACTATTGCAGTACAGAGATTAGAATTGGATATCTAAATCGCAGCCTAGAGGCCACTCAGCATCCTTCCCTTTGCACCACAGTGTTTTCACTTCATAAAAGCACTGTACAAACTGCAGCTATTTCAGCATAACCCATAACCAAAAATACCGTGTCTCTCTCCTATTCTGGGCATCCTCGTGTTAATCAAGCTCCACAGGTCTACTTAGCTTGGACAATCTTGTTCTAGAAAAGGGTTCAGTTGCTCCAAGAGTCACAGGCTTAGTTATCAGAAGGAAAAAAAGACAAATGCTGCTACTCTTGTGCTGTATCACAGTGTGTTTGACTTCCAGCCAGGGAATCAAATTGTACTAAAGATGGTAATTCTTCCTATACACATCATTAAAATTATATAAAATTATCTGTGAAATAAAGATCCATGAGTGCATATAATTGTCCAGGCTTAAAAATATTTTTAAAGCCATGAATGATGGTTTTCCCTTTGCATCTAGGAGGATTCTGAAAAAAGTAACTATGGAGCCTTCAGAAAGACTGGCTAATCTCCAGGCCCTGTGGGACAGTCAGACGGTGGCAGAACTTGGACCTTGTGGTGAGAATGAATTTGAAGGCTCCAGTATAAAAAGGTTGAAATTGCAGTGTCAGGAAGTTGAATTCTATTTCTGGCAGAAGCTTGAAAAGGTGTAATTAGTTTAAAGGTGTAATTAGGATACAGTAGACTTCTGATTGGTGGGTGAATGCACTATTTTAAGCTTTTTTGCAACCTGCCGGCTATTGCAGAAGTCGGATAGCCTCAGTCTGTTGCAGTTTCTTTCAGCAGCACAATGGACACCCTTCTGAGAGAAAAAGAGAGTGAGTTTTGAAAGACTCGGAGGTGTTTTTTTAAGTGAGAGTATTGAGGTATGTCTTTAGATATTCACTTGTTTGTTTTACTGTTATGTTCAATGCTCCCTTGTGTTGTTTGCAGGAGGCTTTTCACAGATGTACGCATGTGTTTGTGACTGGCTTGGGTTTCCCTATAGAGAAGAAGTACAGTGGGTAGGTACATGTTTTGTGCTGGAGCTCTTTTCTTCTAGACGTACAAAGGATAAAAAAGAAGGTAAATCACGGTGCTTGAGGGGGGAAAAAAGCCAGTTCTATAAAGATGTATTTTTGATGTACTTTTAACAGGATGTTGATACAATTTATCTGACACAAGATACCAGGGAGCTGAATTTGCAAGACTTCAGCCATCTTGACCACAGGTAAACAACATGCAGGAAGCATACCAGTTCTTAGGAAACTTGTCACGTTTCATAATCCCTCCTTCCAGTAGAATTTGTCTGTCCTGTGTAAGATGTTACTTAAAAGTCTGAAAGCACCTCTGGAATGACCAGCTGTATCACTTTGTGTTTCTAGCACAGCTGTTCTGTTTGCACAAAAAACTCATAGAGACCATGTTACGCTGAAAGGGTTCGAGAAGATGAATTTACATCCAGTAGTTAAAGCAAAATACTGTGTTATGCTATCTTTAGTTCTGCAGAATCTTTTTCTGCTGGTATATTTAGTAAAATAAATGACTTTTTTTAGAAAGTCAGTAAAATACTTAAGTTGTTCATCTGAACCCCAGGAAACAGTCTCTCCTCTTATAATATATGCCAAGAAAAAGATTTACCTTTAGAAAAAAAAGCTAATTTAGAGTAGTTTTACTATGAGATGCAGAAACTTAGCCAGGCATTGTATTGAGTTTACCAAATTCAGCTGACTGAGAAAGTTGAATTCTAAGAATCAATCTGAACTCATTTAAGTAAGATGAAATGGGAAGGAATCTAAATCTGAGTTTATCATTATACAAGAAAAATGAAAAATCTAAGAAGCTTTAAATAAGACATAGAAAGCAGCTGTTTCTGTGGGAAAGTACAATTAAAGAATTAAGAGATTTTTCAGAAATTTGTTGTTAAAATGATTATAATAGAAAAACTAAACTCAAAGGTAGGTAGATGAGAGTATTTCAGCACAGCAGTCTCTGCAGCTGTAAGCTTGCTGTGTGTTAACTTGCACAAAAAATCCACTTGCATATTTATTTGGCTTCTGCAGTGGGTTTGCACAGTCCATGCTGAATTCCATGCTACTGAACTGAGCTTACTGAGGTGTTTGTACCTGTGTTAGCTACTTAACTGGTAACAGGAACAAGTCTACAGGGCTGCAGCTGCTTCTGTGACCTGTGTAGCCGAAGACTGAACAGGCAGCTAAGAGCTGAGAATGATTGGGAAACATGTACTATTCAGCACAGGCAAATGTGGGAAAAGAATCTAAAAACACACATGTTGCATGGTTGATTGCTGAAAAGAACATAGGGCCTTTATTGAGGTGACCTGGATACCCAGCATCAATAGAAATTAAGTGTTTGAGCAATTTATAAGGAGTTAAAATAACAATTATTAGTTAGCAGCAGATGAAAGAAACACTTTAAATATTCATTATTTATCAGGTGAGCTGTATTAAGGCAAATGGAATAGTAATTTGTTGTTTCACAGGAGATTTTCATTAAAGTGTGTATCGCAAAATTGACATCACTGAGGAAGAATATTTGTGTTGCTAGTAACAGTCTACTGAATGTCTGATGACTGTGTAAGTTCAAAGATTGAAAACAGTTTTAGAGATGTTTACATGCCTGCAATCCATTTTGTGATGACAGTTTGTGAATGTCATCACAAAGATGAACAGAGAAAAAGACTTTGAATTGAAATTTTCAAGAGAGCTGTAACATTTTTTAAGAAGCCAAAACCTTAAGTGATTCATTGAAAATGCAAATTAGGATCCAAGATCCCAATCAGTTGAAGAATACATGCAAGTATTCTGCACAGTGAGAAAGCTCTAAATTAAGAATAATAACAGTATGCCAAAGCATTCTGGTTTTGAAGAGACTGTTGTGTGTCCTGTCCACGTTATTTTGGGGATTACTGAAGCATCTCTATACTTTATGTTGTGGAGCAGCTCAGAAATGAGGTATAGTGGGATCAATCCTCTATGTACAGAGGCTTTGTATTTCAAAAATAACAATTTGTATTTTTCCTAGTGAGGCATTTCTGCTAGAGGTCAACATAAGATGACATGAATTATAGATGAAGCTTTAAGTTCCCAGAGTGTCTGACAGTTAAAGTGCATAGCATGGCTTGCCACATGGGAAAATGACTTCAGAGGTTTTATTTGAAGTTATGTTGGGCTGTGAACCATGTAATTGTTTAACAACAACAAAAAAGGCCCAAAGTGAACAGGGTTTATTTAACTCAAGAGCACAATATTAATCCAAGTAGCATATGTTTTAGCACTTTTGGACTCTCAAAAAATAAAATGACAGAACAGTGTTATTAGTTTTTTTCTTTCCCCCCACACTCTCAATGTTTAGATTTATTGCCACTGGCAAAAAATACACTGAAAGACAATGTTGCTGAAAAAACCTGAAGGTGCTGCAAAAGCTTGCACGTTGCGGAAGCTTGGAGAGATTTTCTGCATTCCAGAACAGAATCTGTTTTCATTTTAAGATGGCACAGTGTTGTTGTTCTGTAAATCTGTCTTTATTCTGATGGTAGCTGGGCAAACAAGCCAATAAATAAATGTAAGCAACTCAGTATAACCTGAAGAAAGTTATGAGAAGGCCCTGCTTATAGAAATGGTTGTTAGCATTTTTTTTTCTTATTGTATTGCAAAAGAATCGACACTGTGGTTGGTACCACAACTATAATTAAAAAAAAAATGAATAAAGTGGTAGAGTGTTTTGGAAAGAGAAGCGCAATAATAAATGCAATGTGGGCAGGCAGGCTAGAAGCAAGAGAGAGTAGAGATAAATTCCAGGAGGACCCCACACTGCTCAGAAGCACCTGCAAAAATTAAAAAAAAAAAAAAAAAAAAAAAAAAAGCCTGAAAAAGCCCTCTCGTTTCTGTTTAAAATGAGGTCGAATCTAGTAGAGCAGCGTTTCGGGACAGCACGGGCAGGGTTCCCGCTGCTGGTGCCAGGGGGAGGAGGGGAGCGTGCACGTGGGCAGTCTAATCCCTCGGGGTGTTAGTGGTGCCTGTCTCAAGTTTGCACAAACAGGCCCTGGATAAGGCGGAAGGCGGAACAGGAAGACCAATTTAGAGAGGAGAACTCACAAGGCAGCAGGGCTGATTTATTGAAAATAAACCCAAGGGGGTAATACCTCTGCTTTTCTGGTGTTTTTTATCCCCTGATCATTCACTCAGCGAATAGTTCTTTCCAGTTGAGAAGTGAGAAGGTGGGAGGGGAGACCCGGTGGGTGGAAGTGAATCTGCACCCGCCGTGAAGCTGGTGAAATTGGGCTGCCTTTATGAGGAGGAGCTTGGCATGAGACTGCACCTGGGGGAGCGTGGGCACCGGGCGTAGGCCTCGCCGGGCACCACACGCCAGGTCCTCTGCAAGAGCGTGGAAACGCTCCTGTTTTTTCATGAGCCTCCCAACTGACACCTAGAATCACAGAATGGTTGAGGTTGGAAGGGAGGGACCTCTAGAGGTCATCTAGTCCAACCCCCCTGCACATGCAGGGTCACCTAGAGCACGTGGCACAGGGCTGCGTCCAAGCGGGTTTCGAAGATCTCCAGAGAAGGAGACTCCACAACCTCTCTGGGCAGCCTGTTCCAGTGCTCTGTCACCCTCACTGTTAAGGTTTTTTTCCTTAAGTTCCTGTGGAACTTTTGGTGCTTCAGTTTGTGGAAGTTTCCTCTAGTCCTGTTGGTGGCCACCACTGAAAAGAGGCTGGCCCCATCCTTCTCACTGCCTCCCCTGAGGTACTTAAATACACTGATCAGGTCCCTTCTCAGCCTTCTCTTCTCCAGGCTGAACAGGCCCAGCTCCCTCAGCCTTTTGCTGCAAAACGCAGCACCTTTTCACTCTTGCCTTTGTGATGGGCTTGCACTCCCAAACGGAACAACTGCCCTTCTCCATGTAGCCTGCTGGATGTTTGCCCATACAACGCTGCCTTCTCTCTTGGCTTTTCTACACATTTTTGCCATCACCCTGAAGTGCTTTGAGTGTTAGTGGAGGGCAAGTCAAGGACAGGAAGCAGAGCACATAAGAAAGAGACACCGTTTAGTGCTCGGAGGTGCTGACCTGCACATGCCTCAAATGGAAAGCTGGAGGCTGGACAGTAGCTTGTCGAAGTCAGTGGTTTTAAGTTTGTCCCTGCCAAAAATGAGGTGGAGATGGCACTGTTGCTGGTCACATAATTCAAAGTATGCTGCAGCTCCTTTATTTTGTTATAAAGAAAAGACGTTTCTGGGTAGTTGCTGAATGCCTCTGTTTGTATACATGTATTTAATGTGTTCTGGAAAGGTGATGCAAGAGTCGTGCTGCTGAATAGCATACTAGTGTATGATGAGCGAATCTGGTGGAGGGTAGTGCACAGATGTGATATTTATGAACATCTGTTATTGGAGGAATTTGGGGAGAGCAGCTCAAATTAAGAGGCTTAGAATAAAGAAACAGAATTTCATTTTAGAAATCCCCTTTACAGTTAGGAGGGGGTTTGGGCTGAATGTCACATTATCCTTTTGCAGGTTTCCCGCTTCCTGAGGGAATATAACTATAGAGATGAGACAAGGAGTTGTTCTCTAGAAGCATTCAGTCATGGAATTATATTAAATCGTCGGAGTGCCAAAAAGCTTTTTAGCGTCATGCTCAATTATAATTAGAGGTGATTAAGAAGCTTAAATATGTCACAAGCTGAAGAAAAAGTAATGCTGAGAGTAGGAATGGCAGCCTAGACAAATTTCTGCTTTAGAAATTCATGCTAGAATGAATGTCTGTTGGCCAGTCAAAACTCTGTATTAAAATACAGGCAAGATCAAGATACACAACTGTTCATGTTTTACTTTGGAGTGGAGTGTATTAGATATGAAAGAAATGTTTGGTTTGTTTTTTTAGCTACCAAAACTGACAGTTACATGAAAAGTGTGTAAAAGTGTTTTTTCTTTTTCTAGAGACTTAATACCTATAGTTGCTGCTCTGGAGTACAACCAGTGGTTTACAAAGCTGTCCTCCAAGGACCTGAAATTAGTAAGTAATAAATTGAAACAATATGCTTGCTATTTTTTGTCTTTATTGTGTTTTAAGAGGTACTTTTATGTTTTTCAAGAGCTTGATTTTTTTTAAGGGATGTAAAACTGGGCAGTCTATTCAAAAATATTTTTCCATTAATCATATCCCGAAAATGTGAATGACTGGACAAGTAATTAATGCTGTAAGAACACTACTGAGAGTCAGCTTGAGGTCTTGACAAAATTTTATATGGATAAAGTTTGGAAAGCTTGTTTAGAGATAAGGATGCCACACAAAGCTACTTCATTAGGTGTTGCTAGTTCTGTCAAACCATGTTTGAGTACTAAATAGTAAACTACCCTCAAAGCAACCTGAAATCTCTGTTGCTTTTTGGAGTTGTGAAAAAGTATCAGGGTTTTGTTTCCCTTTTTTTTTTCTTTTTTCACAATATAGAGCAGACTTTTCTCCTAATTTTCATTTCAACTTGATGAATTTTTCTCTTAGCTGTCTGAAACTAATCACTTAAAGTAATAAATATTTAGTGATTTGTGGTAACAAAAATGACAAGCTGAAAATAAAGAATAAGAGTCTCTTGATATAAAAATGTGCTCATTGCATTCCTAAGCTATCATTTCCCTCCCTTAAATTAGACAAAACACTTTTTTGCTTTCCTGATGGAGCACCCTGCTTAAAATTGTATATGGTGTGAATCTGAAGGTATTTTAATCTTGTAGTTCCTTGTTAAAACCACAGGTACAGTAAAACTATGAGCTTATGCTTCAAATTCAAAATTGTAAGAAGATAGTACACTTAGGTGACTAGCCAATGTAGTTTGCCTAGAACAAGAGCTGTGTGTATTATCCAAAATGTTTTTTTTTCATGGAAATTTTGGGAATTCTTAGCAACTTTTATGTGGAACAGTTTTATTCAAGCATGTAAACTTTGTCAGTCTTTAAAATGCACCAACTTGTCAAAACAAATCTTCACCTTCCAGCCATTCCACTTGCAGTTGAGAGTATCAACAAAGTGTAAGTTACTGGGCAGTAAATCCATGCCATAGAAACATTGCAGAGAGTCAGTATGAGGCTAGGCATGTGCAGAGGCTGCAGAATACACTGGACTTTATGGGGCCCCCTCTGATGTTGTCCCGGGTAGACAGCATCTCTGTTGTGTTTTCACAGCACGTGAAAACACTTCGTTTACAATCACACTGCTGTAGAAGCACTGGGGGAATGCTCTGGAATATTAATATATGGAAGGTAAAAAGAGAATTGGAAAGATAGGTGAGTGGATGCAATTTAGACAAAATTGTGACCCCTACTGTGTAAATGAATAATAATTTTATGTGTGTGGGAGAGTTTGGGGTATTTTTTTCTTCTTTTTAGGAGATTAAATTAGTCTAAACTCAAAAAAAAAAAAAAAGTAAAAAAAGTCATCCTGTCATTAGAAATAGAGATGTCCTGAATATGAATATCACTTTGCCGTTTCTAAAGGTGGGCACATTTGACTAATTTCAGCACTTCATGATCGTGACTGGAGTACAGCTTTAGGTTCCACATGAATGTTAGTCAGTGTGGGATTTGTCTGGGAATCTGTACAAATTTGGAAGCAAAATAAAAGATTATGGCAAGATGTTGAGTTCACTGGAACAGCTTTATAATTGCTGAGGTTGTCTCTCTCTTCAGGAAACAAACTCTTTTCTTACCATGTTTTGTTCATGTTCATGGTGCTTGCAAATGATTGTGCAACTTAGCGCATCTGACAAAAGTGAAGATCATCAGATGTGTTTTAGTTCAGCATGGAGGTTAGGAGAATTCCTGCTGAAATACTCCATACTGATTCCCTCGTCCTTACTTAATCTTTGGAGGACCAATAGCTAGACTGTTGTTGCTCCTGGGAAGATTGTTTTTCTTCTGCGTTATCATGTTCCTGTTTATATTTAGTTGTCATTCCTGTCTAGGCTTTAGTCTCCACTCTTCTAATGGTATAACATGGATTAGGAACAGATTTTTTTTTTTATTGAGTCATTTTTCTGAATGACAGAGTGTGTGTGTGTGTGTGTGTTTCTTTTTTGCTATGATTATAAAAATTCTGCCCCTTGTGCTTAGATGGCTAATTTCTTAAATGACTCAGTTCTGGTCTGCCTCCCACTTCTTTCTGAGCCTTTCCAGATGTTGGACTTGATGGTCCTGAAGGTCTTTTCCAACTGTAATGATTCTATGTCCCCCGCTGCCATTTGACTCCCTCAGGGATATTCTTGGAATCCTTATTTATTATTTATATATCACTAGAAACTGGTTGTGGCCTGGATCCTGCTACGAAGTTCCATGTTTGTGTTCTTTGATGTTCTGCCTTTTCTTTGGCAGTCGGCTGATGTCTGTGAGCAGATTCTGCGAGTGGTGAGTAGGTCCAGTCGCCTAGAAGAGCTGGTGTTGGAGAATGCCGGGCTGAGAACGTAAGTGACTTCTTCAAAGCATTGCATTACTTACTACTTAACTCCCATTGGAAAAAGTGTGTGATATATGTTAATTAGAATAAGCATGAAAAAAACCTCATGCCCAATGCCCTTGTGGTTAGGAGCTTTCGGTCAGGTTTTTCAAAAGTTCCTTAGGCCAAAGAAGTGCCTTTAAAATTATGCTTTTTTTTTCTAAATCCTACCTGGATAGTTGGGTTAAGTGGTAGAGCAGAAATGGGTTGGATAGGAGCATAAGCCTTAAATCAACTTGCACTGTTCCTCTCTAAATATACTTACAAATGCTAGCATGAAAACCTTTTATTGCTTAGAAAATAGTGGTAAACCTTTTTGTTAAGCATTGGATGATAGATTACAGTTTCATTTTTCTAGAGAGCTGTTTTTATCTTCTTGAGGATTGCAGCCTGCTCAAATAAAATAGCCCTTTGACATTAGTAACTATTATTAATTAATTAGTAACTTTTTAAAAGAAGCAAGAAAGTAGATTAAGAAGTTTAACCCCTTGACCTAGCCTTAAAAGAATGGCATGTAGGGGAAAGCCATGTGGTTTAGTTCTTGCGTAAGTTTTAAATAGAGTAGATGTTTGTTACTAGGTATTTACTTACTATTTTGTAGGAAAAAGAGACAAAATTCAAGTTATAGACTAACCCATTTGGCAGTATTTGTAGCTTGTTTTAAATATTACAGCAGCACCAAGACCATGTAGACAAAGTGCAAAGCATAGTGTCAATAATTTTTCATATTTAATTAACAAAACAATAGAAAGATAGGAGAAAGGGAGCCCTATATTAGGAAGGAAAAAGTATGGAAGGGAAACAAACAGAAAAATTAAGTGGTCTTTCTAGTTTTTTTGGTTCCTCTCTTCCCTTTTTCCCCTCACCCCCTGCACCTCACCATGGTTTTTGCACTAGGAAACCACCCAAATTAGTCAGGAAATTGTGATGGATTTGGAGATTACCACTGAAACTCCTGGTCACTCTGCATTGCCTTTATCAGCTGTCATTCAAACACAGATGTCTGATTTTAGCTTATTTTTCTTGCTCTGTGTGCTATGAAACACAGTGATAATCATGAATACTAAAAGCTATATTGACTACCTTTGCACATTGCCTGCATTGGCTTGTCTCAGCTGGACCTGGTTTCAGTTTTAATAGGACTTGACAGATGAACAACTGGAGACTTTGATTTTCATGCCACCATCTACATGCATAGTATTTGGCATGTTGCCTTAGTGTCTCTTATCTGATCAGGATTGTCTGTTCTTGTCGGGGATGCACTTGTCAATTCTACAAGTTACCGTATCTGCTCGCTAGGAAGAAATCCTGCTGCTGTTGGGCATCTTCCCTTCACACAGCTTATAGACTGATTGTTTTTAATGAGCTGTGGCAGACTGCTAGGCCAGCACTGGGAAAGAAGTAGCAAGAGCAGTGCTTCTAGAAACACCCGTGCTGTTGCAAGAACGTATTTCAGTTTAAGATGCTTCCACCATTTTCTGCTTCTAGTCACACATTTTTGATCCTGGAGATTTGATTTTTGATATGGCCCCATAAGCAGTTGTCATTGTTCCAGATGAGGGGAAAGAAAATTGGGAATAATGGTAGGAGTAAGGACCCAGATGCAGGGAAGTGTGGGCTTGCTATTGGTGAAAATAGATTGTCCAATGGAATCCTCCATTGCATAGGATTTATGCCAGTTTAGATGTTCTTGAGCATTTTAATCCCCATTGCTATTTCTTTAACAGACATACAGGGTGCAGTCTAGATGATTATACGTGGCTTTAATGCATAAAGAGGATACTAATGTTTTGATAATTACTAGCATGGTAATTGAGGTCAGTGATACCTAATTTCAGAGAAAGGGGAATAGTGCAGGAGCACCTGAACAAATGAGCTGAAAAGCAAGTGACATTGCTTGGGTGTTCTAGAGGAAGGAAGCAGGGAATATGGTGACCACCAGAATACTTGTCTTCAGGAATACTCCCCGATGAATACTTCACTCTGCAAAGGCTCTTTGCAGAAGCTGGCAAAAGCAGCCTGCTCCTTGGCCTGGCGTGTTCTCTGCATCTGGCAGAATGTCCCGGCCGTGGCAGCCAGCAGGGAACAGGCACGACAGAGGAGAAGCCACCAAAGTTCCCAGCAGTGACCTGTCCCTCAAGGACCTCAGACAGTGCAGTTGCATCTCATTTCACCCTGCTGCATGAGCTCTGAATATCAGTAGATACCCGAACCTAGTTCTGAGCTGGGTGTGGTGATTCTGACGGCGTAGCCACTGCTTTGGGCAGGTCCCCTTGCCTCTCCAGGGGGCTCAGGGCAGGGTGAGCAGCTGCCGTGGCCACCACAGCTACCTGCAACAGTTACTAGAAGCCATGGTGAAGCTGCCGGTGCTGCCTAGCCGGGCTGCTGTGGGAGCTGGACAACCAACATAGCACAGTCTTTCTCTTGGGGCATGTTACCAGACCTGTGATCGGCCAGTTCCAGGTCTGTAACGCTCCTCACTGTAAAAAGAAGCCAGCAACAAAAGAGCAGCTCGTCTGCGTGCTGCTCTTCCGTGGCAGCGCTGTTTGTGCTGTTCCACGGGGTCAGCAGCGCTCCTGCCCGCTGTCCACCTTGTGAGGCTGCTGCGAGGCCCCTCCGTGTGAGCGGCCGGTGCTCGGGGCGGCCGCGGTGAGGGGCTGGCTCCCGAGTGGAGGCGCAGCGGGGCCGAGCTGCACCGCGCGGATCCCGGCCCTACCGGCGTGCCGGGAGGTGCTCAGAGACCTGCTCACGTTCAGAGTTATTCCGCATAACCCCTGCTGTGTTGTGTCTTCAGATCCTTGTGAAAAGTGCTTTACACTTTGATTGAGCGCTCTTCAGTCTCCTAGATGACAGAATGGATACATAATAATATTACCTGCTGTCGAGAGGCAGCGGATCAGCAGGCAAAAGCGTTATTTAGAACTGAAGAATCATTTCTGTTTTGCAGTGGGATAAATTGGCCACTTCTGTCTAGTAATCCCCTGGCACTTTTAAGCCTCTGAATGTGCTGTTGATTCAGGAGATAACAGAACTCTTTCACTCTCTCTGTTCTTTTCTTGCAGAGATTTTGCACAGAAACTAGCCAGTGCCCTAGCCCATAATCCCAGCTCAGGACTCCATACGATTAACCTTGCTAGCAATCCACTTGAAGACAGAGGTATGGTAACATTTACATTTTTCTCTTTCTACAAATACAATATGGGGATTACTGCTGCTCCATTCAGCTCTGTGTGAATAATAGACTATTGTTCTGGGTGTAATGCCATTGTAAATATCTGTTGTTCACAAATGACTGAGAATTGCTATTCTTTTTGATTTATGCATATTCATTAGCTTGTCAAGGAGTATTCAAATGTCTTACAGCAACCATGGTTTTCATTTCATTGCATTACATTTTCACAGGTGTTTCCTTTAAAAGGAGATAGAACTCAATGAATGTTTCAGGCTAGAGAGGAAATATTAGGGGGTTTTTTTAAACTCACTACAATCCGTTTGAGGATGAAGTGCAAGATGGCTTTGTTGCTTGGAGTGTATTTTCCTGATTTTTTCCCCCTTTTTATTTGGACCATACTTCTATACATATTTCCTTGCATTGTAGCCGTTCCTTTTTTCAGCTTTGTGTTGCCATTGCTTTGCCCCGTAGCTATTGTAATGTTCTGTAATACTGTCATATCTGGCATTCTTTATAGCAACATGCTGTTGACTCTGTAACATAGAAAAGCAAGCTGAACAGCACTTTTTCAGCTCTTTTTTTTCTCAAAGTAGGCACTGGTAGGAGTGATTTCAGTACGTATCAAGTCAATTCCACTCCCATGTCTACTCTTCTTTCACCCAAGGCACTTATTTTGAAAATAAGGTTACATTCTTTCAGTCTGGACTTGACCTTGAGCACTGCCCATGTGATATTTCCATTTGCCTCACTTAATGCATTCCAAGCACACAGTGTTCTTGGGATCAGACCATCTTGTGTTCCTCTTGGACCAAAAGAAAAATAGGATTTTTACTCAGTGAACATTTTTTGTTTTATTTGGGTTGTTGGGGGAAAATTTTCCAGTCTCTTCGCTGACATGATTCAAAATGAAGAAACTGTTCATTTTGTTTAGAATCTGACTGACTCAGGATGCTGTTCTTGGCACACAATTTTGTAGGTGTGTGTCTCACTTTTTTGGTGAAGGGAAAAGATGAGATTCTTTTTCCCTTACATTTTTGTATCTTTCTTTTGACTAGAAATAATAACAATATGTAAATATTTTTATCTGACCTACTCAGAATAGGTTTTGTGCTGCCCTCCCCCTGTTTCCCAAACACCTTTTGGAAAAATCCATATCATGTCAAAGCCACTGTTTTGCTGAAAAACATTATCACAAAATGTGCCATCATCCTAATTGAAATACACTAGGATTTCTGGTTTATGAGATTTGCCATGAGGTGAAAAAAAGCTGTCACTTTATACATATTGCTGATTCTGCTTTCAAATAAGTGAATTTAGATTGAGTGTGTCATAAAAGATTTTTTAAAAGCCCATTTTTTTCCTCTTTTAAAGAAAACAAAACACTTAGCAGATATTTTACAGTCCAGGGTATGTTTTAATCTATCGATGTGGTTGCTTTCTTTGCAACACACAGGCTGTTGATTGAAACCATTCTGCAGGAGCCACATACAAGATAAAAATGAAGAAGCTACAAAAATTGCCAAAATTACTAGTTGGTTATTACTCGTTGGTTTGTTTTTTCATTAGCTCGCTCTATTCTGCTACATATGCAGTTAGACCTTCCTTCAGAAAATTAGCTAAGTTACATAGGTACTTAAATAAAGGGAAAATGCCCATAATTGCAATACGCAAATGCTGATTAAGAAATACTTCCATGTCTTTTGGTCTAGTCAGTGACTTCAAGCTGGATTTGATTTTATTAAACTGAAAAGGCAGCAAGCATTTCACAAGTCACTGCTGGCATAATCGAGATGTATGTGAAATATGTGGATTTTAAAAAACTCTTCTGTCTTGATATATCACCTCTGCAAGGCCTGGAAGTTTAACCAGATTATATTGCAAATATTAGGGAAATAAGAGTAGTGTAAATTGCAGAGACTGTTATTGTCCATTATTTGGGGGAGGGAAATCAAGCTGCTGTGTATTATTGGGTACTCATAAGTACAAATATTATATTATTACAGAAGTGCAACTGTCTACAGAAGTAGAAAAGTACTACTCTGTTTGGCTAAGGCTCAAGATCTCACTTCAGTTAAAAGATAAAGTAGTCTTAAATAAAATGAGTTTGTGCTGAGAATAGTGTGTTAGTAATTGGCTTCCCTTAGTGGTGCTGCCGACATTAGTGAGGCTGACACCTGGAAAATCTGTTACTAGTCTGGGCTTTAAAATGCTTATGGCCATGCTTGACCAATGGAAATTTTGCCTTTACTAAGACCATAATGTCAGCTATTATTTTGTTAAAAATAAGGCAAAGCAAACAAACCAAATCCTTAAAATACTTGAAATCAAAGGTGTGTGCCTAGATGTAGCAAAGTCCTCTTCTGCCATTCCAGACATCGTGTGTTACAAGGTTAGCAAGAACGGGTTGCTTAAAGAGAACGTTCCGGTGCCCAAGAGACCCAAAGTACTTCTTCTTTTCTGTACCTCATTTCTGCATTTTATAGCTCTATATACTATGATGCTAAGATATTAAAATCCATCCCCTCGCTTAGGGTAATAGGTTGATTGCTAGCTGGATGCAGCGTTGGAGAAGTGCAATTATTTGCTGCACTTCTCACAAGAAGAGCTTCACGACACCACTGACACTTGTGACATGCTCAGCGATGCTGCCCGCATGGCCTAGCTTTACACTGCTTTGAAACCCTGTGTAGTAACTGAACCAGATCAACAAAACTAGACTGTCAGCCACAAAATGTGCATTCTGCAGCCATCCTTACAAAGACTGATTCTCCACTACTTTAGATGAGCTGAAAACACTTTTTTTCCCCAAAAAATTAGGATAGGAAAGAAATCTGACTCCATATTTTCTTGCGGAAAGCTCATGAAGACACCTAGTTGCTACTGTGTTTTACAGTAAACAATTCCAAGGCATCATCAATCTAATATTTTGGCAGTTTAAATAAAATATGTCATGCTGCTTTGAGCCACATGGAAGTTGCACCTATCTCAATACACACAAAATGCTTTTACAGAGAGCATTAAAAAACCCTGCAACCAAAATTGCACATCTGATATATAGCTGCTCTTTCTTCATTATTAATGATAGATAAAACATCTGATAAAAGCAGTGTAAACATGAGTCTGTGATGTGCTCTGTAGTTCACTCTTTCATGTCTGCTTATGTGAAGAGCATTTTTTTATTGTGGTTTAGCACAAGAAAAAGGTTATATTCTTCTCCCTTTTTCACTAAGTGATTTATTAGGGAATGCATTTCCTACCTCATGCTCAGGCTTGAGTTTCTGTGTTGATTATTCCATTATTAAGGTAAGTATCTCCTAACTTGGCTCCATATTACTTCAGTATGTGCTTTCTTAATAAAAATACAATCTTTTTCTTAAGTGGAGGGATGATATTTATGGCATGTGGAACTGAATACACTCAGAAAGTGCTTTATTGAAACGGCAAGTGTATTCTTTCTCTTTTGTTGAAGCTGTGCTGAGGTAGTCAGGCCCAAGCCAGCGTCCTGGTATGTTTTACTGTTTGGGATCACAGGCAACTGCAGCATTTCCAAGTCTATGTAAAAGCTGGTAGCCCTCACAGTACTGTAATGAGGTGAGATAAAGGGCCATTAGAGCTCAGGAAGGGTTTCAAGTTCTTGTTGCAAGGCCTCTGCACCTCTGTACCTGTAGCATCATTCTCTTATAAGCAGTACAGGCTGTTGCACAGTACGAGTTCAGCAGGCCCAGTACATAGCGGTTCTCCTCGAACAACCTCTAAATTTCTTCACTTAACAAAGGAAGGGATCCTCTCAAGAAAAGAGGGCAATCTTAGCTCATATATATATGTGTGTGTGTGTGTGTGTGTGTATGTATACAGAGGTACAGAAAAGAAGTACTTTGGGTCTCTTGGGCACCGGAACGTTCTCTTTAAGCAACCTGTTCTTGCTGACCTTGTATATATGTATCTATATACACACACACACATATATATATAGATATGAGCTAAGATTGTATAAATATGTGTATATATGCATATATAAAAGCCAGTGTCTCCTTGCCCCGATTTTTCTTCCTTTTAAAATGAAACTTCAAAGCGTTTAATTTTTTTTTTCATGCGACCTAGCATTGTTGGAGTTTAGTCTTTGTGTGTTTTGTTTTTTAGACTTGTTATTTTTTTGGCTGAGCTGTAAAGCTTCCAGACTTCCCAAGTGCTGACGATATCAAATGTATAAATGCCTTCTCTTTGATTCCTTTCTTCTCAAAAGTGGAAGCGTGTGTCGCTTAGTTTTTACAGTACCGTAAAGAGGCTCGCTGATAGTTAACAACAAAGTTCCCTTTATGTGCAGTGAAAGCACCTAGACTACAGCTGTCGTTTCAAGGCTTTATGATCATAAAAAGATGGGATAATTTGGGGCAAAACCCTACAGTGAGCTCGGTTGTGCAAGAGTGTTTGTGCCTCTGTGCATTTGAGTCCAGTGTAATCAGTGAGTGCTCTCTGTGTGGCTGGGAAAATCTGGGATCGCAGAGGTGACCTGAAAGCATCTGCCTTCTCTTGCTCCCCTCCAGGTGTATCGTCTTTAAGTGTCCAGTTTGCCAAGCTTCCAAAGGGGCTGAAGCATTTAAACTTGTCTAAAACCTCCTTGTCACCTAAAGGTAGGTTTTATGGAACCTAAAGGTATGTTTTATAAATATGCTGAACTGTGAGCTGGATTCAGCATCTGTTTATGTCTTTTGAAAAGCTCTTACTTCTATAGGACTTGGACTGGAGCCTGTGTTGCAGTGAAATAGAACTGATTTAGAACCAGCATGAAGAATGCTTCAGAAAGATAACCTGTAGCACAAATGTGTGATGAATTTTCCAAATGATATTTGGAAAGCTGCTCAAGTATTTTGCACACAATTATTATCTCACGAAATAAAGTGTTGTGAGAATTACTCAGAGCAATCACTTTTAACAGTCAAGGTTTATTCATTTTGTAATTAACAAATTTCTGACTTAATGTATTTATTGCAATTGAAATACGTATTTTTTAAAAAATATAAATCCACTGAAACATAAGTAAGATGATTTCAGGCTTTTCTGAATTGTTGTTTTACAAATAATAGATGCAGTGAACTCTTAGACACAATGCACAGACCAAGCTTCTCTTGAAAATAACGTAAGGTTAAAAAGGAATGCACTATGTTATCACAGCTTTTTCACAGGAGATGACTTGGAAGAGATGACTGAATTACAGTCTGTGCAAGATATTAGATCATAATAGGTATAAACTGTGCTCTATTATCCCTTTAACTATCGCTCTGCGGCATGAACAATCTGTGTCTTTTCTAAGCTTCGGTTGTTGACCTGCGAGTTTTGGGGAAGGGTATGGGGTGATAAGTGTTCCATAGCTCTTATTATATTTAACAGATGGCAAATGCTATCCTGAATTTATTCATTCAGCGTTTTCATTAACAAGGCTTTCTTAAACTGTTTTCTTTTCCTACTGCTGACTTTATTTTTTGTGGTGACAAGCAATTGATTAAGAATACTGACTAGCCATATTTTTATTCTTAAGAATAGGTGATGAAGAATTAAATAAAAATTCATTTTACTCCAATCTGTGCATCTATCCTGTGCTCATGTAGTCTGAATGATTTTTGTAAGGGCTCTGGATTGTTGCATGAAGAACATACTCTGTCTGTACTGCCACCTCTGTAAGGAATAAATACTAGCTTGGTGAGGCCTTTCAACAAAAATGAGTTTGCAGACATGAATTCTGAGGTTATGAACTGACTTACAACTGATTTTTTTTAACTCTCCTTTTAAAGATAACCTTAAAAGCTGAGAATATACTCCAGCCTGACTAATATTGACCTCGTGAGAATCCTAGAGCAAGCTACGTTACAGTAGCTACAATCCAGAGAACATGTTATCCTGAATATTGTCCCATGGCAGCCACCCAGAATTCCCTTTAAAAAAAAATAAACTATTGATATGATAGATTGTTGGTGTATAGGCTGTGACTGTATTTGCAACATCTTAAAATTGGGATTTTTTTGTAACCTTCTGAACCTGGAGAACCTCAGCTTTGCCACTTTGGTTCTTTGCAAAGCTCTTCTCCTTAGGCAGTTTTTCCTTAAGAAGGCAGCACTGAATTGGCTTGTGCCTTGGAAGATTATTTTTGAACTTGTGAGATTGTGGGTTTTTCCTTTGGGGAAGGCAGGTGTCTTAAGGAGACTGTGTCATTTGTTTAGGGAAGTTCTTTGCTGACCTTGAATTCAGTAGATCATCTACAATTCCTCGCTGGTTTTCTGCCTTACTTAAAAATTACTTTCTATTTGAGATAAGTTTCTAAGATTGAGCTCTGAAGTTCGGACGGTGCCTCCCCCAGCTGATCCTTCTTCAAATATCACATCTCAGATTTCCCAGGAGCTATTAGCAGTCTGAGCCCCCTGAAAGCAGTAAAAGAGCAGTAGATTGTCTGCAAACAAAAGCGAGATTACTGTTAAAGTGTAGTATGAGGTAGGTGAAGTTCAAGCACAAGTTTGTAGAGTTGAAGATTCAAGTTAAATGGAAAAGTCTGATGTGCCAATTCAAAGATTTCTGAACATGAAATGAGCCGAAGCCTTATAGACTTTCCTTCCCAAAGCTAGCGTAGAGGCTCCTCCCCAGGTCTCTGAATTGGTTCTCCAAGTTATTTGTGGGATTGTTGAGAGTGCATTATATTAACTTTCACTTGTAATTGCTTAAAAATACTGCTCTTGAAGAGCTGCACTAAAGTGGGCCAAGAGCTATAATCTCTGGTTGTTCAATAGATCTTTAAAAAGTGGTGTTTGCCTTTGTATTTGCTGGAAATACAAATCCTAAAAAGGCTAACGTACTCCTTTGGAAAGGAAAGCTCTGGCTAGATTGTTCCCAGTGCATGCTTCTTAATTTTAATGTGATATGTATTTGTTCTTAATGGGAATTGAGAGTGTTTATGCATCTCTTGATATTTTAATTAACAAACTATTTCTTTCTGAAATCACAGGCAAATACATAATTGAAATATTTTTAACTTCTAGGTCTTGTCAATTGCTTTTGAAGTCCTGGCAAATTATAATTTTTAATGCACTTGATCTTCAGCAGATGCTTTTATCTATTTCCACAGATACTTTTATCTAAATATTGCGTGCAAGGAGACATTGTCGTAACGTGTTTCGAAATGCGCTCTAGCAGAATTGGCAAAAGCAGGGGTCGTTAAGCATTGCTGCATGGCAGCATGTACATGACAGCATGTTCGCTGACGCCGTGCACGTACTGTGCCGGCGTTGTCTGGAGTAGCTGAGTGGAATATCCTGCCCTTGCGTTGCAGGGGTGAACAGCCTGTCCCAGTCACTGAGTGCCAACGCGCTGATCGCCAGCACGCTCCTCCACCTGGACCTCTCAGGGAACGCTCTCCGCGGGGATGATCTCTCAGTAAGCACCACCTTCTGGATCAGGAATGAAGGGCTCTCTTGATTTACAGCCTAGAGAAGGGCAGAGCCATTTTGGCTGTGGGGAGGTGCAGTTCTGGTAGCAATAGAAAAAAACATTTTGATCTCTGCTCCTCAGGTGTCTGAGTTACCCCACGCAGCTAAACGAATCCACAGAGTTCACAGCATCAGACCCTGGTATAACTGATTAATGAGGAAAATTCCTACTAAAATTCTGTTGGGCAGCTCTCTTTTGCTACTCTATGAAGTGCCATTGTGGTGCAGCTCTATCTTCTGTACAGCACAAAGCACTGAACTCTCAATTTGTATATACTCAGATTTTGACTATCACATCTATATTTCCTTTACATCAACAAGTTTTTTGTTGTTTGTTTTTTTGCACAGAAGTGTCAGGTTTTTAATTATTTTAAGTCTTAAGCATCTAAAATAAGTAGCACAGAAGCCATCCAATCCAAGCATCCAATGAACTTAAAGTGCTCATTCAAAGAACTAGTATTTTCATATGTGAGAGTTGAAAGTTTCAGTGGGAAAAAAAGGATTTAAAGAAGTGGCAAATATAAATAGTTAAGCACCAATAAAAATACAAAGTGGATCATTATCAAAGAGAGAACACCATGCTGGAAAAACATCTAAAACAAAATGTGCATCACTGACAAGAAATAAGTCTGATGTCTGCCTACAATATTTGAAGAGACATGAGCATGAAAAGTCAGAGTTTTCTTACTATGTCAAAGAGATCAAAGGAGAATATTTTTAATACTGAGATCTCTTAATCCGTGGAACAGTTATGCAACAGGAGCCAAGCGATCATGTTATATAGCATTTAATTTTAACCCCAACAATACAGAGAGATTTTTAAGTAGGGAACTTTCTTTCACTGTAGGTATATGGGCTGAATGACCTCATTTTAGGAAAGATGATTCTATTTCAGAAGTGTGTAACATGCTCTGTTTGGCTGGATTTCATGTGGAGTTATGTTTTCCACATTTCTGTGAATTAGGCCATACTTTTAGCTTTTTGTATTGTTCTGGGTGACAAAAAAAAAAGTCCAAAATAAAACTGCATGTAGCAAGGACTTGTATATAAACTAACATGCAGATGATGTATTCTATGCATTCCTAAAGACATTTATAATTAAAATCTTGTTACCCGTTCTGTATTCTCTCTTAAACTCTAGCGCTGTTGACAGTAAAAAATATAATCATAGGCTTCAGACACAAATTAGTTACTTTCCTTATATGCCTGAAGGGACTGGCTTTACACTTTCAAACTGATTAGCCTTTCTGAAGTGTAACAGCAATCTGAGTGACATTCCAAGCTATTTCTAAATTAATTATAATTTCTGGGCAAAATGGGTTGCAAGATAACTGAGGATTTGTGCATCAAAGCACTGCTTGTTCATAGTCTAAGTACCGTTCTTTTCATGACTTTTTAACAAACAGTAGCCTTCAAAAGTAAAACAGGATATATAATTTAGATGAAAAGACATTTAAGACACCACTACTGTAGTGCAATTTGTAATAAAAGCCTAAAATATATTTCAGCAGTAGGTACGCAGTAGTTTGTTTCACCAGTATCAGAATTAACATGCATGTGTTTTCCTCCTCTATTAAAGAACCTGTACAATTTTTTGGCCCAGCCAAATGCACTTGTTCATCTGGATTTATCCAACACGGAGTGTGCTCTAGATATGGTAAAGTATATTTTCATGCAAATTCAAATACCAAATAAACCACCTCTACCCTTCCCCCTCAGATATGTTTTTTGAGTTAATGGGAAGGAAAACCAGTCTTCTTGTTTTTCACAAGGTGTGTGGGGCCCTCCTTCGTGGATGTCTTCAGCATCTGGCTGTCCTTAGCCTCTCTAGGACACTCTTTTCTCACAGGTATGATTTAAATGATTTTATTGTTTACTCATGGAATTTTTGTTTTATAATGTATTGTCACTGATGCTGCTCTTCTCTTTCTTAAGAAGCTTAAAGACTTATCAAAGGGTCTACATGAAAGAAGTGTTAATTTATCCCAGGCAAAATATTTTGTCTCCCTTTCCACTCTTTGCTAGACAGCTCTAAAGTAAGCTACCTTGTCTAATACGCTTTTTATGATCCTGGTACAGCAAAGAATCTATAAACACTTTTTTCCTGTAAGTGGCATCATATCAGGCTTTGAAGTCCATCTTTAAACTTGATTTTTAAAGTATACATTTTGGTTCATGATTTGATGAGCGTTGCAAATGTTTGTTTGGCTCCTTCCTTTTCTGGGAGGGACATCCCTCTGAATGTCTTCAAGACTGAACTTTGGTTTTGTACAATATTTACATCATAGGACATAACAATATTAGCTTCTCTTTTCTTCAAATCCATATGCTTGGGTCCATATCCAGAGGTGATACGTAGTTGATAGTAAGCTATTTGAGGGTTAAGTAATTATTTCTAATGGTGAAAATGTGGTTTTGGCACTTTCCTAGTATCATGTTTGACCTTCTGCTCCTAAGGTGAGTGTTTTCACTACCCTTCAGACCTAAATGATCATTCTGTGTAGTTCACAGACGAGACCATAGGCAGTAATGTCTCCTGAGCAGCAGTGTAACGCTGAGGGTTGCTCTTGAAGCTGAATCACTCTTTTGGTGACATCACGTTTCTGAGCTAATTGAGAGCCATTGATTATAGAGCAATTTGAGGTACAACAAATTAAACACACTTAAACACTAGTAAAAGATCATTACCCTCCTGACAGCTTGCATTTGCTATTTGTTGGAATAAGGAGTGTACAGATGCTGCTACTTAATGAATCTATTTATTTACAGAAAAGGAAAAGAAGTCCCTCCGTCCTTCAAACAGTTTTTCAGCAGTTCACTTGCTTTGATGCAGATAAATCTTTCAGGAACTAAACTCCCTCCTGAGCCTCTGAAGTAAGAATTCATTTCATTTTCTCCTTACCTGAGAACTGTTTTGCATTGTTACTATGCAAGTGCTTCATATTTAAAACAGAGGGGCAAAGATTTTACTTGCCTTTTTTTCCATTATTACATTGATTACATTGAATGCATGAATGTTATGAAACTCGCTCTTGCAAGAAATATTGTTCCCATCTCACAGTTGAGACTAATCATATTTTGTTGTGTATGAATGTTGCAGCTGTTTAGCTTCCATCAACCTTTTTTTTTTTTTTTTGGTGATATGTTTCTAACTTTGTGGTTTGCGAGCAAAACTGTTTGCTTCACAGTAAAATGGGATTATATACTTGTGTGATTGCCATCCTTTGAAGTTGCAGTGTTGCAAGGGTCAGCGGGAAACTGAACCTGTTGCACTGCTTGAGGGGAGAGCCCAGTGGTGTGGAG
Source organism: Tinamus guttatus (assembly GCF_059628265.1). Taxonomy (NCBI): domain Eukaryota; kingdom Metazoa; phylum Chordata; class Aves; order Tinamiformes; family Tinamidae; genus Tinamus; species Tinamus guttatus. The sequence continues at coordinate 3,163,129 of NW_028289031.1, forward strand.
CTTTGCTCTCCTTTCAGGACGAGAGAGGATAGCAGCAACTTCTAGGGAAGCAACTTGTAAATGCTTTTCTTCTCCTTCTGGCACCTATGCTGTGATGTGTGGGGTGTACGTTCTCTTAGGTAAGCTGAATCTGGGTAGGCCGTCCAGTGATTCTGGAAAAACCTTGTGTTTATTGGGCTAAATTAAGGAAAAAGCTCTTCTAAACACTTCGACCTGATATTTTTTCTGCATTAAAACATAAATAACCTCATCCACAGCTGACATCTGGATATGTTCGGTAATTGTTTCCAGTAACATATTCCCCAAATCCTAGTCTGGACACAGGCTCTGGGTCCATTTATGTAGTTAGGAGTCTCCTGAGGGGGAACGGAGGCAGGAAGTGGTCACTAACTTGGCCAGGGAATATCTGGGAAGTGGGAACTGATGGCAAAACCAGAGATGTGGGAGCTGCGGGACACTTACAGAGCACTGGATGGAAAACTTTGGGTGGAATCTGAGAGAAGCTAAGAGAGGGAGAAGTTACAAGGGCCATGCATGAAAGAACAGTGTACATGGTGTGGGAGGAGTGCAGAGATCTGAGTGCGATGCGATGCTGAAGTAAGGTGCAATGGACTGAACTCAGTGTCCAGCTGCACGAGCCTACTGCTTTGACTCGGAGCTCTCCCTCTGCTCGCTACAACACTCTGGCTTGCTGCCTCAAGACTTTGTGTAGACTGGGAAGAAATGGTATTGATGCATTTGAAACCAGACAATGATTACTGAAAATATATTGGTTGGTCCAGTATACTTTGGGAATTTGATTCTGTGGTGGAAGGCTGCAAGGAATTATGTGTAATGAAGCAAGAAGAGTAGAAGTTATATGTAACTAAGACACAGGATGAACAGTAGTGCAGACAAAAAGGCGGCCATGACACATTTAATATCTGTGCAGATCAGGAAATATCAGAGGCTCTAAACCCTAGGGTTCATATTTAGCTTTCCCCCGTACATAATGAGTGCTACCTGTGATAGGAGGAGATTTGGCCATGGTGTGCTCTACAAATGGAAGATGGTGCTCGTGGAAGAGCTCACAGGAAATGTTACCCTATGAATGTCCTAAACACCTGGGACTCCTTGATCTCCCGACTGCACAGCTAACAAGATATTCCCAGTCCTTTTAAGCCAAAGTGATCCGGATAAGAAAAACTTGCTCTGTGGACCACGTTTTAGCTAATCCGACTCAGCTGGACTGAGTTTGATTAGATGGCACACCTGAGCAGAACTGACGAGCTCAGCTTCGGGTGAGCTGGGGGAGTAATGTGCTTCACCAGCACAGCGAGCTGCGAGGGGGCATTGCTCCAGCACCCCCTCCACAGTAAGTTCACTTGCGTTATGGCACTGGCTGCATTTATTTAGTTTTGGTGGCAGTGCTCATCGCTGCCTAGGGGGTGGCAAGGAGCTGCTAACATTGCCTGGCCCTTTCGGTTTTGTGCTTTTTCTTGACCTGAGCTGCTGCTTGACTGAGGTGAGTCTCTTAACAACACTGGAGAGAACCATGATTTTCAGTGCACCTTGTCTTCCCTCCCAAAACAACCCTATTTGGTTTGATTAATGCGCTTCAAAAGTATCCTGTGGAAGCTATTTTGATGTTCGTGCTGTTGAGGGCATGGCAGTTCCTGAGGCAGCTGCTTGGCCTTTTGATCTTAACTATATGAAATTGCAGAGCTTCTACAGAGCAAGCAAGACCCTAGAAATCACTGAAGAAGGAAGCACCTATTTTCAGACAGGCTTACTGGGATCTTGGCAATGACAGATAGCAGGAATGATTTCCAGAAATAACAGAAAAAGTAATATGTCTATTGCATCATAGCTTTGATTAATTTTTAAATTTAATTAATTTTTTATCATCTTCCTTTAGAGCAGCAGTTTTGGGGACTTAAATCCCATCACTGGTTCTGTCATTTTAAAGATGTTGGTTAGTCAGAGAGCAGGATGGAAGCTGCAATTGCTTGTGTAGTGATGGAGCTGTTAACGTAAGCCAGGCCTTGGCGGAAGAGGTTTGCTACTGAAGCCACATTGATGAGGATGCCTCTTAATGTCAGTAAAGGGTGCTTTCAGTTATTATAATTAGTTAATGTAGCTAATGTGTTACTGTAGCTTTCTTAAAAAAAAGAATAAAGTAGATTATTCATATTCTTTTCCATTTTTAAATATATGTTGGAGTTCTTGTTAGCTTATGCACTGCCAAAAATTGCATTTTGATCTGTCAATGCTATGACAAGAAAGTTTTCTGATCTGCTTTTCATCCAGATGTTTCTTATGAGGCAAATCATTGCATATACCTCATTTGACCAGGCTTTCCGAGGTATCACCACGTGTCTGATTTAAGCATAGTGGTTTTAGATAGATACAGTACTTATGATGTTTTTCCCGGAAGTTGAGAAATCGAGAGACTTTTTTCTTTAGAATAAGTTTATACTAAATTATCTTAGGAAAAAAAAAACTTTTCTGTGAAGAGAGTCTATTTATAGCAGCACATTGTCTTTTTTTAAACTTTTTCATGCCTTTTTTCATGCTTGTGCTATAATTTTTATGTGGTCGCAAAATATTTAGAAAGTTATTTGTGAAGTTTGCCATCTATCATGGAAGGGCAGTTTAGACAGAGATGAACTAAAAATTTGTGCTTTAATAGTCTAGAGAAATAGCTGAGTGCAAATGTTAAATAGGTACTTACAGAGCAGACATAAAGAGCTTTAAATTAAAAACTTTCTGCTGCGCACATCATAAATATGGCTTTTACACACTGCTTGCCTAGCAAGTGTTTAGGCAGTGGCTCAGCAAGACGGATCGATTTTTATCTCTGGGTACCTTGGTTTGGGTTATAGTTTGGGCATAGTTTGGGTGGTGTTAGCTTAACATTGGCTGAAATGAAATTTGGGAAGGAAGGCCAGGTTACAGACATGAAGAATGTTGTGATTTTTCAGTGGGAACAAGTGTTTGAGTGCTACAGACTCTGTGCTCTGTTGATGTGACTGACTGCAGTGCATCTTGCGTTTATTAAAAGCACCATTTTTTCCTGAAAGATTTTTTGGGTAAAAAAAATACAACAGAGAACTAGTATGGCTGTACAACAGAATACTCGTGATGTACTCATTTGATGCTTTTTCAAAACAAATGTTGAAGATAATCTCTGATGGACATAATTAGCTACTGATCCTTAGTTAGTTTTACTATGTGCTTATTGGCATTGTGTCTCTGCAGTCTTTGCAGCTGCTGGGGAGCTCATAGCGTGGCAGAGCAGGTTTGCGCTGCCGCTTGGTTCATGTCATTTTGTTTAGTTCTATCTCTGCTGCTGTGGGTGTGTTAACCTGTGATTGTTTAGATTATGGTGATGTTGTAAAGCTGCTTTTAAAAAAAATGGTTCTAATATTGATCTTTTTCAGAGCGCTTTTATTAGGCCTGGCTTGCAATCACAATCTGAAGGAGGTGTCTTTAGATCTCAGTAGCTGTGAGGTAAGGATTATTTATCAGAATGTGTTCAAAAGATGCATTGACTTGGAGTTCTCCTGAAATCCCCTGGGCCAGATGTTTTCCCTCTGTAATCAAAAGTTGTGGGAAAGGTAGAAATCAAGAGAAGTATTTGTGGTCAAAATGAGCTGCTGTGTGATGCCGTGTCATAATAATAAAAATAAAGTGCAGAGCACCTGTAGCACATCCCAGTGACCAAATACTCCTCGCAAAAGCAATTTCAGCTAGAGCCAGTGAGCTGCTCGCTGCGTGGCAGCATCTGCCCTGTGACGCTGCACAACCCTGCATCTGGTTTTCCACCGCGCCAAAAATGAACAGGTCCCTGGAAGCTGCGTGCCCTGAAGGGGATCCTCTTCTGCAGGTTCACTTTTATATCCTGGGAGAAATTCTGCTTTCCCAGTCAGTTAAGGAGTTCAGTTCAAAAGGAAATTCTGGTAAGAGATGACGGAAATATGCTGTTAACTTCAGAGGCACTACACAAATGGCTTTATGTGTCACTTCTGTAAATACCAAAAAGTTGTGGAAGGATTGCTTTATTTTACCTGTGTGGCTGTACATAATAATCCGTACAGATCATAAAAGATCATGTGTGATCCCGGGGAGCTAGTGAGGCAAGGGCACACAGGGAACTGGGAGGGCCTTGGCCAGCAAGAACGGGAAGGGGCCTTAGCTCTGGGCTTCACAAGCTGAGGGGCACGCTTTCCTTTTTAAACTACAAAGAAGCTTCTTATTCAATAGGCCGACCTTTCCATGCCTGGCACCTGAGTATTGGCCATTCCTCAAGGGTCTTTGAATTGCAACGGTTTCCCTTGAAATAAAAAACACACGACTTGATACACGGTTGAGGTGCAGTAATCCTTGCCTTAGCTCCATGGTTGATTGCTGCCTCAGGTCCATGGTTGATTGCTTTTGGAATGTGCTTAGTTCGCTTTATGAAGAAAAAAAACATCGTGAATGTATTTCACAGTCTGTTTTGATATTTTTTGCTTGTAAAAATGGTCTGCTTTGAAGAGCACAACATGTAAATTCCAAATAAAAAAACTTTCAAGTCAAGCACTCATGCCTTTGACTTCTGAGCAGATAGATCAGTAGGATGATTACTTCCTTTCAGAGAGGAGAAGGAAAAGGCAAGAGTAATTAGAGTAACAGAAATGGATTCCTGTAATCTTAGTCTTAAAAAAATTAATAAAATGCAGACTTCAATAATGAGACTATAACTTAGCATGTAAATCATGTAAGGCAGACAGGAGTGAACCTAAACCTATCTTCCAGGCCTGGAACTGGGTGCAATTTATTAAGTGACTCCCCAGGTAGGCTGTGGAGGAGCCCTTCAAGAAGGGATCAGCTGTATCAGACATCAGCAGGGAAGGGGTCGTGGTAAACTCTCATGAGAAAAAGGGAGGGATTATGCCCAACTTTGTGTTACGCTCCCCTCCATGATCTGCTTGCTTCAGCACTTCCTAGGTGCAGGGTGCCTCTTCCAAAGCAAACTGTGAACTTGGAACATGTACAAGAGAGACAAGCTACAGCCAGTCTCTCCAAACTGACAGCATTTCCTTAGCTCCTTCCCTTAACATTTTTTTCACATCTCTGAGCTTTATCCATTCTCATGCGCTTTGGAAAGAAGAAATTACGCAAGGAGGGAATTAACGTGCCGGGAGCTGGAAGTAGGGTCCGCGAGCCCAGCGGAGGGGCAGGTGCCTGGCCCTGGCAGCGGAACAGCGGGAAGCTGGAGCCAGCCGGCCGCCCGCTCCCGGCCCTGGGGCACACGCTGCTCCCGGCTGTGGGGCTGCAGGAGCCAGCCGGCCGCCCGCTCCCGGCCCCGGGGCACGCGCTGCTCCCGGCTGTGGGGCTGGGGCTGCAGCTCTGCCCTTCTCCCTGCATCACAGGCTCTACCCCACCATGCAGAGATCAGTTTCACAGTTCCTTCCCTCTCCCACCACTTTTAATTTGCTCCCATAATTTTCTGGTTTTATCAAGCTTAATCATTTTATATTGCCTGTTCTTTTATTTATTTACTTATTTATTTTAAACTATGAAAATTACATTTTTATTTCTACCTGCTCAGCACTGATATATTTCACTCTTTTCCCTTCTGCTTCCCTTAGCTTGGTCACTGTGTAAGTACCCTCCATGCTTTACCTTAATTGTTAAATCAATAAGCAGCTTTGTTTCCACTTCCCATCTTAGTGCCTGGTAGCTTTGAACACACTTGGCTTTTTGAGTTGTTGAAGGGCTGCTTCTTCATTGGCTAAAGCAGACCTGGTATTTGTAGTCTCATAAACATGACATGTTGCAGAGTTTTGTTTTCAGTATTATGGACCTTGTTGACAAATAGCCCTCCAGTCAATCTCTGCTTTTATGTATACATGAGATTTTAGTACAACTGTGATAATGGCCTGAGCTTTAGGGTCACAATTTATGTCTCTCCAATTTTACAGATATCAACATTTTCACACATGCGCGTGTGTGTCTATTTAAGATCTTGAATATAGAATAATGAGTACAAGGTTGAAAGCTGCTCTTGGAAAATCTGTTCACTTCAACACTTTCCTGTAGATGTAGCATAAACATTTTGAGGCCCATTGTGAGCATAATTTCAGGGTATATAACTTATACCACTAAACAATGGATAATGTAATCCTTTATCTTTGCTGACCCTGTTCTCTAAAAATGGCACAAACTGACTTTTAATGCTGCTATTTTAATATAAAAATGATTAAAATTTATTTTCGCTAAATTTCCTGCTACAACTAATTATATCATTTTAGAGCAAATTAAAAATTTGGCTACAATGAAAACTAAATTTTCACATCTGGTTGGGATGGTCTGTATGTAAATCGTCTTTCTGTTTTTACCTTTGACAAGGCCTCGTGTGACATGTCCCTTGCATTGGTTCAGCGCTAATCAGTGTGGAAGGCTGCACAGAATGGTTGTCTTGTAGCAGCCAAGTCTGCCGGATAATCACAGAGCAGAACCAAATGATTCTGGCATTCATATGGCAAGTGTTACAAATGCTGTTATAAAAAATGGAGGATAAGATGAGGATGTGTAGGTTCTGTTCCACGCAAAAAAGGGTATTTTACCCTCTTCACCTTTGTATTTTTAGATGTGGCCTACAATTTAGATGCTGTCTTTGACCACCTCTGTTCTTAAAATGCTTAGACCAACATATTGAACCACTCAGTAACCAATCGCAAATTCCAAGCTTTCCAAATAGTGCCAAATAATGTCATTATTGAAAAATACAGCTATGAGACATTTCTGGCTCCTTAATTATGGCATGGGTAAAAAAAAGTGTACACAGAAATACTGGCAGCTTGATTCGGGATGTTTGGCCACATAAACTAAGCAAAATATTACTTTTTTTTTAAATGCACAGAGTTGAAATGGTTATTTTATGTTTGAAAACTTTTCTATTTTTGAAGCAGAGTGAAAATGGAAAATGTTTTGCAAAAATAGAATTCCTGTAGAACTCTTTTCCCCATTTCCTTAAGTCTTTTCCTGGGTGATGATCATAAAGCAAAGATGCATTTTAGAGGGCTTGCAGTAGCTGCAAGAAATGTGAAGATACTTTACTCCTTTCAAAAAGTTTGTTGCCTTCTTTAATTCAGTAGCATTAATAACCAAGTGTGTAAGTTTTCATGACTTGAATTCTCAACGTTGCTACTAGGCTTACTCTTTGCTTATTCATTAAATCCTTAATTTTTCTTTAGTGTTTTAGATTAATAATGCAATGATCTATACTTTCCGGTGAGACCTTTCAGTTTTTTGATATTGTTTCCTCTTTTGTGTGATTTGGCTTCTCACCTGAACTGGGCACCCTCTCATGGTGCTGAGAGCTAAAAGAAGAGCCTTGCTGTAAGACTGCAAGACTCGACAGTAGTGGAAGTCAGGGATAAGTGTTGCGTGTTCTTATACTGTGGCCAACCTTCCTCCCACTGGCACTAAAAATATCCTGGCCCTTTTGCATAGGGAGCCTGCGCCCAAGTCCTGCAGCCATTTCCCAGCAGAAGGGCTATGGGAGCTTATTGCCTCCACCATTTAAATATCTCCCTGGTTTAACTGCTGAGTAGAAGCTGTAAAAGAAAGGAAGGTGAATCCTTTCACTCATGCATATTTTCTCATATGTTGTGAGAGTCGAGGATGGGAATGAGAACAGTAGGAATGTGTGCATAGGATGTCATTTTTGATGTCTGTAACTTCTGTTGCTGTTGTTTTTGCCACTCTTGGTATCCTCTGTTTTCTCAAAGCTCTACCACTGTTTTCTGTGTGATCTCAAAACCCTAACTAGTTTGCAAAAATGGCTGATGTTTTATCTCTAGTTGAGATCGGGAGGTGCACAAGTCTTGGAAGGATGCATAGCAGAAATACACAATATCACCAGCCTAGATATTTCAGACAATGGTAAGTACACAGAACAGGAACGGAGGGTCACGCGAGTGCAGAATCTGGGAAAGTGCTTTTTCTATCAGCTCGCAATGTAATCCAGGGTAGCTGCTCTTGCTGTATGGTTATTGACTGTATTAATGATGGGAACGTCTCAGTTTCAGAACTCTCATTGCTATGAAGAGTATAAAGCTGCTTTCCTGCTAACTCTAACCTCAGAAGTTCATTTTGTTGGAGATAGGCATAACAGCAGAATAAAAGTGATGACAGCAAGCATCTTACTAGATCTACATGGTTTTGTGCAAATGTGTTAAATAAGAAAGGATGAGAAATGAAAGTACGATGAAGGAAAGAAGGGAGAGGAAAGACCAGGTATGAAACAGAGCTCAGGTCATGGCACTGAAGAAACAAGGGAAGCTTGGAGCCTACAGTCAGCCAGCTCCAGATCAGAGAAAGTCTGAAGTGGAAAGTTCCTGAAATGTTGTTGCTTATTGTTGTTTATTATTAACTTGTTAACTTACTGTTGTTTGTTGTTATAAATTTGGCTCCTAATTCATAGTAATATAAATAGTAGACTCTTCAAATCCGCCAGTAGTTTAGGAGTGCTAAATTACAATATGCCATTATTTTCATTTAGGAGCAGAATTTCTCTCTCCCACTCCCATTTTATTTATGACCTGTTAGGTTAGCCTCTTTGCATCTGCAGGTTTTGAGGCCATGTTGGCACACATCTCAGTTGAAACTGAATAACAATCAGCATGGTCTCAAATTCCTGAAGGAACATCCAACTTTGCCTCACAATGCTAGGGCCCACTCTCAGGGGGCTGAAGTAAGGATAAGTAACTATATTTCTCTTCTATGAGATCATGAGGCTGATTAGGGTAGAAATTTAAATGGCTTATCTTTTGAGCCAAAGGCTCTTGAGACACACAATGGCTCATATTTATTCTTAAGGAAAAAGAGGCCAAAAAGAAAATAAAGACTTAAAAATTGTAGTTTTTTAGAGCTATTTAAATTAGTACACTGATGTAGTGGCTTGAGTGAATATAGCTTTCACAGTTGAACCCTATCTGGGTCTTTCATTAAAATGTGTTTTAATTCTTAATCTAATCTGATTCTTTACAGGCCTAGAATCTGACCTCTCAACCCTTGTAGTCTGGCTTAGTAAAAACCGATCGATAAGACACTTGGCGTTAGGCAAAAACTTTAACAACATGAAATCCAAGTAAGGCTTTTTAAATTTTATTTTCAATAACAAGAGAATAGATGAGGAGAAGCTGCTGATTTCATCATCTCCCTAACTTTTCTTCCCTCAGAAATCTCACTCCAGTACTTGATAATTTAGTTCAGATGATTCAAGACGAGGATTCAGTGAGTATCTCTCTGCCTACTATCACCATGTGTATTTGATCTTCATAGCTTATTTCGGGTAATTTTCTTCACTGTGTTAATTTGCTGCATAAGATTTGATCATGATTCTGCAAATCTTTTTTTTTTTCGAATCTTTTTTTTCCAATAATAATTGTTTGTTGTTTGTAGCATATAGATATCAGTTTCTTAGCTTACTGTTAGGATATGTATCTGTTGAAGAAGTAATTCATTCTAAATAGCTGGATGGACTTAACCATGTTTGCTTTAGGTCTAAATTATACAGCCCTCTAGACACAAATTTATAAAGCTCTTATGTCCATGTAGGAGATTACAACCATAGTGTTCTGGGATTGATGAGGTTCCCTAAATAACAGATTTCTTTTAATTAACACTTTCCAGAATAAACTATTTCCTTGTGCCTATTATTAGGTATAAGGTATTGCTTTTTTTTTTTTCCTGACAAAATGTGAAGTTACTGCAGTCATCTTTCAGAGCACCTTTGTCTTTCAAAAGATGCAAGCTGTGTACAAGGTTATTTTTCACCTCTAGCGCATTAATCACAGGAGCAATTTCATAAAACCCTTTCACAGTGCCATGCTGGGATGCTTGCCCACTTTCCTCATTTCCAGCCTTTCGTAACTCTGAAAGACTTTGCGATTGCTTTCTTGCCTTGTTTGGCACCTTAAATTTGGCGAGATGGGAAACTTAAAAGTACACTGTTGCTGTCATGCTTGTGGATCCCTATTCACCTTTGCCTAGTCCTTTTCTTCGACTTCATTCCCCTTGCAGATAACAAGCAGGCTTCACTTTCCTCGTTCTTCAAAAATAGCTGACACCAACTTCTGTTGTCTTATCACCTCTTGACTTTTACTGTCTCATTCCAAGTTCTTGGTCCAGCTAGATGCTTTCCTTAGCTTCTTCTCCATATGTGTCCGTGCCCTGCACTTCGGCGGAACAGATTTTGTTTGGGTTTCTGGTGTTTCCTTCCATACAAGATCATTCTGTGTTCATTGCCTCAGCTGCATTTGAAGTAGTTTGTAAAAATTGCTCTCTCTGTGTTCTCTTAATTGGGATTAAGAAAATTAGTGACACTGGTGTTCTCTTGATTCGTTGCCTACTTCCAGCCCTAACTTTTTAAAAAGTGGGATATGTCTGCGTGACAGTATAGGGCTGCATATGAATGAATGTGTGAAGTAGACCTAATTTTAACTGAGTTAATGGGAGTACTGAAAGCAGTAAGTCCTTGTCTGCACAAGCTGGATGGAAGATCATGATAAGAGGGGTGCTGGTGGAGCTCTCTCTTACCTTCTGCACCAACAGAGCTTTTTATGCTATGCTGTGTGAATTACTGCCTTCTACCCTGGATTTGAAGGAAATGGGACAGGGTTCTCTTTCCCTTCTGTTCTTCTTACATCTTACCAAAGGTGGTATCATTTCATCAGATACCTGCTTCTTCTCTTTAGACCTTTGTCTCTATCCCGCTCTCATCTCATATCAAATCTTTCACAACTGTTCAGAAGAATGCTGCATTAGATTCAGATTAATCACAAACAAAATCAACTTTATATGTTTTTTTCTTAACTTTCTTTGTCCTTTTGCTTGGTTGTAGATGACCATTGCTTTCCACTCAGGCCATACCCTAGAACTCCTCTTCAACGTACTATACATCCAATCAGTATCCAAACTTTCTTCTCAAATACACTGATTTTTTTTTCTGTTTATGTCACTGTCCTGTTCATATTTTCTACTCCCAGTGCTAAAACCTAATTCCAGCTTCCTTTTACCATGTCTGTATAAGGTGTTACAACCTTTCATTTGTCTTCCCTTGCTCCTGTTTTTGCACCCTCCAAGTCATGCTAAAAAGGAAACTGATAAAGGCTGGGTGTGTTGTTCTCACTGCTCTTCCTTATGCCTTCAGCTTCAATTTCTTGTGCTTCTTTTCCTGTCAGCCTTTGGGTGATATCAGCAGCTGTGTTTCATTTTCTGCCTTTTGCACAGTCCGATGTTCAGGTGTGTGCCTGTCCTTAGTCACCATGTCTTTCCCAAGGAAACCCACACAACACACCCTTTAGTCACATCCTATTTCCAAACAGGTTTACAAAGGGATAGTCCACCAAAACGTTGTCTTGTTTAGGTGTTTAAAATAATTGTCTCTTCTTCCTGACATGCACTAGGGATACAGCACATGATCCTGTTATTGTTACACTTTCTTTTCGCTTTCCCATTTTCTTCCCTTGAAAATACTCTTCAGTGAGGGAATCTTGTTTCTTTCTGCCTTATAAAATGTCTGCATGCTAAAATCAATCACAAAACAACTCCGACCAGCTACATCTCCTAAAGAATTGAAGAAAAACTGATTCTGTAGCACTGCAGGAAAGCACGAACAGATAGTGGCTTAGTATGATCCACACTCTACCATGATATAGTGCAATGTTTGGAAAATGGTTTTAAATTTCTAGCTATTTTGGTTTGTCTTTGAATCCCAGATGATTCTTATTCTACCATTGCTATTCGTTTGTTTATTGCCACAGGAAATTAAATATTAAAATGGAAGCTGAAAGAACAGAGTATGATGCTGCCCAGTGTGGATCACTTGCTCAATATTGCCTGCAGGTGATGCACTGTGGGGACCACTGCATTGTCTGCCTGAAAAGAGCGGTTTTATTCTAAAAGAATCACCTGCCAAATGCTTCTTCATGCTTCTACATGCTTTAAATAGACCTGTTGCTGTTTTAGTATGAGTAATGAGTAAAGTACTCTGAGGAATTAATAGCTTGGTTTTATGACTGCAGAAACACAGCTAGATATGAATATAATTCTATACAGTTCAAAAACTGTAGCAGTAACCTCAGCAGCAAAATTCTGCAGATGTTAAACATGCAGAAGAACATAACATTTAGGGTTTTGATTTTTTTTCTTCTATTTAGGTAGATGCTGTACTGTGCAGGCTATAAAAGTATGTTAGCATAGCAGGAGGTGTCAGAAGCTGTATGCTTGCTGTGTGATTTCTTTTTCTCTTGCAGAAGGGGCTGTTATGTTGTTGGCACGGTGTCGCATTACTCAGAGCAATAGTCAGTCCTGCACAGAGCAGGGATTAGCACAGTGCTGCGTATTTTTGGTTTTACTCCAGTATTTGCTGCAGAATAGACCTTTTGAGGATCTTTACAGCATTTTTCTTCTTATTTGAATGAATTTAACTTGATTTAATTCTAAAGTGTTCCCAGTGAGTGTATGGTAGAATCAAATGGAATATAGTTTCTACTCCTATCCTTTACTTTAAGGATACCTCTTTCCTCGTATGATTATTGAAAAAGATTATTTTTAAACATCTTTAGTGTATTGGCAAAGAATCTGCTGCCGCAGGGGTAATGAAATGCTTTTCAGACATCTGTTTTCTCAGTACCTAGCTAAAACAGTAATTTGTTACTGGAAATATATGTTTATTGGCTATGCAATATTATCCCTATTTATAGTCAACTGGTGGGTGTAATTTTTTTTCTTTTTGTGTACTGGTCAAACATTCTAACGATGTTACAGCTTACATATGTAATTATATAGAGTTACCTTCTGATTGTAGTTTACACTCAAAGCCCCAAATCAGTTTTTGTTCCTTGCTCTTTCAGTAAGGGGTAAAGGTAGCTATACCAGAAAATTGAATTAGCAGCTAATCCACTTGCAAGGCCCTGCCAGTGCAGCAGGTGTTGCACTGTGCTAATAGCAGTGCGTAAGCATCAAAACTTGAAGCACACAGGGCCGGAGCGATTAAACCGAATCGTACGTTGTCTTATCAGAGTGGTGGAACAAGTAAGGACACAAGTTCTTTCTTGCTTCAGGAGGATGTCTGAGGTTTTGAAAACCTGATGAATACATATGCACTTAGCACTTCCAGATGAGTTACTGGGATGCCCCTTCCTAAAGCGATAAATGAGGAACAGAAGGAACTTTGCTTTCACAGGCTTATTTGTGCAGCTCTGCCTTGGGTGCTGTGGGGTGCTGCTTTTCCATGACTGGCACAGGAGCCTCCTCAAACTTGGACCAACAGCTCCGTGCCATTCGAGTGTGGTACTGCTACTCTTTAGAGCATGTAACACAATAAACAGGGAAACATAGGCATATTAGAGGCATTAACATAGTAATTTAATAACTTCAATTTAAACTAAAACCAGCATGTGGCTTGTGTTACTGTTAGACTTTTTAATTATAATCCTGCTGTGCCTCCAAATTTTCATGCATTTCCTCGCTGATAAATGCCTTCCTCGTTGTTGCGAGCGTTTTTGGTTGTCGCGGTGCCCCCGTCGAGTCTGGAAGCCAGAGTCCGTTGCACAGTGGGTACTGGGCAAGCGCCTGGGAGCTAGGAAACCATGCACATACAGGTCAGCTGGCTTAGTTACATTAATCCAAGCTTAGTTGCCAATCCATCGTGTCTAGTTTAGGTGCCTTGATTCATCCTTGTGAGCTGCTGATTTTTCTCATTTTGGCAATCTGTGTATTTTTAGGCTTCTGAAATTCATCATCTGATACATGCATAAGTGAGCAAGCAGTGACAACATCCTCCTTATGAACTCACTGTTGAGTAAGGGAGAGTGTTCTGCAGAGTTGCCATACAGCAACAACGTCAGATTATGGTTTTTAGCAGCTTTAATACCTCTGCAGGGCATGGTGATGGATAGACTGTAGTTATTAAGCTCCTGCCAGAGAGTCCTGGGACACTGACGAGGAGGAAGGGGTCTGCACATGTTAATATAGACATTTCTAAAAGAAGTTTTTGTGAGGTTTTGGAGCATGTGTTGCAGGAGCCTCCCAAAAACAGTTTCAGCTTAACATAGTATATATATATGTGTATGTATTAACAAAAAAAGGAAAAAAAAAAGGGAAAAAAAAGCTTAAATAAAAGTATTGGAATCACAGGTGTTAAATATCACTATGAATAGTATTTATTGTCTTATTCATGCTAATGAATAGTTCCTCTTACGACTTTTGATTTCAGACATGCTAGACTTGTCTGTCTCCTTCCTCCGAGGTGTCAATGAGACTTTCAATAAAGTTGAAGGGACAGAAATGCAAACTCACTCTTTAAAACTGAAGTAGCAATAGCAAAGCAATTTAAAGCAGTAATCTTTGTTTAAGTAATATCTTGAATCATAACTTGCCCTGTGAAAACATTCTTAGTCTGAATGAGAGAAGTATCTGATGATACTTTTATTTCTCACTGACAGTGAAGCGTGATGATTAAATAAAACTCATTGGACAATAGAAGTTTTCTTGTGTAGTTGATTGTTGCTATCTTGCCCCTTTACAAATTTCAACTGTTTCTGCGTCTTAGCCTCATAGAGCAAGTGGGAGATACGGACACTTAAAAATGTTTTTTGTCAAGGTTACAACTAAGTTTGCCTCTGTGTCTTTGACTCCTGTTCCGTAAGATGTTGACTGCTGTCCTAATGTGTCATGTGTTACCATATCCACAGCAAAACAATTTACCTCCTAGTTTTAGTGTTCACAGTGTTCTCTCTGAGAGTTTGGGAAGTTAGTAACTTCTTTTGGTTGATGTGTGAGAAATGAATGCTTGATCAGCTGCTGTTACTGGTGCCTTTCGTATGCTCCGCAGCCCCTGCAGTCGTTGTCCCTCGCAGATTCCAAGCTGAAGACTGAAGTCACCATCATTATTAATGCTTTGGGCAGCAATACGTCTCTTACGAAAGTGGATATTAGTGGAAATGCCATGGGAGATATGGGAGCGAAGATGCTAGCCAAAGCCCTACAGATCAACACAAAGCTCAGGTAAGGGTAACATATTTGCAGGATAGTTTTATCACAGTGAAGTCTTTGGCTTACTCTCTGTCTCTCTTCAAGACTCATGGTAGGGGAAGTCTCCCTACAGTGTCTGTGTTTGCAAAGATCCTCTTTTTCACTTAAATAAACAAAGCAAGGAGATTCTTTCAACAAAAACATCTTCAGAACCGATACTGTGAGAAAAATGTTTGGTTAACAGAGAATTCCTACTTGCATTGATTAATGTAAGGTGAGGTGTTTGATTGTATCATTCACTTCAAAATTGGGGAAGAGAGGCAGGGTCTTGACAGAATGAACAGAGCTGAGACTTTCCCTATTTCCAAGGCAAAATCCAAAATCCATTTTCATTCAAGCTCAGCTCTGGTAGGATTTAAGCTGTCTTGCTTGTAGTGGCATTTCTTATACTTTTGAAAGGACAATATCCTTCTCTTTTTGCTGTGGCAAGAGGACTCTAAATTTCATAGAATCATAGACAAAAATAGATTGAAAGAGGCTCTCGAGGTCATCTAAACAATCTACTGCTCAAAGCAGGACCTACTTTAAAGTTAGACCATGTTGCTCAGGGATTCTCCAGCCAGGTTTTGAAGATCTCGAGGGACAGGGATTCCACAGCTTTTCTGAGAAACCTGCCCCAGCACTTAGCTACTTTTCTACTGAAGGCCTTTCTAGCAGAGAAAATTATGGTACTTTATTAGGAAACAAAAATAAATTGTTCTTTGTTTTCTGAAGTTTCACTCTGTCGGAAAACTAGGAGCACATAGAAATCAGTTACAGGGGGCAGCACTGACCATCCCTGTTTCAATTGATCTGCTGGACCTTTGTGTCTGTCCTCTTCAACTTTATCCATCCAACAGCTTCACTGTGCCCAGCTCCAAATATGTCCCCATCATCAGGAAAACTAATTCTTAACCCTCCTTTTGTCAGGCTGTACAGATGAACCTTCCATGGCGTATTTTCTGTGAGGAGAGACTGTTTTGTGTTTGGCCTCTAGTGACTTGTTCCCCAGAGGATACGAAATTCCACTGAAGCATCTTTGCCATTTTGTAGAAAAGCAGGGATCTTGGTTTTTACTTTGCTATGTCCAAATGCTGAGGTGGTCACTGAATGCTGGAAATGTCAAGAAACACTAGAGAGATGGCTTGGGTTTGTTTAATGCATCAGCCCAAAATGATCACGAAGAATCTTACGAAGTAACTGATTGGTTACTGCACCATGTAGGGCTTTGGTTTTGTTTTCAGTAGGTACTTGCAAAGCAGACAGACAAATTTTGTTCTGATGCTCTTCCTGGAAAGAACTGATAACTTGGATTTAAAACTTTTATCTCCAAATCTTTCTAATATCTGTATTTTTTACATGCTAGATATCAATGCAATACTTTTTATATTTTGATACTAATAATGGAAAATATAGTATAAATTTCTATTAAAAGGAGGGTAAACTGAATTTTGTAGTCTCTTTGTCCTTAGCTTTTGCTGTTCTAAGGTTTTAGCTTGTAACTAAGCACAGAGTTTTAAAATGTCATCTTCCATGATATGTATGCATACTTGGACATAGCACTGTGTTACTTTAAAGTACAAAGTTTTATTATGGATAAATTGGATTGTCTGTGTTTTGTTTTGTTTTATTTTCTCCTCAGAACTGTAATATGGGACAAGAACAACATCACTGCACAGGGCTTCCAGGACATAGCAGTGGCACTGGAAAAGTAAGTTCTCAAGCAGCTGAATGACAGATGAAAAAGGAGGCCAAAGTCTTAGATCCTGAAAGATCTGAGCGTTGGCAATTCTCCCTGCAGTCAGTGTAATTTGAAGATGCTGCATGCGTCTCAGTTTTAAGCATGTTAATGTAAAATTAAATTTATGACTTCACATTTAACTCAGATGGTTGAGGAAGCGCTCTGTGGCTCCTTCATCTGCACTGGCTGGCAGCACTCGGGCTAGTGAATTCTGCTGTTGGCGCTAAAATTCTGAATCTCAGAATCTCCTCCTCCTCCTCCTCCTCATTTCTCTTGAGAGCATGAATAAACTCCAATGAAATTAACAAAGCTGTATTCAGTAACAGAAAATGGCTAAATGCTAAAAACGCGTGACTTTGTGGTCTCTGTTTTTTTTTTTCCCCTTCAGCAAGTTGAAACTAATAGTGATAGTCTCAGGAACTGAAGTTGTTCGTCATAATCTCTGTGGCTTGAGTCATTTTGCTTCACTTGGGCTCACAATTGCAGCAGTTACCAGTGATAGATGCTAAATGACTTGGATCCCTCTCCATCTCCAGCACAATTCTCTACATTTGGTGATTACTTTTGTTAAGAAAGAAAAATTGCAGATTTAAATTAAGCAGTTGTTTTGCAGCATTAAATCCCTTCGACAGGAGCAAAGAGCCTCTTCTGAGGGTGAATGTAACGCTCAATTGCTGTTTTCTAGACAAGATGTCTTGCAAATTTGTATAGCTACTTACGGTAGCAACCTAACCCTTGCAAAGGTCATAATTCTAGTGCTTGTCAACCAGTTTTGTGTGACTGATACAGAAGTTGTTTGTTTCATTAAACTGTCTTTATGTGCTTTGTTTCAAAATCAATTTAGTTGTACCAATGAGGGAAATAATGTAAATGATGTATAATTAAGCACATTATATTGGAATGATTCCACTGATAGTAGTGAATAATAATTTGGAAAGGTTATTTGTCCAGATATTTCTCTTTCATAGAGCAACAGCATGTATGTTTACAAATCTGGCAGAAAAAAAAATATACACAATTTTCTTTTTAGAATCATCTTTTATCTGAGCATTTTAGAAGAGAATAGAAGGACAGGTAGTATCCAAAGCCAAGTGCATCTTGATGATCTAAGCAGAAAAAAAAAGGAAATGCTGTTGACCGTTCTGTCAGTTGTTGTAGTGATGTCTTATTCATTTAGCTTGGAAGCTGAAGTCGTGTTCTGCCTTTTTTTTTTTTTTTTTTTAACATATTATAACCATTAAAACCATTGGTAACATCACAGTGTAAGCCTTGAACAAAGGTTTAAATTTGTAAGCCTGGAATTGTCAGTGTTGCCTGAAAAAAATAGTCTTCAAACAATCCATCCATAAGATATATTGAGAACATCCTTCACCATGTGTATTCTAGAAATACATGATACTATCAGTTTTCTGTAGGAAATAATTGTTGCTCTGAGTGGCATGAAATGTACTGGAGGAGCTTGATGTGTAGAGGGGTGGCTTGTGGGTGTTTTGTTTTTTGCTTTTAAGGGAAAAAAAAAAGATCATATGTTAAACCATAGAGAAAATGAAGAAAAGAGGAAAGGCAGGTCTTCATAGTAAGACAAGGCTGGCTGAGGAGCTTTGGGAGGGATTGTAAGGAAACTTCAAAACATATTGACGTAATTTGAGCATTGCTTCCCCCCTCCTCCCAGCTTTTCTTTGTCTATTTAAGGTTGCATGAAAAAGTTATTCCTGCCATGGAATTCCACAAGCTTCACTATTAACAGAGTTGCCACAACAGACATACAAAGTTAGGAAGAATTTACATAGAATTCTGTAAGGGTGCTAATATAGGAGAATATTTGAGTACACCGTGCATCTGTTCACTCTGTTCAATGTGGATATGCATGTCATTAATTTTGATGGTTAAATAAGTATGTGGTTGTATCTTTTGCAGTCTAGAGTCCACTGTATTGTCCCCTACTGATTACTAAAAGACTTTTTCCTATATGGACCTACTGGAGAAAAAGCTCAGCTTCTAAAATCTGGTGCAAAATCCTGGGATTTATTGGAGAACTATGAAATCCTTGCTTTTTAATGATATCAAAGTCACATATCTCAGCCTGCAAAATAGAAGCGGGTGAATGTAGCTATGGAATTACTTTCCAAACAAATAAGTAACATGCAGGGTGCAATTATTTCCATAAAGCAGCATTCTATTAAAAATTCGTAAGTGTCTTGAAATTGGTTTGTATATGAGAAAGTATTAAATACTAAATTTTCAAAACTACGCCTTTTCATCTGGCTGTTACAGAATATTTCTGTTTAGACTTAGATCTGATAGAGTTGCCAGCAGGCACTGAGAATTCCTAGTCTGTGTGATACCAACAAAATTAATGCAACCTTGTGAGAAAAGGCACAGAGGACCGTTGAGTGTTTAATCGAAAGCCATTGGGCATTAGTTATTTAACTGCACTTTATGCCTTTTAAAATTTCTGCCCATATTTAGTATCAAAGAGCAGTTAGATATCAAAAGGAGTACACTGTAGTTAGTCCACTTAACAATGTAGAAGATACTGTGAGAATGTGTTCTACAGACAGACAAGATAAATTTTCTCTCCTCGTTTATTCTCTTAGTGAGATACAGTAAGTAGGTTAAGTTTTAAAACCCTTTTTGTATTTTTCTTCAGGAATTATACTTTGAGATTCATGCCTATACCTATGAACGATGCTTCCCAAGCGCTCAAAACAAACCCCGAGAAAACAGAAGAGGCGCTGCAAAAGGTAGTGCATATGCCACTCGTGTACAGAAAAAAAAGTAATAATTATAAATGGTTGTGTCTTCATGCTTGTCTGAGTAAGAATTCTTGACCAGTTTGCTTGATTGTTTGGTTTGCATGGGCATACATGAGGAAATCAAATACAAGAGCGAGTAGAGTTTTATTCCAAAGAGTGATTGCACTGAATGGTAATAGAACGCAATGGCCTGGTATCAAAAAAGACATAACTAAACCAGTACAAGCTAGACCAGGTATTTCTCTATGTCCAAGTATGGAAGTGAGGGTTAGAACCTGGCATGTTCGTGCATATGTGCTTGTGTGTTATTTCCAAGTGCACAGGATTATTGGCATGCATTTTTCCCATTGTGGCATGGAGAGTGCAGTCAGTGATGTACAAGAGAAGAAGAATGTTTTTTAATTTGGAAGACAATAAAAACATTTGCTGCTTGTGTTTTGTATAGAATTCACACACTGTTGCCATAAATAAACAACTGCACCAATACGTTCTTCCGGATGAAAATGGTGTTGACAGTATCTGTAGCTGTTCCACTTAGGTGGGTTATAGAAATCCTACCTGAGTTTTAATACAGTAGATGATTCAAGTTCCAAATCAATCTCCCTAGCCAATCAGAAAACATACAGCTCACAACTTTCAAAGAATAGTTTTACTTCAGTCAGAGTAGGGGCGTAGAAACCTTAAGTAGCTCTTATAGATAGTTGTGATTAAAAAGCAAATGCCTATGGAGCTTATTAGCGAAGAAATTTTCACTAAATGATTCTCAAGAGGAAAAATAGTTGTATTTAGCTCCTGTATCTTTGATGCAAGAAAATGATCTAAATTCTGCTTAAAAATATCTGAATCTTGGGGTTGTTACTTTCATTTTGTCTAATATAACTGTAGGTAGATTTATTTTTGTAATTTTAAACACATCTCTGAAAAAAATATTGTGAACTGTTGTGTACAAAGAGCAATTTTTATTCATTTAATGCTGGTAAGGAATGTGTTTGGCCCTGTGTTTGTTTTAACTTGTGTTGTTCAGGATTTCTTTACCCAACATACAGTAGTCAGGTACGGTGTTCCCCCCACAAATGGTGAAAGTCTCTGGAGCTGTGCCCCTAATTCCATGCACACACAAACACCTACCCGTGCTAATTTAGGGGTGGGGAACCTGGTGCAGGGTCACCAGAGCTGACTGGGAGGGCCAGAAGACCCTCAAGCTTCAGCACACGGTGGTCTGGAAACAGCTGGAGTCTGCTGGCCTCGCTCCAGCAGCAGGTGGGCCTCCTGGCCAAGCTCCCTCCACAGCACTTCCCTTTCGCTTTGGACAAACTGGACAAGCCTGCGTTACTGTTGGAAGCTGAACGTGAGGCTCTAACTGAGGCTTCTGATTAAAAGGTTACTGCCAGACCCCGTTAGTCTCTGTCTCACAACCTGCTGGCTACTGCCCCCATCTTTTCTCTTCTCTTTCCTTCAGACCAGATCTGTGACCATGGATGGTCCTTAAATTCACTGGTTGGGTTTTTTGCCTTTGCTTGGTTTGACAGAACCAAGTGAGTGGGTAACTGTGCCCTTGAGCTGGCAGATACTAGGTGGTGACGGTAGATGACAGTAATGTTGGATTAGGAGTAGCAGCTGAGGTTAGGAATCGCTTGTCCCAGAACAGCATTCATGGATTGTTCATCCGTAATGACTTGTGAACTGAAGTTCCTGTTCCAGACATTTGGGGAAATTTTACTCCTCTCAAGTCCATAGTGCCAGGTGAGTCCATTTCTTTCCAATGAGCTGAGTGAATCCAAAAGAAATGAATACAGGTAGGCCCACATCGTAGGCCTTACAGCAACACTTTAAAAAGAGATTCCCTTTCGGTAATTCTCAAACATGGATCTACTCCTTTGTCAACGTAACTTCCTGAATTGTTCAAGAGAGAAGATTAATTCAGAAAGCAGTGGCGAAAGCACAAGTACTCAAATGTGTTTCTCTAGTCAGTGAACGAGTAACACTTCCCAGTGTTTATCAAGCATCGAGACACACAGAGTAAGATTTGCAGATAACAAGCAAAAGGGTACTTAGGTAGTTGTTTCTCCCAGCCTCTGTATCTGATACAGTGGCAATATTGAAAGCAAATGACAATGTAGAGACTTAAATCAGTTGCCTAATAATATTTTTGCCCATTTTTTATTATTTTTAGATAGAAAATTACTTGCTTCGTAATCACGAGACCAGAAAGTACCTGCAGGAGCAGGCGTACCGGCTGCAGCAAGGCATCGTCACCAGCACCACTCAGCAGGTGAGGACCTTGTTCTGTATGGGTAGTTCTTGTTTTTTTAAATCTGGCTTAGGATAAAGTTTTCTTCCACTTGCAGCAGAGCAGCTTATAGCAGAATTTGCCTTGTTAGTGGTACTTGGTTTTCTGTAGAAGTAATTATTATCACTGTTGTCGTTTTTTTTTTTTTTTTTTTTTTCTTGAAAAGGCAGGCCTATGTGTACAGGCCTAGTACTGTGCAGAGAAAAACTCAAGCTATCACTCATGACTGTTGTAGGAACTGGGAGCTCTTCTACTCGTCGGTACTCAGGAGCCTGAGATGAGAGCAGGTTCTCATCAGTGTGATTAGCACCATCATAAGACTATACTACTTCTGGTCTCTGCACCAGTTCCAGCGTCTTTACATAGCATTGGAATATCATATAAACACACACTTAGATATCACCAGCACTTATAGCCTTGTAGGGTATGTCATCCTCTGTCTTACACCTTCAGAATTTCATGTATGGGAATTTTACTTAGAGGGACAGAGAAAAGAAACGTAGAATTCCCTTGTGTCACTTATGTTCTGGACAACTGAAAAAAATCCTTGTCTACTGTAGCCCAAAAGGCTGCTTGAAGATGGGAAGTTTTCCTGTTTTGTCTACATCAACTAGGTTTGCTGGAATGTGTCTCCTGCCTTGGGAGATCCCCAAGAGTTTTCTGTGATAGATCAGCATTGTATTTGCTCTGGTCCATCCCTTCCCAGCATCCATCAGGGCTATTTTCTGCTCCAGTATGGAAGCAGAGTGGCAAAGAGGAAAACTTAGCATAGTATTTACTTTAAATTTGCTTTCACCTTTGTTATATTCCCACATATATGGAAGGTTACAGCAATGGGGAGAGAAGTACCTGTTTTCTCTTTAGCTGAGCTAGTAAAAATTCTGTCCCCTCTGTATTTTTTTTTGTGTGTGTGTCTTAATTCACAGAGGCTTTTCTCTACCTCCATTATTAAAAGTTAATGGGACAATGTTTCATCACTCGGGCCTGAAAATACTTTCAACCATTTCAACAAAGAAAATGGTACACAGAGATGTACTGGTATTAAAAAACTGCAGTACAGCTGCATCACTTGATTTTATAAAGTCACTCATCTGTTCCAATGCTACCTATTTTCATGTGCTGATCATCTCCATTTGAATTAAGTTTAGGTCTTTCACAGCTTGGTGATTTTTAGTTATATTTTTCCTCAGCGATCACACGCACGTCAGGTTTCAGTAAAACTTTATTTATTGTTGTTTTTGAAATAGTAAACCTACCCATTTCTGTATTAAATTCAGTGCAATACAGATGAATTTTAAAAATAGTTTTAAAAGAGAGCTGTAAAAGATATTCTAGCTAGCACGGAATTGCATTATTATTCCCAGAGTGTATTTTTTTAGTCCAGATGTCCCAATGAGACTTTCCCACTGTCTAATAATTCATTAGTTGTTTGCATTTATACAAAAAAAAGCCAAAATCCTTTGAAGAGAAAGAGTCCTGGGGAGCAGAAAAGAAGCATGCTGTGAAATTATTTCAGTTCTCATGGCTAACTGCTTGAGATGTGAGAACTCAGGGTTCTGTGATGATGACGACACAAGCGCTTGGTTTTTATTTCAAATATCTAATAGTTATTTCAAATGAATATTAGGCAGGACAGTGAAGGCTTTTAAATACTCCTATGCCCCGTATCTCTTAATCAAAATGGACTGTCTGTGCATCTTGTGGTCCAGCTTGTAAGAATACAGATATGCTCCCTGCCCTGTATTTGAAGTGTGTTGATTGAAATAAATGTAGCACAGATGCAAGTGAGATTCAGTTGACTACACCATGAAAGATGTGGTGCAAATTTCTGCTTTGGCAATTATAGTTTCCTTGCAACTGGAAATATTTGCTTGGTGTAACACATCTTCAAAGCCAGCACAATAGAATTTTGCTCAGACAAGAAAAATCTGTGTTGATGTTTGAATGGATTGTAATGAATGACACTTTCCACTACTGTCCAAAGTCCTTAACAATTCAGGGGCCTCCCAGGCAAGATTTAGGTATATTAAGAAAGTTTTCAGGATTAAATTCTCTTCAGAAAAGCAAACAAAACCTAAACTGGATAACTTGTTATTTCTCGATGGCTATCCTCCAGATAACTGTGGGAGAAATACATCAAAGGACTCTTCCTTCTTTTTTTTTCTTTTTTTTTTTTTTTAGTTCACTCTATTTTCCTAACATTTAGGTGTGTGTATTTATGAGATATAATGCTTTCTTTCAGTACCATTTATATACCTGCCAACTATGATGAAACATTCCCAGCTTGTTACATCCTTGTTGCAAATCCCATAATGATACTTTTGATTTGCTAACTGAACTGATATTTTATCTTCTCTATTTCTATTTCCTTTGTTGAAGTAGATGATTGACAGAATATGTGTTAAAGTGCAAGATCATCTCAACTCTTTAAGAAACTGTGGTGTGGATGTTGTACAGGAAGATGTCAAATCTGCAGAAAGGCTTATGAGGGACGCGAAGAACTCCAAAACGGTAAGCTTTTCCCTGGGTACTGGTAATACTAATCACAGCTTAATTTGTGCTTGCAGCCTTCTCTTTTTGGGGGATTTATAATAGCAACATGTCACAAAAGATGGTTTTGGTTTTTGAGGGTGTTTTTCTTTTTTTTGACAAGACAGTTGGCTCAAGATAGTATTTAAAATGACAAAGTATTTCTAATTTATAAAGACTTTGATTTAGCAGAGGTGTTTCATCCTATTTTACCAGATTTTTTCACATTTGGTGATAATTTTTCCATCTTACAGCTGTTACCGAATCTGTACCACCTTGGTGGAGCTTCTTGGGCAGGAGCAAATGGTTCACTTTCCAACCCAATCCAAATGACTCTTGAATCCATGGCTGGAGAAGTCACAAGAGTTGTTGATGAGCAACTTAAGGTATGTGGACAGATATTTTACCAGAAATGACTAATGTCTGGTAGTCTTCTGTTGCTCTGCAAAATGTGAATATGCTGTGCAGAAACATACTGAGAAGTGACGAAAACATTGTACATAAGTTGTCCTTTCCTTGTTGATTTCTTAGATCTTTGTGCCTTAGTATACTTGCCAAGTTGGAATGAAAAAGTTACAACGGTGTTTGCAGCAGGCAAAAGAGGCATTGTTTGTATGAAATGGAATTTCCACAGAAAAATTAAGAGACCACGTGTCTTAAAAAAGAGAGCATGTGTCTCTTGGGATTCTTCTGCAATGGAAGACTTCCCAACTGTTGCACAGGCCCTTAATAATTCACATGCAACAGGTGAAAAGTATCAGTCCAGCAAGAACATAAGCTGAGGAAGTTTTAGCAACTGCTGTAATCTGTATGGAAGCTCATGAATTTAAGAATTTGTTTCTGAGGCAATTATTCACTGGGAACATCTTCAGTTTATGACTAAGCCACCTGCCTGTGTTTTGCCATATTTAAACCTATCAAAGAATCTGAACTTACCAACTGGACTGTTCAGTTGAAACAAAATGAAAATGCTTTCATCAGTGGGAAAGTAATGAAGAACAATAATAATAGCGCATTACTAATTACTTCCTCTGAATTAAAAAGTTAATGAGGAGGAAAATGGCACATCATTTTTACTGTTCTCTCCCTTCCCCCATTACTTGTACTAAGGTGAAGATTCTTTACCCCTTTTTAATTTTTGTGCTGTAAACACAAGGTTGCAGATGTAGAAGTAATTTATCTACAAGATTCTTCCCAGTGGAGCTGTAATTGGGACAGCCATAACCAGGTCTGCCCTTTGTGTAGGGCTCATGTATTTAAATAAGTCCTGTTCATTTTGGAGAGTTTTATAGAAGGAAAATAAGAGTTTTGCTGCGTGTGGAATGTCATAGATAGTTCATGGCGTAAGATTGAGGTAATGGGTCTCTTTCTATGTATTTACAGAAAAAAGCCCATCTGTTCTAAACTTCTACAGTTACTTTTAGGATTTATGTGGCATCAAAATTTAAGTGCCTAACAAGATATGTAAGGTCATGCTACTCTACATACGTACATACACACTGGTATTGATACTCAAGGCTGAAAGCTTTTTCTTTGAGCTTTATGATAATGTACTTTGCATGGAGGGAGGAGAAGACATTAAACAAGGATGAGTCAGCTATTTTTTTCTTTTTCAGTTGTTTAAGGCCAGTTGTTTAAACAACTTAAGTTGCTTAAGACTTCAAAAGTCTGATGGAGTTTATTATTCATGGCAATAGATAAAGGAGTTTGCATAAGTACAGTTCTCCTTGTAATAGGATGGTGTAGTAGGACCATCATATTTGCATCCTCAGTGAAGTTCTGATTTTTAGCTTCTATAAGAACCAGAGCCTGGTTGTAGAAAGCAGCCTTAGGAAGTTAGGCAGAGTCAATGCCTCTTCAGGCAAACTGGGTATCAGAGTGTGGGGGTTTTGCTTTTATCTCAAAGAATGAAGGGGAAGGGATGGATGAGGTGGAATAAGGAAAAGAAAATAAACATCTTGGTGTAAGTTGAGTTGGCCAAAAGATAAATTAGAACAAGGCTCTTGGATTTTTTTCTCCTGCTGGTGTCACTATTGATACATAGAACCCAGAGATACTTTATTCAATCAGTAGATGTCCAAGGGAGAATTGTAGGCAAGACAAATGGTTTTTAGGCAAGAGCAGGTTGTTTTTAAGCATAGGAGGGCATGAATTATTCCTCCTGAATTCCTACCTAATATAAAGGAGTTGTTAGGTCCATCACTTGCTCCACTGTCTCTTCAGATGTGACCATCCTCCAATCAATTCTATTCACTTTATCTTTTTAATGTGAAGAGTACTTAACCATAGACAGGACTTCATTCTCTTCTTTCTGCACCTCTGCTGATAGATCCTTGAGTCTTTGTGATTGAAATGTTCTTAGCTGTGAATTTCCATCATTGAAAAGATTCGGGACAGGGGAAAATTTCTGTGGGTTTGATATAATCTGGTAGAATCAACAGTTTGAATCTGCCTCTGAATAAATTCTGTTCAGTTGTATAGTTAAACTGCTAAAGTACAGTTTAAGAACTCTATTATAATTCCGAGTGACACTTTATCGGAGTATTTATCTGAGTGAATTTTGAATAAAAATAGATTCTGAAATTACCAGATAGGAACTTTACTCTGACAGTCTTTCCTCCTCCTGCCCACTGTCTTCTGCAACATCCCTTCACAGACTCACCCTTGGGCTGCAATTGTAATTAAATATAGCAAATGTTATTATTTAAGATCTTGATCATCCACATGGATATGACCACAAGGGCTTAAAAGGTTCTTCATTAGTTTTGTGGCACCAGAATTTGCTTGGGGATCCAAAGTAAGACCTAAAAGTGTAGAGGGACTGAGAACCACCAAAAAAGCTCTGTGTTCCTTAAAATGGTAGTTGTCCTGGTAGCCCTTTATATCTGTAGATCAAATGTGAAGACCAGACTCACCAGTATGATTTGGCTGCTTTATGCTGCTGTTCTAGATTGAAAGGTATTTCTTTCAGTCATTAGAACTACTTTACAGTAATGTTCTTTTCATTTCTTGGTCAGTAATTACATCTGAAAATTTCCTGTGATGTTATAGTTATGCAAAGAGAAAAGCTCTGCCAAGATGGGAGTTCAGCCTGAGGTCACTTATCTGTGAAATGAGATTGAAAAGAAAAAGCAAATAGAGTTTTCAAGAGGTGGCACTCATTATTTTGGTACAACTCTGAACGCATCAAGACTAGACATAGGCTTGCTTAGTACACCATGCAAATTGAACTGTGACTTATTTAGAGTACTGAAAGTTGAGACAAATGGGTTTTAACATATACTGAAGCAGGAATCAAGGACAGTGACCTTATTCTCTCTGCCGCTTTGAAGCCCTGGAGTGTGGGGTGACTCCGTAGGCATTGGGACACAACAGCTCGATGGCTCCAGAGCAGGCAGGGACCACCTGCCAGCAGACACACGTCTCCTCGTGGATCTTTTCTAGTAGCACTTCTTGACCAGGAATGGATGGAGAGAATTTGCTCACAAATCTGTTGCATCTGAGACTTGACCTCGTGCAGTCTCTGCTAAGAGCTATTTGATGGGAAGTTAGTCGATGAATGAATGGCCTTCTGAGGAGACCTGGAGGAGGCTTGCTGAGTAGCTGGGGCTGGAGACTGAGTAAGGGGGATGCAGGAGAGAACTGGAACAAGGAGCAATTTCCACTCTGATCAGAAAACACAGCATTTATATATAAATCTTATTTTATTTCATGCATACTTACATACTTTGTACATACTTAAATGTACAAAAAGAATTATAATTTAAAAATTAGTTTTCCAGGTGACTGTTTATACAGTCTGGGAAGACCTGATCGAGGCTAGCACTGAGAAGATTTCCATCCCACGCACTTTTGTGAAAAACGTCCTTTTGGAGCAATCTGGAATTGATATCCTCAATAAAATTAGGTAGTTTAAAAATCTAGTTTAACAAAATTGACTATAGAGTTTAGAGAGCACTGAGTTTTGGGTCTGTGCATGTATCTTTTTGCTGGAGGAGATTTTTCAATATCCAATATTCCATATTCCTGTCTTAAGTTTTTTGATTACAAAATTTGAACATGATTAGAAGAAAGGTTTTTCAGAAATACAGGTTGCTAGTAGTGTTTCACTGTCTTTCATCCTTAATTGTACGTGGGAATATTAATGCTTTCTGCACTTTTCTTGAGAGAGATTCATATGAGGATGATCATATGAGGGATTGTGAGGCACTCGAATGCAACTCTAGTGAGGGTCATTTAACTGTGTAGTCAGAACTGAGCCTTGGAAAGGAAACCACTAGGTGATAAAACTGGGTTTAAACCAGCATTATGTTTTTTTCATGGGCAAAAATATGAGATATTTCTACTACAAACGAAAGGGAAAATAAAAGGACTTCCTAAGATAACTATGTACCCTGGAGAAGTACATGAAAGTCTTCTCTAACAGAGAAGAAATAACTTCATCAGCAGGGGAGACCTTATTTCAAGACAAAAAAATAGAAGTTGGGAGGGTTGAGGTGTTCCGTGGTCCTGTTTCTCTGTTTCTGGAGTGTGCATGCTCTTTTTCTTTTTTTCCTGTTTTGGTATGGATTTTTTGATCAGTCATTAAAAAATAAATAAACAAAATAAAACAAAAAAACTGTTAACTGTTGGCTGCACCTACCTACTGTCTTCCTCTGTGTAAATAAGATTCATATAGAAAAAGCTTGCATACAACCTGCATATCATACCCATAGCTACTTCCAGGATGAAGTATATTCCAGCCTCATGCTCCATGAGAAGTTTTCCTCATTCTCCTCTGTTCATGTACTGATGCCACTTACAAATGGCCAGTCTCAACACTGAAGAAAACTGCAAGTTCAGGGCACAGCAGCCTTCCCTGCTGCAGCATGTAGCTGTAGCTTTGGGTGCCCTAGGGGCCCTCATATATTATTCTGATAATTGAACCCAAGGACCTGTAAATATTTCTTATTTGAAGAGACAATTGAGTGCGGTTGTGAGTAGTTTCAAAACAAGTATGTTGATTCTCCTTAGCTTTGTGTTGTAAAACACCTTTTATATTACATTTGCATTGCAAAATGGATTGGAAATTGGGAAGAGGCATTGCAGAAATCACAAGAATGAAAATATTATGGTATGCAAATGAATAATGTGTTGACCTCTGTGAATCTTTTTACTTGATGTTAATTTTTGTTCACTCTGCTGCAGACACTGCTTGAGTCTATGGTGGATGCAGCTGAAAACCTTTGTCCAAACGTAATGAAGAAAGCTCATATCCGGGAAGACTTGATCGAGGCTAGCACTGAGAAGATTTCCATCCCACGCACTTTTGTGAAAAACGTCCTTTTGGAGCAATCTGGAATTGATATCCTCAATAAAATTAGGTAGTTTAAAAATCTAGTTTAACAAAATTGACTATAGAGTTTAGAGAGCACTGAGTTTTGGGTGTGTGCATGTATCTTTTTGCAGGAGGAGATTTTTCAATATCCAAATGTGGATATTGAAAGAAAAACAGGAGGCATGGTCAGCTACCCTAAACCACTTTTAATTTCTTCTTTAAAAATATCTATTTTTTTCTTTTTTCTGACTTTTTGCTGCATCTTTATTTTCATATTAAATGATAAATTTTATGGCATAAAACACAGTTGTTCTCTAGTTAAACTTTTGCAGTTGCTGTTGACTAAAGATTCCTCTGTACTTGATGGAAAAGCATCTTGCATTGTGATGCTAATATCTTCGCAGGAAAAGAGGAAGCGATGTTTATTTTTAAAAACAGTAAGACTTAGAATTCAGTTTTGCAGAGTGCAGCAAAATTGGCAGGAAAAGGTGTAAAAGACTTTAGCTATGCATTTAGAGTGTTTAAAATGGTTCAGAGGGTGAGTTTTTTCACTTTAATCCTATCAATCACATCTTTGTGTGAAGACAAAAATAGTACCTCTTCATGCATTTTTACCCCTTCCTCCCTTTCCTCTCTTCCTGCCTATAGAAGCTTCAGCTAAATGCGCTGAGGTGCCTCACTGTAACTTAACTCTTCCTGCTTTATATTATTTAAATCTAGTGTGAAAATAATAGAGGCAAATTCCTTCTTTGGTGTCATTCTCTTCTCAGTAGCCTTGCTCACCATTCTGCCTCCTTCCCTGTGTGCTTCATTGCCTCTCCAGGTAGTTTCTTGCCTTGTTTTCCCCCATAAACTTCCTGCAGCAGAAGTCCTAGCCCAAGATAGAAGTTGCTTTCTTCTTCCAACCCAGTTTTATTCTGTGCATAGAAACTTCAAGTGAAACTATGATACTTGCTGGTAAATGTCAGATGGGGCAGCTGGTCTTGAAACCAAGGAGGCAGAAGAAAAGGAGCTTCAGGATACAGCTCAGGCTGCATCATTACATGTTTGTCAGCCGTAGATCAACCCTCCTCCCCAGCCTGAGCATTTTGTACCGCAACCAAGGAGAGGACCCAAGGGAATAATTCATGGTACACATTCCCTTGAAGACAAATAACCACTGAAATGTCAGTAAAGCCTACACGGATATTGGTGTTCCACCTATCTCTGAGTAATAGGAGTGACGTGACATCAAGTTCTTAAGGCAGGAAGTGGGTTACCTAGAGCAAAAGGAGGAATCGATATATAACCAAATAAAATATGGTGGCAAATTCTGGAGAACAGACCTTTTACAGTTGACTTTGGGCAGACAGATGGATACCAAAAGGACTTGAGGAAATGAGTGAATTGTAGTTGTTCAGTGTAGTAATAATTAAACAGGTAAGAGAACCCTAATGCTATTCATTTGAGATCTGTATTTCTCCAGCTTCAGCAGCAGAGTGTTCCTTTCTGAGTTTCACATGTGGTTCTTGTTCAATTCTGTCCTTACCCAGATGTTTTCATTTCAGCTGTTAAAAAAATGTCAGCAGGTTAAAAATGGTACAGAAGGAAACTGTTATGTTTATTGTATGATTCAAGAGTTTATTTCTGAAACCTGCAGTCTTGTATCCTCACACCCTCTAGTGTTTTATTTCAAATAAAGTGACTTCATTTTGTATGATCGTGGCACTGTTGAAATACTGAAGACAGAGTTCTTCTGTGTGAATTAAAAACTTGTCTGTTCTCATTTTTAATCATTCCACAGTGAAGTAAAGCTGACAGTGGCCTCTTTTCTGTCCGACCGAGTTGTAGATGAAATCCTGGATGCACTTTCCCACTGCCATCACAAATTGGTGAGTATTTGCATGGTTGAATGTCTGAATATGCCACATATCTTAAGAATTCTATTACATTCATGACTCTGAGTTCCTCTTTAGCACAGGTCCTTTCTGAAATAGGTCCCATTTTCTTGGGCAAGTATGTTTTTGAGACTATTGCTCTTTTGATTTCAGGAGGAAGCAACGTCAGAAGAGGCTGCATTACATATTTGCTTTATTATCTTTTGCATCATTATCAGATCTAAAACTAAAAATGCCATCTCGATGCAATGCTGAGTAATTAGTTAAGAACAGAGTCATTAATTAGTTGTGTTGGTGAGACGGTAGGGGCTGGCTGCTTGTGTAATCAGAGGTGAAATATTCTTTACAGAGAGACTGTTGAGATGTGCCTCAGAGACCTGGTTTCCTAAATGAGTACATATTGAGGCTACCTTTGAAATGGAGACACCAAGTTAGAGGAGAAGGGAGTAGAAACATAGGAAAAGAAGTGCTCTGCTGTTTATTTGAAGATATGCAGGTGTTAAAACCAATCATTTGATACAAATGTACTTGTTTCCTGAAGAGTAAAAGAAATACAGGTCTGTGTATCCACAGAGAAAAGATATATATGTGTATTTATTTTCTAGGTAGTAGGCATCCATAAGGGGCATCTAGTGCTTTACTAGTACTGAAGCCAGTAGATGGTCACTCTTACTGGTGAAATTGCTCCTTGTTTCTGATTGGAATTTGCTGCTCCAGTTTCCAGTGCTGAGTTTTTCAGCTGCCTTTCTCTGCAAGATTACAGTGCCATCTATTCCCCTTTACTTCCTCTGCTTGGCAGTTCTCATCTGCAGAAATCAAATGCCTCTGTTGTATTTTGTGTACGTTTGGTTTGTAGAAGTGTGTGAGATGGAATTATTTACGGGGGTGTGTGTGTGCGTGTGGCCGTGCGAAGACGCGGCCGCTGGTGCGAGGAGCTGCGTAGCAGCCTCCCACGGCAGCTGCCGCGCGCCCGGCCCCGCTAACGAGCTCCAGCTGGTCCCGGGGCCGGCGCAGCTGGCAGGAGCACCGGCTTGTCTGAGTCCTGTGGCATTGCACAGCTTGCACGGACACCGATTCTTGCACAGTGAGTCACTGTCTTCAAGTCATTTTGTTGGCGATCATCTGCACTTTCTGTAGCCTTTCCAGAACCAGCGTCGGTTTTAGCCAGCACTACATGTAGCAGTGATATTGCTCCTCTCTTGACATGCCTTTATCTTCCTTTTTTGCATTGACAAGGAAATAAGGTCCTTTCATTTGTCAAAATGTTGCAGTGGTAGCTTCTTTTCAGCACTGGGTGCTTCTCACTTCCAGTAGCAGCTTCCAAGATACTTGTCAGTCGGTCACTGCTCTTCAGGGTTGTGTCCATAGCTAATTGCCAGTGCTCTTCATTTGTAGGGAATGATTTGACTGACTCTTTGATTTGAGTTGGTTTTCTTTCAATCCCTTTTGGCTCACAGCAGTAGCATGTCCTTTTCACAGTTTAATATTCTGCCATATTTTTATTAACTAGGGTTTATTTCAGATAGCACCATTGATGAAAATGTCAAAGAGTATAGATATCAAAAAAATTATTGGAGGAACTTCAGTAGAATATGTCTGTGTTAATCTTCAATTGATAGCTACAATCTAAGAATTGACAGTTCATAATAAAGGAAATATTATATACATTGATCCTGTGCTATGATAGCTCCTTCAGTTGCGAGTGTCATGTACTGCTATTTCAGCCACCTGCAAATATCTAGGTATGTTGCATTGATGCATTGATGTTTGAAGTAATTTTAATAAATAAACTTTTTTTTTTTGACAAGATCTGTGGGTTTTTTTGCTTTTCTTTTTTTTTCTCAATAGACCTTCTCCCTTCCTTCTCTAGAATGCGTAATGGGAAGATTACTAATATTAACATACTGAACTGAGCTGTGCTTTTGTAGGATCTATGGTCACTTGAACTCTTCAAACTTGTTGTTTTGGTTTTGTCTTTTTTTGATTGACTTGGTTTTGGGTTTTGGTTTTGTTTTGTTTTGTTTTTGTTTAAGGTCTGATTGATATATTCCCTTCCTTACCCCTGCTGCTAGGCTGACCATTTGACCAGACGTGGCAAACCACTTCCACAGCAGGAATCACTGGAGATTGAGTTAGCTGAAGAAAAACCTACTAAACGCTCTATTATCACGGTTGAGGAGCTGACAGAGATAGAACGTTTGGAAGATCTGGATACTTGTATGGTAAGACACATTTCCTCAGTCCATTTTGTAAAAATATAAATTACTGTAAGGAAAATAAATTTTCAAACTGCAGTTTGGCAACTACATGACATCAGGAAAAATAAATATTAGCTTATGAAAATTTTGTCTGGGCTACATATTGCTACTAAAACTTTCTCTTACTTTTCTTCACTTTCCCTTTCCTATTTGAGGACCTTTCCCTTGCATGCATTAGTACCATAAAACCAGTACTATAAATGGCTTTTTTCAGTCTGTGGTTTCATAGGGGTGTGGTTGCAGTATTAAGCTGGATCATGTTATCACAGAAGGATTGAGGTTCTTTAATGATCATCCAATCCACCCCTCCCTGCTCAAGTAGGATCACCTAGAGCAGCTTCCTAAAGGACTCTGTATTTTGAATATCCTGTTTTTTTAATATCTCCAAGGATGGAGCCTTCACAACCTCTCTAGGCAACCCGTTCCAGTGCCTGGTCATCCTCACAGTAAAGGAGTTCTTTTCCATGTTTTCAGATGGAGCTTCTTGTGTTTCAGTTTGTGCCCATTGCCTCTTGTCCTTTGGCAAGTACCACTGAACAAAGTCTGTTCCCAGCTTCTTTACACCCTCCATTTAGGTATTTAAACACCTTGATAAGATCCCCCTCAGGCTTCTCTTCTCCAGGCTGAAGCCTCACAGCTCTCTAAGACTTTCCTTATGCTCCAGTCCCCTAATCAGCTTCGTAGCCCTATGCTGGATGCCCTCCAGGAGCTCTATGTCCCTCGGGTATTGGGGAGCCCAGAACTGGGCATAACACTACACATGTGGCCTTACCAGGGCTGAGCAGAGGGAAAGGGTCATCTCCCTCCATGTCCTGTCGGTGACGACATGTTCCTTTCTGACTTTGTCTTCATTCTACTTAGTATCAGTTTGTCTGAGCTGTGACAAATTTTGTTTGTATCTTGAAGTTCTGCTACTGGCCATGAACAGAATTTTGGGTGTTCTTAAAATTATTTTTAGGATGTATGGAAGAAGTCTTTAAATCTTGAGTTTGGGCTGAAAGTGATCTTACAGCACAAATTTTTGAAAAGTATTTGAGTTAGGACTGTGAGATTCAGTAAGAGGGCTGAACAT
Organism: Tinamus guttatus; assembly: GCF_059628265.1. Taxonomy (NCBI): domain Eukaryota; kingdom Metazoa; phylum Chordata; class Aves; order Tinamiformes; family Tinamidae; genus Tinamus; species Tinamus guttatus. The sequence goes on from NW_028289031.1 coordinate 3,198,020, forward strand.
AAGATTTATAATGCACTTCAGTAGTTTATGTGTGGTTTTTATAATTAATATGTTCCAATGCTGTATCATGATTCTTCGAGATGTAAATCCATAAACTTGGTTGTTAACTGTTTTTAACCCCAAATTCCCCTGCATCCAGCTCAATCTGTTGAGGAATTCTACTACAAAGATTTCTGTATTTTAATTTAGTAAACCCAGTTGGTGACCACTGCTACAAGGGACAGTCTGTCTTCTCAGCTACCTTCTTCTTGACTGCATGCTCTCACAGGCTAAAGCTAAATGGGTTTTAAAAAAAAAAAAAAAAAAGTCTGTGTAATTTAGTTGACTGGCAGCCCTGAATACACTCACTGCAGAGCTGGGCAAGTACAGTTCAAGGGAAGGGGCAACAGGATTGCTCCCTTCTGCAGCAGCCGTCTGTTTTGGGGCGTAGCTGAAAAATGAAAGCCCCATGTCATTGGAAGCATTAGCTTAAAATACTTCTCTCTCCCCTCCAAATCTGCCACCTTACCAAGGTTTGGTTTGATGCAATGCTTGTCCAAACATCACAGATCCCTCTGAGACCTGTGTCTTTGACTGCATCATTGGCTCGTCACTGTTACTATCGGGTTCAGGGACTTTCTGCAGCCAACATTCATTTTGATCCCTAAACCCTACGGGACAGAGAGGTCACAGTAAAATATGTAGCATCCTAACCCTGTACCTGTGAGTGGATTTCCATGTGCTGGATTCATCTATAGATGAAGTTAAGTTCCCTCCCTACCCTCTTTAGATTTATTCCTGTAGTGTGTTAATAATATTGAAAAAATAAAAAATAGCTCTTGTCTCCATCTAGTTTCACCATGGTTGTATGAAAGGATAATATCGCTGTGCTGTTATCTTTCATTTTGCTCATATTAAAATAATGGAAATGCGATGATGTTTACACTCTTTAAAACATGCATTAGATGCTAACTGTGCTTACTTTGAAGAGTGTTTATCTCTCTCTATTCTCTTCATTCACCTTTATCTCACACAGAGATTTAAACACCTTTGTGATCCAGGTTCTCATCAATATCTAATTTATGAAGAGAATGAACGATCAAATAAACACAGGATATAAAGAAGCAGTGATCTTACACAATGCTAAAGAATCTATTTATTAAAGACTCTAACCCTTTTCTAAAGAGCTGGTTTTTTTGCAGTGTGAGTGCCAGTGATATTGGTTGCTGTTTTTTGCTCTTGTTTTTAAGCCCCAAGAGGCTGAGCAATACAGAGATTTTGACAGAGCTACTGTGCTTATTGGTTGGGAGGGCTTTTTGTGCCTTTGTTTCTTGCTTCTAAAAGCATCTTAAGGAGAGATTTCTTGGCTCTTATGAGTAGAGTTAATATTTTAACTGAGGAAAAACTGGAAGTGGTTTCCTGATTCTTGCCCTCTGGGTCGTACAGATGTGTGCACAGATATGGGGAACCTTTTAGAAAGTAACAGTGAATGCTTTGAGAGTAGGTCAGTGCAAGAAACATCTGTTACTGAAAGGTTTCACTAGAAAGAGAAGCATATGGTTTTATGAACTGGAGCCTACTTTCCTGTGGTGATTTTTAACCTTGAATGGGAAATAGCTGTTTAGCTGCAGCTTCCGAAATGGTGTTGTCCCAAATGGCACTGCCTTGCCTGCCCCTTGGAGATCCCAAAGTCTTGCAGACCAGGCGGGAGCTGTGGGACCAGATGTACCTGGCTCTGCATTTGCAAGCCTCAGCCTTGAAGCCTTGAATTGCAGCTTGCTGCTCTCCATGTTTGTGAGCTTGCTCTCATATCGCCAGGAGAATATAGTGAATAGTGAACATGGACTGAGCTGATAACGTCCCTGCTTTGCTCGAACAGCTTGTGAAGATGTCTGGGAAGGAGAGACCTTGTGCTTGTAGAAGAGACCCTGAGCGTGGACCTCTCTTTTGGAGGAGCTGGGTTTTTTTTGAGGTTGCAAAATTGGAATTATTATGCAAGCCCGTTCTCTTCAGCCAGCCTGCTGCTCTCTTGCTTTTGTCCCCTTCAGCAAGCCCGCTGAGAATCAGTTTTCTGGATGCAGCTGTGTAGTAGCTTGTTGTTTGCACTGGTCCCCGCTGAAGCTGAGCTGAGCAAGGAGGGCAAAATCTGGTTTTAGGTTCAGTTTTGGCTTTGGTCTTCCCCTAGGGCTATGGAGAGAATATGTAGCACTGAGGGGTGCTATGTAGTGAAAGGTGCTGGGTGAGTGATTAGGAGGGAGGCAGATGTATTTGGGATACAATGTTTGTGAGTTGTTTACTCTGATATACTGACTGAAATTGGAAGTCAGGAGGTCTGTTTACGAAGCGCGGACAGCCAGAAAACCAGTCTGAAGAGCAAATGAGCTCCATTGCAAAGCCTGTCCACGAAGTGGGGACAGAGAGGCTTTGCCATCTCAGCAAGAGGAGTCGCCATCCGCTTCTGAGTTTCGTAGAATCAGAATGGAATATCAGGGAGATGCCTTTAAAGTGCGCTGCTAAAAAGAATCTTCTAAATGTTTGCTACCATTTTTGCTTGGAAGAAAGAGTTAGGACGTATTAAATTCTGTACCGTAGCTGCTCAGGTGAAACTAATAGGATTTGATTCTCCTCCAGCATTTAACTGTGGCCAGAGAGCCGGTAATACGAGTGATTTGTCAGCCGTACCCGAATTTGCCAACCTATTAAGGGAGCACTGGAGACGGGGAGTGATTGAGTGGTGCCGGGTAGGACGTGATGGCTGGAACGTTATTGACCTGAGAGTCTCGGATCTCCCTGAGCTGCACTACAAAAAATTGATGCATCCCTAATCTATAGCAGTCTTAGTTGGCTCCTTTAATTAGAGCTGTGGCGACTGTAGTAAGTCTTCACGTAAAAGTTATGTGCAAGTCAGAAGTCTTTATGCACAAAACAACTTGCTGTTCTCAGTTAAAAGCAAAAGCTTAGCCTGCTTTTCAAAGCTTAGACTAAATCGTGAATTAGCTTCACAAAGTACTTTTCCTAGATCTCTATGTGTGTGTGTAACAAAAATAACATTTTAAACTAATGCATGCATTTTTAAAACTAGCTTTAAATCACTTTTTTAAATTTTACTGAGGTAGACTATTTTGTATCTTGATATGTGTAATTGTGTAGGTAAGTACTAATTGATTTCATTTTGTGTAATGCTACTAGATGTGCTTTATTCTTGCGTAGCCACTAGTTCTCTGCAGAAATAAGAGATTTTAAATGATGTTTAGTTCCCCACCAAAACATAATGGGTGTATCTTTTTTAGATTACATTTAGCAGTTATATTTTAAAGTATTCTTTTAGGCAGCTTCTTTATTAGAAGTCTGTGTGTTCATCATCTTTAAAATATACATTCCAGAAATATATTAGTATTGCTGTCATTAATAACAAGCAAAGAGCCAGGACAAATACTGTGTTTAGAGCAAAGCAGCAGTCAGTTTATTTCCATTATGAAGAGATATGATAGGAAATTGTCTGAAAACATGTAAAGGAATTGCAGGCTGTAATAGACAAGTCTGCTTATAAATCTTCTTTAAAAGATTCAGTACAAGACTGAAATGCTTGGATGGTAAATTAGGTGTTTGCAAAAATGCTTGCAGCTAATAAAAAATGGCTGTGATGAATGTTTGAAACTTCACCATTACTCATCTGTTTCTAATTTTAACTACAGAGGTAGTTCTATGACTAATAGAGGAAAGATTTAAAAAAAAATCATAAGCAATAAGTTAATATTTTTGTCTTTAGTGAACAATGTTTGTCACCTGTACAGTGAAAAGATAATTTACAGAAGTAACAGAGCAGCTGTGATATGTATTACGTATCACTTCTCAAAATATCACCTCAAAATACATATGTGGTATGTACTTTTTTCCTAGTCCTTGTTAGGATTTGGCGTGTTAGTCCACTATTCATATATAGACCTGTGAACCTGCAGGTTCTGAAAGACAAGGTGTTTAGATAGCAGTGTTTTCAGAGAAAAATGAGGAAAATTTGTTCACCATGTTATAGAGTTTTTTGTTTTGTTTTAAGAAAATTCATACAGCACCAGCCAAATCTTCCTCCCAGAATCTGAAACAAAATGCATTTAAAATTGTAAAAACCCTTCAGTTTTACTGACTGGAGAAAGAGAAGATCATGGCAAAGACACATGTAATGGGTTCTGATATTGCAGGAAGGAAAATAAAATCAGAGAATCCCCAGTGTGCCTTGACCTGCTACCACCTCTCATTCTGGTTGCTCTCTGTTCACCTGCAGCAGAGTTATTTTGGATGTAGATACTCAGCTTTTGTGGATGAAGGGCATCCACGCCAAGCCTGCTGCAGTAGAACTCCTGTGAGATTCCTGGTGTTCTCCTGAATTAGATACAAAGCTGTGACCAGCTTAATCCATTCTAAATTGTTGCTTGTGCTGAAAAGAGCCCTCACACTTTCCCCTGTACCCAGCTGCTCTTTCCTGTCTGCACCCTTGCACGTGCAGCGGCGTTAGTGCAGCCACGCTACAAATTGCAGGCAGGAGTTGATCCAGCTGCTAACCAGCCTTTTACAGAGAGCTTCTATCCAGGTTAGTTTACTGACCGACTAGTCATCTAGTTGCAAAACAAATCCTGAGGGCAGGTACAAGCTGATGGTAATTGCCAAGGCAGCAGCCTGGATTAATGACAGATTAGACTCACTGTGACACTTCCATTTCTTTCTTATGTACACTAGCAGGCATGAACGTATCAGAAATACAGTGCTCCACAAGGAGCTAGGGACTGATACAATGCTATGTGAGAATTGCCTTGGCTTCTGAAAAGGCTCCGTCACGAGTCTGCCAGCAAATCCACTTTGGTAGGAGACTAATAATATTTCTGATTCCCCCAGCATTAGGGGAAGCAGCGTGTGAAAACATCCCTGGGAGTCCCAGTGCACGGTCGGAGCGCGTTGGCCCGTAAGCCCTTCCGTGGGCATGCAGGGCCACCGCCGAGGAAGGGGCAAAGGGAGCGGTCTGAAGCCGGCAGCTCTGCACCGTCTTGTGAATGTCTTGCTCATTTGCAGGTTGCGTGGTTGTATGTTAGCACAACCATTAGAGTTATGGTTATATTAATGTCAATTGTGCAATTTTGTTACAGGAGCGTTATCTTTTCCTGAGTCCCTTTATACACAACTTTACAGTGTCCTCTGTGTCTTCAAGGTCCTTAACAGTGATTATTCAATGCCTGTTACATATACAGCCTACAGTATTTTCAGCATCATGAGGAGTTTTATATTACCAGCTGAAACACTTTAAAAGAAACTTGGCTTTCAATGTCGTCTGGATAACTGATATATAGTGTGTTTTTCTTAAACCAGTTCAGATTTCTGAGTCAAAGTTCAAGGCCGTTTCTCATTAATTAGGATACATTATTTGCACAAAGTGGAACAAATGAAGAATGCAATAACCTACCAACAGCACTATGCACTAGGTTATAAGTAACTGTTCTTCCTTAAGTGAAGTGAGAGCCATGAAGCACAGCTGTTGGCTATTCTCTTTGCGTTTTGCCACTTCTGTATGATGAGCTTGTCTTCTCATAATACTGACGCTTTCTTTTTCATTAACAGGCCCAGCTTTGCATGGGCCAGGGCCAGGGGAGGAGGAGGAGTAATGTCTCTTATGTCAGTAGCTGTCGCGTAGATCCAAACTTTCCATCACTTCAAGTGCCATGAAGAAGTCGTGCCAAAAGAAGAATTCAGTAGCTGATCGTTCACAGAATTGGCTTCCCTATGGTGTTTTTAAGACGGTGTTTACTGCTGAGAGGTTGGTCTGTGGCTAACACAAAGGTCTTCCACATTTATAGAGCCTCAGATAGCAGCACCCCAGTCGCTCGCTCCCGCCGTCGGCCATCCTCCAGCCAACGTGCACGTGCCGTATAGGCAGAAGCATCTACGCCAACTCTACCCCTTGGTCTCCGCAAACTAAACCAACTCTCTGTTGTATTCAGCATAAATGTATGCAGAATTCCTCTTTCCACAGCCTGCTTGAAACAACTCCTGTGTTATTTCCCAGGGCAGATTAGTGAGTGTGACTTCAGAGGAGTTTTCTGACAGAGTCTAGACTTGGTAACCTTTGGCAGAGAAATGATAACCAACAACATGAGGAGAGCAACCTCTAATAGTGCCGCTCATGTAGTGCACATCTCTCTGCAGCCCTGACACCTCTTGATTCAATTAATATCTGGCAGGCTGACCTTTTCATATGGCTAAGGAGTTTTCCAGATAGACTGTGTGGTCCTTTCTACTGCTTTTTATTTCCTTTAGTGTCTCAATTAAATAACTTAGCCCAGGTATGGAGCAGTCTTGTTGAAGCTGATATCTGAAAAGCCTACTTAAAACAGCACTTGCAGAGTTCTGTCATGTCCAGAGTACTTTGTTGGCCTCTCTCCAGCTAGAGGAACAGGCAGCTTGCAGGGTTCTGCTGTGAAAAATCAGTAACTCATATTGTGTAGGTATAGAATAGTCTTCCTTAGGAAGACAGAGAAAAGACTGTATTAGAACAGGCAGTTATAGAGTGCTATTAAACTCAGCTATATTTTTGTCACGGAAAAGGAGGTTTATATTACAGGAATCAGAACTTTTTTTTAAAAAAAAAAGAGGGAAGAAAAAATATGCAGTGCCAAAATGCTAAAAAGTTTCTGAGTCATCCGATCTCATCCATACTATCACAGACAACTGCACCACATAATCCTATTCAGAAATTCACAAATTGCATTTTGTCTCAAAACATGTCTCTCAGACTTACAGAAAGCTTAAAGATACTTCTTTTCTGCTGTTATTCAGGTCAGCTAAAGCCTCATTCCAAAATGGTGCATATATCTCTCCGGTAAGATCCTCGTTCATGTGCACAGATTACTCCAAATTTGTGAGGTCTGGAGAAACAGGGTTGGAATATTGCTCTGAAGCCAAAAGCACAGAAGCTGTGAGGGGGTGGTGGGGAGGGAAACTTAATATAAGTAAATGTTAAAGAAAACTACAACAATGAATAGAATGGCAAGACAACGTGTTTGAAAGGTCAGGGTATTTTCATTAAAGCTTGTGCCTCTGTGCTATGGTGATGGCAAAATCTGGGGTTTTGCTACTAGCCAGCTTTTAATGCCTCACTTACCCATGAGGAGTCTTGTTCTGGAGGGTGAAAATCTTTCCCTTTTTCACAGGGCACCTCTCTCCAGATTTCATATTCATGTTTAAATTAAAAAATAAATATATTTCAAAAGTGCATGAGGGATTTAAAAATTGACTATGCACACTAGGAAGATAACTGAGAAAAAATCCAGTGAAGGGGGAGCAGCAACTCAAGTAGCGCCTGAGTTTTCAAGGGTAAAAATACCTATCAAAATTCTGAGCAGAGAAGCTCCTAGTCCACTTCTGTGTCCTGGGTAATCTGCATCTGATTGATTGCGATGAGCCTCCCTTTAGTGTCTCTCCTCTGAAATGTCACCGCTGCAGTGCAAGCAAAACCGATGCACAGCCTGTCCCAAAAGGATCTGGTGATGATGAGGAGATGACTGATGCCTTTTGCCTGGATGGCTGCTGATCCTTTCGGTAGCTGTTGACATGTTTGGTAGCATGTAGAAGGCAGGGGGTGTGCACAGATCACGGTGTTTCTCAGAGCTGGGTGGCAGTAAGGCAGCCAGGTGCAACGGTGCTGGCGCTGAAGCAGCGCGCATCAAACCCGTTCTAATCCTGTTCCTGCCCGGGACACCTACTACGTGATCTTGGTGGCTGCCTTTAAAGAACTGCCTGAGCACATCTTAAACAACTACCCACCTCTCTGTATTTGGCAAGTGTAAGAGCTTTTCCTTTTTACTATATGGAAGTTTTAGGTCATGAACCAAATAAATTTTATATCAGCATTGGCCAGCTGAATGTAATGAACAATCACAAACCAGCAGATTGGGATGGCTTAAAGAGACGACGTGTGCTGTCCAGCCGGCAGCAGGTCCCAGCTCTATGCTTAGTTTTAAATACAATAAATTAGTTGAAACTATCCCCTTTCTTTGCTTCAATGAGCAACTGTCTAGAGGATGCTCTTAGGTTCTTTCTGAGTAACTAGAAAACAGAATTGCTGATGCTGAGAATTGTTTTTTTCTCTTTGTAGGTGAGATGAGTTGCAAGCAGAGTTCTTTGCATGATAGGCATTCAGAACATGAAATAAAAGACTGGGTTTATATTCAGTAATTTTAGGAACTGTTCAGCTTAATTCATGCAACTTTTTAAAAGCTTTTCAAAATAAAAGCTTTAGATATTTCTGTGTATGATGTTTATTAGCAGGAATTTTGCATGACTTGAAAGATGCAGGCGCAGAATTATTAATTAAAAGAATGCACAAAAATTCTTGGTGAAATATCACAGAGTCTATCAACCACATCTCAACAAGTAGAAAAGCAAAGGTTTCTTAGCTAGCAAAATGAAATGAATGCTCAAGGGCAAATCTATTAAGCTCATCTTACTGAGCTACTGCTGCTCTTTTTGGAAAATGTTGCCGCACAAAGTAGTTCTAAAGGTCAGATTGGTTTAGATGGAACTAATTAAATTGATTCTGAACTGCAGCTTTTTCATCTACAGATTCAGCTCTTGGGTAAAAGAATAAACAAAAATATTCCTTATATTCATATATAGTTTATTTATGTGCCATATTTATCTATGATACATATATATTTTATTTCCATACAGATGACAGAAGTGTGAAATAAAAGGTTAGAGCTAGATCCGCTGCTGATGTAAAATTGCCATTGCATTCAGGCTAAGTTGTGTCAACAAACAGCAGCCTGTCAGATTGGCCTTGGTTCCTAAACAATATAAAATACTTAGCTGTCCTATATTTTAGCATTCCATTTAACTTTCCAGGGATAATGGCACTCTAGGGGCACATTATATGGGTAGTGATTCAGGACACTGTTGTTGATGGGAAGTGCGTAGCTAAGTTTTGACAAGCTGTGTTGAGGATTTGCCCCTGAAAAGCACAACATAAAATCTTTACTAGTTGAGGCTAGCAGAAGGAACTCTTATACCTAGCTCCTAAGGCTTTTTATAAAGATGTGTAATGCTGGAATCACTGAAGATTCAGATAGAAAACAAAGGAAAGTTGGTCAGCTTACTCCTCTGTTTCATAAAGAATGACTACTTTTTAAATTTCTTTTTGTTTTTTACTTTTTGTAATGACACAACAAATGTACAAAATCTCTGTAAAGGAACTATTGAGTGGGCAAGCTGTGGGAAATGGTGATTGACTGAAATAATGACACTTCAGGTTTACAGGTCAGGATTCCTCAGGGTGCTAGAAAACAGCAAAGCTTTTGGCGATGCTTTGTTTTCTATATATATCTATATATCTGAATTAATTTAGTGCTGCTTTAGAAGTCTCTGAAAATACTTTTTTTTCCAGTGCATTCCAAGATGGTACATTATTATTACCAGGTCCTATTTCTGCTCTCCTTTGGCTTGCCTCGTTTTGGGATTTTTGGCTGTGAGTTGGGGTGCCCTCTCTGAAATGGCCACAATCCTGCGGATCGCTTTATTTGGGAATTTCCTGAGAGCTGAGGGGAGGGCCGTGCGGCCTGGTGGGCTCCGGTGCCTCGGGAGGCCCTGGCTCCGCTGCAGCGCGGTCGCTGCCTCGGTGACGTCAGGCAAGCCGCTCAGCTTTGCTTTGCTTTGCTTCCCCTCTGTTTGCTTTGCCTAACAGAGCTTCTCAGCTTTCCTTACGGCCTTCCTCCCTCTTCCTCTTCTGCCTTCCTGCTCCCTGTTTAACATCTTTTAAGCAGCTCTAAATGGCAGGAGACTCGCTCACCTAAGTAGGGTCACTGGCATGTGCAAAGTAGGAACTTGTATCAGCCCTTGCTGGACCAAGATCTTAGACTGAGAAAGACCCTAAAACCTTGGATTTATTTTTATTTTTATTTTTGTTACGTATAGTGTTTTGCACTTTGGTTCTGACTTCACTGCCTGTGTATTAACTGCAGAGAACCCCCTGGAGCACTCCCTGTAACTGAAAGAGAAAGATGGTTTTAGTCTTGTAAATGTTTCTCCATGGGTTCTGTAAGCTCTCCAGTCTCAGAATAGTCCTAGTGCACAGGAGGTGGACAGGAGAAGAAAAGGCAACATGGGTTCTGTCAGAGTAAAAGGGTAAGGGTGGATAGCGAATAAAATGGGAGTAACGGAGAGGTTTGCCTGAGTCACTGTTAGCTGAGAACTCCTGCAAAAAGCCAAAGTTCCTAACAGGGGAACAAATATGAACCTTAAGGAAAGTAGGGAAAGGCAGAAGCTGTATAAGAAATGCTGCTCTTGTCGTTCAAGTGCCCTCCTGTCTTCAAGACTTTTAGCTGCAGTTAAATTCGAAAGTATGAACTATGATAAGTGGATTATGATTGTTGCAAATGTCAAAACTGTGAGTAACTGACCTTAATATCCTCTCCACAATTAAATGATGAACTTCACGTTAAGAAGGAGATTGTTTTCAGCACTGATAATTAAAGGTCAGTACAATATCCATTTAGGAAGCAGCATTTCCTTGCAAAGTAATTGAAACCAGACTGAATTCACCTCTACCACAAATGCCCTGCCAGTATCTGCAGTGTTGCTAGAACTGCAGTTCTCACTCAACTTGGAGACTTGGTTATGTTTGAAGTACTCTGCTGCTTTTCTTACTCTGCATTGAGGAAGAGTATGCTTGGGTGAATAGTCTGCCACCCAAGAGATAGGGTACGGAATTGCTTCATTTCGTAGGATGACTGTGCCGCCTTTTACTAATTTTTGAAGGGGAAAGCAAAGGTCTTGCTTTATTAATGGAATAGCACGGCTCTAAGGCATCAAAAGGCCTAGAAAAGCCTGTGCGTCTACACCTTTTTATGAAATGGAGAAATAGTGTTGCTTTGGACCTCTTTATAATAGGTTTAGTTAAACCTTAGGAGAACTGACTTGCATGCCTTTTCAGTTTTTCAAGAGAAGTTTTGTTTTGGTTCTCCAGGCTCTCCTGCTTTCAAAACTACAGATTTTTTAATTCAAAAGCTTACTTCAGGGTTGGAAATACCAGCGTTGCGGTTTTCTCTCAGCCCTGGTGCCAGCGAGTTGAAAAGCCGTGGTACATGGAGAGGGCACCTGTTGGCACCTGTGGCAGACACCATGTGCCAGGACAAAACATGTGATAGTCTGAATTTGGCTCAGTATAGGTAAAGGGAGAGAAGTCGATCCTTCTCTGGAGACACAAACTATCTAACACCTCCAAATGCAAGGGAGGTGCCTTTCTTGCATGTCACCTTTCCTGCTAAGACTTTTAAGTGTTTTGGCTTTAGTTTTCTTTGTTTTTGCGACTTCTGGTTTTGCCTCCTTTCCTAAGAACTGTTGTTGCTTTGTCTTCCCCCATTCATATTCTTTTTTCTTTCTTTTTTGCTGCATGGAGACTCTCTGCTGTACAAGTGTAAGTATTTTTTTAGCTCTGCTGATTCTGGCCTACTTGTTTACATTTTTGTGCTTCGTTTGCTTCTGTACTGCCTTGTTAGCCTCCTGGGAGGCTGCCGTGTCATCCTCCGGCAGCTGCTGAATGCAATAGGCAGCAGTTGAGGGACGAGATTGGGTTTTACAAGAAGTTTTGACTTTAAGAGCAACCGAAGCAGAGTGCTAATATCAGAGATATAAGCATAGATGTTACTGCTTGGAGAGAAAATCTGCTGATTTGGTTTTACATTCAAGCCTTATCCAGCTTAATGACAGTAGCCTATGAGTAACCATAAGCTCGGATTTTCTTGCCATGGCAAATTTGGACTGGAAGAGATATTGCAGGTTATCTCAATACGGTCAGATTGGTTTTCTTTGTCTTGAGTTGAGTTAATGTGAATTTTTCAATGCGACTCCCACTTACCTCTTTACGCTGTCACCTTTAATATGTGTATGAAGCAGAAAAGCCATATGTTGTCTTAGAGAAAGGAGGGTTGAGAGGAGCTGAGTTGAGCTGGTTTTCAAGAGAGAGGGGGAAGGTGCTCATCAGTTTGTTTTAAATCTTCCAAACAGAAATGACAGGAGGATCATGGAGCATCCATATATCTAATTTTGGAGGAGGGAGACATGGAAATGAGCATTTCTGAGCACTGACAGATATTTCAGTTATTTTTGGTATAATGAAGGAATGTAGACTCTGCAAAACTGCTGTTAAGGGCACACTGTTTAGCAAAGCTTCAAGTGTTTAAAACGTGATTTGCATTTTGCTTTTAATTCCCAAGGTACTCATGTTTTTCCACATTTGATAGTGTAAATTAAGAATGCTCACATCTGAGGAAGGGGGAAGAAGATGGGAATCTGGAAAAGTTTATGATAGTTTAAGATTATTTAAGTGTAGGATAACTTAAAGGTTGAAGATAATTTAAGCACCTGTGAAGAGAGCTTGTGGGTTTAAAGGTAGCTTGGACACGCTAACCATGAAGAGGTATTTACAGGGGAATGTAGAGGAGATTTGCTAGCTCCCATGTGCTGCTCACGGGTACTTTCACAGAGGCATGTCCAGAGAAGACACTGGTGTGAGACCATGCAGACTTCCAGGAGGGTCTCCCAGGCAAGAGCAGGCAGCTAATCGTTTTGTCTGCGCTGCCAGACAGTGTGCTCAGGACGAAGTAGGAGAAGCAAGGAAAAATCTCTGGAGATGGTTGGCGCCTGGAAAGACCCTGGAAGATGTGGTAGTTTGCGTGAAATCAAGGAGGCGGAGATGACCCTAAAAGCTATTCTCCTGTAAAGGCCATGCTTGAAATTCAAGACAGGGGAGCTGAGGGGTGTTTGTGTGGCCGGAGGTGGTGGGAAGGCAGCTGACGAGCGTCTGCAAACCTGAACTGCTTCTGCCACCTGGGAGGTGGGCCTTGGGCTAGGGAGGGGAGAGGCCTTATCCCAGGAGTCCCCTTGTCTCCTCTGGTGATGAAATGTGTTGTGCTGCTGTAGACTGTGGCACGGTGATTGAGATACTAAGCTGCGATTAAATCTGTATTATTTTGTGAAAAGAGCATACTGGCCTATTTAAATTAATGCTTTGACCCATTTTGCTGTGCATATGATCTAGAAAGCTGTCTTGTCAAGAAGCGTTTCATCTGTGCGCTTCGTAAGCAGGCTAGGAAACAGAAGGTTTTTGAATAGGGGTGTATGTAGAGCTGCTGTCCAGGCGGAAGAGATGCATCTCTGCTCCTCTGCCTCTACCCCCAGCACCCAAGCTGCTGAGGGATCGTGCCAAAAGGACCAGAAGTTACAGCAACAATTCTAAGATTGACTTACACTGCAACACAAACTCTTCTGGATGATCAAGGGCATGTTTTAATCTGGCAGGGAAGACCAAATCATCCTGTTCCTGGCGACCAGGGACATCTTGAAATGTTTGTTACCACACGAGGATCTCGGGACGTGACGTGTGCTGATTTGCCTCGGTGCTCGGGGGTGGGCAGCGCGCTCGGCTGTGTCCGTGCTCCAGCAATCCCAACACCAGCTGTAGCTGTGAGGCTCACGCGCTTCCCACCCACCACCTTTTCTATCTTCCTTTCTGCTCCTCTTCAGCAAATGAGCTGCTCTGCCAGCTTACTAGGTGTAGTTTCCAGTCACACCACCACAATGAGCAGCAAGATGAGACAAAATTATAAGGTAATTATACATTACCTTGGGAAATCAGCTGCAATTGGAAATACAACCAAGGGACTACCGATTGTGACTCCAGTTGCTACCCCAGCTCAAATGCTGAGCTGCTTCACCTTTTCATTATGAGACTCAAATGCCTTTAACTGTTTCAGGTTTGGATGAATTGTAGCTATTCTGTCATTTACTGATGCTTGTCAAATGTAGAACTGGAACCTGCACCAGCTGAAGGTGTCTTTTTTGGTTGTCATGATCATCACTGGGGAAAAATAGAGCTCTCTTGCCCAGGCTGTGCTATTGCTGACTGCTGTGTAGTCTGGCAGCCTCTCTCCATCTTGAGCAGACAGGTAGCACCTTTCCTGTTAGGAAAATGTGTCCTAACTCTGAGCAGCTGTGTTAATGACATAATCACCCTCCTAACTACTTCAGATGAGGAGGTAAATTTATTACATATAAGAATGTACATTGAACTTCCCATAAATGAAAACTGGTAAATGTTCAAGTGAAAAAGGCATGGTATGTCTGAAGTTTCAAGGACAAAGTCTGTCTTTTCTGGATCATATAACATGATGATAATAGACTCGATTAACAATTCTGTTAATGAGTCATGGGCCATAAGAAAATCCAGCTGGCTGACTCACACTCTGCATTTAAAGCTGTTATGATGCTGGTAGCACTGGAAAGCAAATGGATGTCACTGAAACAAGCTGGTATGACGCTGAATACCACAAGGAAGTTGAGTCATTTTGTATTTAGTCTTAAAAAAAATTCAGCTTATTTTTTTGTTTAAAAGTCTTACCATGCTAAACTGTATTAAGAAATTCAGAATTGTTGACATATGCATTTTTTGTAGCAAAAAAAAATATCCTGCCACACAAACTTTCAAGAAAGCAAATAATGGCAGTTTTCTTCCAAAAATACCAAAAAACACGAGGTATTTGTGTCCTTCAGGCCACGTATTCCCTTTTCTGGGAATGCGAGGATGAAAAAAAGAGCATCATGTAATTTTATTTCAGGAAATACTTTGGATGCGTGCCAATATAACTTTCCACCTTTTCTCAGAATATCTAAAGCCATGGGGAGTTACGTGACTGCTGGAGATATCAGTAATGCTGGCAGGGTAGTTTTGCTTCGAGGGGAAAATTTGTGTGTTTCGAGACTACATTTTCCTGGAGATGTTGGGTGAGCTGTGTGGAGGCTGCCTGAATTTTAGTCATTCCTGGTAGTATATCACTGGCAAATGAACTGAGGAAGTATATTTTGTATTGAAATTGCAGCCAGAACAAGGGGAAGCTATTGTGGGTGTTGTCATTAACTGAGCAATATTGGGCACAATAATTATTTAGATTTTCCTTGTCTCAAGGTCCCCATTGTAAAGGTAAGGTTTTAATATTAGCTATTCTACAGGTGGAAATCAATGAGAAAATGCTTGCAAAATTCAAATGATAGCCCTGTTTTCAGCCTAAGGTTTCAATGGTGGGAAGAAAAGCTATCTGGTTTACTTTTAAAGTTAGTTGAACAAATTATCAGTTTAGGAAAAAGTTCTGCATGTTTGAAAAGGGGAAGAAAAAAAAAACCCTTCATGCCTGTCATTAATCCCAAGCAGATCCTAAAACACAGATCTTAAGACACTGCATAGGCTTGGCAAGCTGATGGTTGTATGGAAGGAAAAGCTGTTCTTTGTCGTTCCTTCTGTCCTCTCAAGTACTTGATTTTTATTTTATCTTGTTAGATGACTCCTAAATCAAAAAGGAAAAGTATCCACAGTAGAATGCTTCGGCCTGTGTCTAGAGCTTTTGGTAAGTGAGATAAATTTGTTAAGTACTCTTTGCTATGTTTGGATTTTTTTGGTGACTTCTTTGTTTGAAAGCACAGAAGACTTTCATTTGCTCAACACTGCACTTGAGGCCCAAATGGCTTGCTTTGTGTTGGGAATCTTCGTGTGTTGGGCAGTGAATTTTTGCTCACTCTCTGAATGGGCACTCTGAGCCCATTTGCTGAAAGTGCTTGTAATGATTTACAGCAAAAACGAGGAATGGCATTGCCTTTTGTTTTAAACAGCATTATTAAGTCTAATTAGAAAGTTTTGATTTCTCTTAGAAATGGAATTTGATCTAGATAAAGCACTGGAAGAAGTACCTATCCATATAGAAGACCCACCATTTCCTTCCAGCAGGCCAGACAAGAGAACTTCTGGATTCATTTCAGAGCTGCCATCAGAAGAAGGGAGAAAACTAGAACACTTTACAAAATTAAGGCCCAAAAGGAATAAAAAGCAGCAGCCCAGCCAAGCAGCAGTGAGTCTATATTAAAATATTGGTGGTGGTGTCGTCTTTTGGTTGCTTTTTGCCATTGCTCGCAAAGTTATGCGGATGAATGTTAAAAGCTAAAAGCGTTATCTTAATTCTTCTGCTGGTATTCATGTCTTTCAGTGTGTAACCCTTCCTTACAAGTATTTTGTCTTGTCTGATGCAGCCTAAACCAAGGATATGTTTTATTCTTTGTTTTGCTGCTTCTGTTTTTTAATGGAGGCAGTTTCTGGAGGTATGTGGAGCTTTCAGAGAGAACTAATAAAACATCACAAAATTTCTCAATTACATTTCAAGGCCTTGTAACAATTTAATCCTGTTTTTCTGCCTGCATTAAGACTTGGTAACTTGGCATGAATTCCTGTTTCTGCCAGCTCTCAGAGGAGCTGCTTGGTGACACCCAGCTTCCCACAACTCCGTAAGCAAAGATGCAGTTTGGGCCAGCAAATCTGCGTGGACACAGATATGCTTTTCATGCCAGAACCTGCCTTAGAAAAGCAAAACAGAGCTCTGTCTGTCTACAGAAAGTGCTGGTGTGAATCCAAGTATACATGTGTGGGGTTTCCATGGCTCCATTTCCTTGGTATCCCACGTTAATAAAGGTTTATTTCTGCAAAGATATAACTATAGGGAATGTAAGGACAAATGCAGAGGACTTACAAGGATGTCTTTTATTAACAGAACAAAACTAATACGATAAATACCCCTTACCAAGGGGCAGCCTTTGCTGCTCTGAATCATGCTGTCCAAAAATGAATTCCTTTGGCCTTTTCCACTGCCTTAGGACTGTCACAGGAGAGGACCCTTGATTTTTCCTGATGCTGGCAAACATACATGAGGAAGTAGAGTGTTCTTTGCATCACCCAGTTATTGAGGAGACTTTCAAGTAGATGGGGTATTCAAGCCAACTTATCATTCCCTTGCACTAACAGAGAGACGCGGAGGTATCAGAAGAACCTGGTCTTCACATCCATGTAGACTCTTCCAATGCGCAGAACCTTTTGTGTTTCCCCTGCTGCTAAACCTGCCTCTCGTCTCAGCGTGCTTAATCCACCCTGTGCCACCTACGTAAAGCTGGGGAAGTTGGAGGGTGTTGGGAGGGGGGAAAAGAAAGCATGGAATGGGAACATAAATATAAAATGGAGTCTCAGTTCTACTGATGACATCGTTTTTTGGCTAAAAAGGTGACTGTTCACACTGAAACCGTGAGCACTGATGTTGAGCAACAGGTGTCAATGTATGAATTCAGAGGTTCTAGTAAAGTTAAATTTTTGGAGAGGAAGAGAAAAAAAGGCAAAAGTCTGGGAAGTTTGGGCTTCTTAGTATAAAATTATTTTTCACAGAAAATGTGCAATTTGACTGGCACCACTTGTTTCTTTTTTTTTTTTTTTAACCAGGTAATTTCACTTTTCAGACTGGTATTACATTGTTACAGCAGGTATCAATAGTACTATTCATTATTAGCTGTGATAATAAAGAAAATAGTAAGAAAAGTTTCATAAATGCATCAAAATATTTCATGTCTGGCTTAATGAAGCTAGATTTAATGTTGATAGTGACTTTTAAGAGTACTTATTCTGTTTTTTAGAACAGAATTTATGTTCCAGCTGAAAAGAGAAGCTAGGGTTATTCTGAATTATGGAAACTACCACAACATTCCTTGACTGAAATTCTTTCAAATTTATGAAACCCTGCTATTTTGATTCCTGGTCATTAGTATTGCCAAGAATATACTGGGCCGGGTCTTGTGGAGTCCTCCGTAGTCACCTAAAAGGTTTTTATACAGCCTTTGAGCTGAAGGAATTCTCTTTGCTAGTAACAGAGCTTTTCCACCTCAGAGGCACATGCAGGAACCTGTGTTTCATCTTCAGGAGGAGTTGCCAGCTAATATTTACCACGCTTTCGTGCCTGGCAGGCGTTACTAACTCAGCCTGATTTTAGTCACCCACTTTCAGAATGTAGACACTGAAACCAAGGAAAAGGAACAGGTTTTTAGTTTTTGGACACTCTGTGAAAGTCTATGTTTGCTTCCTCAAGATAAACACCTTCTTCTATATTTGCACTCCCTTTTTTTTGGCTGGATTGAACAAATTATAAAAAGGCTCTGTTAGCTCAGTTTCTAAATCTGTAAATCCAGAATATATGTTTCTCTGTGAACAGGGGAACAAGAGCTGTCAAAAATACTTTCTCCAGAAGTGTCCACTCTAAATGCATGCATTAGAACCTGACTGTTTTCTTAACTTCTTTTCTAAGTGCTCCGCTCTCCCTAGCCCATGGCCTCCGATTGCAGGCCTCACGCATTGCAGCGTACAGTTTGTCAGTGGCACTGGGGGTTACCTTCTGTGTGCAAGCTACAGCACCTCATGCCTGGCCTGAGTAAAGGGAGAATTTCAGCAGTGATTCCATAGTCTGCACTGAAATTTGTTTTGCTTGCACAGCTCCTAACTCCTAATTACTGTCATTAAGCAAGTATGCTTAGATTATTATATACGAGAGAAAGTTTTTCTTCTGTCAGGTGTCTGCTGGAATGTCTCAAGACGGAGAACAGAATGGCCTCATGGGGAGAGTGGATGAAGGTGTGGATGAATTTTTCACCAAGAAAGTGACAAAAATGGATTCAAAGTAAGTTTAAATGTAAAAAATAAATGAAATCAAAAAATATCCATCCCCATAGCTGGACAAGTAGCATTTTTAAGTTTTTGTTGAATTCTCTTCCAAAATCCAGGATGGCTATTGTCGAAGTTGGAAATTACCTTTAGAAGACTAGGATGCTCTGAATTTGACTACCTTCCCTTAAAATGACGGTTTTGAAATAAATTGTTTTAATCAATCATGTGGAACAGATTATTGGCTAGTGAATATCTTTATAATTCACTTGACCTAGTGAACATTTTTATAATTCAGTTGACTTCATACCAGCCTTCACTACAGCTCATTAGTGCTAAAGCAGAACTGTACATCAGTCTTTACTTCAGTTTTTACTATCACATTCAGATAAGAAGCAATAGATTTATGTTGATATAGAAATTCTTGCTAAAGACTTGTTTGACAAATGTGAAGTGCTTCAGATTTCAGCAGTATGTTTGTATGAAAGATATGTGTTTCCTTCAGCTTTGTATACGGAGAGAAACAGCTAATCGTTTGGTAGGTAGTGGTGTATTTAGTACCTAGATATTCTTGCACTAGTGCAGGTTTGCATGTGCAAATATATTTATATGAAAGTGTGTATATATATATTATATATATATATATATGTTTATAGGTTTTTTTTAATATATAATAATCGAGAAAGCTAGAACAAATTCCAGACAACTTATAACCTCTTCTGCGCTCTGTGTGACATCCATTAAGTAAAATGGTACGTGTTAACTGATAAATAACTGTGGCAGGAAATGTCTTAAAGTCAGTATGAGTGATAAATATCCATGGTGACATGTGAAGCCATGTGTGATACACATCTGATGATGAGATCACGTAGCTTTGAAAAACGGATTAGCAAGCTTAAGGTCATACAGTTAGCATACTACCCCCATTGGAGGCCTGCTGGCCACCCAGTTGATGTCCCTGTGAGCTTGCATGTGTCTCTGTCTGTGCAGCCCTGGCCACGTGCGTGACTCAGGGTCTTTGTCCCTATTAGTTGTCCTCAGTTGTTCCACTGGGGACTCTTTCTGGTTGGGATACTCATAGGCAGACTTGTTGTGTCCTCTGCTCTCCCCTCAAGCATGGATACTCTACTTGTAAGCTGAATATAGAAAAAGTTTACTGGTGATAACTTTCTGAGGACAAGGTAGTAACTTTAAAGGTGACCCTGTTAGCTCTCTTAGTAAGAGAAGGTGACTGAGCCAACAAGTTCCTTGTTGATGCCCCTACAGGATGACATCTCCAAAGCTGTGCAAGTCACATACTTGATCAGAGTTATCCTGCCTCTAACAGTGGGCAGAACAAAACAGAAAAAAGCAATCTGAAATCATATGTGCATCGGCAGAACTACCCTGAAGCAACGTGTAGCTGGTGTTGGAAGCAGCCAGGTGCCCAGTGCAGCTGAAATGACTGCCTGTTGTCACTACAGCATGCCAGCATGGTGGTCCTCAGACACTGTGATCCGTACCAATAGTCCTGCTCTTAATTTAGAGATGCCAGCTAATGAGTGGGCCTCACGTGATATATGGTTGATACAAAAGGTTAACTTTGCCCAAAATAAGTTTTCTGAAACTATTTAAAGTAGAGGGAAGAGTGCAAGAAAAAGGAGCTTAAAATGTCTCTGTCTTTTATTAGGAGACCATCAACAAAAAGTTCAGACAGCAGTGAGCCCAGCGAAGCAGGTGAAGAGAAGAAGAAAAGGGATTCCCGGAAGAGTGGCTTTCTTAACTTAATCAAATCACGAGGCTCCAAATCTGAACGTCCTCAGACTGTTTTGGTGTCAGAGGAGCCCTCCTCACCCAAGGCTGCTGCAAAAAGTTCAGCTGTGGACGCAAGTAAGAAGGAGGCCAAACCTGCAGAGCAGAATGGTGGTTCAGAGCGGTCTGAGGAGCTAAAGACGCCAGACTCAATCGAGGAGGTACAGCCAGATGATGCTGTGAAGGCCGAGAGAGGTGACAGTAAAGGAAGCCCACAAGGGGGTCGGAGGTACGGCGTGCAGGTGATGGGCAGCGGCCTGCTGGCAGAAATGAAAGCCAAACAGGAGAAGAGAGCAGCCTCTGCCCAGAAGGTGAAGGCAATTTGTTTGATTTCTCAAGAGTTGTTGTGCAAAGTGAGCGAGAGCTAGGCCATTTCATGGGAGGGAGTAGGAGGGCTGGTGGTTGGCACTTGAGTCCTGCTTTCCATCAGGGATTATAGTGTCAGTGCAGGAGAAAAGTTCTGTACTGTGGTGATCAAACATGAGCATCCTGGCCAAGGACTGGGCCGCACACGTGGAGATGTGCCCCAGACTTGCATTTTCTCCTCATGTGGAGCAGGTGACATCACTTCTGCTTGATGTCAGGCCAATGCAGGCGTAAAAAAAGACCTATCATAGTTCCCATGTATTACAGAGCAACTTCTGTCCCACTAGCAAGCATAGTTCGGGTATCTCCGTGCTAACTGATGTGTGATTTGTTCACTTTTAATATTAGCATGTTTAGCAGAAATGAAAGCTAGGAAAGACCTCTTACTGTGTGTCCCCTGCACACTCATCCTTCAGGGGTCTGACAGTTAACTGGATTGGCTAATGTCTACACTGCTCTCTTGTGGAAGGTGAGGTAGCAAATTCGAGAGATATGGTGTGTTCTGTGTTTAAAATTATATATCCCATGCAGAAAAGTAAATTTGGCTTCTAATACCATCTACATACATGCTGCTTATGGTTTTCTTTACTGCACTCCTTTATTTCTCTGCTTTTTTGCATCCTACGTAGATGCGAATCATTCTTGTGCCTTTGATGTATTTATATGAACATTAGCACTCAAAGAAATCAGCTATATGTTTAAAAAAAAAAAAGTTGCACATTTTCTGTTCATATTCCTTTCCCTGTCCCTTTTTTTCCCCTTGTGAGATGATAACACTGAGGAAGAATCCTGCTCCAGGCACTTAACATAAGTAGGGGTATCCATGTGCTGCTCCAAATCATTTGCTCTCAAACCATTTCATTTGATATTTATTTTCTCTCCTGAACTTTAGCATCCTATGCGCTCCCTCCCTCCCGACTGTAGTTAGCATATCCTAAAATTGCCAAAAAATTGGCCTTTTTTTCATTCCTCTTCTTCAGCATGCAGGTTGCTCAGATGCTGTCCGTTCTCTGCCATTACCAGCCATCATTTGGAAGATGTTATCTTACAACAGAGATCATCTACATGCTTTCCCATGTATTTTTCTTCCTTTAATACATTGCACAATTGTCTTGCTGTGACCAAACAAGCCACTCAGGTGTCATTTTTGCCTTTTCTATGTTTTTATAATGCCAGATGTGATGTTTGAACTGTTGTTGCAAACACTGGAGTCTTATAAGAGGCAGATTCAAATTAACCCTGTAGTCCACTATTAAAGGGTCACTCAGGTTAAAAGTATTTTTTCTGAAGAAATGGCCAGTTCACACCTTTCTGATTGCAGTTGAACAGTGCCAGGAATAGTCTCACTCATTTCCAAGAGGGCAGCTTTTCAATCAATATGCTATATTGTGAAGGAGAGCATTACAGTCTGCCTGTAACTAAAGAAATATTGAGTTACTCCAGATAACATAAATATTTACAGTTATATAAAATGTGTGTGCTTGGTGCTCTGCACAATGCCCAACTTTTGCTTAGTATTTGTGATCTACAATCAGTCAGGTCAGCAATAATGTGTTTGAGGGTTTTTTTGTTTGTTTGTTTTTTAAGTGGGGAGAGTAAAAGACCATACCCCGTTTAGCTGATTAGCTTTCATAGCCTTGATTGAAAACCTGAATTTCATCCATTAAAAAAGAGATTACGGCCTTTTTCCAGTATGTCCAGGAGATGCTTTCCATGATGTTTTTCATCTTTTTTTTTTCCAACTGGAAATTAAGTTACCTGTTTCCTTTCAGATTTATTACTAGTCTCTCTTGTTAGTATATAAGCATGGTGAGAAGAAGCTATGAAGTTAATACTCATTTTGAAATTTAAAAAATATGGTTTTTTTCATTAAGCTTTGCAAAAGCTGATATTTATGGAATGCAAAAATATGTTGTGCTTTTTTTTTTAAAGAAAAACACGTGACAAGAAAACAGAATTGGAATAGGAGTCTGTACACAGAAGTGTACGCACAGAGTTCTTCCGTTTTAATGTCGTTCAAACTGCACAAAATTGAACAGCTGGTCAAAAACGAATTTCCTCCTGCCTTGTCCTGGTTTGCCACATTGAACAGTTTAGTTTTGTGTTTTTCTTGATCATATTCTTGAAGTCGAGTATGTGAGTAATTCAGTATCCTGTGGGTGAGCTGCAGAAGGCAGCACCCCACTGCTCATATATTGTTTAGGAGGGGTATGGTACCAACTCCCCTAGTATCTTCAAATTTTATCAGGATCCTACTAGGATAGAAAAAACATATATTTTCCTTCAAGGTACAGATGGCTGCTTAGATTCTGAGCTATTTTACATGAAAACAAAGCCAGAAGGAATTTACTATTTCATTCATACCCTACCGCAGTCTTGTTAGAGACGCAAGTGAGGAGCAGGTGCACTGTACATGGAAAGATGGTAAATCTTTTTTTTGTTTTCTTTTGCTTAGAAAACGACTTGTGAATTGGCAATAATGGTGCAGACAAACACATGGATTAGTATTTTCTCTCAGCAAACGTGCAGATCTTTTAGCTCCATCTAGTGTTTACAAACTGGGTTTTTAAATACCTTCAGCAAGGCTCATTTGTAGCCATTGATTCGTGCCAGATTGCACCCAACTGCAAGATTTCCCCGATTTGCACATTACCTTTAAAAGTAGATCCCAAATTATCTGCATGATGTAATTGGAATGTAGTGGGCAATATCTTCATATTTACATATTGACATTTTACATTATTGAAATTAGTATTTTGCTGAAAGTTCATGTGAATTCACATTCCATAAGGAAATCATTGCTAAAATCTGTTCTCAAAGTTATTTTTGCCAAGGCGTGAAAGAAAAATCTGAAAAGTGGAGAGCAGTTTAAAAAACAAAAACAATAAAAGGCTTTAGGAGGTGGAGAGGTGAGAATTTAGCCAAAATGCCAGTACCAGGTGAGAAGCAGGAGTCTCTGCCCACTGGTGCAAAACATAGCACTGCTGCTAGCTTGGGAGGTGGGGGGAATATCTTGTTTTTAATGGCAGAGGACTTTACAACTGTAGCTGTTCAAAGCTTTGCATTTCTAGAAGGGGCTGCACACAGCTTTTGACCAAGGAGAAAAATATTGTTTTGCCTATAGGTGGGTTTTTTTTACAGAGAGTTTCATACTTAAAAACTACAGAAGCAGAATCCCTTTAAATTATACAGTTACAGTAGTATCAGGGTAATTTTACAGCACAAGAAGGTGGATGTTTATTCTAATACGGCCCTCCTTAGGATGCTCTCCAATCCTCAGAGGAGGTGCAGGGAGGCAGTTGCCCTGTCAGGCCGCACACAGGGACAGCGGATGTTCGGCAGTTCCGTTCTTTTCCTTACTCTGAAAAAGAGACACTTCATTCCTTTATGCTAATCCTTACAGTTCCATTTTCCCTATAAATCCGTCACTATTTTAGATAATGTGTGCTCCTCCTACTGGCGCCATTCTCTTGCTTCCTGCCATCTCCTGTCTGTCTGGTGTTTGGGCTGGTGAGCCCCAAAGGGCAGCGCTCCTGTTTGGCACGCGCTGCATGGCACAAAGACTTGTTTGTTTGTTTGTTCGTTGTACCTTAAACAGGATTTGTTCAAATATGGAACCGTCCTTGAAGAAGAGGCAATTTTCAACTTGAACCTTTAATTTAGGCTCCTGCACATTGGCAGGGTTGTCACAGGAGACAGGGTGTCACTGCAGCCCTGCTAGACACGTGGCAGCGTTAGTCACCAAATCAGTGCGGTTTTCTTCACGCTTACATTCCCAAGACACGAAAGAAGAATGAGGAAGTGCATCCAGCCTTCATTACCAGCACAGCTTTCTCTGCCTTCTGGTTTCTGAATTAGAGCTTTTTCACTAACAGAAGCACTGAGTCGCATTAGTTACAGATTATTAATGTGAGGGCTAATGTGAGGGCCTTTCTCACTCTTTCAGAAACTTGGGAATGACATAACTCCCAGAGACTCTTGTGACACAGCGGTGAGCTCCGAACGACTGGATGGAAGTGGTACAGGTACAGCTGCTTGGTTTCCTGTATAAACTCCCTCTAGAAAATGCAACATGCCTGACTTCAAAATTACACTTTCCCCTGCAAATTTTGTGCTTATGATTTCTTAAGCAAAACATGAGCTTACGCTAGGTGAAAAGGATTAGGAACAAGTGCTCCTTCTCATGCATTTGACAGCGCTTCTCATTTAGTTAGTTCTGGGGCCAAGTTGATGGCTGGTTGCTCTGCGTTGCGAAGGAGGGCAAGTGCTTGATGCAAGTGCCTGCGGCTGCCCCAAAAGGGTGCTGCATTGTAGCAGAGTCAGCAGAGCTGCAGATGGACCCAGGAGCCAGCAAAGCCGCCTACACAGAAAGAAGTGAGATTCCTGAATATTGCTGAAGACCTGAAAATTTGCAAGGTTCATAGCAGCCCATACAGATACCAGCCTGGCTGTCAGCTATTAGAATAGGCATATATCAGACATGGCACAGAGGATTGCCAGAATGTACAGAAACCAGTCTGAAAAACAAGGCTCAAATCTAAGTGCAAATGGGTGCATCTTGGTTAAGGAGTCACTTCAGAAATCCATTTTGAGTTTTTAAAACCTTAAACCAAACAGTGATTTAAAAGGCAGCATGCAGAGAATCCATTGAAGCAAACGCTGTTAATCAGCCCTTTTAAATTAGCCCACTAATCCGTGTGCTATAATATATATAGCTCCTAATAATGTCAGCCCGAAGTCAAAGTAGCTAAAAGAGTATATGCTGTGAGCGTTAGAGTGAGTAGCTGTGGGTGTCAGATCCCAGTTTTGATCCGGTCCTTTTCACCGAGTACGACGCATTTCACCCCTACCTTCCTGCAGTTTGTGCCCCACTTCTTTCTGGCTTGCAGCTGTCAAAGGGTTTTTTTACCACCATTGCTTGAGAGCTCCCTCAGGCTGCACTTTGCTGTTGTGACTACAATTTGTCTTTGTTTCGGGTTAATTTATTTTTACTTACCGTCTTCTAATAACATTAACAGGCCTGAGGTTAGGAAGGCCAGAAAGTTAATGGAAAATTACTGGATGTTGCTAGAAAACTGTAGATAGCTTTTCTGAGGAAGAATAAGGTTGTGTGTGTGTGGGGGGGGGGGGTTGGGGTTTTTTTTGATGTGTGTTTGTTTTAATCCTTTGCTTTATGTCTGGATATTGCCTGCTATTTTGTATGTGTGTGTGACTGTGCTCACACACACACATGTTCACACACACACGCAGAGGTGCGGAACGCAACCTGCTGTTTTGCCTGCGGTGCAAAATTTTACTGCATGCACACAGGCACAATTTCTGCCTCTTATCTTCTTGCACAAATACATATGTGCCATACACCGTTTTATGGTTAGCTAGAGTTTAACTCCAGTTCAGCTGCCACTCACATTGCACTTAAAATGCTCAGCACTCTTGCCAGAAGTTCAATTTCTGCATGGGAATGACAAGCAGGTCAGTCAAGTCAGCATTTGTGAGCATGTAACTTGGCTTTGCCAGGTACAAAGGCAACCAGCCTGTGTTTTAGTGAGCCTAGGATTCTGCACAGAGAATAAAGACTCAGTGGTTGAAGTCCCAAACTTGTGTACCAGTTCAAACATGTCCTACCTGCTGCATATAAGCTTTCATCCTTCTCTAGGCTGTAAAGTAGGAAAGTAGGGCAGACAGTTTGCTGTTTGCAACCTAGCATCCAACAGCCATGGAGTTCAGTGTCCTTAAGAACAGATGTCTTCAGATGCTTCTGCTGCAGTGATTTTGTGTGTGAAATAACAGGAG
Source organism: Tinamus guttatus (assembly GCF_059628265.1). Lineage (NCBI taxonomy): Eukaryota > Metazoa > Chordata > Aves > Tinamiformes > Tinamidae > Tinamus > Tinamus guttatus. Next base: position 3,224,499 of record NW_028289031.1, read on the forward strand.
TTCCCTTATCACTGCTCTACTGCTCTGTGTGTGTGTGTGTGTGCATGGACTGATGATGAAACTTTTCCATGTACGTAGCCGTATAGTGCGTCTTCTCCATTGCAGGGTGTTGTGTTACATATATTCATTTATTTTAGTGCCTAAACTCCAGCAGACTCTTCCAGAGAATCGGTTCACCCCAAGTAAAGGTGACTCCATCTCAGCATCATCAGAAAAAAACGCAAAAGCTGAACCAAAGGCAGAAGCTGGCACAAAGGCAAGAGGTTCTTCCAATGCTCCTACCAGCCCCAAGCCCCCTCTGCAGCCCTCCAAGCCCAGCCTGGCGGCACGGCCCACGCTCCCGCAGAAACCCCGTTCTGCCTCTCGCACTGGTGAGCAGCTCTTGGGGGCTTTGCTTCTCCTTGGCAGGGTCCTTTTGGAGCTGATCCTCTGGGCTGTGAAGGAGAGACCCACGGCCCAGCCCTGAACAGAAGTTAAGTGTGAAGGGGGACAGGTTCTTCACTCACTTGCTCCTGACTTTATTCCTTTGTAGATCCTTCTGCCCCAGTTCAAACACACTGATGAGAATGATCTAATTAGTGATTTAAAAGCAATTTCCTTATCACTTTGTTATTGGAAATATTAATAATTGTGCTTTTACAACCCTGCAAGGCTACCAGTGGAATGAGTACTACCTTCTGCTATGCTCTTTCCTCCTGCCCAGGTGTTATCTCAAGATATCTGCTAGTTCAAAGGGTTTCAGCAGCTCTGTATGTGGGCCTGCCCATTACTTAATTGGACATTGTCAGAACTCCCTCTTTCTATTATATGTGTGCCTCTGTAGTATAGCCATTACAACTGAAAAAAGTATATAAGTTACTTACAGACTCCTTTATGGTGCTATAGCAAATGTACAGCTTATTAATTGCTGTAATTCCCACTTGGACCTTAGAAAGATGACATTTAAGGAGGCAATTTACAGCCTATTCCCTACTGTTGATGTGTACCTGGGCATTACTTAGTCTGTCTGTGCACACTAGTGAGTCAAATGTCATTTTCGATTTCAAGTACAGAAGAACCTTCAGATTTTAGATGAGTTTATATTTTATCGATCGTTTTAAAATGGCCATGAAAATAAGAGTGGCCTTGAGTAAGATGCCCCTGAAGATGAATACAATAGGAAAGTGTGACCTATTTGATATTGTTTAATCTATAAAATAGATCATATGTGATCTCAAAATTTGATGTATCAGAAAGACCTGAGGTGTCTTTTTCTGCAGAGGAAACATACTGCAGGCTTAATATAGAGCGTAATTAGTATTTACTAGCAGTAGGCCAGCTGGCCAGGTAGTAGATGAAAGCAGCGCTGTCGCTGCTGCAGTCTGACTCCTGTCCTAGGGCTTGTCCCAGCCTGCTGTCCAAGCACACCCGGGCACAGTGATAAGGGCAGGCAGGAGTGCTCCCGTCATGGTTTCCAATGGTGTGCCTGAATGAATGGTAGGAAACTTTTGCTAAGTAACCTGAGCACGAGTAATCACAGCTCAGATGTCCTCACATTGTCAGAGACCAAAAGTGGTTCCTCGGCATGAATTTTGGTTCAAAAACCTGTGGCTGTGTTCGCCAAGCACGATGCCTATGCTTATGTTGATACCAAGCTTTTGGTGTGCATGTAACGTGCGTGCTACTTGCACTGAGAAGGTCCTGAACACTAGTGTATCCATTCAGACAGTTTGGAAGATTATCTCTTCCCTTTGCAGAATATAAAATGATTGACTCCCTTATGGTGGCCACTCAACAGTTAGATAAATTCCTGGTAATTTCCGGGTTACATTTGAGTTAACTATTAATTCTGCACTAAGAGGTCCAGATATTATGCAGCATGTATTAGTTTTCCTGAATCCCTCTCTTTTTTACCACAGATTCTGGGTGTTTCTTGTTTGTGCATTGTGTTGGGATTCTTGCATTGTACAACCAACACTTCTGTGAGCTGCAGCAGAGGTATAACTTCTCCCCTTTTCACTTGTGGTACTCTACAGAGGATGCTCCGGAGTCTCCCTCTGGCCCTGGTTCTCCCAAAGTTGCCCTGCTTCCACCCGTGCTAAAGAAAGTTCCTTCTGATAAAGAAAAGGACGGTCAGAACAGCCCCACAATCAGATCATTTTCTCAAGAAGGTAAGACTGTGAGCATAATGGTTGTTCCAACATGCTTGTCTGCTACCTGAAATCAGTGTGCCATAGTTCCCCAATTTCTTTGTTTTCACGTGGGAGGGAAGAAGGTAATTTATTTTGATGGAAAAAATAGCAAGGAAAAGGTAGCTGATCACCCCCTGCCCCAGGTTGGTGCTCTTCTTTTCCTTTGATCACACCGTGTGACAGAAGATAAATCTCAAGTTATTGATATGGTGACTGTTTTACAGTGATAGTCATAACTGCCTAATTGTTATGAGATTCCTGTGTTATGTGAATTGTATTTTGGTTCAGCCCAGATCAAGAAGCTGTTCGGCATCGGCCGTACAGGCTCATGTTCAGTGCAGCTCCCTGGATCAGGAGATGTGGGGCAGCCGTGGAACAGCCGTGTCCTTGCTCACTGCAGCCCGCTTTTTGCCCTATGTGCCCTCCTTTCGGTGGCATCGCTGCATGGGACCGCGCTCACCTCAGACTTGGCCGGCGCGTCCTCCTGTGCCAGGGCAGGCCTTGCTACCCTTGACACACAAGCTGCCTTCTCTTTGCTGCTTTTTGTATGTGCTCTGAGTTCCTACTTTTGCTGATGCATTTTGTTGACCGTGGTTGTTTCTCAGAAGAGCTAAGGCTTCTTTCAAAAGTCTCAAATGTAAGAAGTAGTCACAGAAGTCTTGTTCAACATGGTATTAGCTGATGCAAATGGGAACTTTAGAAATGGTTTAGAAATCTGGTGGTGAGACCTCTTCCTTCCTTGGACCTGTCAGTACCTGAGGGGTATCTGGCTGGCTGCAGGTATTTGGCTCTCAGTTCAGCCATCTGTGCAGTGCTGTTGGGCTGCTGTTTGTTACAAAAGTACTTCAGCAGAACAAATACAGTCTCATTAAGTTTGTGTAAAGCTAGCAGGACATGGCACACCCAAGACTTCTGCAGCTGGAAGAAGCTGAGGATTTGGACAGTCCATGCTGCCAAAAGCTGCAGCTATCTGTGGCTCATTTCCAGGGTCCTCTGATGGCACCAGCACTCAAGTGGTTCCTGGCAGCTCTGTCATTAGACAGCAAGGCAGAGCAGGGTTTTTCTCCTGCTTTTAGTCCTATCAGGATCTCCCCTGAGACAGGTTAACAGGGCCACAGTTTGGGGACCGGGCGCACCAAACCCTCAGTGCCATCATGTTGAGAATGGAGACCATCAAAGGCTGTTGGCCCAACAGACTCATCCAATTGCTGCCTAGCAAATACTTAAGCTGCTTGTTTTTGGGCCAGCTTTTCATCAGACTGAGAGAGATAACTTTTTACTTAAGGGTATGCAATATCATGGGGACTTGTTAAGGTTGTGTTTTAACATGGGGTTAATCTCATACTTCTTATGCTACATCACTTCTCCATCTCCCTATCATGAGAGGAGGCATAAAAGAGAAGCAGGGAATATGGGATCATTACCACGATCGTTCTGTATTACAGCAGTCTCCAGTACACAGGAGGGATCTGACAGTTTTTTCCAGTTGGCTATAGTCAAATGAGGAGAGACACAATTAGTTCATCTTTTTAAAAGTCTGCTCTTTGCAAATCCTTATACAAAAAAGGGGTCGGATCCTGTGCTTTCCTTCTTCCTCGCTCCCTTAGTCCTTGCCTTGGCCAAATGCATGGTTTATTAATTGTTGCTGTGTTGCACTTAAAGCTTGGAATGTCAGAAATTTGGTTTCTGGGCCTTTAAGGAGCTGCTGTCATTTGCATAATGTTTCTCAGAAATATATTCTGTTCAATACCTGTTTTTTTTGGTGGTGGTGGTGGTGGTGATGGTTTAGTTATCAAGTTGTCCTTTTCATTTATTGCTGCTCTACTTCTTCATTCACACGTTCCTCTTCCCTTGCTTTGTGCTTCCTTTCAGACCAGCATGCTCAATTTATTTCTGCAACTGGTAAATCACTGCAAGTCTGCCTAAGCTGTTGATTAGTAAACCTGATTATATTTACTGCACTGAACTTTGCAAATTAGAAGATACTTGATTATAGAATTGCTTTATGTTAAGGAGTATAACTGCAGTATGTGGCGCAACCTCAAAAGACACCGCTCCACACACCTGCCTGTAAGACTGGGCTGCACATACCAACATAGGCACATGTGCAGGCTGAATTTAAGCAAGCATCTAGCATATTGAGTTTTTGAACAGTTGGGTGGGGTGGATAAATAAAATTATTTGCACTATTTACTACTTTCCAAATGTGGGCCTACAGAACAGTTCAGGGGTATAAATGAATCCTTTTCCCTGCTAGAACAAACAGGAGATTGTCCAAAAAGAGACTCAGATCATGACTGTGACATGCCATCTGGTGCAGTGAAAACGGCTTCGGGGCAGTGTGCTGCCAGTGCAGAAGAGGAAGCTCATGTGCTTGGGCAGAGGAAGGCACAGCCAACTCCTGGTTAGAAGTTTCCCTTTTCATTTCTCATTGCGAGCGCTCGACAACTGGCACTAACGATCACTGAGACGCAGCAGTAGCAAGGAAGCCACAAGAGGGGGCTGGCTTTATGAGAGAGGTGAAGATTCTGAGGGACATCAATCATCTCTGTCTAGCCCATGACAAATTTGTGACTTGAAAAGCTTGGCAAATCACGGTGTGTTTGTGTTGTTCCTTGGTGCCAGCGCCGCTGGCCAGTGGTGAGTAGCACTTGGGACCCTCTGGCCCAGGGGGCTGTATAAGTGCAAACCATTGCTCGTTATAAGCCATTACAGCTCCTTATGGTAACTGTGGCACATTGCCATGCAAGTAGGCTCCAGGTGGACTCTGACACTTCATGTGCTTATCTGCCTTTTTAAGATGTGTGCACTGAAGTGCTACAAGACATTTCGGTTTGAATGTTGTTAGTGCCAGTTTCAGTGCATCATTTATACAGTCATTTGAGAACTGGATAAATCAGCATATTTTGACATAGTGCTTTGCTCTTAAGCTCACATAAGCAAAAACCAAAAACAAACAAATATAAAAAACAGAACTTTGGAGATCCCACCACATGCCTAAGCTGCTCTTCTCGAAGAACAGCTTTGACTTATGGTGAACTCAATAAACTGTATGAACATTTGTTTGAAACATGTTTTTCAAATACAGAAGAATCCTGTTCTCAAAATGGTACGTTTACGTGCTCCTCTTTATCTCTTAACTAGTTTGTTTAAACAGTGACTCAAAATTGCTTTTTTCTTTTTCTGAAATATATTGATGATATATTTGAACATCCTATGCAATTACATGTACCCGCAGTTTTCATGTTTCTGATAGATTGTGGATCCTTTCTGTAGGTTTCCATCATCTGTACCATTTGCTCAAGGAAAAGGAAAGAAACATCCCACCTGCCCCTTTCTATGCCCAGCCCCAAATGTGTAAAATGATTTTCTTTTCATGTTGCAGAATCAGCCTTAACGCACCGAGATTTCAATTCTCTCCTCACCGTCATAATCGGGTTGTTACGTATTAGCTCATTCTAAGGTGTCCTTACAGTCAGTTGCAAAAGCTGCGGTGCTGCAGTCGGCTCTGTGCAGAAGTTACCCTTGAGTGTGGTTTTACCCTTGTGTGCGGAGGCAGCACAGAGCAAGGCTGAGCTGCTTTGCGGGCGGTGGGTTTAGGCACACGCGGTGCTGCGCCGCGGTGCCTCTCAGGTGCCTCTCGGTGAGCGCCGCGGCTCCGTGCGCGGCGGCCTGGACGCGGCCGCGGCGCTTCCCAGCTGCGCCAGCCACCGTCGCCCCGCGCACGATGCGGCGGAGCCAAAGCTGGGCTCGAAAAGGGAGGTGCAAAACTGCCGTGTTTGGTTTGGAGTGGAGGAAAGGAGTGACTTCCAACACGGTCACTTGGGTTTAAAGGTTGGTTCTGTTTGGAGGCGGCGGATTTCTGAGGCTGTCAGTCCTCGCCTATCTTCGCTGCCCTTGAAGAGGATGAAAACCTCTCCAGTTTCCATAGCAGTGTTAGACCAGTCATAGGACCAGAAGTCTTAGCAAGGTTTTAAGGCCTTCTTTTCTGTTTCATTGCAAAGTCTATAGGCCTGGCGAAAGCCCTTGCTGAGGTGCCAGCGTGCTGCACGAACACAGCAGGAGCCTTCGCTTCTTCATTTTGGGAAGCCCTTATGCCCACCGGTGGGATGGAGCGTGAGCAGAGTTCTTGCTTTTCTCTCTCTGGCTCTTTCACCCCTTTGCTCAGCGGGAGCAGGAGCAGCCCCGTGCGGCCCAGCGACATCCCCCTGCCCGCTGCCACCTCTGGCATCGTTAGTAACACGTGCTTCTCTCTTCTGTACAGCTGCGAAAAGAAGCCCTGCTGCTGGAGAGCTCCAGGAGCGGAAGCAGAGGTCCTTGAGCAAAGACGGCCATCAGGGAAGCAAGTCCAGTGACTCCGGAGAAGAAGCAGATAAAGATTTTATTTTTGTTTAGCTCTCAGTGCAAGTGCTTCATGGGGCAAGAGCTTTTATAACAATCAGGGTACAGCAACCAACAGCCCTCCTTACCAGCTGCTCTTTCACCACAGGTACATGTCCATGCAGAGGCCCTGCTACTCTGATCATGATTTACATGTACAATCAGTTGGCATTGATTTGGTTTTTAGTTCCCCTTCTGTACAATCCAGACATTCCTTTCCATGCCTTTGCTAAAGCCAGCAACTCTTTCGTGTATTCTACTTGAATTTCTTGGAAGCAGCTACAAAGACTGCCCTGCATTGGGGCATTTAGAAAGCAAAGCTGATTAACTGGACCCTGTTTCTCACTAATACACTGTACAGCAGGTAATGTGTTGTACTGCTGAATGTAAATGTGTCAGATCTGCACGTGACTTACCTATAAATATATTCTTGCGGTATGCAATTGCACATTGTAATTATATTAAAAGAGCACACTAATAAAATAATTTGTATAGATTATATATATTAAATGCTTGGGTATGGTTTTTACATTCTCCCATAGGGAGCCTCTTTCTTCCTGTTATTGTACTGTACATAAATCTCCAACGCTTACATTTGTGTACTGTCAAAAAGCACAACAGAGAAGGATCTGAATGACATATAATCTTGTTATGCTTCCACATTCATATATTAATGTATATAGTTGATTGGAATGAGGGCAATTGAAATTTTATTAATATTGGTGTTTTCTAGAGGCCTTCTTCAGTTCTGTCTGCATATTAGCTTCCTTTCAATGTGTAATTCTACGAGAAAAATAGTTTGACATCTGTAAAAACATTTCTGCTTTTGAGGGAGGGAGTGCAAATTTCACAGATACCCACCTATGTTACAGGTTAAAGGGATTTTATTCATACGTATATTTGTAACAATAAAAATGATTTTACAACTGAAAGACTAGTCTCTGCTTTTAGCTGTGGTTCCATTTCTGGGCTGTCAGCATCTGCTTCGGAATGATGCAATTGTGTCACATAGACAAAGGATACAGGTGAGACAAAGTGACTTTTAAAAAGCCTGTTCGTGTTGAAGGGAACACACGTACATCATAAAATTACTGAGAGAAGATTTCTTTGTTAACTTCTTCCTTTGTGATCTTCAGCAAAGAAACCTTGATACAAAGCAAAAACGTGTTAGTTTACGTTGTGCACCATGGTTACATAGGACCGAGTGCCCCCAGGGGCTGACTGCTTCAGCAGCCCTCTCCCAGCGGCAGTTGTCCTGACCTTGTTGTGGCTTCTGGCTTGGGTGAAAAGTGCTGAGATGCTTGTAAGTCAGATGAACTCCTACTGCTGCTTAGTAAGTGTCAGGCTGTTGTTACCACTCTGGTACCTTGTTCAGTGATGGCTTCCTAGTGAGACAGCTCGCTCAGGACAAACAGTGGAAATCTGGTCAAGACCCCCTGCCTTCAGACATGGACAGGCTTGGGTGTCCACCCTGTTCCCCAGCCATCCTTGGAGGGTGGCAGGGTGCACATGTGTGTGCCCTGCCTTGCCCAACTTACCTTCGCCTTCTTTGCACGGGTAGTTTCAGTCCAGCAGTGCCTGCTGGGCTTTTGCACAGAGCCTTTGCTCAGACAGCCCAGGTTCTCGCATGGACCTTGATTTGTCCACAGGGGCAATAGCCCTCCCACAGCCCCTGGAGAATCACTAGCCTCTCTAACTGGTGTGTGGCAGTGCTGTTGCAGTGAGCAGGCTCTGAATTTTCCTACACAAGTTTCATCCTTAAAAATGAAGTTTCGTCCTGCATGGATACCTCTTATTGGTAGGATGCTTTAGTAAGTACTGGTCTTTCTGAGAAGAAGTCTTCTCATCCTCCCCATAGGCCAACAGAGCTGGTGCTGCCTGGCACAGGGTCTGCTGGAGAGTGGTTGCTGTCTCTGAGGCAAGCAGGAGCTGGGGGTCACGGCTGCTGAGACCCTGTCTGGGGGGTGACCTAGAAGCACAGGGGTGAAAAACCTGTGTTTGCTGGTGGAGAGGAAGCGAAACTGGAGACAGGTAAGAAACGAGACAAGAATCTCTGCGTTGGCACGGTGTGGAGAGAAAAGCCAGCAGATGTGTAGAAATGATGGCCCCCAAGCAGGTCTTAGCACCGGCAGCTCTAGCTGCACCAGGCTGATCCTGCCTTGGATAAAGGCTCACAAAGCCCTCTGTAAGCACTGCCCTGGCCTTTCCTGCTCATAAATCTTTTTTCACGTGTTCCTGCTGGAGAATTTAACATGAGAGATACCCAGCAGGAGCCCCTTCCCATCTCAAATGCATCGAAAACGGCTGTGGCTGTCTGCCAGGTTCAAGCATGAACTCGAACAGCTCCACACCATGTCTTTATGACCTATTTCCCGCTCGCTACTAAAGTAGTTTAATGTCTGGATGATAGATTTTGAGTGTTTTAAAGTATCCCCTGATGTGCAGTAACAACAGTAAATATATGCTTTTAAAGAGGAGAGCAGCAACCATCTTAAATCCCCACCTTGAACAGGCAGAGCCATGAAGCCAAACCGAGATGATTCAGGAATTAATGTGGCCCATTAGTCACCAATTTTGTACTCAGTGTGGCCCGCTGCACTTAACTGAATGTCATCACTAGCTGTTGCTGCCATAGGAAGTAATGGTGCTTATTATTTGATTAATGTAGGGACAATTATTCTACCACACAGAAAGCAGCTACTGAGAGATATTACCTAAGAAAATACCAGAAAAGCTCTCCTCCCATTAAAATATTGTTTTTTCTTGTGTCTGTTAGAGACTGCTTCATGTTTTTCCTATGCACTAGGGTGCTAATGCAGGTGTGGGCTGAGCTCCTGCGCTAAAGCTTTTCCTTTGCTTCCGTTAAAGCCAAAGGGGCTTTACGGAAGCAAAGGGAAGCTTTAGCGCAGGAGCTCAGCCCACACCTGCATTAGCACCCTAGAGCACAGGTGAGTGGGGACCGAGGATTATCATTTAATGCCATGTTCTTACTGGTGACTTAAATGGGTTTGAAAAGTAGAGCAGTCTTTGCCAATCTTAGGGAAGAGTCTGTAAATGGGGTGAATGGGAATTGCTATATAATTGCGGGGAAAAAAACTTTCTCTTTGTTTCAAATGTACAATGTGGCCAAAAACAGTTCTCCAGATTGTTTCCTTCAAGTGCGGTCAGCTCTTTCTGCTTTCCACAGATCTTATTTCTGTGGCTGCAGGCGGTTAGCTTGGCACATGCCAGGGCTTGGCCATTCTGCCCTCTCTATGCTCAAACAGATCCCTTTTAGAAGCCTCCCAAGCTCCCTGAGATGCCTACATGGCACTACCAGCGAGCATCTCTGGGGCCAGCCATCATCTCAAGGATTACAAACTTTCCATTAGATAATAAAGTGCCCTCCATCTGTTGCATAAGCCTTCACTCGCGTCTTGGTAATGATAGCAAGCTGCTGCCTTAAGCTTCTCTCCATCTTCCACTCCCTGATTTATCAGGCTCTATGAAGCCCTGCTAGGCACATTTGTGGGTTTCCTGCTCACCCCTAGCACACCACCCTTCGGCAATCTCGTATTTTCCCCTCATGTCTCTTCCTCCCTGCTAAAGCCTCTCACCAACACCAGACAAGTGAGTCTCCGTAACAGGCTCCACCGGAGCCCCTACTCCCATTAAGCCTGGGCTCCACAGTGTTCCCATGGGGACTAACGCAGGGACAGGCTTGAGTCAGTTAATTCTAGAGGGGAGCTACCACCACGGCAAAATAGCCAGGGATTCCCAGGAGAGGAGGTGTCCCCATGGGAAGCACATCGCCCAGCGCTGGGGACCACACAAGCGGGTGGGAGAGCCATTTCCAACACTTCAGCCTCCAGTGCTGGGCCTGCAGCCTCGCCCTCGGCTGCGTCTTGGACGTATTGTGTGTCTTGATGTTGCTCTTTGTGATGGAGGTAGCAGTTTTATTTGAAGGCCATAGTTTATTTTTGTTGCCTGTTTTAGTTAGTTAGCTAGCCTATTTATTTGATTGGGGTAGTTTTGAGAAGTGCGAAAAGGCTAAAGATGCCTGCGTTGTCCTTGTGGGCTTCTGAAAGTGGAAGAAGTTAATCAGGGCTGGCTTCAGCAGAGGGTTGTGCACCAAAACCTGGCAGTATCTGGTGAGGTCAGCTAGTCATGGTTGGAAAGACACTGTCAGAAGCAATCTGGGGAAGTGCAGACACCCTCCCATGCTGAGTACCACAGAGAAATTACTGCAGAAATCATGATCAACTGCTTATTAGCAGTAAAAAAGGGGAAATGCAAGACCTGTTCCCCCTCTCCCCTAAATTTTCAAAAGAGGGAGAAAAAACAAAATGTGAGACTCTGCATAGGAAACAAAGAAAAATTTGCATTTTCTAGAGATGTCCTGGCAAGGGCTTTGCTATCACTAGGCTAAATTTCTCACGCTGTGTGCTGCAGCAAACCGAAGAGGCTCCTGCCAATGTGCAAGCAACCTCTGCCTGACATGCAAGTGAATCTGTCCATAAGGAGCAGAGAGCGGTGGTCACCACCACCCCACACCAGCCATCCTGGGGCTTTCCCACTGGCAGGTTTCACGTGCCCGCATGTGACAAGCACCACTGGGAGAGCAGAGATGAGCCGCTGTGCTTCATCCCAGCGCCTTCGCAGGGTCCTTTCTCTGATGCCCTTGTGCTGCGCTGCTTTAGTGACTGGTCATAACCCCAGCCACAATCAACTTGTCTTTTTCTTCCTTGTTTTTCCAGTAAGTCAAATGGAGAAAGATGCAAGGATGACTATCTTAATTAGATTAAGACTGGCCAGAGAAGGCCAGAGAGGGGCTGCTACCAAGGCAAATACAATTAGTTTTAGCTAAATGGAGGAGTAAAGTTAACTCTGTAATCTCTGCTCAGAAACACTGGTCCCACAGTGTCTCTTCCCGCTTCCATCTGCTTAAGCAGGAGAAGTCTGGCAGTGAGTGCGGGAGAGCCGCAGGGATGGCCAACAGCTTCTGGTTTTTCGAGCAGCATTAAGTCCCAGATGACTGGAGCAGCACGTGGCATCAGCCACACGGAGACTGCAGCCATTCCCGGCACAGGCTGCGGTGAGGCCAGCAGCTCCCGGCTCTGCGCCGCCACAGTGAGGTGGCACCTTCGGAGCAAGACATGGATGGGCTGAGCAGGTGCTTGGCTGGCTTCCCTTTAGGAAATGGCTTCTTGGGTTTTGTTTTATTTTTCAATCTCAATTCTTCAAAGCATCCAGGTGAGGAGGGGCGGCTGCTCACACAGAACCAGCCCCAGGGTCCTGCCCACTGGTCCAGAGCAGGGACCAGCATGAGGAGCTGGAGCCTCTCAACTCAGGGAGCTGCTAAAGCCCAGCTGTGCTGGGATCTGAGATGGACTGGTGCGACCTGCCCTTGATGCCAGGGCTCAAACTGGCCACCCCCAAGTGCCCCCAGAATAGGGCTGCCTGGATCCAGGAGTATGTCAAGCACGGTGACATGGGGAGGTTTGCCAGCAGGGAGAGGGAAGGAGGGAGGGCGCCAGTATTCATAGATGGGAGTTTGGGATCTGTGGCTAATAAGCATCTTGTCCCCGTCTGCGGATGGGTTTGAATAAAAAAATAAATGTGGGTTTCTTTTCTCCAGCAGAGAGCTGTCTCCTAATTGACTTCAGAGCTAATGGCAGGGCGATTCGCCCACTCTGTTGTTTCGACTTTGTTCCGTTTCAGCCTCCTCCACCTGCTCCCCAGCGCTGGTTCCCCGCGACGCTCACGGACCCTTGCCAGCCTGTGGCACAGGCGCCCCCGCCGCCGCCTCACGACTCCTTCACTGAAGCCGCCTGAGGAGGAAGCTCCTGTTGTCATAACCAGCCCCCGTGACGCCTGGGCCTCCTTTCCTGACAGGGCGAGGGATAAAGTCGTGCCCCAGACCCAGGCGCTGGTTCTGTCCCCACTTCTTATCATGGAAACGCATAAGTGGGAAATGGAGATTCAGGGTCAAGCCCAGAGAATGAGGGCATTGAACACTGCTTGTCTTCCCACACACAGAGCAGCTGCTGATCTCAGTGTGTGAATGTTTGGCCATCTGCAGGCCCTGGGTTGATGTCTTCCTCAAGCTACTTCAGTCCGTGTTTGGACCACATGTTCCTCATGTTGCTCATTACCATGAAAATATCACTATTTGGTCTTTGCTAGTGAGGTGGGCAAAAACGATGGCCTTGCTTGTGCCTCCAGGCCCACAGCAGGTGGCCATGAAGGGCTTTCGGCAGGAAGGCATGTCCTGAAGCACCCAAACGCCACCGAAGTCAGTGTCTGTTCATGGCACTCTCTCTTCTTGCAGGCGAGAGTTTCCCTGTGGGAATGCTCATGGCAGGGAGGGCTGGAGGCAAAGAGCATTGTGTGTTCTCAACAAAGTGCCTGGAGAAGGGCAGGATGCCCATCTCAGAGAGCTGAGACTAGCTCGGACAAAGACGAGAGCATGTTCATTGAAAAGGACCTGGAGCACAGAGGTACCATGGATATTTTGATCTTCTCCTCCTCCTAGGGAGCCTTACTTACCTAGATCTCATTTTTTTATCCAGAAGTATTGATGATGTGTTTCTTAGGAGCATCACAAATCACCAAGAAACATTTCCGAGCAAATACCACTTTAAAAAAAATCTGATTCAGGTAAAATACAAAAAGATATTTATTTTCATTTGAAAAAACAGTAAAATAAACATCTGAACTAATGATCTGCCATCATAAAGGCTTTGTGCAAAATATCCATCCTGTCATATTATTACTTGATAGCCATTTTTGCACTTAAAAGAAAACAGAAGTGTTTTTCAAAATATGTATCTCTAGAAATATATGATACTATAAGGATAAAATTCAATTCTCCTATTTTATTTTTATAAATATATATCTAGCTTTTCAAAAAAAAAAAAAGGGGGGGATTTGAAATCCTCTGCTCTCTGCTTCTAGCATAATAGCACCATTGCATAGTGCAAAGCCAGAACAGGACCATTTTCTACAGTAGGAGGAAAAAGTCTTAATCGGAAGCATTCCCTTCTTTTTTAGTTAGCAGATTCCATTAATTCTTACTTATTCCTTTAAGAAAATAAGGCAGAACAATACCTGACTTTGGCACATGAGCTGTACACACAGCACATACATTCCTTTTGCTGTTCTAATAGCAAGGGCAACCAATCTCCAATACACTCTCCCAAAGTATTGCACCCTGAAAAACCTGCTGCTCAAGTGCTGAAACTTGCTGTGAGCTGTTTGTTTAACCCCACGTGACCATTAGTGGTTCTGCTGCTAAACCGAGAGCAGAATAGGAAAGGGCTGGAGGGCCAAGTCCTCCCAGATCCCAGCATTCCACAGACCCACACAGTGGCCTTCTGCCCTACTTTATTGATATCTGTTATTGGGGAAGACCCTCACCACGGTGGCACTGGGGCTTGGTGGTTTGTTCCTGGCTACTCGCTGTCCTCCAGGCTGCCCTGCTGCCTCAGGCAGATCCTCAGCAGGATTAAAAAAACACCAAAATTAGTCATCAGGTGTTTTCTAGTGCTTCATTGAGTAACCTGCACGCTGAGGAAGCTGAAACCAATTTTAGCCATGCAAAATTACATCTTAAATGCAGTTTAGCTGATACTGTTATACACAGCTTCAGTGTAATACCTGTTTGGGATGACCTGATGAAGTTTTGGAAGGGTGTTTAAGTATCCTCCCATGTTCTTCAAGGGCCAAAGATATTTTGCAAACTTTGAGATTCATTCAAACCTTTTGCAGAGTTACTCTGACCATCTGTTTTCTCAGGCTTTCCATACATCCATAATTGTGTCTAACCAGCCACTGCATGTGCGTGCTCATGCCCACGTGAACATGTGCGTGCCAAGGATTGTGCGATGAGGCCACAGGGCCTCCCACAGGAGTAACTGTGGGGCACTGGTCTAAGGCTTCAGAAGGCAGACCCTAAAAATTTAGACTTTCTGTGCATATCTTGGCTTAGCAGACGCTTCTTTCCCTTGGCTGAGTGTGCTCATTAGATGGGGTTGGGGTGCTCTTAGCCTTGAATCAATATTTTGGCTTCTTCTGGACTGCCAAGGTAGCCAGAGGCAGCTGGCCAGAGAAGAGCTGCCACAAGCAGCTCCCGGGCTGCTAGGTGGAAGCTGCAGCTCTGCAGCATCTCCTCTCCCTTTACGCACTTAGAGTAACCCAACATTTTGTTCAATGGCCTGGCCCTTTCTCGGGCTCTGTCAGCTGAGGAGAGGGCCATGGTGCCTTGTGCCTTGCAGTTAGCTAGGGGCCAACCTGTGAGGTGGAAATCACTGGTGTGACTGCTCTAAAACAACATGGTGTGCAGGTAGGGTGTTCACTGAGTAAAATGCCACTTTATGTTTTTCAGATTTTTTTTTTAAAGACTGAAGTAGAGCCTGCTCAATGTAGACATTAGAGTGCTGTTTTGAAAGGCATCTCTGCTCTGTCTGCTGCTGAGAGGCTTTCTAAAGCAGTCAGTGTTCTCGTGTTCTCAGAATATATATATATATATATTCAAACAACTGGCAAAGTTATAAGGGTAACATAAGGAAAAGTTATAACTTTGTTAAATGTGGCAACATTAGAAGTCTGAACATGTATTTTCAGTCCGGTATCTTTCATCTTTTTGAGATAACAAAGTTATAAGGGTAATATAAGGGTTTTGACATCATTGTCATGCTGTCAAAACCCACTCTGGAAGCCCGGGTGAAGACTGCAACAGCAGCAGTGAGCACGCTCCCAGGGATTTGCAATCCCTACACCTATATGTACAAGTGACCTTCAGCTCCTGTGTAATACCGAGCAGGAGCAGTGGGAATAAAGTGACCTGCACCAGCAGCGAGACTTCTAGACCCCGAGGCTCCGTCTTTCATTGGCATCCCGGGAGGAGCAGGATTAAGATTCCCAGGTGCTTCACCTTGTAGATGGCCCTACCTCAGCGAGAAACCATCGTGACCCTTAACGGGCCAAGAGGAGGGTGAGGGAGCTCCCTGCCCCGTGTTACTGCTTCGTGCTCACCAGTGCAGGAGGAGGGTCCACATCTCAGTGTCTCCTCGGGATGTTCCCGGGGCGGCCGCGGAGGAAGGGCCGGGGTGCCGGGGCCGCCCCGGGGCGGAGCCGCCGCGCTCAAAGCCGGGCCCGGGGCCGCGCCGCGGGCAGAGGCGCCGCGGGGGCCGCGCCGGGCCGAGCCGGGCCGGGCAGCACCATGGAGAGCGGCGCCGCGGGGCGCCTCGACGCCGCCGCCTTCCTGGGCGCCTGGAGGCGCTGCGACCTCGACGGCGAGTGGGGCTGGGCCCGGGGGGCCGGGGGTCTTGGGGAGGGTTGCGGGGAGAGGGGATCCGTGGGGGAACCAGCAGGGGAACCCATAGGGATGCACGCCGATTGGGATGGCTACGGAGATGGGTACCCACTGAGATACCCATTGGGGTGCCCGTGTGGGAGGGTGCCTGTGGGGTGCTCGTGGGTGTGGGCACCCCTTGTGGCACCTGTAGGGCTGGGTGCCCCTAGGGGTACCCATATGTGTGCATGCTGGTTGGGGTGGCTATGGGGATGGGTACCAATGGGGGTGTCCCAGAGGAGTTCTTATGCGTCTGGGCACCTGTTGTGGTGCCAGTACGGCTGGGTGCCCATAGGGGTACCCATGTTGGTGCATACCAGTTGGGATGGCTATGGGAAGGGGAATCCTCTGAAGTATCCATGGAAGTGCCCCATAGGGGTACTCATGGGTGTTGGCACTTGTTGTGGTGCCCATAGGGTTGAGTGCATGCTGATGGGGATGGGTATCCACTGAGGAACCCAAGGGGGTGCCCATGGAAGTGGGTGCCCATAAGATAACTGGGTGGGTGAGCGCCAATGGGGCACCTGTATAGGTACATTTGTGGGTGGGTGCCAATGTGGGTGGTGCAAAAGGGTGCCTGTACATGTGGGTGTTATATTGAGGGGGGGCTGATTGCAGATGTGGGTATTGCCATGGGTGGAGGGGCTGCATGGGAAGGCACACATGCAGGTGGGTGCCCATGGGGTGCCTGTGAGTGTGGCTGCTGCTGTGGTGCCCAATGGTGGTGCCCATAAGGGGCAGGTTGGGGGGATGCCCACGTGGAGGGGTGCCTGTGTGGGCCATCCGCTCACCTACGTGTTCATACTTTGCCTCAGTGGGGTCACAGGTGTCATAGGTGCCCTCTCCCCACCACCATTCTCCCTGCCCCAGGCCCAGAATGCACGGCTGAACACACCTCCTTTTGGCCCTAGAGCTTCTGCCCTACTCGTCACCTCCCCTTTCTGCTTGCTGCTGCCCCTTGTAATCCCTCTTCCCTTTATTTTTCTTCCCGAAAAGTTTTCTACAAGGGAAACCCTCAGGGAGCCTGCAGAGCTGCTCAGATAGACGTGCCCAACTGAAGTGGGTGCGCCTGAGCTGTGGTGCTGCCGGCCGAGGCCCCACCGCGCGTCCCCCCAGGGCCGGGCCACCGCAGGGCTTGTGGTCAGCAGAGCTCAGCCAGGAACACCCGGTCATTGATACTTTTCATTTGCATTTAGATAATGGTTACATAGAAGGGAAGGAGCTTGACAGTTTTTTTCATCATCTCCTGGAGAAATTGGGACCAGAAGTAAGTACTGGGCTGGAGTTGTACATCAACGGCCAATAAAAAGGTCATTATGTTTAGATATTATTGGTATTTATTGCTCTCTGATTGCTGACTTCCTTAGCAATACCCGAGGCCAAGAACTTTCCTCTTAGCAATAAGGTGGCTTTTAAGGTAAATAAAAAATGTGATAACATTAGAAGTCTCATCATTTCTTTTCAGTCCGCTATATGTTATCGCTGTGAGACTGTAGCTGATATAAGCTAAAGATGCTGGCTGGAAGCCTGTAGGGAAATTATTTAGTGCCAGTGAATATAACCAAAAAGCAAAGCCCTGACACGCAGTCTGGCAGAACAGGGCAGCACACGACTCTTAGGTTTTGTTCAAGCAAGTGCTGATTAGTTTTGCCACTGTGATAACTTTATTCCTGGGGTCAGTTTTTGAGAAATATGAATTAATTAACATTAAATAGTGCTCATGAAACAACAGAAAGAAAATAATTCTATTAAGCAAAAAGTAATTAACAAAAAGGGGAAAAGTAATAAAAATCTCAACTTCATAAATATCAAGGGTAAAATAAGAATTGTACTTACAAACCAATTAGGATCCTTTGGATCCTTGGGGCTGTACTAGGAAAGATGCTGTGAGTCATTTGTCAAGCAAGTTTTTGTTTAATATACGAGTAATTTTTGATTGAAATCTTTGCAGTTTCTGCAGAAATGTCTTTCTGGAACATGGCTGGATGGACAAACAGATAAGCAGATTACAAATTTTAAAAAGAGCCACTAGTTTTCTGGTCTTGAAACACCCGTGCAAAGTACCCTCAAGTGAACTGACTGACTGCAAGTGCAAAATCCTTCAGGAGAGGCCATTTCACAGTGTGTGCAACCAGAGCTCAGCACCGTGGCAGCTTGTTGAGGTCAAGGGCCTCCGAGCACAGCTCTCTAGAGTTACCGTAATTAGTGATAACGTCAAAGTTCAGTTTGTCAAATAATGCACAGCTCTGGAGCAGCATACATCCTTGGGTCAGCTCCCAGGCGGAGCCTTCGGCAGCCCCTTTGCTGCCCGCACCTTGCACTTCCCTCAGAGGAGCATTTTGGAAGCAGCGCACGACACCATCTGAGCTGCAAAATGGTATTTTACAGCAATATTTGCAGTCTTACTGAGGTCAGCATGAACTTTATTATGCAGTGTTGGGCACGTGCAGAATTAGGGTGCTCTGGCACTGAACCACTTCGAGAGGTCAACAGCAAACAGCTTGCCTGCCAAACAGTGCCACTCAAACTCTGCAGTTCAAAGCAGCGCACTCAGCTAGCTTTCGTCTCACTCGTTTCCACTATCTAGTCTTCATCAGTAAGGGCAGAGTAACACACACGAAACTAAGAAAGAGCCAACATTTTCACGCTCTTAGAGAGCAGACCTAGACTAATCCTGAAGGACGTGTTTGCTGATTTCTCCAGGTGCTCAGGCCCGCTCTTGAGCAACAGGGCCCTGCTTTGCCTTGCTCCCCTTTCCCATGCGGGTGCTCGCAGTCCTCACTATTGTTCGGGGATGAAATGGCTCACCTATAGTGCTAGATAATACCAAGGTCTCTGCTACCTTCCTACAACAAGCATGAGCTAGAAACAGACATTTTTCTCCCTGTCAGGTGCTTTGTTTTATACAGACTTGTTGTTGTTCTGGTTGTGTGAGGGATAAACCACACTGTTTTTCACTACCCACTGGAAAGGTAATGGCACTAGTGATCTGAGCAGAGCGCTGGGAATGAGCAGCTCTGTGTTTTAATGGTAGCTTTGATCCTTTCTTTGTGCTCTTAAAATCTGTTTCCATGCACAGTGAAAGGGAAAGACAGTAATATACATTGACATAACTTCCAAATGTGTCGCAAGGATTAATTAGTAACTATGTCTAAAGTACTATGCAAGTGATAAGTAATGTTATCAGCTCTGAAAGCTGTCTGTGCTTGAATAGCAAGCAGTTTCATAATTATATTTTTGCAGCCTGCGCTCTCTAAGCTGTTATTTTCCCTTAATGACCACTGTAGTCTTCAGCTCTGTTTTTCTTCCCAGCTCCTCTGCTGCACCCTCAGCTGACACTAAATGCCAGGGGATCCGAGCAGCTGGGAAAACAATGCAAAACAGCGCTCTCCAGGGATCTGGGAATGAGATTTCTTGGCGATAGGTCTGGGCAAGGAAGGAAACTTGGAATATCATTCACCCAGGGTGGTTAATTCAGCCTCTTTTACTGGGGAATGTGGGAGTGAAACTGAATCAGAGGCAAACCTAGATCATGCCTTGTAAGATGAGCTGAATGCCAGCTGGTGCAACCTCCCTCTTCCCCCCTTAAAATCGTGGGCGGTTTTGAGAAAAGGCCTTCAGCTTCCAGATGTGCATTGCCTCTTCGCAAGGCTTCAGCGAAATATGGTGCATCTATGACACTGAGGGAGTAGAAGTTCATATAAACTTTCCATCGGCTGGAAGAGCTAATGTAAAGTGTTTGGTTTGGGGTTATGAGGCAGAATCGGGGATAGTTCAGCCCAGCACGAGCACTGCTCTGTGAGCTGCTGCCCCTCATTGCTCATGGCCCTCATCACTGGCTTCTCTCCTACCACATTAGCTGCCAGCTTGTGGCCAGCGACCACAAGGGTACAGCAGTGCTGTCTGTGCTCTGTTCTCCCACTTCTTCACAACCCTTTTCCTCTTACACTGCAGACATCTATCATTTCCATCATTTATTTCCAAAAGCCTGTTATATCAGGGCAAAAAAGACACTTTCAACACTAACGAAGTAATTTTATGGGAACAGCAAAGGTAACTAACTGTTACATTTCTCTCTTATATCACTGTATATGCTTATTTCTGTACAGGGATCATATAGCAACTCCTTGCTCTTTGCTTTAGTTTCAAAGAAGGTTTACATAAATTTTTGTAATAATTAGACAAGAAAAGGTTTATATATAAATGGCTGTGTATTTTGGATTCATGTTTTCCTGAAACATTCTGTGAAATCAAAGATATCTGGAGAGATACAAGAATGCGTATTAGTATTATGTTTGCAGGGTTCTTTGCAGAAAGGGATTTCATTTAAGTTCAGAGATTTAGGAACAGAAGACCTTTCAGATAAAAGCTTTTTGCTCTTACCTACATGCAAGAAGCCCTGTGTGGTTATATTTGACAATGTACTGAGGTAAGACAGGTGTTAGCCTTGTTATAATTCCCCTGACCCCCAAACCACCCCAATAATTATGCCTGGAAAGGACTCATGTCCTTCAGGGCTCACTCAGAGCAGCCGTAAAGGTTGCTTTGCCCTCACTTTTCCCTTTCAGAAAAGATGAGCAGCCTCCAGCCACACTTGCTGTCCCCAGAAATTTCATTCTTGCCTTGCACAATCCTGTGTCCATCTAAATCAGATATTTAACTTAGTGGTCAGGCAGCAATGTCAGCAATGCTCTAGTTCAAGGTCCAAAACACCAAGCAGGCACAAAGCCATCCAAAGCAGACTTCCCATGCCTGTCTACCACAACCCTCCTCTTGCTACCCCAAGAGACCTGGGGTCACACCAGGCCTCTGGCGACCAGCAGGTCCCCAGGACAAGACAGTGGGAAGACCCTTAGCAGAAAGCGTTCAGCTTGCATCCTCCTCCCAGCCAAACCAGATATCCAAACCCTGAGGTGATTCTGATTATTGCCTACATATGTCTATATTTCTCAGACCTGGCTTTGCCATCCTTCGTAATTTTGACCTATTCCTTTTCCTGTTCCTGCATGTTAACTCTGCAGGACTCTGAATACATGGGGGCATCTCAGCACACCTGTGGAGAAAATAAATAAATAAATAAATAAAATGATGTTTTCTATACCAATAGGCAGGCCAAAAAACTTTTAGCCTAGAGAAAAGGACAGGATGAGGAATCTGTCCAAAGCCTAAGCACAAAGCCATAATAGCACATGGAAGCCTCTAATAAGCTCTGTTTGATGCTAATGCCTTCTATGTGCAAAAACATTTCACACGTATGTGCTGAAAAGAGCTAAAAGAGAAGGAAAACAAGGGATGACTGTCTAAGTGCTTATCTTTTATAGCATGCCAGGTCTATAGTAAATCTTTACTGAAGCTCAGGGCCAAATTCTTAAATGATAGCACTGCAGTTAAATAATCAACATTGGCCCAGGGAGGAAGTTGGCTCAGTAGCTGCAGGGTGAAATCACATGTTACGGTAAGCAGAGCAGTACGCTGTACAACTCCATGGGTGAAGTGAAATCCTTAGTGCAATTTCCTTTTTAGTGCTACAGGTTTTGAAAGAAGGGAGAAAAAAGGGTTCTTTTTCAGGTCAAAGAGCAAGTTACTGAGCTCTCATCTGCTCTTTGCTATCCTCCTTGCTGGACTATGTGGCTTTTGGCACAGTAGTAATTGTCAGGTTGGCTTTCCAACTAGCATTTTTGGCAGACACCATTTATTTTCCCTGATCCCGTAGGAACTTGATATCTCTGAGACCCTTTGCCCTTCTATCAAATTTGGCTGAAATGTTACTAGTAGAAACATGTGTTTGAAACAGCTTTTTCAGATAAGCCTCTTTTTTTCAGGAAACAGGCTATAACATCACTTACATTTAGTTTCTTCTTGTTCTTTAGACATTCTTAATATAAATGCAGGTAATCGATTCCAGAATTCAAATCAAGAAGGAAAAAAAAAGTCTTTCCTTATGGAATCTTTATGACAAGACTGTTTCAGTCAGCAAAAAATAATTAGGATTTCCCCTTTCATGAAGTAGTAAGAATCCTGCATTGCTTCACAGATTTGGGTTCTTTTTTTATCAAGACAAATCATGGTTGTGTTATCATGAAAGCAAATTTTTGTTGGGCATGGCATGGATCCCTTAAGGAGGAAAAATTTAATGAGAAAGCACAGGGAAAGAGTGCAGAAATACAGAATGAATGGGTTAACAAAGAAGACAGATTACAGCCATTTTTCAAAGAGTCATAAACAACCATGACAAAGAAATTAAATGCCATGCAGATTAAAGAATGTGAACATGCTCTTTGCATTCTTACAAACAGTATTAAAATCCAGATTATCTTTGTGATGCTAAATACGTCTAAAAGATTTTCACAATAGGAAAGACAAGG
This sequence comes from Tinamus guttatus, assembly GCF_059628265.1. Lineage (NCBI taxonomy): Eukaryota > Metazoa > Chordata > Aves > Tinamiformes > Tinamidae > Tinamus > Tinamus guttatus. The sequence continues at coordinate 3,246,749 of NW_028289031.1, forward strand.
GCTGGACACAGAGGAGAAAGCAGAAAATTCATTTGTTATGGCAACTTGGTGTATAAAAGTTTTTCTCTGCAAAACTCTAAGGAAGAACTGTATAGCAAGTAAATTTCCCCTTAACCTTGTGAGATACATGAGCAAAGTCAAAGCAATAATTTATATGCTTTTATGTGGAAAAAAATGACTTGTTCTCCTTCTTATTGTGCATAGCAAGGATTTATTCCTTGGTTGGACAAGAGAGAATGGGTAACAGCTCTTAGAAACCATGCAGCACCCAGTGTATGAGGACCAAGCATCTAAGTTCTATAGTTCATATGAAGAAACCTACAAAAGTGCTGCTCTCCCAACAGCCACACTCTTCCTCAGCCCAGCTCTTAGTAAACTGGAGGCAGGTTTTAGTTCAGGTATGTTTTCCTGCCCGTTGTGGGAAAATCCTCTTCATTACATCATGCCAATTGATGCTGAATGCGAGCATCTAGGCAGGTGTCTCTGCCTTAAGGAGGCAGTAATTAAGGAGAAAAATGTGGTCCTCTGTTAGTTAAGGCTACTACCACTTAATAAAATTCTCCACCTGAACCTCAGAGACGTGTGTGCAGCAGGGAAAATAAAAAAAACAACACCTGCTTGCTGTGAAAGGGTCCCTCATTCAGAAAATCACAAGAAAGGAGGCAACGACATGTGCTTAAACTTGCCTCAGAGGAAAGTTCCACTGAGCAGGTAACTAAGGTGTGAAATTTTAGCACAAGCAGCGAATGTGTTTTGCAAACCTTTGAATATGAGGGATTGTGGTTTAGAATGGGTATGCTCGTGCAGCCCTGGCTTGGGGTTTTACTCTAGCTGGGCAGCTAGACTGGGTAGTAGAGGGACTGTATAGGGAAGCATCACTAGCTCTCATGAAACCAGCTGTGCTGAGCCAAGGCTGTTGGCTCTCTGAGAAGCCATTTGCCCCCTTCCCAGCTCACAGGGACAAGCCACATGGATTTGTGTCCTGCTGCTGGCACGGTTGCTTTCCAGGGCTTCCTCACCACTGCATTTTATGCTATTCCTCTTGTAACCCATAGGACTTGAATAAATGGTGTGCAAGTCTGAGGCACTTGAAACTGGAGCATTTTTAGCTTAGTCTGTCCCGTTTGTCTCAACCTTTAGTTTAAAAGTGATTTAATTAAGGAGAAGGAAGGGAAAAACAACCTTCTGTGTCAATGAGGTTTAATCCTGTGCACACATGTTGGGCAGGTTCTCCTTCCCGCTCTCCCATGTCCCTGCTTTCTTCCCTTGGTATAAGACTTTAAAAGATATTTTGTCCCTCTTAGCAACATTTGTATCTTGTCTACACAAACCTCCAACACTACTGGAAATCCAATCATCTGATTAATACACTAACATGGCAGTAATTAGTTGCTATATCTACAAGGCTTTTAGAATGTGCATCTATTGATATCCATCCCTGGGAACGGCCCTGCTGCCACAATAGAGCAGCCCTGGTATGGAGACAAAACCATAGGCCAACACGACCTAAAGAAACCAGGGGCTCGGCCTCAGTTCCTTCAAGGGAGGAACAAGGGCAGGTAGCCTCAGCCTTTTGCCACACAAAACATGGCTTGTTGGGGGTCTGGGCTTGTCTAGTTTTCATTAGCTGGGTTGTTTCTTTGTAAAAGTAAAGTTCATCTTTGAAACCTAACAGTCATAAAATGAGAAAATATATCATAGGTAATGTAAAAATCTGTCATATGAAAATAACCTACCTTGAGTTGGTGTCTTGGAAAAGTCAGCTTGTGTAGCACCTCTTACTCTGCCTTTATTCTTGGAGGTAAAAGTCTGCTTTTGGCAGATGCCATTAGCTTTTGTATTTCACACACAGCATATTTACATCCAGAGCTAGACTGTCCATCTTGAAAAATCCACTGGAGTGTAAGCCCTTGTACTCAAGGCTTTGGGCTATGATTGCACACACACCCACATGTTGGATATATTTGCTTGATGTATCTCATAGTCTAACAGCCATATTTTTTGCAGATAATGTTCCTGCCACCTAAATTTCAATTAAGTAGTTGTTAGCAGGTGACACAAAGTTGAGCAATAAGCTTTCTTGGCAAGTGACTTGTCTGAGTTCCCCAGCACATTTTTTCAAATATCAGCTATGATTATAGTTTCAGAAATGACTTTTCCTACTGGGCATGGAGGAGGATAATTCCAGAGTGCTCCGCAAGCCTATTGAAGTGAATAACCAGTGAGCTTGCCCCACGCCTGGAAAGTGTCTCACAGCCTCAAGGTGAAGGCAATTTAAATAGCACAAGGAAGAGTTACAACGCGGAGGTGAAAGAAAACCCTTTGCACTTGTTTAACGGCCCGCTCCTCCTCAGCCCTCCCTGCATCCACACACCCACTCGCATCTAATGAATTACCACGAGGTGTCTGGGGCTGCACTGCTCCACACAAGGTGAGGGTTGTGTCATGTCAACAAGCCCGGAGGGCCCCTTTCCCTCTACCATCTCCAGTCCCCGGGAGCAGGTGGGTCACACTGTGCTGCCCAGCTGGGTCCCATCAGAACTGCTCAGCCACATCTCCCATCCACCCATCTGTGTGTATGTACGTTCTGCTGTGATCAGAAGCCAATGAAGGCCTTTGGAGAGTGTCAGTTGAATCTAACCGTATGAGGAAGGCTGGTGGCAAGGGGGGAGCAGAGATAGCCCTCCTTAATGATCTTAGGCTACTTCTAAATCAGAAATCTTATTCCTCAGCTCTTTGCTCTTTTACCTCCTCTATGACATCCAAGTGTTTCTCTGCATCTTCACCGCAGGCCATGGCAGTCTTTCTAGAGCAAAAGCTCTGCACAGCCCTGCTCAATAGCAGCTGGAGATTGGTCTTGACACCTGGCTACACAGCAACTGACTTCAACCATGGCCAAATAAAGTTCCTTCAACACTCTGACCCCACCTGAAAAGGAAGAACAAAGAGATTTATAATTAATATAATAGTAATCCCAGGATGTTCTCATCTTCACAGAATTTTAGAGAGTTTATCTAGGTGAGCTTCCCAGCTGAAGCTTGTCTGACCAGAAGACTTTCCTCAATGTGGACAAATGACTCATTATACAGTCCAGGCAAACCAGATATCCCAGAGGTGACTGCTGAGAGGAAATCATGCCTGATTGATTAAACTAACCCAAGTACTTCACTTGTCACAGGAATGCCTGCCAGAATGCATAGGCGGATAAATCCTGAAAACTCTTCTCTGTGTAGAAATTCATAGTTAGGTTGAGCATATGTAAAGGGAATGTAAGTAGCTTGAAATTCCATGTTACTGACCCCCCAAAAAACTGACAGGGCTTGGTGCCAAAGCCTTGCTAGTTCTTTAAGCGGTCAACTGGTAATAATAATAAGCGACACACTAGCTCTGCAGATGCCCTCAAGGCAGATGATCTAATGAACTAGAGAGATGCAGTTCAGGGATAAATGTGTCTTCCTGAATAAAACAAGAAGAAAATGAGCAGCGTGAGAAATGTGTCCAGTACACCCATGGTGGAAAGCCAATCCCAGAGATATAGGGGAAACACCTGGCTAAAGAAGCTAAAGGAGTTGCTGAAGGAGTCTTGGGTCCCCAAGCCCCCATTGGAAAGTTTAGTTGCGACAAAGCTATGCATAGGATATATTTCAAAAATCATTCCTAGCTTGTGGTCTTTCAGAAACATTAGTCTCTGTCTGTATAGGATACATTTTTCTGGGGGGTTATCTGTAAATGAGGGGGAATTTCCTGAGGGGCTTTTTTAGCACCCTCAGCATTTTCATGTCTGTGTTGTTCCCCCCATGGCAGAGCTCCATCACAGAGGAAAAAGTTCAGAGGATGAAGGAGCAATTTATGGCCACCTATGATGTCACTGCAGATGGACGCCTGGAAATCCAAGAGGTATATCTTCCCTCCCCTTTCCCAGAATTTCTTTTGCGGAGGTGGCAGAATGAGGAGGGAGGCATGGGAGATAAAGCCTGGCGGAGGAGGAGGTCAGACATGGTGGACTACATTAGCCAGACCTGCTCTGCATTTTGTTCCCATGAAAACAACATGCCCAGGTTTCATCTCCTGTATCAGCCGTCCAAGCTTCACTTTTTTTTTTTCCTTATCTTTACTTTCCCTGAGTTGTCTTTTTTTTAGCTTGCAAATATGATCTTGCCGGATGATGAGAACTTTCTGCTGCTTTTCCGACGGGAAACTCCTTTGGACAACAGCGTGGAATTTATGCGGGTGAGTAGCACTGCACACCCATTGCTGCTCCAACATATACGCTTGAAGCACTTGCAGACTACTGAATGGAAAATATGTGGTTATTGTGGAAGAAAAATATTTCTTAAGTTGAGAGAGGGACTGTTTTACACTATTTTCACTAGCAAAGCAAAAAAAGTAGTAGCTAGAAGTAGATAAAGGACATGCATCAAGTTTGCTTTTGCTTAAGTTTGATAAATTTTGCTTTTGTTAGACAACCTCAGCCCTCTGTGAGCCCTGCTGCCAGAGATGAGAGATTACCGAAGCCCCTGCTGATTAATCCAGCCCAGTTGTGGGCTACAGCCAAAGCTGCAGGTTCTCACCCCAGCAGAGACCAAAAGGGCAATTGGGTTTTCTTAGCACTGGCCAATTCCTGATCACTCACTGCCCCCAAAATCTCCGTGCATTAATGTGGTGGGGGGAGATGCTGCCAGCCAGGGGGTTCCCTTTGCTCTGGAGACTCCCTGGGTGCCCCAATGCACTGCCTTTGCCAGAAGTTTCACCCATCTTGCTCCCTGTGCTGGTATTGCTGGTATATATATATTTTTTTTTCCCTGCAAATTTATTAAATTTAAAACTTTGACTTTTCAAAGACTGCATCTCTTTTATTTCATGTTCAATGTGGGGGTGTGGGAAACTAATTGGCCAGTTGTGTACTGACTTGACTTTTACTCAGGAAAATTACCATGTTGTGTAAATGCATGTGCAAATTAGGTAAGAAATGTGGATCGGTTTCTCATTATTTTCTTGCTTTTAGAGAAAGAGTGACTGTGTTAAATATGTGTTTGCAGCGTGGCATATGTACAACATCCACAAGAGAGTAAAAGCTGTTGGGTGGAAAGTTTATTTTATTGTGTCTACGATTAATTAAGTACTGGCTAATGCAACAGTGGCTCATTATGAAAGTTCTGATTTGGAGCTTTATTATGGTCTATCAACATTTTGGATGGCTGCCTGCAATACTTATGTGGTCATATCAATGTATCCCCATTCAGATCTGGCGCAGTTATGATGCTGATAGCAGTGGATTTATTTCAGCTGGCGAGCTCAAAGTAAGTTGTCCAAACAGGTCTCTGTGGGGTTGAATTGCGGCTTTCAACCTGGCTTTACCTACATGCTGTCTTTTTGTGCGGTCGATAAATGGCATTTCTACGTTGCTCAGCAGAGGACACCACACCTGTGGGACCTGCAGGCCCTTATCTGTATTTCTTCCCCCCAGTCCTGCTGATTTTCTGAGCCTTTCAAGCACTGGTTGCATTTGCAAGAGAGGGTCCATTGAGGCAGAGTCCTGCATGGGAAAGGTGGCTCAAATGCCTGGAGGCAGCTGGGCCACCCCGAGGCTGCAGACCCACACGCTCAAGTCCCACACAGGATATCATTTCAGCACAGGCCCTACCAGACATGTGAGCAGATGCTGAAGCATTTTGCTGGATGGAGGCTATCTTGACTTAAAATTGGTTAGCAAATACTGTGGGACTAGTTTTATCTTTTAATAACTTGACGGGAATTATTCTATTACTATGTTAAATCAGATGCATACAACTCTGCTGAGCTTGGATCTGATTTCTTGCTGGTTTTGACTGAATTTACCCTAAAGAATAAAAATCTGAATCTTTCTTCACTGTAGGATTTCCTACGAGATCTCTTCTTGCAGCATAACAGGATGGTTGCTGAGGTGAAGCTGGAAGAATATACTGATACAATGGTAAGAAAATCCAGCGTCTATGTTTGTCAGCCAATAGTACTACCTAAAAGTGTCTCTTCAGATCAATGCCTAGATGTTCAGTGCTGTAGATGCCCTCCTGAAAGGTGTTTCTGTTCCAACAGCGTTTTAGATTGCTTTGCTTTATGCTCAGCTGTTTATTAGGAGCACGCAGCCTGACTTTCTGCCAAAACAAACTGAGCTCCAAACCTGTTAAAAAAAAAACTTGGTGAAGAGAATCCTTCTTCAGAATACATGGAGCCTCAGCCAGCTCTCTCCCTCCTGGCAGACCCTTTGGCCTCACAACACGCAGATAACCCAGGCAGTGTTGTGGGCTTCCCGCTGCTTCCTCCAAAGGCTGGAAGGGCGAAAGCCTGAGGGCTTCAACTCTTCCCCTCCTTTATTGCAGGACAGCTGCGATTCTGGTACCAGCAACATAATGTTTGGTGTAAGCTTATCATCAGTCATTTGGATTCCTTACTCTACTTACTGTATCTATCCATCTAAAAACACACACAGAAAAAGCTCATTTCTGATGACATTATCAAGAGTATCATTTGACTTCCACTCAGAGGCATCTACCATTGCAATTTTCAGCATGATTTTCACATGGGGTTTTCTAGATTCTGCACGCAAAGTCTATGTTTGTACCTACAAAACAGCTTCGTAGACAAGCAAAAGAAGAAAAGCCCACATATTCTGCAGCATTATGTAGACAGGGTACATCTGTGACTAAAAATGGGAGCTTTTAGAGCAAAATGAAAAAGCGTACAGATGGAAAGTATACATCTTTTCATATTTCTAGGTCAGTGAAGGGAGAGGATAGTAAGCTACAGAAATTATTTTACAGCTGAAAGACCTTGAAAACAGTAAAAAGCCCAAAAGCTACAGTTAGAACAAAAATCTTTTCTGTAGTGTTCCAGGTAGCAAATGGCTTTTATACTGCTCCGCCAAGGTCTCTTTCCCCAGTGGCTAATCTCTTACCAAGTGTTGAGGAATAAGCAATTTGAAGCTTATAGACATGGGGCGGTTCATTTCATCCAACTTCTTCCATTTCTGATAGATATTTTATTACACACACAGTGGTTCTTGCCACCCCAAATATAGCTAGATAACTGTGCAGTCGAGAAGAAATGTGGTCTAGTGATTCAACCCAGGGCTGATAGCCAGGAGATCTGGTTTCTATTTCTATATTTCTCACAGATTGGTTTTGTGTCCTTGAAAAGGCAGTTTAGCCTCTGTGGTACAGAGTAAGATTTGATCTGGGGAAAGAACTGCTTCATGTGTTGGGGGAAATCTATGTCCTGAAATGCAAGTCTGCTCTGTGAAGACAAAATTTTGCTAAATTTTGAAATGCAGCAGAACCAGGGATGGTAACCTGTTAGTAAATGGAAGCTTTGCAGGTGATTTTTTTTTTCCCCCACTGTGATACCATGCGATAAACTTAAGAGCGACCAGATTCCTAGAGATAAGGTAGGATGTGCAATTACAATGTCTCAGCTTTTCTTCAGCAGTTACCTACCTGTGTGATCTTACTCCATGATATCTCATAGTAAATGGAAAATCTGACTACAGCACATCATGGCAAATTAAGAGCATTTGCATCTGAATAGCAGCAGATAGGCTCTAGTTTTGCTAAATGAATGCATGGAAACACATCCAAAGTTGTAGTGCAGGGCTATAGGAGGGAAGAAAGACTCAATCTTACGTTTGAAGTCAAGTATTAAAACCAACAGAGCAGGGACTGTCAGAAGCGCAGAGTCCTGATGTTACTCTTTGCCATCATCACCACTGGAGAGAAAGGGGTTACAGTGCCTGACTTACTTTGCTCCAGTGCAGCTTTTTATTTAGATTTAATTACAGATTTTTTTTCATAGACTTTCTCTTCTTTTACAATCTGTAGCACCAGTTCCTTACTTGCATTTCTTTCCCGTACACCCTTATTCCCCCCTTTTCTCTGTTTGGAGTGGCGAGGTCAGGACTGGGCTGTTTCCGCTGCTCACAGCTACAAGGTCTCTCCCAATTGCCCACTTCTCCTGCCCAGACTTCCAAGTGCCACTGTAATAATATTTGGGTGGAAATAAGCCCTGTGCCACGGAGCTTCAATCCCATCTTTTTTCATAGGAATTTTACCCATCTCTGCTTTGTTTGCTCTGCAGCCAGCTGCAGACATCCTCAGCAGCTGCTGATATACTGAGTGGATCCTTGAGATTTCTGGAGATGTGGATAAAGGAGAAAAGATAGCAAGTGTCATTTTAAAGGCTTTTTAAAAAATAAAAAGCATCTTCTGATTCTGTGGTGGGTGTTTGCAGATTAAGCTGGTGAGAGGACTGAGTGGATATTATTCCGATCAAGGAGTGCAAACTACTTGCAAATGGCTTCTGCTTTTATGAATGCTCATACAGAACAGGAAAAGAAATCGGAAGGGGGAAGAACGTATTTCTTTTGCAAGAGTTGCTTTTGTTTGTTTTTCTTTGAGGAGCAAGAAATGCCCTCAGTGCCTCTGCAAAAGAAGACAGGCGCTCTCCTCTCTTTGATCTAGGTCCAACATAGCACAGCGAGTGACGGGCCCGAGGAGATATGAGGGAAGAGAGACAGAATAAAGAAGCCAGGAGCAATGATAATGCACACATCAAGGTGCCGGCTATCAGCTCAGTCATGTCAGGGATGGCTCTCCTCTGCCTTAACTGGATTTGGGATCCTGCTACAAGTCATTTTTCCGTATTTACAATTTGGGCTCTTCAGACTTTCCAAAAACATGTGCAAATGCATATCTGCACAGGGCTCTGTGTGTGTTGTGTGTGTATACACACACACACGCACATATATACACATACACTTTCTCTCACGCATATTTGTATTTTTAATAAGCATAAATATATTTATACATACTAATATATATGTATGCATACTTATCTATATGAAATATACCCCTTGCTTCTCCTTCTTTAGCCATTTCAAGTATTATGGATGTGAAAACAGAGTCTCTGGGGTAGCACTTTGCTTTATCATTACTTGAAGCCCTTTTCCATTTTTTTTGTTTATACTGGTTGTAATTGCAAAGGAGCGATACTGTCAGGCTGCTTAGAAGCCATTTGTCAGCAGAATACTATGACTTTTGGTGATCTTGACACCCTTTCTTCAAAGAACACAGATTTACACCAGGGACTTGAGGAACAGAAATTGAATCCCTGGGGAGAAAATATGTAGTGAATTTATTAGTGTTGTGCCTCATGCGTTTATAAGTCAAGACTTTAGGAGCACTACAGCTGCTGGGCATAGTCATGAAAGAACATTTGAATGCTCAAGACTTTTCATAAGGAAATCCATGTAGCAAAATTATACAGAGAAAGACCCTTTTAGAGGCAGAATTCTTGCTAGTTTCGTGTCCATGCATATAAATGTTTACATTAATAGTCATTAAGTGAATATTAATATTTATTTACGCAAACACAATTGCAGGAGAAGATATTTAGTCACATGTAGTTCTGAAAGCTTGGAAATGATCTGTGGGTTTGTCTGCTCCCCATGGTCATAGACCTAGAGCCATTGCTTAGGGTCTGACCCTAAGTACTGTCTTGCTCTGAGCTGCAAACTCGCACCATTACTGCTTTGTCATGAGGAGGAGGATGACAGCAGTATTTATTAACAACCTCTCTCATCCTCCATCCAGCTCCCAATTAAAACTGTTATTGGACTTCTGGCTCCTGGTGAAGTTTCAGTCCACAAACACTGAATTCATGAGTTTGCCCAATTTTTCATGAGCAGCAGCTTCTACATATGTGCACATTTACAGCCATGTACTTAAGGAGTATATTGTAAAAGCCTGAATACAAACCAGATTTAATTTCTCTGAACCAGATGAAATTTCCCAAAACATCTCACTTGGCTTTTTGCACCTTGGCATATGTTTGCACCTTGTTCATAGAAACACCAGTAACTTATAGTTTTCCAGCTAGCAGAATGCACACTGGGTTGAAGACCCAATGTCTGCAAAGCCAGGCTCAGGGAAGCTCATGACTGAGTTGAACTTGAGCAGATTAAGTTATATACACTGCTGAGTAATCACACGTAGAAAATTGACATTCACTTTTTATTTCGCTTTATGTTAATAATATCAGGATGAACATAAAAACGACCTGTAACTTGAATGTCATTACACTTTAGCGAAGCGTAGAAAAAAAAAAGCAAAACAGAATTTGATCTATGCCTTACATACATAGACCAAATTCTAGGAAAGCAGTAATGTAAGTAAGTTTAGTGACTAATAATTCAGTGAACATTAATCACAAACCATACGATTTGAAAATTAGTACATGGCGATTGGGAATGAAGTCTTAGCTCCAGAGAGGTCAACAATAGAAATCCTACTGATCATAATGTTGTCATGGTGTTACCATGTGCATCAGCACGCAGATGTTCCCTTGAGAACTGGAGCCCCAAGGATTATGCTGGATATATCCTCAAGGACATATTGAGCCTTGGCTGTGCTCACATGGGAGCCTCCAGCTAAGTGAGGACTCCTACTCTCCTGTGCCACGGAAAACAGATCCCTTCGATGTCTGGAAGTTTGTCTCTGTCCATGAACATGATTTGTGGACTACCTTTGTTTTGCATTGGATGGAATATTGGTGCTCTCACGATGGCGGAATGGCACCTCTGCAAATGCAATGTTATCAGCTTTGGGTGGCCACTTCTTTGGCTGTGAAAACGTAACTGCATGTGCTTTTCGACAAGGCCTGTATAAACATGTAGGGAAAGAGACTTAGAGCACAGAAAATCCAGGTAAATCCTCTTCTGCCATCCTCTGTGTCTTTGAAACAGTTGGAGTCTCCTTCTCTGGAGATCTGCCAAACCTGCCTGGATGCCACCCTATGCCCTGTTCTCTAGGTGTCCCTGCTGGAGCAGAGGGGTTGGACAAGATGATCTCTAGAGGTCCCTTCCATTCTTAACCCTTCTGTGAGTCTAATATCTCTTTATGTTTAGCTCACTAACATCTTATACCTCAAGCTTGCTTAGCTGACCCAGTGAAGTCTTTTATGACCACCAAAGCAATGGTGCAATGGAAAGGCAAATCTTTATTTGCCTAGACTAGATTCTAAACCAAGGTTATGATCAGAATTCCAGAAGTCCAAGAAATATCATAGGAGTGGGGTACAGCATGAAGGACCGTGCCTGTGGGACAACACATTTTCCTTTCCTGCTGAATGGCAGCTTTGGGGCATGTTATAAAGGGCCCTCACTCCAGAGATGAATAAAATGGAGGGAAATCTGGCTCCCATGTCTCTCAGAGATTTAATCCCAGTGGCACTGTTGCCATTGAGGATCATCATTGACGTAAGCTAGTGGAAAGCTGAAAATCACATTTGAGGCCAAGCTGTTTTTAAAGATAAGCAAAAAGAGCTTTGGTACCTGCAGGCTTTAGAAAATCGCAGCAGATAACCCTGTGGTCTTTCAGGAGGAAAAAATATTCTCTGAAATATTTCTCTAAATGATTTGTCTAGATTACACAGAAGACCTGGTGGGGCAAAAGAATGGGATTTTTTGCCCTTAGGGCAGCCTGCTGGTCACAGGGTCCTGCTATTGTAAAGCAAGAGCCTTCAGGTTTCTGCCCTGTCCTCAGGATACGGACCATGCGCACCCCCACAGGGATGTGTCCATCCCCTCAGTAGCTTTTTTACTCATTAGCCAATTTTAGTTAAGTCTGAAAGGGGGGTCATTGGTTTAGAGGCACTGAAATTCCATACAGATTTTATGAGACTCGATGGTCAGAGAAAGAAGAGAGAGAAACACCAGACAGAGAACCCAGAACATCACAGAACCCAGACAGAAAGACATTTAAAGACAGGCACCAGTAATTCCACCGATCACGGGTTTTGTTTTGTTTTTTTTTGGTTGTTTACTTCCGTACTAGCCTCTCCTACAGAAAATAATTCAGATTTATAACCTCAGATTGCTCTTCAAAGCCTGCTTTTGTTTGTCACACCTCAGTATTTCAGCAGCCTTCTTTACAATGCCTCACTGAGGAAGAAGAGATATTCTCAGTGCTGAATTCAAAGCCAATGGCAGTTTTGATTTTGCACTTAAAAAAGGAAAAGCAAGATGTAACAACTCTTGTTTTGCCAACCCAGCTTTCATTTATGCCCTGTCTGCCTCAGAGTGCAGGGACCAAATTCAAACAAACACAACTAAGACTCCCCTGGTGCACTGCCATTAAAATGTCAGTGAATTAATTTTGCAAACACTTTAAAACATCAGGTAGCTTGACAGTAAAGCAAATGCATCATTTTATATAACATAGTGCTAGATACGGTAAAGCTTTTACTAAGATTAAGTGCAGGTTAAATATGCTGAGATGTTTCGTACAAGAGTGGCAGCATAAATACACGTCTCAGGCATGCAAACTGAAAGTCCACCATCCTTAACATGTCAAGATGATGATTAAAGGCATAAGTTTAAAGTAGCAACAAATTCATAATAATTTCAAATATCTACTTACTTTTCCCATGCTTCATCATAAGGCATGAATACCCCTGTCATTCTTTGTGTACAGAAGTACACAATTATCTGATCAGATCAAATACCTGCATGCCTTAAATCTGAAAGTTTAATTAATAATCCTATCCCAAGCTTTTCCTGGGTGGTACATCCTAAGGTTGCCATATATTGGACATGCATGAGCTACAGTTGTTCGGGTAACGGAATTATGTCTATCTTATTAGCTGTGGTACCTGAACTAATGCAGTGAACATTATTCCATCTTCACTACATGTTTTCCATCTTTCATGTGAAATTTGTTATTGAAGAAGTAGCTCAGCCTAGTCTTGCAGCAAGACTTTGCTTTTTCTCTTTGTTGACTAGTGCAGGCAAGCAAAATATTAAACTTGTTTGAAAATATTTTTTGAGGATACTTGTTGCAGAAAAAAAGGCAAAGGGGAATTCGAAAATGCAAAGTCTCCCTCTCCATGTTGCAAAAGTAGAGCTGAGTGAAACAGGCCTGAGAGGAGAGCTGATTAGATATAAGTAAGGTAAACCACAGAAAGTTAAATGTAAAGTTCAAAGAGCATGAACAAAGTCAATTACTTGGGGACATTGCATTTTATTAAGTGCTCTGCTAAGGAATATATTACCTCTTCTGTTAAACCTGTTGTAAGAGGGTCTGCACCTCCATCAGAAAGTTGTAAAGCATCCAGAAATGGATAAATCTTAGAACCACTGGCTCAGAAGATTGATAAGGAAACAGAAAGGTGTTCACATCTGAACCATTACCTTTAATCTAGAGTATTGCCTTAAGAGGAAGCTCTTCAGCCTCCCATGACTTCTAAATGTGACTTCTAAATCCTAAACATGTACCCATGATGCAGAGCAGATGTTAGGTAAGCAACGGCTTGTCCCAAGAAAAGCATAGATAGGCCAGGGTGCTTGTTCATTTTATAGAAAAGAAGATGAGATTTGAAGAGATGTTTGACTGAAAAACAAAATCATGCCTTGCCCCAGAGTGAAACGAAAAACATGCCTAATTCTGCTCCTTGAACTGGGGACATGGCCTGGTCTCAGAGCTGCCATCGTAGTCAGCATTTATAGGTGTGAGCATTGGAGGGCTTGCACAGAGGTCAGGACCTGCTGTTCACAGAGTTAAGCTTCCCTCAGAAGGTCTATATATTTGCTCTCCTGAGGCACTGCAGACAGAGTAACATATCTGCTTAAATCTGAAGTTTCTGGGCTGAAATGCAGGGTTTTAGTCTCAAGAGAGCACTTCTGAGGCACTCAGAAAATGGTAGAAAAATAAAAAATATCTGCAGGAACTCAGAAATACATAACAGAAACTGATGCCAAAGAGAGTAAGTGCTAAAGGCAGTATTTTTTAGCATGCTTCAGTAAGGACTTTATATCTTTAATACGAAAAAAAAGATTAGGCCAGTGCCTTCAGCAAATTCTGCCCTATCTCAGACAGGCAGAATACATTTTGGCCACACCAGGAAAGTGCTTAGCCCAGAGCTTCTGAGAAAGCACTGTATTTCCCCACCATATGTAGTGCTCTGCTTTATGGCATCTGCAAATATTGTACAGATAGTTCCTGTTCCTTGATGGGCTAAAATGAGAGATTTAGAGAAGCATTTTCAACCCAAATTGCAATAGAGCCTAGGTATGATATTTTCTGAAGGTCCCAATATGGGCCCTCAATCATCCGTAGGAGTGCTGTGCTTCCTTTCCATGCAGGGAAAAGTGGGCCTTACTGAGTGCTCTTTAAAAATCCCATCCAAACCTCCGTAGTGTGAATCATTCGGAATAATTATTGAATAAGGGCCTCTCGCAGAGTCTTATCTCAATCCAGTACAACCACGAGCTACCACAGGCTCTTCATACTCTGCCTTGCTGCCTTCCATCGAGCAAGGGGAAGGCAGAGGCAATGCTCATGAAAAACCACCGTCAAATTAGACTCCCGAAAGAAAAAGAGGTATCCAGTTTCTGGATACCTCTGGATACCCCCTTTCTGACAAGGAAAGGCAAGCAATCTTAGTAAAATACTAATCCATCTAAGAAGAATATTATTTTTTCCTATTAAAACAAGAACTACATTTTTTCTCCAGCTTCGAGCTGTAAGTTATTCATGTTTGAATCCATTAAGTACACTCACCATTTCCTATGTAAATGACTCTTACTTGTGCATGGCAGGGAAACACAGTGGCAAATAATACACAAGGCAATAAAAATAAATAAATAAGAAACAATACCTGGAGATGACTCATCAAAAGGCTTACAGTAAGGAAAAGATAATATTTGTGTTTCTACAGATTGACCTCTTTACAGTGGCAGCCTGGATCTTGCCTTGTCCTAGTCTTCTTGGAAGAAGGCACTTTGGCTGCACTGTAGCTATAGCAACAATCAAAGAAAATGATGAATCCAGGCCAGAAGGGCTTTTAATCTCCCCATTTATTTTTTTCCAGGGATGAGGTACTGGTCAGAGACCCGCTGTTCTTTTTTTGAGATTGAGGCTTTGGGTGGCTGGCTGGGTTGTGGCTGGGCCATGGGAAGATGTGGGAAGCCGGGGCTGTCACTCCTTGCTCCGATCCCACTGCCCGTTGCCCTCCTGGGGCCAGCCCTGAGGACCACCTCGACTTCCCCAGGCTGGTGTGGAGGCTTCATCCCATCTGCCTAGTCTCCCCGGCCCTCTTAGGTGGCAAAGTTAAACATATCTCAGCCAGTTTATAAGCACATCCTCCTCAGTCCCTGCCTCAAGGTTACTCTCTTAAAGCAACACTGTCTCCTTGGTTTTTAGATGAAAATCTTTGACAAAAACAAAGATGGGCGGCTGGACCTGAATGACCTAGCAAGGTAGGCTTTAATAACATGGAGACTTTTCTTCAGCTTGCAACGCAGATCCACCCAGGGAGAGGATTGACAGCATTAACAGATCTCCCTGTGGAGACGTGCATTTGAATCCTGCCTCTTTTCAAATCAAGTCTTTGCTTTGCAGTCTTTGCATGAAGTGGGATTGCAAAATGATTTTGCTGTTCACTTGAGGAAAGAAGGTGACACTGCAAGGGGGCTTGCAAACATCTGTAGCACAGGATTTTGGGGAGATGAGACTGGCATAGGAGTGAAAGATGCTGAAGACTGACTCGTGCCTCTGCCTCTTTTCTGATCCCTCATCCCTCAAAGGCATCGTAATGGTTTTCACTGAGAGAGAGTATGCGCATGTGTACAAATGAATGTGGAATGAGTGGATGGGACTTCAAAAGTACAAGTAAAGCCTTCTTAAAAGCTTGCTGTTGCATTTACCCTTTCAAGATGGTTCGCCCAGCTGCTCCCTCACCCAGCACCAGCTGCGCTGCCCTCTGCTCTGAGCACGCTCCCCACTTCCCAAACCCTGGGGCGTGCGGACGCAATTCGGCACGTTCAGCAGCTCAGGGTTAGCAGAGCAGCTGCAGAGATAAAAGCCTTTATCAGTGCTGCAAGGGGCTGTGGGGGAAAGGAAAGGAATTTGTCCAGTTTCTGAGCTTAGGCCAGCATTACTTTGTCCTTTACTTTTACAGCCACCAATTCCTCCTCTAAAAGAGAGCAATAAATTGCTATTTGCTTTAACACACCACAGCAATCCAGTTACAGGGGAATAATTGTCTGGTAGCTCTTGCTTCAGAGGCTGACAACCTCCATTGCACTGGGTCATCAGAAATACTCTGTGAGGATCAAGAGCACTTAGAAATACGTTTTCAGTGAAGCGAAGAAGGCCTGCAATTCCCTCATCAAACAGGGAGGGGGGGCATACATTCACATAACAGGCCTCTATAAATAACCCTGTGGTGATTTTCTTTTTAAAGGGCCTATAATCGAAAATCTCTCTGCTTTATGAACCAGAATAGTTCAGAATAGTTTTGCATGTAGATGATAAAGTGGAAGGATTGTAATTTATATCTCTCTGTTCAGAATTCTAGCGCTCCAGGAAAATTTCCTTCTTCAATTTAAAATGGATGTGAGTAACAGTATTTTTTCAAGGATTCATCATGCGTTTCTCAGCTAAGATAACTTGTACTCAAACTTGAATCCGTCCTTTCCTTTTTCATGTCCTTGTCCTCCCTGTGTGCAGGCTTGTAGCACAGAAGAAAGGAAGAGAGATTTTGAGAAAATCTTTGCACACTACGACGTTGTGAGTCCCAGAAGCTCTTCTCTTGCATTCCTTAGGTTTTATAGACTAAACATCCACTGCTAAAACTACTTCAGTCCTGTGGGTGTTGTAGCTCTTGCTCGGGGGTTGTAGCTATGCTGAGCCCACAGGTCATAGGGCTCTAGGTGCCAGGCAATGGTGCAAGGTTTGGGGGCAGAGTGAGAATGGTGTAGGACTGAAATTATAGCTACTTAGGGAGTCTGGGCTGAGCTTTCGTTTGGGAAGAGGGAAGGGATCTTGGCACCCTAGAGCCCGGTGACAGGGTGGACCTACTGACTAGTAAACATTGTGTTTTTTACTTACTGAAGGATTTTGGTGTTTCTTTTGCCTTTCAGAGTAAGACAGGAGCCCTTGAAGGCCCAGAAGTGGATGGGTTTGTCAAAGATATGATGGAACTGGTCAAGGTAGCTTCATGGTTCTTTGTATTTATTAGCACTCTGTTTTTCAGAGAGGAAAGTGCTTGTTTTATTAAAGTTATGTAAATAGAGAGGATAACGAGAATCTAGAGTCAAATTTCATTTAGATCAGAGGCAGAAATTACTGCCACAAAACTATACTATAGAACATTTGCCTCATCACATAAATTTTGCCTGACAAATCAATACAGCTTTACTAAGTGAATGTATTTAAGAAAGGCCCATTCTAGTGCATATTGTAAATTAGGTAGACATTACAGCATCACGAACACTTAATGAAAATTTTGTCTTTGTCTACACTAGCCCCCCACGCACACACATTGTTTTCTTTAGCTAAATGAGTATTCAGTGTGAAATAGCTGAAGGGTGTTGAGTAAGCTTAAAGAAAGAGAAATTAGAATGAAGACCATGTGCCACCACTTTTTTCTATCAATCACCTCCCGCCTTGAATACAATGACATGTAATGCTGGTAAGACCTGAGTGCCCTCAGCTCCCACCAACAGCAGTACAGACAATACTTCCCAGCACATCACCAAACTTGGTCAAAACTTCAGGAAATTCAAGCATGAGATCATTAATGGCTGTGATTTTGCAAGGCAATGAACTCGGATTCAGATATAGATATTCCACAGCATACAGGAATATGCTGTGCTTGGAAACCAAAAGACAGATGACTGAAACCCCAGCATGGGTCTCCAGAGAGCTGGCTCTGCTGCAGAAACTCTCTTTGGCTTCAAGCAAATCATTTCTCCTCATAACTCTGCCTTCAAACTGGAGATCTTTCCTGCCTCACAGCTGTTCATGGAGGACAAGACAGTGCACATCTGGAATGTGGTAACAGTAGTACAGAGCCTTATATATATTTAAACAAAACAAATAAACAAACAAAAAATTGCTGCTGTTAAACTTTTCCACTTCAAAGACCTGGCTAACGTAACATGAGCATGGATCAGTCTCCAGAAGTTCCTCTTTCCTTCCTTTTCACTGAGGTTATGATCTTTACCACACCTGTGGACTTCAAGGTGTGTTAGCTCTTAACAGGAATACACTGAAAACTACTTGGTATCTTCCACCAGTTAAGAAGAGCATACCCTGTGTGCGACTAGAGCTTTTTACAGACAGCAGAATCCATCTGCATTGGACTACACTGAGTTTCCAGATGTGGTTCAAGGTATAGTTTTTGATCTATTCTTGATCCATTCTTCGGCTCTCTCTGAGCCTGAGCTATTCATTTCCATGCTGAAGCACTCTGTGCAGAACCACCTTCATCCACCAGGTTATTTAGCTGAGTGTGGAGCCTGCAGCTCAATCCAGCTGCCCAGTGCTGGCCCTAACACCAAGCCCCTGTCTGGCTTTGGTTTCTGAGCAGTCTCCACTAAGTGCAGGTCAGTGTAGGGGTACCTCTCACCCCAAGATATGTTTAAGCCTCGTTGTGAGAGATTTGTCCATTTTTGGACACTGTGTTCCCCCCAAAAAATGAATTAGCCATTAGCAAACTCTGCTAAACTTTGGAGGAATGTCTGTAAAGAATCCAGGTGGACTCTCTTTCTTCTGCTGCTGAAGCTCTTCCTTAGTACATAATATCCACAGAGGAGAAAAACCATAAGCCCTTCAGAGCATGGCCTGCATCCGGGACAAGTAAAGAGGGAGCCCTGCTCAGGTCTTGCCTATGCCTTGTTTGGCTGCTGCTTCTACCCCAGGAGCGCCTCGACATTCACACTGCATGTTTTCCAGCTGCCACTGTGTAAGCAGGAACCGAGTCATTTACTGGGAATACTCTGGCCTGCTGCTACAATTCTCCTGAGATATATGAGTTTAAAAAAAAAAAGGCACTTCTCAATGCTCTGGGTCTCAGCAAAATCCTATTGGAATTTCCCAGAATAAGGAAGAGGTGCTTGAATAGCACAATAGAAATATATCTGCCAAAGATTTAGGACTTCTGCAAATACTGGGAAGTATGAAGGCTTCTCCAAACAAAACGCTTCATAATCTTTTATAAAGAAATATGATCAGAAAGCTAACTATGGAGGTCACCAGCAGCTTCCCTTATAATCTATATAACGACTCCTCTTTAACAAAGCTTGGCTTTAGAGGAACTGTGCATGTCCATGGATTAATGACGCAGCTGGGTATAATGGCATCTGCTTTCAGCCTCTGAAAAGCTGGTGGGTATTGTTCTTGGTTTCCTGCCATTTAGCACCTTCCTCTGCCAGCCACTTTCAATTTCTCGCTTCCAACTTAATTGACCATATGCCACCTTTGAACCTTGGATAGCTATAGCCAATAACAACAAAATAAGTTACAGTGTCAGAGGATGTCACATAAACTTATAATATGCTTGTTGTGTAAACCAGCTTCATATGAGAGTAATATTTTCCTGACATATTTTCACATTTGCCAAACTGCCGGAGAAAGCTGAAATTGATACTGTGAACCACAACAATGTTTGAACCAAAATGCAAACCACGTGGCCATATGTTGGCTGTGTACGTACGTATTTGTGGCCATGTAATATGTAAGGACGTGTGTGAGAAGAGACAGGACATTGGATTTATGCTCTGTGCATGCGCGTGCTCAGAGGGGATTTCACACCTTAGCTAAGGGCCTTCAGCCTCATCATCCTCAGGAGCTGTGCATGAATTTGTTCTCCTTTTGAAAAAAATCTCCCAGTAGTGCAAAGCTCTGTGGCTCTGTGGATACATGTCCTCCTACAGTCTTTTGTGTCATATAGATCAGATATTATAGACCTGGATAAGGAAAAAAAAATGTGTTAGACTTCCTTCCAGTTACTTGCAGTCCCTTAAAACTAGCCATAGCCATTTTTCAGGACCATCATTTCTGCTTTCCCTGCCTTCCACAAGTTAGCATGCGGCCAGGCCACTTGGTAGCTTCGGAGTATTTCCCTGTCTCCATAATTCTCATTGGTCTAGTGGAAATTCCCAAGACTAGTGAAATCCAGAGGTATTTTCTCCCCTAAAAACAGCTCTTTCTTTTTTGTCTCCAGCCCAGCATCAGCGGAGTGGATCTGGATAAATTTCGCCAGATTCTGCTCAACCATTGCGACGTGAACAAGGATGGAAAAATTCAAAAATCTGAGCTGGCCTTGTGTCTTGGGCTTAAAATGAACCCGTAGATGTGACCGTGTTTGTGGCTGTGCTTCCCTCGTGTGAGCCTGCTGCTCCTTGTAGAAGTGTTTCAGTGCTGTGTAACTGTGTGTGGGGGGAAGAGGGGCACCTCGCTGTAAGGCTGAAGAGCATCTGTATGAAGATGCAGCAGAACGAGAAGCACGTGGAGGGCCTATCCACTCAGTAACTGAATTTGTGGTGTTCAACAGGTGCTGTTGCTAATGAGGTTCTTTAACAGGATCTCCATCCACGAGCAGACCAGCTGCTCAAAATGGGGGGATGCTGTTCTACTGCCTCCACGAAGTACTGTCCTACTAGTCTTCTAGAAGAAGGGACAGGTATCTCCTTAAAAGTGTAACACCACTATGCTCAGACTGCAGCTACCAAGTGTTTTTGATGGTTGTGAAGTCATTGTCCTGGTTAAAAAAAAAATATATGCTTTGATTGTGCATTTAAAATATTGGATGGATAACAGTGTATTCATGCAGAAATAAAAATGGCAGTTACAGAAACACAGTAGGATTGGAGTTATTGTGTTGCGTATGGAAAGCCATCTGCCACAGACAGACAGAAGACCATACAGGGTAGCCCTTTTGTGTAAAATGTATCAAATGGAGAGAGTTATGCGGCATCTATCAAATATAGTATGCCAGGAGATGAAACATGGTAAATTTTTCTATGGGAAAACCACACACAACAGAAAATATCACCTGCAGGATGAGTCACCAAGTAAGACCATTTCTGGAGGAACCTCTTCTTCAGACCCAGGCTGAAGCAACATACAAGGTTTGCATAAATTGGAGAGCTGGAAGAACAGAATTCTAAGTATAGCAAAGCTCTGCAACACACACTTGAAAAAAATAGTAGTAAATCTATACAAGCTTTACTGAGCTTGAAACTTCCCAGAGCTATTGGGGCCATAGGTGTAATCTTGGAGCCTGATAGCAGCAGCAGCATTTGTGCCTTGTATTCCCCTATTCCAAAGTTTAGCCCCATACTCAAATAGTGCCCCACCTATGGCATCATCCTCAAATAATCCTAAATAATAATAATAAATTATTATTATAATTTATAATATAAATAATAAATAATATAAATAATATAAATAATATAAATAATCTATATATATAATAATATATAATAATATAAATAATCTAAAGAGAAACATGCTTGAGGAGGAACAGTTGTTGGCAGAACTTCACATTTTTCCAGCATTTACGTCTCTTTCATATGAGAGACATAGGCTTGATGCTACAAGTTTCTTGATGACGATGTTCTTTGCATAATACAGGACAATGCAACAATCAATTTTACTCTATTTTATAAATACTAATTAAAATAGCTTTCAAACAACACAACTGTAGATGTTGATTTAATAAAGTAGTGAATAATATGCTCAAGCCCCAGGATAATGTTCATTCTCTATTCACATGGATGACAAACTTAAACACAGAATAAATGCTAATCATGCTCATGCACTGCACTGAACCAGAGCTTTAAGTTCTCAAACTACTTTTTACCCACCCTGGCAGCAACATAAATTGCAACCACACTAACACAGACTTGCAAGAGTTTGAAAAAAAACACAAACAAGAAATCAGATCTTAGTGACAAACCCACAGGCTGTCAGAGATGCACTTTTACTCATGAAAACATGCATCTATCTGAGGGAAGAACTATGTTCAGGAGTGCATGACACATCATTGTCCTGAGTGATTTGCAACAAAATATAATAGTGGATTTCACCAACCTTCTTTCCATTATACCTCTAATGGGATGTGGTTTATGAACCAAAGCAATTGCACTTACGTTTTTCTCTCTTTTTTTTTTTTCCTGTCTTTATATGGTCATCATTATTATTATTTTCCTAATCTATAATTTCCAGTACTTTGTGTATGAGAATAATTTCTGTACTATGACTTGCAACAAATTTACACTTTCAGATTTTTTTTGCTATTGGTATCTGTTACATGAAAATACACATTCAAGAAAATCTTGCCCTGCCTCACCAAAAATGTAGCAACTATTAACTCAAAAAGAAAAAGTAGTGTAGAGGCTATATGCAACCACATCTCTTATTACAAGAATTATATAACATATCTTTATTGAAACCTTATGTTTTTCACATTCTCTATAGGCAATAACTTTTTTCAACAAGCGCTAAGTAGTAATGAATTTGGTATGTTGTCAGAATGCATTTTTTCCTTCTGTATAAATCTGTGGGTTTGTTTAAAATTGGGTTCTTTTCTGCACATTTGTGCAAGTAGTTTTATTAGATAACTCTGAATGGGTTTACAAGAGCATTTTATAAAATGTTAGCGAATGTAATTGGGCAATGTACATGAAAAGCAGGTGTAAGAAACTCTCTTAAGTTCTTTATGAAGAGTTTATTTAGTTCTGTCTTCTTAAATGCACTTTTTTTTTTCTGTTTGAAAACTCTTCTGGGGTATTTATGAATTATATCCCATGATAGCATACCAGAAACAAAATGCCAACATAAATGAATAGGAGGGAAATATGGTATTTCTTCATAAGCTTCTGATTTTCCTAGTGTCCAATTTCTACTGCATTTTTTTTTCATCCAAATACCTGCTTTGCCATTCTGTAAGGTGTATCATCTCTTTAAATTGTTCTGTCTCTTATTGACTTCTTTTTTTTCCCAGGGAAAGCATATTAAGCTTTTAGAACATGTTAGCTCATAAAGCTGGGGGGAAATAAAGGTTATATTGGAAGTGCCTGATGGAAATCTCTTAGAGAACTTTGCCTTGAGGTCAGGGGGTTGGCTGGCATCCAGTGACTATGGGAGCTCCACCACTACTTTCAGTAGGGGTAGCAATTCATCTACTATTATTATTATTATGTGTTTAAATATCTACTACAAATTGACAAGTGAGGACAGACTAGAAATGCCCCAAAGGGACTGGGCTGGGTCCAAGAGGATGACTGGGGAGAAACTGGGCTGGGAAGGAAGGCGAGGATGACATTTTGGAGGAAGCCAGGGCTGGATAACTTGGCCCCATGGACACTAGGAACACGGTTTTGGGAAGCTAGAGGTTGGGTTGCGAGAAAGTGCTTAAAGGCCAAGTGAAATGCTCGGGAGCTGAGCGGAGGGATGAGGAAAAGAGGCCTTTTCCCAGGGAGAGCTGCGCTCCCCAGGACGCCAGCCCAAGGCACTGCAGCTCTCCTCTAGCAAGGGGAACGCCAGCGGAGGCAGAGGGATCTGAGCCCGTGTGGCAAAGGTCAGCAAGGCAACCATGAAGGAGCCCAGGGCTTACAGCCCTCTAGCCTCTGACAGTCACTGAGAGCACAACAGGCAGGCTTTCTTAGACTTCCTATGGAGGAGTCCTTTTCCTGGCTTGAAGAGCTTTTTTTAAAATTATTATTTTCACTTAGATAATGAATGATCTCTTATGCTTGTTTGTATCAGCTTTGCCCGTTGTAATTCCAGTGTCTTCATCCCTTTGAGGTCCTGCAGGTATATAGACAGGCAATACACTCTGATAAAACACAGCTATTTGCCATTTTGCAAATTAAAAAGGTACTTCTAAACGCAAAACAAATTTCCCTGCATAAAGATATGCTATTTCATATTTGCATAGTTATACAAAAATATCTGTTACATATTACAGAGCTTTTCACACCTAAGAAAACAAAAACATTTACATACCATAAGGCTTTCACTGCCATAAATATCCTGAAGAATTCCAAGTAAGGTTCTGGCCTGTTTAAACATTCTGTACTGATAAAATTTGGCTGAAAACATGGTATCTAGGAGCTAGCATCCTGGTAAATAGAATTTGATAGCAAACTGAAATGAATGAAAATATTTATCAGGATTTTTCTCCTGGTATTCTCATATTTTTCTCTGTGATTAAGCAATTTACAGGTGTCTATTTGTCTATAGCATGCAATTCTGCTGAAGTCCAAATGTCTTGTATCACACTATTTGAGAGGTACGTTTTCAAAAGACATTTAGCCACCATAAGTGCAAGTGGTCAATATGCACAATCCCTCCAAAGGCGTCATGGTTTTTCGCTGTTTATTTAATCGACAGATTGCTGGATCTGGAAATCAATGTATGAATTTCCTCAATGTAAAACTCTTCCTTTCCCTTCCTATTTTTGCTATGAATTATTGGAGGCCATGACCCGGCCTCCTGTGACGCTCTCTGCTCATCTTGACTTTTCTTATTTTCAGCCTTTGATGCAGTTTTTTTCTGGGTGACCTGTCGCAAAAGCTTTGTTTAGGAGATACTGCCTCTAACAGTCTCAGCTGACTGTGTAGAAGTTATATCACTGAAAGATGAACCTTTTTAGTTTTTTTTAGCCCAAATCCATCACTTGTTTAATTCCACTGGTTTTGCTAGATACGGCATTACGGAGGCACAATCTTTTCCCCAACACTGTGAACCTCAGGGTGTTGCACTCCTAGCCCAAGCTGTCACCACGTAGATCTGTCACTGGATATGCACAGTTTCCCCAACAAGAATTACGATCCCAAACGGCTCACATGCCTTCCTCTCCCTGGAGCGGGACAATGACCAAAATAACCAATTTGTCCAGGATGATGAACCCCAATACGCATACTCATCTCATTCCCCATGCTGCCCACAATTCCACAGCCTCACATCACTGCCCCAAACTGGAAACAGATGAGGTGCTCACAGAGGCCTAACATTTACATTTCTTTGGTGCTTTATTTTCATATTTCCAGCAAAAGAATTCTCTCCTTTTGTTCTCATGATCTGGCTTTAAATAACACGGGTGAAGCTGCATGTCTTATGAAAACTGCTTTTTTTTTCCTACTGATAACTCTGAATTGAACATAAGCCCAAAAGAAGAGCTCAGAGGATAAGAATCCAACACAATATTTTGATTAGTCTCCTTTTCTGTTTGCATGGCAAGAAAATAGAGTCAATATTAATGAAAACAATTGTGACTAATGCAGCCAACAAGAATATCGTAGAATCATCTGCCACTTTATAATAGCAACTCATCACAAGAAACACCTTAATTACCACTATTATCTCTTAAAATGGTTGGGTAACTCTTACATTAATCTGATTTGAAACAGAAAGTTGCCGCTATGTAGTGAAACGTTAAATGGGGCTTTGCTGTGTAATTACATGGGGTAAAGTAACTATAAAAGTCATTTTTTGAATGAGGGCTACAGTGACTGCTAATGAAAAGCTCTCATTTTCTGGCTGTTAGCTGCACCTGTATTTTCAGTAATTCCATGGGGGAATTACATCTCATTTTAAGGAACATTTGCACTTGAGAAAAGGTGGGAGGGAAAAATTGCCAGTTATGACCCTTATGAAAGGAATTATTTGCCTAATGCCAAGAGACATTTCCAGAGAGCTTCTATTGGGCCCCAGAGATAACAACTGCCATTTTCCTCACTTTGTTTTCCATCAATAACTACTTTCCTATTCTCTCCTTTGCCCACGAGTTGGGCACCACCAATTTTCATTAACTAGCTCTCCCTCCTGTACCTTGCTGGAATCTAAGCAAAATCAATAGTGGAAACATTGCTGCCCAGCAAAAATGGCTGGCACCACGACATTGCAAAGCACTGTCAAATGCATTGTAGAGAAGAAAGTTTCCCTGCTAATTAATTGCAGATATGATAATCTTTGGTGCCAGCTGCAATAGCGCCAAGTCGGTTACCCCTAGGCAGGGGTCTGTTCCCTGTCGAATACAGCCAACGAGCTCACCAGCTGCCAGCTGATCGCTGCACCAGTGGTGGCTAGAAGACAGGAAAAAGCAAGACAGAAAACAAGACAGAAGCAGGGCTTTTTTTTTTTTTATCTTGTAAATGGGAATGTTTTAGGAAAGAATGAATTCTGTTGGATTTGGTGGAGTCACCACAGACCTAGTTCTGGCCAGGCAAAGCTCTCGTTATTAGGCACTGTGACCTGCCGAGCAGGCGCCTGCCCTCAGCGCTGAGCCCTGCTCCAGGCCTCCCGTTCCGCCTGGCACCGTGGCGGTGCATTGCCAGCGGTTTGGACCTGTTGAGTTTTACCAGGATGATGAGAGCACATAATCACATGCTGAAAATCATCTGCTTTCATCTGGAAATGTGCTTCCAAGGCGTATTTTTAAAAAGGACGCAAAGTTCGCGAAAGGAGGGAAGTTAAGCTCCCTTTTTTGCTTCTGGTGACATCCAGTATGCGAACTGATCACTGTGGAACTGCCAGGGCTGCATTTTGGATCGGATCTGGTGGCCTTTCTGACTTCCTCTAGCACCAACACTACCATAATAAAGCTGGGAAAGGAACCTGAGGCAAACACAGGTGAGCAGAATTAATTAAAGAAGTTATCAGGGGACATGGGGGGAGGTAGCCCCTGACTTCATTTTCGGTACAGATGAGGCCTGTATGACTACACAGTAGTATTTGTTCCAACTCTCCATTGGTCTGCTTTGTAAAATAATAATCATCAGAGCATACAGAGAGAAATGGGTCACAGCTAATGAAGTCCAAAGAAATTACCCTCTCCCCATCATTCAGCTGGGTAGGAGCTTGGTTTTACTTCTGCTATGGAGGGGATAGAAATTACACAAGGCTGCCGAGGCTTGCAGAACTCTTGCCAAATGGCTTCTTGTGGCTGTTGGTGATAATTTGCTCATGAGTTTTTGACTCTCCACAAAGTCTCATGTAAGATGTTTTTCCCAATGCCTCACAATGACAAAGATAGAGGCAACGTGATGTATTCGTGCATGCCGTTGGGGCTGCTGTTGAACAGATTGCTGTCATCTGCTAGCTTGGCTAGCATGTGCCTGCCTTTGATGGGGCGGCCAAACACAGTTTTTATTTACCATTGTCAATCCTTCAGAAATGGGTTCATTTCTCTGGAGGATATAAACTAGGAGCTAACAGACTGCTGGGTTGCCTGTGCCAGCGGTGGCTTGGATGT
The DNA here is from genome assembly GCF_059628265.1 of Tinamus guttatus. Lineage (NCBI taxonomy): Eukaryota > Metazoa > Chordata > Aves > Tinamiformes > Tinamidae > Tinamus > Tinamus guttatus. Next base: position 3,273,824 of record NW_028289031.1, read on the forward strand.
GGCTGGAGAAATCTCGTTTTTAGAAAGAGATCTAAGGGGGAGCTGGACAAGAGAGCTGGGATGAAAGCCGGAGGTGCAGAGGAGGAGAAGTTGACTGCAGTGAGAACAAGAACCAAATGTTTCCCCCTTTTTTTTTCTTACTAAAATTCACATCTAGATTTTGAAAAAAAAAAGAGAGAGAGAGAGGGAAAGGCACATGTACCATTTGCTTAGTTTTTGCATTTCTGTGTCTTTGCACTTTGTTTGAGGCACAACTCTCCTGCCAGAGGCTGATGACTGCTGCAAAGCAAGTGCCGAATAGCCAGTGAGCTTCACCCTCCATTAGCACATCTGAAAAGAAGAGGCTGCTGTTCGCCCAAGGGGATGTTGAGCTACACAAGCCGTGCTGCTTACAGACATGAGTAACATGCTGCAAACAGAGCGAGGGGCAGCCTGTTGCTGCGGCTTAGAGGAAAAGCAGTGACTTCTTCCGACACGCTGACAGGATCATCTGCAAACATGTACACACACAAGAGGCTCAGGCTAGTTCATTTTTACATCTTTGTGCAAGCACAGAGCATGCTCACAATGACCCAGATGACATGCAGTGCTTTTTAAGAGGATACAATAATTTGATTGTTTGCCTAAGAACTAATTAATAAGTCAGCTAAGGCAACTGCTTTCTGATTATAGATGAATAAATGCGCACAGGAACATGGACAGTAGTCCTGGACATTTCCTGGTCGTTAGGCTGAGAGTAATCTACTTGAGTTTTGGCTATTTAGAAGAATATTAGAAACATATCAATAGACGCTTCCATTTTTTTTTGTAAGGCTCACAATGCTAATAAGCCTAAAGTATGCTATATTACAAGGACCTTAAGAGAAAGATATAATAATATGATGGAATTTAGAGGGTCATTGTATAATTTAACCATCTACAGGAATAGCAATTCTGAGGTTTTGTTAGTTTGCTTGTTTGTTTTGCATCCAAATAATGGAAAATCTTACTGAATTGCCGTTCTAATATCCAGATAGATATTTTATTTTTTAAGAACTAAAAATAGCCTAAGTTAAACTCCCTCATAGGTGTTATTTTTAGGTTTCAGTAACTTACAGAAAAAATTACGCTTCCTCTCTGCTTGCTTACTATGAAATTTAACATATGCTTTCCCTAGCCACCATTTCTATACATCTGCTGGTGGTAAGCGTGCAAAAGTTTAGAATCAGGCCATACAGGGTCAAGCAGTTATCTTTAAAACCCATGAAATTTCTTTTCCTCTTCTTCTCCTTTTCCTTTACTTTCCTTTTCCTTACCTTTTTAAAGGACCTGTAGGATTTTTTTCTTGCCTTCCACATCTCATGAGCCTGATGAGAAACGACATGGAAACACATGCTGTATTAGCCAGCAGTTTGCTGTCCAACTGTTGCAGGAGAAGTCGATTTTAACTTGTTCCTATTAGCCTGAGTCTTCCTTAACTTGCTGCTTTATAAGAAACAAGGCAGGCAGGTAAGAAGAAAGAAAAGGTAGCAGTAAGTCAACTCAGGGTAGCATATGCACCATGCCATCAGCAAACGTGTATTCTCACCTAAAGAAGTAACACATTTAGGCACGCTGTCAACTCTCCCAACAGTTCAGCTCTATTGGGAGATGCCTCTTTTTAAGCCTATTGGAGTGAGGTTAAAATCTAGCCAAGCTTGCACTAGATCTCAAGCTCAGTGAAGCAGATATACTGTTTTTTGGTGGACGTAGATTATGGCAGGGAGGGATGGAGTATGGGATAATATGCAGTAGGACAAGGCCGCAAGGGATGTCTAAGACTTTTCCTACAAACTCTTCTTTTGGTTCCCTCTGAGGTTTTTGCTGCTGTAGTTGTCTTCTTTTGCAACTTTAAACACAGCTTTTCTTGGCCACTTCCTTAGTTTTTAAGAGAAGTCTCATGAGCCTCATGGGTAGACATCTGGAGCCAAGGGCAGCCTCTGCTCAAGCGGGGAGAAACCTCATTGCTGAGGCTGTTCTGGACCACATTGGCCCCTACCCAAGCAAAGATCGCACTGGGTCATGGCACAAACCTCTCATGCCCGCCACACAAGCTTGCTTTGAGAGGTAGGTCTCACAGTTGATAGCAGCACTCCTAGCCCTGGGATTGGGTAGCCAAGGAGCTTAAATGTCCATAAGCTCTCCCCCATGTCTTTTCCCTAATCCAGTTTCCCTTATTTTTGATTTAAGTTTTCAGGTTTATATTTGAGAATCAACTTCAATTCAGGTGCCTTACAGTTAAACACTACCCATATGTGACTAATATTCTCAGAATCAGCACCCGAAAGGGTGGCCAGGAAGTGAGACACTCCGGGTATTTGTTCATACTCTTTTAAACTTTTATCTTTCTCCTCAAGTCATTTTTTTCCCATAACAACACTATAAATATTTGTTTGCAATGAGCACAATCTTTCATGCTGAATCTTTCCATTTCATCAGTTTTTAATAAAAAAGAAATGAAGTTAAAACTCATCCGTGATGCCATAATAAACACATAGAAATTCACACCACTTACTTAATCATAGAATATATAGAAGGTTCTAGAGACATAATGGAAACTTTGCTGAAGTGATAAATTTGGGAAGTACACAGTAACCAAGGCAAAGTGTGTAATCTGACAGAAAACTTTAGCTACTGCACTCGACACCACTGCTATTTGTAGCCTCTACTCCCAAATCTCCGTTCCATTGACTGGACAGCTAAAACGCAAGGGGGACCTGGAAATGTGGTAATTTGGGCATCTGGGCAGGTTCAACTCCTCTACATGCTCACAAGTTCAGAAGCGTTGGCGGTGAGGAGCTTCTTTGTTGGTGAGACATTTCCTCCTAGGAAATGCAGCAGATGATCGATCCCAAGAGCAGAAGCAGCCAAGCAGGGGCCATTTCAAGGCATCACAGCAATATCTCAAGTTCATCTGTGGCCCACACTCTAAGTAACCTGCCTGATTTACTGGTGCTCATATTCAACCTTTCAGACTTCCCCCCTCAGCTGCTACAGATAAATTTCACAGGTCAAATTCTGTCCTCATTGCAACCAGCACAAGCCCATTCAAGTTACTTGAGAAGAAAACCAGCCTTGGATCTGCAAGCAGCCCCATAAATAGTCTAGCTTGGACTAGAAACTCCCTTGTTGAGATTTTCAAGTCCAGCTAGCCCAAACCATTTCATGTACAAGGTGAGCTATATAGAGCTTCCTGCAGAGAGCTGACAACCTCCATTGCTTTTACCTCCATAGTCATTATTTCTCCTCCACAGTGACTAACATTTTGACAAAAATATAGGTAAGCAGAAGACCGCAAATTCATTTCATGAAGGCAGAAACGGATGTGAGAGGATTGATGGATTTATTGGTGACAAATACATTTTGTGGAAAAAATAAACAAAAGAAGTGTCTTGTGTTAGCATGCCCTGTGTGTATCTATAGAAGTGTGTGTGTGTGTGTTATCTTTCACTGGATAATAACACATTAGCACATTAAAGTGCACTCCAGGAGTCTGTCTGTCTAACTCCTATCTTTATGTCTGTAGAAAAATAATATGAATTGCTACTTATTTCAATAGACATCGATAGTTCTCTCAGTCTCCAGGGCATAAAAGACTTCTCACAGTAATTGGTAGTAGATAATATAGGCAATTAAGACCTAAAATTCCATGTGTGGAAGCAGATCATTCAGGCTGATTGCTCCAGCACTTTCATGATGCTCTCCGATATGCTTGGTAAAACATACTGTACATTTCCATTGCTCCAGATAAGTCTTATCATTGGGCAAAGGGCTTAAGGAATTAATTTGGGCTGGGAGTCTGTGAAGCTTAGATTTAAGTCTAAGAAATGCAAATTTATAAAATGTCAAAGCCTTTCCTTCGAGTGCCGTGTAAGCTTGCTCTAGGCATCCCCTGAAAAAATAAGTGCACTATAAAATATAGTACTTGGGTGCAGAGCTTGCATTTAATTCCCTCCTGTCAAACTCACACTGCTAATGAAGCCCATCTTGGGTATAACTGCTCCATTTGTTTGTTCTTGTCTAGTTTAATGGTCCTGTTTGGGACTTCAATGTCCTGCCCCTAACTAAACAATCATGTGGGCAAGCATTTTTCTGAAGTATTATTACACTAGAGGGAGTTCTTTGAAAGAGGGAAAACAGTGATCAGTTACCTTAAATTGCCACACATTTCATTTTAGTTATGTTAAGAATACTTAGAGCATTTCCATTTCCATTCCTCTAACGTTCCTGTAAATTACAATACAACATATGTATAAAAACCTCAGACATCCTAACATTAGTTTTGCAAAATCTATTTGCAACTTCATCTGACTTATTCAAGTCTACAGTACCATTTTCCAATGTGAACTACTTCATAACCCTAAAATTTACTTATCACAAAGAGGTGATAAAAGCAGACTTCAGCCAGACGTAATCGTGGAAGAGAAGAAACAACTGAGACAAGTGGTCAAATGTCTTTTAAATCTCAGCCAATACTCCTGGAAGTATTTTCACTTCCACTTCTTCCTACGTTTGCGTACAGTCTAATACTAAGAGGAGCTGTAGCTCTGAGTAAATCCTGTTCTGGTCTATACAGGAACAGTTCCTGAGCAGTGAACCTGCATGCCCTGTAGCTGACTGCACATCAAGCAAGGCGAGGAACGTCTGGCACGCACGGTTCGTCCTCGCTGTCATCCCGTCCCATGGGAGCAATTTGATTTTTAGTGTGTTGCCATGGCGGGATTTTGTAATTGATATAAAGGACTGCTAGAAAAAGCAATTGAAGTTCATGGGTTAAATCGGCCCTGCGAACCTCTGTAACAGATACTAAATAATTAAAATTAGCATTAAATGAAATTAACTTTAAATGGACTACTTTATATTTGAGAATCAGCTTCAATTGAATGACTCCCCATTTCCGTCCCTTTACACGAAATAGAGAACTATTGGTAATGCTGTTACTTAAAGGTCATACTATTTTTCTTGAGCTTCATTTTTTTTTTCAAAGTTACTCTGTGAGTATATTATTTTGCCAGGACTTTTAAAATCACAAATTATGGATGTCTAGCAGCATTTGTTTGCGTGTTCAACCCGTAGCTACAGATTAGAAAATCAGATTTGATTGTCTAATGGCACTCAAGGAAATGGCCCTTTTATGCACAAATGTGAGATTTTGCAAAGGTAAACATATGGAGTGTCAATTAGGGAGACATGCAGAAAATGTCACCTGCTGAATTTGTGCTGGGTGTCCAAAATGCTCTGGCCAGGGGATGCTACAGAGTGGAACATTTGCTCCTCGTAAAAAAATATATTGGTGCTTTATGACCTGCAATTAAAGTTAATGGAGTATATTTAAATCACTATGAACTGCAGTCAGGTTTGTATGCTAGTCTGTAGGGCTCACACAGCTTCTTTGTAGGTTTTCTGGCTTCCAATTTAAACACAAAAAATCAGCTTTATCATGCTGCATTCAGTCACTTGAAACTACATTGGTTTGAGTGAAGCTTCCTCCAACTAGGGTATGGCCAATATTAAAGTGTCAGCTCAGGCATGGCTTAGGCTTTATCTCACAAGGAATGCACTTGCTTGTTCATAGCAAGCTAGGAAGATTTCATTGGAGCTGGCAGAACCCTGGGATGATGTTTGTATCGTATTGGCCACCCCTTCTCGCTGGTAGCATCAGGCTGCATCTCCTGATGCTTTGCCTCTCCCAAGCCAGACTCTTCCCTCCGTCTAATCCAACACGCCGATCTCCCCCATGAAAGGGAATTTGCCTACCCAGTCTGCAGCATTATTTGCCAGGAGATGATTGGTCCCTCTGCATGAATCTCTTTCTCCTGCCGTGCTTGTCTCCTTTAGGAAGAGGGAATCCCGTTCCTTTTCCTGTAAGTGATGCTGAAGCAAAAAAGCAAAGCTTACATTTACGGTAGCTATAGACCGGCTTGAGCAGTCATAACAATGGGCACGCTACAAGCTGCATTCTCCATAACTGTAGACTGACTAGTAAAAACCAGAAGACCAGTTAAGGTAATTAGAATGGATGAGGAATAGCAACACTTTCTTCTTAATCGCAGTGCTTTAGCTCCTTCTGTCTCACCTTGCCTGAACACCCTGAGCGGGTGTTAAATTGGGCATTAATTAGAAGAAGAGCTTGTGCAGAATTAGCAAAGCTTATCCAGGCATTTAAGGTGCTTTCCCTGCTCTCACAGGGCTCTTCCCCGGGGGCTCCCAAACAGTCTTGCGTAGCAGTAAAGGGGCTCATGTGGCCTTCACATGCGGATGTGAAGCGACCGGGCGCTGCTGCTGCAGCATAAGTGCAATATGGGCTGCTCTGAGTACGCTCAGCCACCGTTTGGCAGAACAGATGTTCTGCTGCCCAGCAATCCTAGCTCAGTGGCACAGGTCTGAAGCTTTGTTTCACATTAGGGCTAGAGTCTTCACTTAATGGTACAAGTACCATATTAATAACTTCCAATTATTTCAAACAGATCCAACTTGGAGGAAATATTTTACAGGAGAAAACATTTGAGGATCACTGCAAGTAAGCTCCTAATTTGTAGTCTAAACACACGTGTGGAAAAGTCAGGAGACTTTCTTAAAGGCTGGTAGTTAGAGCAATGAAAGATGGGTTTAGCTCTACCATGGCATCAAAATAAATCATGTGTTCCAGATTTTTTTCCTGCTTCCTTATCTGTCTTGTTTAGCCTGTTTTGCTAAAACAGATTAATACTTCTGTTTACATCTGTAGGAGTTGGGAGCCGCGGTCTGCTGGTTCTTTTTGGCTCAGTAATATTTTGTGGAGAGAACAGTTCAGGTCAAGAGAACCTGCCAACAACCTCCACGGCTCTGCAGAAGCAGCACCGGTGCCTCCTGGGGTGTGCAATGGGGACCTGTTGACAGGCAGCAGAAGTTTGGTTGCCACTTGAGCAAGACAACCCCCAAATTCTGGGGGCATCTTATGTTGCTCACACATTGCCACATGTTTGGACTTAGAGTGGACATGCATACGCAACTATATGAATATTTGTGCAGAGATTAAATGCCTAAATGTGTGTGTAATTTGTAATTTTGAGGGTACAAGTACTCTTCAATCAACCAGAAAGCAAGGAGAATGTCTTAGGGGGAAGAACCATTACTTAACCACACAGGATGCTGCAGGCATAGCAAAATTACTCTCTAAGCTATTCAAGTCCTCCAAAGGTTTAGTTTACACTGTAATTTAGCTTTTCTAGTGTAAGCAACTCTGTCAGACCAACATCTAATTCCCCTGGTTTGGAATCGCAGGGCCACGGCAGCACTTGGAAATGCTGGCTGCCACAAAGTCTAGTCCAGCCCGGTCGAAGAGCCAATTTTAGCTATTGCCAGGGAGCGAAGGCTTCGACGTGCCTCGTCTCCAGCTGCAGGACTAGGCAGCGTGCGTCTGTGTCCACGTGTCCCAGGAGCGCCGCAATATTGGCAGTTGCCTTTTGGAAGAAGGGTAGAGTCACTGAGTAAACAAAGCGCCTGCCATTAACAGTTTTTTTTTTTTTTTTTTTTTGATTGAGGGAGCTGTTAAAGCTATCATAGATAATTAGTAGCACACAGATGATAATTACTAGCAAGCTGGGATTATTAAATCAGTCTGGAAAGCCTTGCTCTGCCTGCTCCTGAGCAAAGACACATGAAGAAAGATGTCTCTGCCTCAAGTTCTCGCAGTCTTGAGAGGTGACTCCTCACAGGGTGTGGTCACAAAAGTTCAAAACACCATTTCAGATTTGCTCTCTAGAGGAAGTTCTGTAATAAGTGCTTACAAGTCCCACATGCCCTTCAGCCCCCAGGGGCTGTGACTCACACAGGTGAGCTGGCAGAGGGGAAGTTGCAAAAAGCTTCGTGGACAAAATCCGGGAAAGAAGACGGGACAAGGATATTTTCTGAACAGCTAAAGTGATTCCTCTGTTGCTTTTTTCAGGAAACCCTGCTAGCAAAGTGCTGGTGTCCATAGATCGCCAAAGCAAGCTCATGTGAACAATTTTGTCCCAATTCTGGGCTGCTGCATGCTCCCTACCAAGAAGATTCCCGAGCTAGCCTCCTTCCCATCCCCGGATAGGAATTAGCACGTCTGACACGTTGAAGGAAGGTGTATAGAACATGAATCGAATGCAAAATATTGCTATAGTATAATAAGATACATAGAAGAAAATGATCCTCTTATGTGCTCAGCCTATTTGCAGTTCTTCCTGTGAAGTTTTGGGGTGCTGCATAATGAAGACCATCAATCAGTGACCTTGTTTTGGGGTTACACGGTGTAATTAGCCTAGGGTACTGGTTGTTCAAAGTTATCTTCACGTAATCATTACTATGCACAGTGTAAAATAAGAAAATGATTTCAATCTGTTTCTGTCTCCTCTTTAGAGTCCTGTATTTCAGATTTAGATTATAAAAAGGCAAATATTCTTGAGGTATGTGCTTGCTGGCCAGTTGTGAAAAACTTCTGAGTGGAAACAAGCCATGTAGATGGGATCTCAGTATGAATCCTGGAAATAATGTCATGGTGAGATCACTTTGCAGGCCTCTTTGGTCAGAGAAATCATTTATTCTCCAATCTGATGAAACAGTAATGTCCAGCTTGTACCCTTAACTTTTTCCCTCAGTTTATCAAAACCAGTATGATATTTTGCCAAGCTTGCCAGCTTTGATTATGATTATTGTCAAAGTAATGGCATTTAATCCCAAACCCAAATCATATCAGGGTCACTGTAATGCCGGACACTGTATGTACACTGAGGAAAATGGCCATCTGAAAGGACTAGGACTCCTTTTCTTTTAAGCTCACCTTCAGACGGCTGTTGGAAAATGAAGATGACTGTGGTAGGTACTGTTAGCATCCAGCTGACCTCCGCGGAAAAGAAAATCAAGTGCAGCTCTGAGAGGGTGAACATTCCCTTTCTGCCACGTACAGTTCATTGTTCAGCATCTGCTGCTCTAAAACTTTAAACCTCAGCCTAATCAAGGCTACAGCTGAGAAGATCAGGCAAACATGTTTCAAGGGCATAAATAAAAAGTGTATCTAAAGCACTACTCTTATCTGCTGGAATAAAAGCCAGGTCCCAGGGTGCAATAATTAAACTGTGACAGTGACATAGGAGAACTCCAGCCACAGCGTAACAGGAGAAAAAACTGGTGGAAAGACCGCGACTGGAAATGAGCCTAGCAGACTTACATAACCACGTTCCTGAACACGGAATGCCAGATGTTGCAACGGACTGTGTCAAACTGCTTTCTGTGACAGTCCGTTATACTGAGACTTCTGACGAATTTTAGAAACTGCCTCTATTTCCTGACATTTTTTTTCTCTTCTGAAAGTCAAGGTATTTGTCTGGAATTTAATTCAGTCAGATGCAGCTGCTCTGAATAAAAAGAGAAAATTCACTTAGCCTGTGAAAGTTCCTCTGTTCCATTAACCACAGGGCACTTTTCTCTGCAGACTAAATGCTGCCTTTTACTCTTTGTTGACTCCATTTATTTGCTTCTCTCCTTTATACAAGCAAATGCATTAATGCACCAAGTTTCCTTTTCACAATATTATGAAAGTCTGCCATCCCTGAACTGGCAAGAGGCACTGGGGAATTAAGTAGGCATCTGCAGACAGGTCTATTACCTGGTGATGTGGATGGTGCAAACAAGTTGCATCGCTTCCTTCCCCTTGTGCTGTGATGAGTTCTGATATGAGAACACGCCCAGTGAGCCACATGAGAGATGACAAATAAGAGCTGTACCACTTTATCTGAGCTCTCCCTCTGCTTAGAGGTTTCCAAGGGCCACAGATCTGCCACCAACTTTAAGTATCAGTGGGCTGATACGAATTTTTATAGGGTAATGGTAGAAATTCCTCTCTTCTCACACACAGCTGTGAAATTTAATCCTTACAGAGAGATGACTGGAGAAGCAGCAGCAAAACTCCACCTCCTGTAGAGGCCATATAGGGAAAGGAGAGAGGAGGGCAGCTAAGGATGTACTTCATCAAAACAGACCCAAAAAGATGCCCCATGCCAAAATGCTTCATGGTGAAAAAATGGCCTACAGTGCTAAAATTTAATAGACAAAATTGCTATCTTTCCTTCAGAAGAACCATACTGAGCAGAAAGTTCAGAGGAGGAGCATGTGTCTAAGATAAACAGCAATCAGAAATTCCCCAATTTATGGAGCTCAGTTGGCCCTGCTCTTATGCCAGACTTTTAGATTATGCAAACTAGTAATTTATAATATTTCATAATAGTAGTATCCTATTTAAATCCTAGGTTGTAGTAATGCTCTAAAATAATTTATTACTCATTTCCATTTTGTTCTTTTCAATCCATTTAGACATTCACAAAGTGACTTTTCTACATCCTTAGAGAAGCTAAGATGCTCTTGCTGCTACACAGTGTTAGTCGAGAAGCCAGCATTATCTCAGACTTCAGCCATTCAGATCTCTGAGTCAAGCTGCGCTGCAAAGTTGTCTTGCCATAAGTGCCTTCTTCAGAGGCACAAAAATAAGGGTGAAGGCATATGGAGAAATTCAGGCTCCATCCCATAGGGGCTCAGTTCATGTCATTGGCAAGAAATGCCTCACTTTGATGTCCGGGCTGTGGCATCTAATGTCAAGCAAGTGATGAGCTTTTCAAATCATCTATTTTCACACAACCAGACTAAAGTTGCCCATAGAGTTAACAGCAAAAAGTTGGTATGCTGGTAAGATGCAAATGTCTAGCAGGAGGTCTCATTACGGTCCATAGCCCATCTCCTAATTGCGTAGATCCACACAGGTGTCTGTGTCATTCACGGCAGCCATCCGCCTGGCCTCGTACGTTCACTTGTCTATGAATTCACAGATGATCCAGCGCTGCTTTTTGCACCGTGAGCTCCTCCTCAGTAATTCAGGCATTCAAGGCAAACATCCTGCTGCAGGCATCACTTACCCCACACTATCACTTACTTAGTATTGCGGTTCAGATGGCTGAGTCCTCTCAAGGCAGAGCAGTGAGAGAATGACATTTAAATGACACAGATTATCCTTGGGAGCTCTTTAGATGCTGCTCTGCCAGGCAGCCAGCAAGAGCAGCACGGATATGGCAAAACTCACTTAGCAAACAAGGAAAGCTTATTGCAGCAAATGAGGCAGACACATACAAGGCCTTTGTTTGCCCTGGCACATTAGCAGGAGCAAATGCATCCCTGCTGATAAATGTGAGCCTGCTGCATAACCTAGTTACTCTACCCAGGCTCACAGTGTGGCTTCTAGACAACTCCTATCTCTGGCTCATGTGATCTCTTTCTCTATGGTAGCATTAACACGACCAGTATGTTAATGCCTGCAGCACACCATCTTGGAAATAACTATTTGCTTATTTTTAATGAGGCAAACCTACAAATAGGGTTGGCTGTAAAAGCTGTTAACATCATGCCAACATGCATGTTTAACTAACACACAAGTGTAATTAAGTGGTGACAAGTGAGTGAAGATGGTTCCAGTGGGTTACTGGACGCCTTACAAGATGAAGATTTTTAAACCATATATGAGCACTAAAGGTAGTAATCATGTAGTCTTGTTGGACTGACTACACAGACACAGTTGGAACCTCTTGTTCCAATTTGTTCCTCACACTTGTTTAAAAAAAAGCCCAGGAGAAGTAGTACAGATCAGGCTGCCTCTGCCACCATGATTCTGCTAGGCTGAAATCCTTACTACATCTTAGATGTGCTCCTTTCCTACATCATTTTCAACCCGTACTCTTTCTGTATTGAGATGGAGGCTCCTTGGTAAAAGATGGAGACAGGATGTCTGCTGCTTCCAGGGCAACAGCTTTGAAACACAGCCCGGTCTTGAGGAGCTCCAGGGAAGGAGAGCATCCTGGAGCATGTCGCTTGGCACACAATTCCTTTCGCAAGGTTGGCAAATACACAAATTGGGAGGCTATCAGTTCAACATGGCTAGCCTAGAAATCACTCAACTTTTTCATTTTGATTTCTTGCCTGCAACCTAGAGATAAGGCTCCTGCTGGAACAAATGTAAAGGAGAATCCTGATCAGCCTTCCAGTGGCATACGGGCCCTGCAGTTCTGCTTGGCATGTGAGATCAAGGTTGACTGACTCAGCCTTAGCCAGCTGGTATCTTAGCCTAGGGGTGTCCCTTAAGTAATGCCTTGGATGCAGTAGCCTAACTCCTGATAAGATAAAATGTTGCTATTTGATTCACATATTCTTATTCTGTATATCCTCAAATCAGCACATTTCAAACCTCAGGTACAGTTCATACAAAGTAAGAAAGTTGCTACGAGGAGTTAACTAAATAATATGCAAGTAAGTAATGTTTGTCCAGAATGACAAAAGTTTTTGTGGGCCTCTATTAAGCTTTTGTGAAAATTTGCACAAAACTTTCCATCTGTCATCCAGGTACAAATGCCCTAGTTTCATCTTGAGTATGGTTTCTATCTCAGGCCAAAACTGACCTGAAATGACTTGGTCTCCCTGTATGGTAAATCAGCCAAGATTCACACAAAGAATTCCTAGACTTTTAACACTGTATGAATCCAGGAAGCTTCCATTCCCTCAAGGGCTTTTTAATCAAAGATTTAACCTTTGTTTCATTGCATTTTTTGGACATCACTCTCCACTAGGGCACTACAGAAAAGTCTTTGAGAAGAGACGACTTAGATACCACAGCAATGAAACTGCAAAGAATATAGATGAAAACTGATTCTACAGAAATGGAGTTTCTACTGGTCTATAAAGAGTGAGGTTCAGGATGGGCTAGTTGCACAACTTAGACCTCTCAAGACAGGAGATTTGCTATCAGAATAGACCTAGGTGACACTTAACAGCCAATTAAAGTAGCAGGCAGCCATCAGGTTTTCTCAGCTACACATGAAAAACATGGAAATCAGCAGTAGCTACCTTTGCTGAAAGGGCTGATTAGACAGAAAAGTTTGGAAGGAAAGTCCTTTCTGTTTATTCTTTTCTGTTTTTGACTTGCTAGACGATTCTATAGGTTTTAGCAAAAAATTACTATGTTGTGTTTCTGGTCTTTAGCAGAACATTCTTCAGCTTTGGTAAAAGCATTGAATGGCAGTTAGATATCTATTGTCCTTAACTCACTATGGTGACTGACCATCTCACTGAGGTAGCTGACAAATTCATTGATCATTTTTTTAAGAATTGTGCCCATTTCTGGTAGTTTCTCTTTAATGTTAGATGTACTCATTGCAGAACTGAGAGAAAGAATTCTGTTGTAGAAAACTGTCCTTTCTACTCTACTAATCTCTCTTCTATCTATTAATGAGACCATCTATTGATTAAATAGTGAGTTTTTAAAATAAAGGAGGTCCCTATTACACATACTGTCCTTCTGTCACTTTTTGGACTTTGCACTATGTAAAAAGGTATTTCATGAAAGCATTAGCCCATAGTTGTAGAGTAGGAACGTTCCTGGGATAAAATATCATCTCAGAATAAAATGGTAGTAGAAGCTATAGCAATAGTTGCGGAGCAACTGTGTTTGCACCAGCAGTTCAGCCAGTCTGGCAAACTCGAAAGAGTGGAAACACCCCTGTGGGAAGAAAATCTATTTGTTTGTTTTCTATAAGTTTTCCTATGATCATTCTTTGTTGGTTGTTTATGTTGGAAAAGCTTTTTGATCAAACAATGCTCATAGAAAGTCTTTCTACTCTTTGCAGAAACCAGTAAAGAAGCCGACAGTGGAATGGGAGGACCTGGAAGGCAGAATACCCAATTTACAATAAGAGCAGAGTCCTCTGCACTTGAGAGAGTGGAAAATGATCTATAGAGGGAAAGAATTAACTCTCCTTTTAGGAAGGAAAACATCATCACTTGGTTGGAATCTTCATTTTATCAATATACTCATTTGCTTGGACATCTTCACTCTGAACTGTCAAAAGACAGCTTGCTGTGACAGATGAGTAGAAATGCAGTCAAATCTGAGTCCAGAAAATCACTATGATCTTTATCACTTTCTCAGTTAGTTCTGTGCTGACAATGGCTTGTGTTTCACTGCAGAAAACCTTTATCTTCTATCGACCCACTGCTCAATTCTGACTGCTGTCCCTGAAAGGTTAAGGCAGATAATTCCTTGTAGGTGAAACGACCTATTTCTCTGCTGTGGCCCAAGTCCTACATACATTTGAGCTTGTCTTTAACTGTGCTCTAGTTCCCCACCCTTGAATGCAGTAAGAGCTGTTTGGATAGAGAAGTATTTATGTGCATCGTAGTACTCTTATGTTTTGCCTTTGATTTTGCTATCAGCCCTTGCAGTACCAAGCGCCTGTGAAGGTGAGAGGCTGTGCAAGCGCCATGTGATCCATGAAACGAGCTCTGAACAAATCGGGGAAAGCCAACATGCGTATCCATGGCCTCTGCTTTAAAATACCCCTTACTGTGACGGATGTTACAGCTTGCTCTCTGATTCTTTGAACAACGTAGCTAGAGCTGCTAAAGCAAAACTTTTCTTAATGAGAAGGGGAATTTGTGTCAGAAAGATTCAATCATTCAACAAAGAAGCATTAGCAAGCTCAGTTACAGGAGGTTTTCATTCCTGTTTTCCTCCCAGTGTATAGCTGTGTGCTTCTCCTGGCAACTTTTCCCGTAGAGCTTGCCACAGCATGGACAGTGACAAATGTTTAATCCCAGCCGTTCTGTGGAAGGTCATAGCCTATGGCTCTGGAGAGGCAGCTCCCAGTCTTGCTGCCTGCAGAGTGCCAAGGGGGCAAAGGCCACTGCAGTGGCTGTTTCTGGCATGGATTATTTAGATCCAACAGAAGCTCAGCTGGGAAATGCATTTCAGTTACAGTCACATTAATCCAAATGGAGATGAACAGAAACGTGGAGGTTGTCAGCCATTTGGGGTATCCCTATTGCAGATCTCTGTGAGACTGACTTTGCTTTGGCTACTCTCAGGCATACTGACAGACCGTAAGAAGATGGTATTTAAGGATAAATCCGGAATCATCCATAATCCCTCAAGGAGGCTGGCATCTCCTGAACTTTTTGAGGCTCTTCATTCATTTGTTTACACTGGGTACTCAGCTGAACTATGCAATGGAGTGAGCTTCTCTCCCTTGGAGGTTTTACTTCATGTAAGTGTTCCTACACCTGAAGTTTTGCCCCCTGCGGAAAGGGGCTGGCTCCCTGTTCTTACCTCCCAATGCACGATAACAAACAGCCAGGCCAGGCAAGTGTGCCTCCTGGGCTGCCCTGCTTGCTAACATAGGACATGGGCCCCTCAGCTCTGCCTCAGTGGTCCCGTCTGACATGCAGAACCTCTTCTTCTACCCTGGAAGGCCTTACCTTGTTCTGGTAGAGCACCAAGCATGGCACTAATCCATTGTAGGGGCAGTTCTGTGGAGCTCAGTTGCCACTTCCCTCTACAAACACAACATACTTCACACTTGACACACACCATAGTAAACTAGTGCATAGTGTGGTGGGCATGTCAGATACATTCTGAAACATCCTATATAAGGCTATAGGGACATCAACAGATTCAATCCCCAACATAACCTATCTTAATATTTTTGCAACTTGCCCAGGTTTTATCAAATAGCTGCTTTGTCAACAAGATATTTTAAATAAGTCATTACTTTTTTTTTTCTTTATGTATTTACAGGAAGACTAGTTACTTAAACCTAGTTCCAAGCCACAAGCTTGGTTTAGCAAGCTGATCTTTTTCCCTCTGAGAAATAGAAAATCTGTTTACCAAAGAGACCAAAGAGTGAATTAGCAGGTAGAATTACAAGTCATTTCTCAGCTTTTGTAACAATATTGTCCAATGATATCTTTTCAACTTGATAATTTGTGATAACTGGGTAGTATCTGTGTCATAAAAGAGATGCTATAAAACCATAACTGTAATATCTTGCATTTAATTTGCATACTTGGAAATGACCCTAAATGGACAGAGTGGCAGGGAACTAGACCTATGAGTTCGTGAAGAAGTGCTTGGCACATTCCCTCTTTCCTATTCAACTCTTCTCTCCATAACCACTGTTTTGTTTCTTCCAAAGGTGCTGCTGTATCAAGTCAACACGTGTATACAGTAACGGGAAACAGAGTTTCCTCCCAACTTCAGCATGATGCGAAAGGGTAAGGGTTCATTCACTGAACACAAAGAGCATCAGCTTGAATGCTGTGAAGCCCTGTGGTGTTTTCAGTGTGAGCATTGCCCACTCTACCTCGACGCTGCACTTCAGCTCAATTTACTCTCTCTAAATCTATTCTCAACTCCCAGTTGGAAAGAGGAGGGGGAAAAAAAAAGAAGAAGAAGAAGAAGAAGCACACAGAACAAAGACACCTTTTGTTTTTGCTAGGGGCTGCTGGAAAATGGTATCTTAATTACAAACGCCTATCCCAGAGGGAGAGACATCACCTCTCCAGCCCCATTTTGGCAAGCTGCAGTTCAACCATATCTATCCTAATACAAGAACCACTTTCAAACGCCTTGTTTCCCATTTTCTACTTGTAAAAAATATTACCAAAAGAGTCTGTATCTGCTGCTTTTCTGGCAGACAAATATTTTCTTTCATTTCCTCCACAACTCCATTCTATTACTCACACATTAACATGTAACTGTACCAGAAGGTTGGCTGCACTCATGATACAAGACAACACCTTCAGTTAACCAGATTCCTGTTTTTTCCAAAGGTCATCTGGAATGTTGCACCTTATAGCTACTTAAAAACAGTTAGAAAGGAAAGGAAGCGCCAAAAGTGCTATCAATTCATGCCCTATAACTGCAATCACCTGTTCAGGTGCTCTAGGCTCAGAGTGTGATGGACAATTTATTGTTCTGCCTCCTATCAGCTTCACGGCCCTTTCTCTGGGTGTTTCATCTTTCAAGACTGTGATACCATGAAGTGCAATGCAGCACACTCTCTTTGAAGTTTTTGGCCACTAGTAGAGCTCCTGTTTCTGAAGGCACCTGTTTGGATCACAGATTTATTCCTAGCTGAGCACTGGAACTCTGCACTGGACTTCGGGATCTGTGTTCAGCTTCCCACAGAGATTGGGGTTTGGGAACAGCAGGTGAGAAGGGTGACAAGGGATTACAACCACGGGCTCCAGCTTTCTAACTTGATCCATATTTAACTAGGGTCTTAATAATGCATAAATATACAATGCCAATCTCCTTCCTAGAGGTTTTAATAATAATAGCAACAACAATAACAATAATTAATTTTTAAAATAGAGATCAGCGTAAGAAGAAAATCCTTATTTTAAAATAAAAAGCAAATGACTCAAATATCCCATGTACTAAACCAATCAATAGAAGGGGAGGGGAGAGAAGAAGACTACCTTTAGCTTTCTGTTTACTCTAAGGCCACAGGCAAAGATGAGTGACAGGCAGTGGCCTCGTGTGATCACTTCAACAAAATTTGTCTTTGTATCTCTTATCACACTTAATTAAGGCCTGAAAAGCTTGCAGCCAGCACCATAATTAGCACGTCAGCCCTCCCTGCCTGAGTGGCTGCCAGCCTGCAGGGCGTCCCTCCAAAAGGGACTTGACTGTGGCAGGTTGGCAGGTCCCTCGTGGCCCTGCTGAACCAAGAGGCGCCCACCTCCGCACGCTGCTTTAGTATTTCTGACTGCTCTTGCCTCCACTCTTGTGCCCTGGCAAAGCATTTGGCTATCCATCTCTGCAAGCTCTTTTCAAACATCTGGAAGCAATTACCTTGCTTCCAGGGGCCTTTTATACCTGGCCTTTTCTTGTACTTCAATCAATCCTGCTGGCACACTTGGGACCCTGAAGAGCTCATTGCTCCATACACTGTGGCACACATGACATAAAACATCAGCCCCCACTTGCTCTCCCAAGGATGGTATTGCTTTAATATGAAAGTTAACTGATGTTCTCAGGCCTCTAATCTGCCTCCCCCATGGGCTCTGCTATGCAAAATATTGGCTAACAAGGGCAGCAGAAATCCATGGTGCTCCTGTGTGCTCTTCTGGCCCTCCAAACCTTCGGTCCTATATGATTCCTCCAGTGCTGAGCAAGGCAAAAGCATGGCACACCACTCACCTGGAGCTGCAAGGAGCTGCAAGGAGCACTTCTGGTGTCTGTACATGTCTGCAGTAACTGCTCTCATTCTTATTATTTTCCTGTGTTTTGATTTTGATATTAGCACTTAATTTTTTTATGTTACCACTTTGCACTGCTAATAGAAAAGATTTGAGACATAGCAGGGAATCCATATAAATTTACCAAGGAAGAGATTCCTGCTGAAACATGTAACTTAGACAGACCTACTAGACTAAAGAAGGGAAAAATGTTTTGATTTGAAATCTTACATGGTAAGAGATGACTATTGTGGGACAGGTGACATCATTGTCTGAAGGGGTAATTTTGTTTTAATCTATCTAGTGCTGCATAGTTGGAGATTCTTTCTTAGTTTTATCTTCATTTAATGAGCAGGATTTTTTTAATAAGTTTTGAAAGCTTTTCAGGTACACTACTCTGACTTCTGGGAAAAAAATGCATCACAGAAAACATTATATCTTTACCTATACATGCATATGCACACAAACTCGTGTGTTCATATAACCAATAAGTGCTTACATTACAAGACATACATGTACATATGTATATGTTTCAATATGTTTTGCAGTGTAAAACCACAGGGGATTTCCACTCATCTCCCTGTCAGCTCTTTGTGTTTTTACAATATACTTCTAATGAAGCAGAACTGTGCAAAGGGTTAAATGCCAGTTCTATTGCAGGCAATGTGGCTTCTGCCATTCATTTTTTTGCAAGGCCAGAACTGTTCTCCAAACCGCTACACAGACTGAATTAATGGAAATGTTAACATAGTAGGCTTTCCAGTGTTGATTTGGAATGAGTACTGATACCGAGTAATCTGTGACCTCCATTCATTTCTGAATCGTTAGTTATTCAGGGAGGGAAAAAAAAAGAAAAGAAATATCAAATTAATAATCTAATTTGCCATTGCTTGTGCCTTTGGCCCATATTTTCGGCTATTGCAATATATCAAAAAGAGATATATTTCCCTATTTGCATATTATGTTAATTGGACACTTTAATGCAATATATTAAATCTAACTGTCTAGCTTTATCTCTGGGAGACAGAGTAGCTATCCCCAGATTGAGGGTACAAAGGGTACCTTGTGCCTCCATTCAAAAGTAAGTTTGAAAAGTGCTGCTGCATGGCAGAGGATGTCACTCTATCTCTGCCTGCTTTTCACTCCTTAGATGGGAAATGTTTTGGGGGAATATTGGAAACATTCTTGGTACATACCCTTGCTTCTCAAATGGTTTTGTATTAAAGCTAAAGGGAGACAGGAGATATTTTTTCCATCCTCATGGTTTTCTCCGAGGCCTCTGTTGTTTTTGCCTGAGGAATGCAGGGGTACATCTGCTCGACATCAAAGCTGATTAGACACACCTCGACCCTCTGTCATCCTGCATTTCTAATGCATTCTCCTTTCTTTCCTTAATTTTCCTTTCTCTTTTTTATTCCCATTCCTGGCAAGCTTCAAGGACGTCACTGAAACATTCACCATAGCATGTGTTATAAAAACAGAGAAGAATAAGTCTTTGTTGTTTGAGGATCATCGGAGCAATTTCTGATGAATTCTCAGCACCCTTGAATGTGGCCTGCTTTCCTAATGCTGTTATAGATATAATTTCCAGTATAAATTCTCTTCATCCACTGTTTATTTGGTTAGCTTTTGGTGAGGTTTGCTGCCGATCTCCAGATGGATTGCAGTTTACGTTACAAAGGTACTTTCAACTCTGCAACAGCAAACTTTGGCCTGTAAAAAGAATGTTTTTCTTTGGCTTAAAGTGCAGGAAGTGCCAAAATCCACAGAAAAGTGTGACAAGGCTTGATAAAAGTTGACTCATGGGCATACCACACATTTCCTAAAATGACTTGCTGCTGCACTCCTAGCTAACAGAGCATGTTCCTCTCGGGCAAGCAGGTGAGCAGGTTTCTGGGGCTGCTTTTCTTGTGAGGACAGGGCCAAAGGGTTGCTCAGACCCTAGGCTAATGGCTATGAAGCCGCAATAGCAGAGCTCTGCAAAACATGGCCACAGAGCACACTTAAAATATCATATAAATTTATTGCCCAGTCTGCTCCTGTGTTGTGCTCCCCCAGCATCTGCAAGTGGGGTGCTGTCCTCCCAGGAGCTCTCAGGGAACAAGCTGCCCATTTTTCCCCTATGTCTGTGGATCCTCTCCCAAAGGGTTTGCCCCCAAAGTTCATAAAACAGCACTGGGTTTTGGACCTGCTGACCTCCAGCACCCTCTGTGCTTTCCCGACGCTTCTCATGCCATGGGCTGGAGCCCTCAGCACCCACGTGCAGCACCAAAGAGTGCTGCTCTGGCCATCGTGCAGCTATTGCCGTTTCAGACTTGCTGGGCTGAAAAGCAAGTGCTTTTGGGGTACTGCTGCACAGATAGAGCTGCACGGATAGAGCTGTGCCAAGTGCCTTGCAGGGCAGATTCCCCCTGGGCACTTTGGGGGTGACTAGCCATGAGCAGGAAAGGTATGGGTGCTCTAAGATGCATGGCCTGGGTACCAGGGCTCACATCCTGGGGTAGATACCCTTGTGATAGATGCTTGTTGAAGACATTCAGACACTCACTGTCCCAGCAATAATGTTAGGCAGCATTGTCCATCCCCTATCCCCTATCCTATCGTACAGCAAAAAAAAAAAAAAGCTAGGAGATGGATTTCTGTGGCGGGCACATACTGGAGAAAGCTCTGAGCATCCCCCCTAAGGAGTTATCCCTGCTGAAGGCTGCAGTGTGCTTGTTTCATTCCCTGTGCTCTTCGTGCAAGCCAGTTTGTTCATCCCTGGCAAAATCCCTAATGCCTATTTGTCCCCACCACCCCTATTCTTCACCCAGAGTAGATTCTGCCCCACCCTGTCCACAGATGTTATGAACACCTGAACACCTGAATTTCTCCTGCTTGAGGGCTACATCCTATAGGCATCGACATTTGCTGTGCTCAGAGCATACCTTCAGAAAGAATTTGCTCTCTAACACATAGAAACTGGCAATGCCAGCAAATGGGTGGGAGAGGAAAACACAATTTTAGTTTTACAGAACCTCCCAGACAAGGCTCTGGCCGGCATGACATGTACCCTCGCAGCGCTGTGGGCACTGGAATGCAGGAGAACTTGCGGTTCTTCCAGGATTTAGTGCTGGTATGCTTTTTCTGTAATTCCCATCTGTGATACATTTTTGCCTCATTTTCCAATCTGCTTTTGTTTTCACTGGAAAACACAAAGGCTCTGTGCCACCACATTGCTCTTGCTGTCCATCACCGGGCAAGCAATGCTGCTAAGGCTCCACTGTGGGCATTCACGGAGTCTCATCTGGAAGCTCTTACCTCTTCCACTGGCGCCTGCTCCACCTCGGAGTCAGACACAAAACTCCCTTTCTTTTGGGCTTACAAAGGAACACTTCTGTTCTAGTCTTGCCTTTTACACTGTTTTTGCTGTCCATTCCATCGCTGTTTTTCTGCAGAACACAAATAGTTAGAATATGCCATCTATGGGCCTGAGGAAGGCTTGCAAGCTTTAATTGATTGTACAAGGCAGTTTGGCTGTTTAAAGAGTGAGGCACACTCTGTATTTTATTAAAGAAATAATGGCAATATTTGGTGGCATGTCCCAGCCCTCTTCTTAAAAACAGTTCCATTCTAAATATAAGATGGCACAAATACAGAAATGCTTTCCATTAAGAGGCAACTATTGATCATGTCCTATTCAGTTGCACTTTATAATGCGAATAGAAAGGAAGAGCAAGGGAAAGCAAAACTATCCCATATCATTGGCTGACTTCATGCAGCTCCTACTGAAGTCCTGACTGCTGAGCCAGCCTAACCTTGCTCAAGAACAGAGCTGGAGTTTCAGTTATTCCTCTCAAAGTCATATTCAAAGATAACTGAAGCTCATTTTATTGCGGACTTTTTTAAAGCTAGATAGCATTTTAACTGATAAAATGAAGCAAGTTAAAGACCTTAAATACAGCCAACAGGTTGGTCTTCACAAGCACAATTCTGACAATGCAAAGGGCAAAGAACAGTGGAAAACCTTTGTAACTGTATTTAACCTAATCTCAATGCCTATGAGGAGGGGACAGACTAACATTGTTACGTGAGTGTGACTGGATTCACTGGGTTTCACACTGGAGCCTCCCAAGGATCGAGAGAGCCAGAGCTGGCCCTGAGCCCAGTCATGCATTTTAGCCTGTGGACCACAGGATTTCGGACATATGAACCAGTCACTGCCTTTCACATGATTCATGGTAATTATACATGGGGATGCTTTTGGCCCAAGGTCAGCACTGGGTAATCTGAGTTAACTCTCAATAAGAAATGGCTAACTAATCAAATTACTAGAATTTTTGTCCCAAGCTTAGCACATGCATAGAGACATTCACTATGGAGAAGCATGATCTGGGGCAGGCTGTTCATGTCCTTGGGTCTGTGGTTTCTCACACCATCCAGTGGCCCAAATTCTGCTCTTAAATACGCAGTGCCTATAAATACAGAGCCTTTATGGGCTGAGATAAGCTGAATGCAATCCACGTCCCTGTTTATGCAACGGCCAGGCCATCAAGAACTGACCCAGTGTGACAGTAAATATATTGGCCAGTACTTTTAGATTTGGAGTCCTTGAGATTTTAATTTAGCCTCTGTTGACAGCCAAAGGTATGATGTCTGACTAGCACCTTTCAAGAGAAAAGAACTTACTTAGATTTTTAAATATTGTAGACCTTCAAATCAAAGAGGCAGCCTCTGGGGAGACAGTAACAGCTATTCTGTCAGTAGTATGTCAAAGTTTCCAGGAAAGAGCCTGTTGCTGGGCTTTAAAGTTTGCTTTAAGTCTGTATAGTGTGCTGAGTGATGCCAGAAAAGCCATTTCCAGATCAAAAGCAAACATGAAGGTCCCCAGATCCTCATATGGGACAACAATGCTCACAACCAACTTCCCAAGAATAACATGCAAGGACGCAGTAGGAAATGCAACCAGGTCAAAAGACCAGCAGATTCTTTGTAGCCAGCCCAAGACCTGCTTGCCTCGGGTCTGTGTTCATCGCCGTGCTGTTGCATGGCTCACTGGTGGTTTCTCCCAGCCGGCACAGTGCAGAGCCTGGCTACCTTCCTCAGCAGTGTCCAGGTGCAGCAGCAGGTTTCCTGGGGAGATTGACAAGCTTTGCTCCACTACTGCCTTCATTGCAGGCCTTGGATTTTCCACAATTATCACCCACAATGCCCATGTTTTACACTGACACATCTTCATGGAGGTGCTGTCATCCGTACAAGATCAGTGTGCATGAGCTAGACAGGGGAATATTCTCCTGGAAGCCACCCAGCCCCTGCTCTCTTGTCTACGGTGGATACCACTGTCATTTGGCTTGTCCCATCTGCTTGCAGTTTATGGGTGATCTTTGACTTGTTGCTCTCTCCCTCTAAACCCTCAAGTGCTGGCAATGTCTGAATCATGCAGGCTTTCTGCATAACCTCTTATTCAGCTCATATGCTCACGGTCAAATGTTCAGCTGTCTCTAATCTCCTGTACAGCTGAAAGCTCTCCTCCAGGCTCTTATTACTTTCTTTGTACCCCTACCATGGCTTCCACTTTGCGACAGCACCAAGTATTTACATTTTCAGAGCCTTTCATAAATAAATAAATGCTCTGCTCTCCATTTCTAGATATAGATATGTCTCTTGCTTCAGCTCTAAAGATTTTCAGTGATGGTCTCTGTATCCACTCATGTAGTCACATGGAGCCACTGAGAAGATTTTGAGTGTCCACTACTTGGAAATTAAAAACTTAATAAAATGGTAGCGGCTAGCAGTATTAAAATTAGAGCCAGCAATGACCCACCAGGATTTCTAAACCTCTCCTCTGCAAAGAGTGAGTTTTAATATCATACTTAAGAGCAAAGTGCTCCAGAGAAAGCTATTGGGAGATCCTTCTGGGCAGCACAAGTTGGATGTGTTCTCCTCATCTCCTCTTTTCCCCAGTGGCCAGGAAATTATAAGTCACAAAAGGAGGAATGAGGAGGAGGTCAGGATCTAGCACAGTGGTTCCTAGTGAGAGTTTGGGGTGCCTGTGAAAGCAGTGCATTTTGTGGAAGCAAACACAGCAGCAGAGCTGCGCAGTGACTCTTGCGCTGGTGCCGTGCTTCGGGGCTTGTCCTCCAGCCAAGCACCAGCCTCTGCTCCTCTGCAGGCCAAAAGTGCATGTGGGGAAAAGTGCCCCATTTTTTATTACTGGGCAGGTAGTGTGCTCTGAAAGTCTGAATTTTAAATCTGCACAGTTGACAGAAATTATAGTGACAGTATAACTGTTTTTTTCTATTTTGTGAGGTGCATGGGAGTTAATAGTGGTACTCAGCTTTTTATCCTAAGATGAACATTTTTGACATGTGTTTGAAGTAGCCACCCCAGTAACTAAGATTCTTTATGTTTAACCCTAGTACTTTTCTCATTGATTTGGGAGCCCTGAAGAGGGAAGCTCCATAATTTTTTAATTATTGTAACTTTTCCATGCACAGTATTTTAGCTGGGGTACAGGAGCACAAAGGAATGCTGAGGCTTGAGATACTGAAGATTTCTCCATAATGGCCCACCTGTATCCAGTGCATATGCATTTTCCAGATGCGTGCCCTAAGCCTGGTGGTGGAAAACATAAATTTAAACCATCTGTTGTGAACTGTTGGACTTGACAGCCTAAAGTATCCAAGAGACCATAGGACAGAAATCTTATTACAGCCTGATGGCTGTTGTGTAAATGCTTTAAGTTCATATTTTATTCTTACTTTAACAGTCACAGACATCAAATTTAGAACAGAATGCTAATGCTTTATTCCCTTGGCAGGAGAGGGCTGTATATCATACTGCATTCAGTGCTTAAATGCTTTGCTGCTTGATTTGTGGCTGGCTCCTTTCTCCGGCTGCACTGTTGCAAACATGAGTGAAATGCTGGATTTCCAGCTGGCTGAACACAGAGCTTATGTGGTTTATTAAAAGCACAGTCCTTGGAAGAACGACACAATTAATGCATTTGTAAGGGCGATAATAGAAATCACAGCGCTTGGGAAACGGACACTTCCCAAGGTCATGGTCAGGCAGGGGCGATGCCAGTGGCTCCCAACTCCCAGAAGGAGCTCAGCTACCCAGAACAGGCGTCACGAGCTTCCAGTGAGGGTGGGAAAGAAATATTTTGAAAGGAGATGAAGACAGTGAGTGGGTATTAGGAGCCATTAAGCAGTCAAACGCAGCTGTGAGGTCAGAAAACTAGCCAGATGCTGCTGTCAGTGATCCCCGCCCGGCACCACTATCACCCTGGGTCTTGGATGCAGGTCCCTGGGCACTGTTAATGCTGGCAGCAGACCTGGACCCAGGCTGCAGCTGAAGAATAAGTGGTGGTTTCCGTCACGCCTCTCATTGTGAATTTGCAACTTGAACATGACAAATTACCAGTCACGGAAAGTTAGGTCTCAGTTCAAGAGAAAAAAAAAAAAAAAGTACTTCTTAAAAAGCTGTGCTTTGTTGGATTGGTTTAGGTCCATGCAGTAATTTGTCCATCCCGTAAATAGTGAGACGTGACACTGTAAGGGTTTGTGCAGCTACCGCTAGTAATGGTTTGTGCTCACCCACTCCAAGGTGTTACCAAGCTCCTGTGACACATGGGAACAAGTCCAGACATGAGCAACATGCTACTAACACATCCATGTGGATCAGTAAAAAGCAGAGTGGCATGCGTTAAACTTTTGCAGGTCATGGGTTAAATCTCGCACCCTTACATGTGCAGGCTGCACCGTAGAAATCAGAGCTGTTACAAAGACAGCTGAGCAAGATTTAACCCCCATGGGATGACCCAAAAATTCAGCGTGCTAAATGCATTTGCTAAGACCTCAGTGTAGCAGAGAGTAAGGCTGGTGTTTCATGTGTCCAAGAAAGACGGCTCACTCTGTGGAGGTTGGAAGCCCCAACAAGGTCAATGATAGATGTGCTAAAACTAACGTATGGATCCACTTCCATACGTTACATAGCAAAACACCAGTTTCCACCATGATGTCACTGCATGTAGTAAGTGCTTGATGGAGATAACTTAGAATTCATGGAGAATGTGAATACAAAGGGACAGAGTAGACAAAAGCAAATAGTGTGTCCCAGAGAATAAGCCCAAGGAAGAGGGAGTAATACGAGCCTGGAGAACAGTGGGAATTACTACTATTTACCAGATAGATAGTCCAGGTATTTATTTGAAATGAACAGCAATGCTGGTTAAAAAAAATAAAATAAAAAAAAATCCTTAAATCTACTGGAGTCAACAAAAAGAGGAGCTGGCACTGAAATAGCTGTTAGCTCAGATGGTGTACGTGAACAGGAAGGTTTGTTTTGAATTTCAAAAGATAGTCCATACCAAAACTGGGCAGTGCAAATGACACTTTAAAATGTAGAACTACCTTCCCTCTGCTCCCACCCTTGCAAAAAATTGATAAGGGGGAATGTTTGGATAAAACGTGTGTGTCTCTCTCCCGCTTTGGACTGCCTGTTACGGTTGCTGGGAGCACCGGGGCATCGCTTCTGGGAACCGGCAGAGGCAAAAATTCCTCTCTAACATCTGCCACCGTGAGGGTCCTGGAATTTAAATCTTCCTCGAGCCTGCTTTACCTCACTTTCCTAGAGCCTTGGCATTTGCCTCTTGCTCGGGAGATAAGAGCGCTTTTACAGAACTAGTTTTGCAATTACTGATCCACTAAATTTTCTTTCCTGACCTTTAAAGGGATACACTGAACAAACGTCTTTGTACAAGAGCCAAACCTTCTGATAGGTGGCTGTTTCAAAGGAGCAAATATGATCTTTGCATAAATACCGTGTCAGACCCATGTAACTCACAACTTATTTATTGCTGCCCTAATGCACACCGTGGAAGTCAGGGCTAGTGTTGCACAAGAATACTAATCTAAAGCATTTCAGGACTGTGAAGTAAGGTGAATAACCAAATTTTTGAGCATGTTGCTTAGCAGTTGTTGACTTTAGCTTTTACTTGAGCTTTGTGGAGCGTTTTAAACTATTCAATATTTAGAAGAAAATAATAAAAATATTGGAGATGAGTGGCCTGTGATTTCCTTGCTAAGCACCTGGTATTCAAAACGTACGTTGGTCTCCTAAGTACAAGTAGGACAGAAAACTCTGCAACGCCAAGTATGTCAGTTTGTACCCCTGTGTGCTTGACCAAATACTGTCAGCCTGTTTCAGAGCTTTTTAAGTTCACATGGCCCCATGGGGCTCATGGGCACCTGGAAAGCACTTCAATAAAAAGCTCACAGAGATTTTCCACAATTTGTGGCTTTAACAATATCCTCAGAAGGAAAAATGGACTAGGCCCTTTATTTTATCTGGAGCATGCTGGCTCCAGGCATGTCTTCGGGGTCCTGAGGAGTGCAAGGCCAGGAGGAGGCCCTGCTCTGCCCAGTAACCCAAGGAGAGCCTGCCCTGTCCTGATGGGCTCTGAGGCCATGGCAGAGAGTGGGAATTGAAAGGAAAAAGGTGGAATTACCATCACTATGCTTAGACCCTTAACTTACCAAATGCATTAGCACGTGGGAAGGTTTCGCCCAGCACAGAAGAGGCATGAAGGTCATGTCTTGCAGTTGGCATCTCTTTTGCACACATGCAGCATAAACAGTTAAATATTTGTGCATCATTTTCTCTTCTTCTCCCTCTCTCTCTAGCGCACACACGCTGGATCGTAAATCACTCAGGAGGTGGCGGGTCCCTGCACACTAATGTGGTTGCGTTCAATCCTCTAGCTCACAGTTTCTGCAATTAATGCTTGAGAGCAAGCTTGCATTAACAGATTAAGGCTGAGAGTTCATATTCAGTAGAGGAGAAGAAATCCTTTTTTTTTTTTTTTTAGTCTCTTTGCAGGGGTCTTGGTATTTTTAAAGCCTTGAGTGCTACGTAAAAATCTGACCCTCAGACATCTGGCAAAAGCAATAGGGATTCCTGCTGTTTGCACTTAAGATCCTTCGTTCTGCTGTCGTCCTAAGCAAAGCCAATAGTATTTGTTGTGTTCTGGAAGAACACTATCTACCAATACCAAATGCATGGGGAAAAAACAGGTGATGATCAGATTTTGTAACACCCTGCTTCAGCAATATGCTGTCTGGCTAAATGGACGTAGACAGATCTTAGTTTAAAAACCTCCGTTGTGTCACGCACCATTGACAGGACTGAAAACAAACATACACTGATAATTTCCCATGGTCTGATTTTTTTAATCGAGACCCAGCAAAGGGAATGCCCCATGTTGGCACTTGCTGCTTCACTTGCACTTTTCAGTCCTTTGGCTCACAAGTAGTGGCCAGGCTCCCTCCATTATTTTGGGTAGATTTAAACATCGATTCTTTTTTGTGATGAAAGTGTTTTAAAAGCAGCAGCTCCTCAAAGAGATTTCCAGCAGTTTGAGAGCCTGCTTTCCTGAGTGCATACATGCTCAGGAGTGAGCACAATAAAATTGTGAATAGCTGCTTTTCTTCTGCAATTTTCAGAAGAGCAGAATAAATCATAACCTCAAAAAGAGATGTCATAGGGTCAGGGCCTACAAATACAGAGACAGATTCATCCAGAATTTGGACTCTGCTGAGTTGTTTTTTTCTTTCTTTTGACAACATGAAGTATTTCGTAGGCCACTGGCCCTCCTATGAATACTCCAGGCAGCTGTACTATCTGCTGAGTGCAGGGATAGCTGCATTTACACTCACCATATCTTACTTGACTCACACGTACAGTTAGGTGTTTAAATTACAGGAAGAGCTTGTGTTCAAGGGCTTCCGCATCATGCTGAGGCTTGGGAAAAAAGCAAGGTTTGACACATAATAAGGATTGATGTGCTACTTCAACTGCTGGTATTACTGGAAAGGAAGGAACTTCAGCAGGAAGAGCAAGGGAAATTATACAGGAATCAATAAAGGGTGCCAGAAATAGCACTTGACTTATCTTCCCTGTGAGTTAAAATACCTCACTCAAGGGATGCACACGCTATCCCTTAGCCAGTATATTCAGACACTGCTCCTACTGATCTACGAGTGGTCAGGATTTCCTCCTGAGTCAGTGGATAGAGGCAGGTGTCTCTGGAGGGCAGCTCTTCCCACCTACATTAGAAACTGACAGCAAGTGCTGCAGAGCCTGCCCTTTCCCTAAATACCGAGCGCCTGGCACCCTTGGAGCCAGGCGTGTGCTTGATGGGTATCCTGGAGCCAGCAGGGAGAGCGGAGCGCTGGGACGGGCGGGATGCTGCCTGGGAGGAAAACCAAAGCTAGCAGATGGCTGGGAGGAACCTGACAGGCCGTCCTGGGAAATGGGGAGCGTTGGCCCGTGGGGGCGACCAAGTTGCAGGCTCACGATATTTGTGGCTGGGGAAACGGGAGCCGCCGAGGTGGCCACGGGTTGGTGCAAAAGACTCACTTCCTTCAGGATCAAAGTGGCTCAGAGATTCTCTGGGATTTTGCCCAAGGACAGCAGAAGTAAAAATTAGCTATGCAAATTCAGCTATGCGAATTCAGAGATGCTGCTGTTGACAAAGGTGCTGACAAAAAAGGGGAGCGCATGGCAGGAAAAACAAGGGGCAGGTCGTTGGTGACGAGGGACAGGGAGGGTGCCACTCCATTTTCTTCACATGTGGGAAATCATTAACATTTCTACACTGTAGTCGATGTCACATCTGACCACCTGATCAAATCTATTAATTAGATCTGCTTTAGGCC
Organism: Tinamus guttatus; assembly: GCF_059628265.1. Classification (NCBI taxonomy): domain Eukaryota; kingdom Metazoa; phylum Chordata; class Aves; order Tinamiformes; family Tinamidae; genus Tinamus; species Tinamus guttatus. Next base: position 3,303,607 of record NW_028289031.1, read on the forward strand.
TATATTTATATGAGTGCTGTTAAAAAATCAACAGGTTATTTGACTGCAGAGTGCATTACTGCCCACTGTCCTCTGCAGAAAGAAAGACATTTTTGAGGCACCACAGAGAGGTCGTTTATTGTTTCTAAAACACCAGAAAAACTTATTGCACAAGCCCTTCTTAGGGCTTTCCATGCTCCTTAATAGGGACTGTACGATTAAACTGAGAGCAGTATAAGGCCCTAAACTGGAAGATTGCAGCCTGCAACGAGTCACAGAAAGTTTTTCACATTGCCCCCCTAATCAGCACCAGGCAAACTCGCACAAGATGTGCCCTCCCCACATGCCCCCACCTCCAGCCTCCCCGTCTTGCAAAAAAAAAAAAAAAAAAAAAAAAAACTGCAAGAGCCAACAGATCTGTTCTGGCTTGCTTTATTTCATTTTGGGTTTGTTAAAACGCTGTATTTGCAGTTTATATTTCTTGGCACGCTGTTATTTTGACGACATTTAAACAAGAGCGGTAGAAGAAGCAGAGAGGCTGAGAGGATAGCTAGTTTCCTTCTGAGTTTCGGGATGATCCTATGTGGTCTCGTAATCATCCAATACCTTTCCAGTGTCGTTTGTTTGCTTTCAATGCACTCACTTTGGACACGGAAAGCAAGCTCTGCTGCTGCCCTTCTAGTCATCTCCACTTCCACTTTCTCAAGTGGCAGCACAACAAATATGGCAATATCCAAGTTAATCTACCCGAAACAAAAGCTAACAGCTCAAAAGAACTGTCTACATGGACATATTAACACAGCAAAAGGTATTTATGAAAAAGTGAGGTTTGTAATGTGTGATTTTCCTTCTCCCCTACAAAACCAACATGTTTTAGCCAAATTCCGTAGCACAGAGATAGCACCCCTTGGGTGGCTGACCATGCCCGATTCCATCGACTCGCTCACCCTAGTGAGTTTATGGCAGGGCACGAGGGGAGAGCACCTGCAGCCTGAGCTGCACTGAGCAAGGGCAGCAATGCTCTGGATGATGCCAATGTGTATCCAGAGCATTGCTGCACTTGTTAACTTGGCAAAAAAAAAAAAAGTTAAAACCAGTCCCCGCCATAGAAGTGGTAGCTGTGTCAGGACTAGTAAATTCAATGTGCCCAGATCCATCCTCTTACACCAAATGCCCTATGTTCATACGTTTAACCTCTCTGACTCTTCAAAACAAAGTGCCTACGGGGAACAGCCCCCGGCCCAGGAACTGTTGAAAAGATGTTTGCTGGCCAGACCCAAAACCATGCCAGGGACTTCACTAACGATTTAACGATATTTCAGAATCATTTAACAATTTGAACAAAATTGTTTAACAATAGAGCAACCCAGTGCTGTGTCCTGGGAATATTCTCTGGCACTGTGAGTGGTCGTGTGTCTCTACTAGTTAATTAACGTCCATATGTGACTCCTCTCCCAGCTGCTTGTCCAAGCTCAGAGGCGAATCCAACCCCTAGTCCCAGCTCCTGCTCTTCGGTCCTGGAGCTGCTCGTTCACAGACAGGCAGTGCCATCCCCAAACTGTATAGCAGTACTTCAACACCTGCACTCCACCTTTCAACAAAACCGATTAAAACATTTCCAGATAATCGATAAAATCTGGGACTTGGGGATCAAAATTCAATCAACCTCAGCAGTGCCCAGCTAGGATCACAGCTCTGTGGATGCTCTGCTTCCCTGGAGACCTGGAGGCCTTTGTGCGGTCAGGATTCAAGTTCCTGTGGGAAAATGTCAGTTTTGAGATAGGAAAAACCATCCTGTGTCTGTTGTGCAAGGCAGCTTCAGCTCTGTCTATAATCTGCTAAAACCAAGCTGAGATGGGAAGGCTGGATGCTTCCTTTCCCATAGCCCTGCTGTGATAAAATTTCTAATATCAGGTTCTTTCAGGAAAAAATACTCTATGCCTGCATATCTTGTTTGGATGGAAAATCCATTTTTCTGACCACATCATCCTCGTAAATTCTTCCCTTTCTTGTTGGCATCTTTTTTCCATAATATCTGAGAAGCGAAGAGTTATCTCTCTTTTCTAATAGAATTAGACAGCTATTCCATGTGAGCTTGTACTTCACCACACAAAACCAAATCAACCATTTCCCTACAGGCTGTTAATTGAATATTGTCTTTTGGGTAGACAAGTACTTCCTCTGTTTTATGAACATTGGAATGACAGTAATATAACTGACCAAATTCACTGCAAATTTTAATATTGTTCTATATAAAACCTGATAACTTCAAGGCACGCTCCAATACAACAGAGGATCTAACACAAACTCCTTAATCCTTATGGGAGCCCTGGCAATTTTTCCTGTGATCTGATGGGAAACATAGGCCAGATTTTCTAGCAATTGTGGAAGCTGGTGTGACATCAAATTACTTTACAGTGGCCCAAATATAGATTAATTTTAAAGTGTTAAAATAGGGCAATATGTTAATCAGACAAGCACTTTGGCTTCTGACTTAAATCAGTATTTGTAATATTCTACTCCAGGCTCTCAAATATGCATGAAAATGGGAAAATGCGATCAGAAATTGTTAGGACTTGGTGAAATGGATAGAAGGCATTTGGAAAACAATTTCTCTATAGTTTGAAGGAAAGAAAGTATTATATTCATGCCATGCCAAGATGATGTGCAAATGCAGATGGAGAAGGGAGGATGAGGTGGTTGTGGTGTGTTATTAACTCCAAAAGGAAAGTCTTCTGACAGAGTGGAACTACATACCAAGGCTCAGTTTGAAGTCTGAGGATGTGAATATACATTCTGTTGTTGCACGGCTGATTCTGAGAAGACAAGAGAGATCTGAACAGGTTGCAGAGCCTTTTTTTGTCTTTTTTTTTTTTTTTTCCATGGCTTTCTCTTCTAGGAGTGTCCCAAAGTCACTGCATTATTCCCAACTGGGGAAACGACAAGATGAATTGAAAGCGCCCACCCCTCCATGTGGAGAGGAAGAGGGATGGAGGTAACACTGAGCACTGATGCTATGCCAGACTATGCCCAGTCAGGGGGATCATTTGAGTGCTGTGACCAATCTCAAAACAGTGTGGTGGTGGAAAGCACAAGGCAAACGTGGTGGAACTGAAAGATGCAGCTGTCCACAGCCACGCATTTCCACTGGCAAACAGGCCTGAAGTCCTTTGTTCAAAGGTAAGATGATAAGGAGTGACATTTGAAAGAACAGAGGGAAGAGTACTAAAAGCTTCAGATAATTTCTGTAGGAAGAAAAATAAATAAATGCAAAGGATTCTTGACCTGAATGCGATGTTCTTTCTACACACGGGTTCATCAGCAGCCAAGACTGGCCTGCAGGCAGCATAGGCTCTTCTTCGCACTGCTGTTCCAGCTTCTCTGACATGAGATAATGACTTGCCTATCGTCTTAGGCTTGTTAGCAACATAAATTCACACCTTTTAACTTTGTTAGTGTATTGTGTCTGAGGCTTAAATCCTGGGTTACCAGGCCATGGTAACCCGTTGTAATAAAATCCTTGGTAGTATATTAAAGGGAAAAGATAACTCCATATATATATATATTTTTCCAGAAACATTCTTCCATCATCTACTTGGAAGCTGATTTAAACTGGGAGCAGTGCTCCTGCAGTCTGGCAGCTGGCTTAAAAACTAAGAGGTTGCAATGTACTGCTTATCTTCTCATGAGTGCTCAAATGTACACATGACAGCAGCTTAGTGACCCAGAGCCCAAAGTTCTTATTTTACATCTATGCACTTACTCCTATGTACCTATTCCTTCCCTTAATCTATTTCCAAAACACCTACGGTTGGTAGCACATTTTCTGAAAAGAAATTGAAATGGCAAAACTAAATATTTCCCAGGATAATCTTCAGAAAGTCAGAAAGAAAAATAGGGATTCTATCAGTATTAATTCTTAGCTGGCACAATTTTCCAAGAATTATTGTTTACATAGGAAATGTTCTTGAAGGAACTTTACAACGTAACTTAGAACATGCTGCACATTTACTCCAAATCTCATACGTTTTGTGGAAAGAGAGGACTTGCATCCAATAAAACCATGTTTTGATTGTGCTGCTTATGACTTTTTATGGACTGCAATCTTTCAAAGAAAATACAACCAACCAAATCTAGCTGGATATTGTTTGTGCTCCAAGCAGTTATCTGAAGCTGAAAAAAAAACAGTAAAAACAGATCCCTGATGTACCTTTCCCAGTGCCATGTTAATGAACTTCCAATCCAGAGAATCTTGTCTCAGTCATGTTTTCTTCAGAGTTGCCTGAGATGATCGATGTTTCATTTCCACAGTTATTGCATTACAAGTTTAAGAAAACCATACGCAGTATGCATCATTCCACTTGTCTCTGAAAGAAGTTAGGAATGAATAATAAGGAAAAAAAAAAGGATAACAGGATAAGCATACTGTGCTGCTTTTCCTGGTATGCTCTTTTGGCAACTGGCAATATAGAGGTTTTCAGAGCCAAAGGATGTGTCTGCATCTTTGTGTTTGTTAGGTTCTGTGAGTCTTTCTTCCACAAGTTTGTCTAAGTGCTTTTGAATTAATTTAATCTTTTAACTTCCACTGTTCCTATGGCATTCAGTGTTTAATGATGTTATGTGAAAAAAAAAAAAAACTTTCTCTTGCTTGTTTTAAACCTATTGTCTGATAAGCTTCTTAGTTCTTGTGCTAGGATGAAGTGTTAATAACTGCTCCTTATTCACCTCTTTTTCACTTAATTTTAAATCCTCTACCATTTTTCCTCTCACTCCTCCTTTTTCCAGACAGAGGAGTCTTAGCTTATCTTTTGTAGTAAAGAAGCCATATCAGACTTCTGGCCATCTTTGTTGCCCTTTTCTGTGCCTTTTTTAATTCTGCAGTTCAATTTTTGAGAGACAGGATTAGAACAACATGCAAGATATTCAAGTTATAGGCTCACTGAGGATTTGGGTAATGGCACTGGTGATACTTTGCAGTTCATTCTGTCTTCCTTTCCCAATCATTCCTAAGAGTCCTTTTATTTTTCGTATTTTCATCTACTACTGAGTGATGAAACAACATCAGGAGATCACTGTTTTAGAAATTGAGTAATATTTCATTCCACAAGCATTATTACCCATGCCGCCTTATTTTCATGCTAAATTAAGTAGCACTGATGGCCTTACATATTTCACACTTCTTTACATAAAGAAAAATGTCTGTGGAGATGTTTTTTAGACACATGTGTCTGTAATAGAGATACCCTGCAGCGTGCAGCCAAGGTACCTGAAATGCATCACAAAATGTCCAGGCTGGCAGCAGTGGGCTAGGCTGGCAGCTGGTCTCATGGCCTAACTACCTGATATTTCCAGTTACAAGTTCCCGCCTTCACTTTCCTCAAGACTTTTGCCATCCCCAGATACATACCCAGACTCTAACCTTGTGAGGAGCATGTTGTCAATCTGGATGGTTTGAACGGTTGCATTTTCAAAAAATATTCTCTGGGTCAGGCATGTTTAGCTCCTGCAGGTCATGCTTGGCCTGGACAGCTAAACAGGGGTAGGAGGCCTGTTGCTCTTGTGAGCACCACAAACCACCCAGGCACAGTGGAAAGAAAAACAGCCTGGAAGGGACAAGTCTCTTCTGCAGAGGAGGAATGAAGTGAAGGAATGGAGGAAATTAGAGAAAATAGGAGGGGAAGACCAGGAAAATCAAGATCAACATTGATGATCTGCTGAGCAACTTTGGAGAGATAACAGGGGAGAGAAATTGTTGATAATACAATTCCATTTTATTTTTGTCCATCAATATAATCTAAACAGTCTAGACAGCTGGACTCAAGGAACCTGGCTCCAATCAGGAGAGCTTCCAGCCCTTAAGTTCACCAACTCACTTCTGCTCCTTTCTGTTACTACCTGCAGCACCTCAGATACCAACAAGCTGGATCCCTCTTGTGCAGGTACAATTTTTCCTAACGAAATAGGAATAGTGAATACTATTCCTAGTGAACCCTCTCCCCATCCTCGTCCCAACACACACAAAAACCAAAAAAAACTGCCAGCATTTTGCTGTCTCCTCACAATCACTCAGTGCACTCCAGAGAACGCTTTCTTTTGGCACCCAACATCAGAGTAATGTCAGATCCTTGCCAGTCATGTGGCGCCAGTGGAAAGTGAACAAAAGCCAAGGCAGTATGGGGAAAACGCCATTGTTCCAAAAAAAAAAAAAAAGAAGAAGAAGAAAAAAAGTAAATGATGTCACTCCTTAACAGCACCAGTAAACATCCTTTCCAACGGCAAGAGCTTCTCTCTGCAGTTTTCTGCAGCGAGGGTACAAGGCATGGAAGGCATTAGCCTGTTTTTAGATGTTAATTAAATGCTGGACATTTGTCATAAAGCACAAAGTTTCAGAATAAAATCACTTCCTCTTTCAACACCAGGTCAAGCAGCACCTTGGTGTACCTTTAGGTCCCTTGAAGAAGGAAGGGATTTGAGGGTATCTGGACAATGGTGAAGACTCAAGCTCGCATTTTCTGAGAGGCACGAGAATCAGTCATTCTCCTCATTACTGTATTTCCATTTATTAATAGTCTCCACTTGAATTATGATGTCTGCTAGAAATCTTAATTATGGGTTGTGGCTCTACTGGAGTAGGCCTAAACAGATGCTAGAATTACATTTCTAATTATGTTAACACCTTTCCAACAGGGTGTCACAAACACAAGTTAATTAAGCCTCAAGCTAACCCTGTGATGCAGAGATGCATTTTTTTTTTATCTGCTATGCAATTAAAGAAACTGAGAGACTGATTTGTACTCAGGTCTGAAGCCCAAACCCTCCCCTGGCCTTTCTGCCTTAACCACTAGGAGCCTTCCCATCCATCAGATTGATGCATTTTGATCAGTTGCTAATAAGCTGCATTCTGTGCCTCTGCAAAATCTTAAGCAAATTTTCTTATAAAGATTAAAAAATTAGAGATTTTGATCTACATTATTTCTCCCTGAGTGCCCCAGGAATACCTCTAACCTGTCCTTCTCCCTTTCAGAAACCCAACGGTCATCTGCTGCCTCTGTATGACTGCACTCCTGATGGCACCTATCCCTGTATGAGTCATTAGTCGGGAGAGAGATTATTCTTAATTGCATATGAGTTTATTCCTCTCTCATTGCCTAGCACTTTCCCCTCATGGTGCTCGCAGCTATGGATGAGCCCATGGAGTGGAAGTCAGACCTGCCTCCCTTACACCCTAGGAAGGGTACACAAGGTGAGAAGAGATAAACTGCCTGTACAAAGGTGTCTTGCTTGAAAATCTAGACATTGGATGATAGTTATAGAATTCATACCTTTCATAAAACATCCTGAATGATCTGGAAAGCTGCTTATAGCCACCACTGAGACATCCCAGATCTGTGTGTACAGGAAGTCTACAGGAAAGACTGGCCATGGCTGCAAAACCATGACGGTGCAGCAGAGGTGTCCAAGGGGACTTGTGGAAGAAAAGGGTAGAATAGTCCACTAAGTCTCACTGCAGACCCTGCCCTCCCTCCAAAGAGCCATGGGAGAGGATGAAACAACCCCAGTCTCTTTCTTGAAAGACATCCCCTTTCCAGTGCTCTTGCCCCTCTGCATGAGCTGGGTCCTTCTGAGAGCCCCACAACCACCTCCACTCCTGGAGCTGCAGGAGCACGTTGGGTATGGCTCAGTGGAAATGAGGAGGCTGGAGCAAAATAGCCTGGGCAAGCGTTCGCTTCCTGCTTGCTGGCAGAGCGGGTGCACCAGCAAGGCAGAGGAAACATGTCCTAGCCTTCCATCCAAGCAATGATCTCTTTCACTATCAAGAACCCCTTGAAATTGCATTCAGTTTTTCAGATCTGTTTCTGAATGGAAAAGAACAAGGATTAAAACAAAGCTGTTAAGGGAATCTTGGGTAGCCAGATAGAGACATCATGAACAGGTATTTAAGGTGACTCATTAGGGGTGCTTGGAAATTGAGATATGCAGAATTAAGCAACCAAAAATCCTTACTTGAGTTTCCAGAAGTCCATTATTGTACTTGCTAAGCAATCTCATTGATGTTCATAGTGATGTAACATGGTGATGTTAAACAAAAATAAACAAAATGTGCACAAACTCTCAACTACTGGAATCTCAGAAACTAAAATGTCTTTCTTTTATTTCATGGTCTTTATATTGAAGAAACCTTCTGGCAAGCCAGTCTAAACCTAGAGTGTTGAATTGAAGTCTCTATTTGTTCAAATCCCTTAAAGCCTTGTGGGGAAAAAAAAAAAACAGTTTTAATCCATCAGTTTTTAGGTTAACAATTTTATTATTTATGCATTTACTGTGAATTTAGAGGCATTTCCAAAGCTGATCTCCAAGAAAGCCTTAATTTTGGAGCAATTGTTGTTGTAGTGTAATATTCTTCAGTCACCATATCAGTCAAAATAGTATTTAAAGAAATACACCCTGACATATGTGCAAATACTTAAGGCAATTTTGCTGGAGTCTTGCTTTTTGAATAAAATCTTACCATCGCAAAATGAAGATTTCCGTTGAGCTGCTTAAGCTGGTGAGCGACAAGGAGAGTCGTACTTGCTGGGAATGCTGTTGAACAGATGGGATCACTGTTTTGCACATGATCCTGGAATGCAATCAAATTGTTTGGTTCTGGAAAACAGTTTCTCCTCCCGTGATACTATCAAAACGGAAAGAAGTTCTGACTCTGAAATCCACACGCCCACAAGTATTCTTCATTCATGCTTTGGGAAAACATAAATTACAGAGAAGAAAAAAAGTAAGGGAATCATCTTAGCATAGAAATGTTCTTATTTCTTGACCTTGCAAAAGGTACAAAAGGGAACTTGATTTGGAAATTAAGCACACATAAACAGCAGAAATCCAGGAAGGAAAATATATAAATGCACTATACAATTGAAAGCCTGTGTTTACTTCAGCAAATTGGACAGGAGAAACAGTTTTAGGAAAGTTCTGTGGAATTCTTCTTTCTCTTTCCAACACCCTGAACCTGCAGTCCTTACCATAGCATGTGCCTTTGCACTTCATGGAGAAGGTCAATGCAGTACTGAGGTTAAACCAGAGATCACAAAATCAGGTCTCTATTCAGCAGAGGTCATGAAAACTGACTTGGCTGAAACCCTCAGGCCAGATTCTTGGCCGGTATAAATCATGACAGCCTCCCTGTAAAATCACCCTGAGGCCATGCTGCTTTACATCCGTTGAACATCTGGACCAGGGTCTGTGGGAAGAAGGGTATGATGTGCCTCAAGCTTCATGTGTTTCGGAACAGCTGCTTTGAAGGGCTCCTTAAGGCCTTGCATGCCACTGATTGCCCTTGCTGAAAGCTCTGGGAAGGAGCGCCTGTGAACAGACATTTTAGGACTTCGGTGTTTACAGGGTGTAAATGTACCCGGAGAAAACTCTCTCATGTAGTAAGATGCTTCTTGGCAAATTGCTCACAAATCAGGTGGGCGAGGGAGAGATTATGTTGAGTCTCAGACAATTAAGAGCTTAATGGTGTTTTTCCATAAATAAGTTTGCTTCAGTAGTTCTGACAACGTCAGGTGATTACAGCCTGGTACAGTTATGTGCAGAGATTTGGCAAACACTGGATGAATTCTGCTGTGTGAATACGAGAGACCTCTCCCTCTGACCTTTTTTTTCTCTCTCTTTTTTTTTTTTTTAATTATTAATCAGGAACTAAATATTTGAAACTGTCCTTATCTCAACATCATCACTGATCTAGCATATCTGTCGGGGAAATCTTGCAAAGAACAGACTTAAAAAGTCATCTGATGATTTTTTTTTAACTAAGAAGCTTTCAGCTACGGTGTGTTACATTTAAGAGATTCAGATAAGTGAGTGAGTAGTCAAGACTTGCATGTTGTGTGACTCCATTGCGAGCACAGTTTCTTTTTATTTTCCCCTAGTAGGAAGTAAGACCCACCTCTTCTGAGAGGGCTTAGCCCCACAGGTAGAAATAGTAAAATAATTAAATTTTGCAGAGCAAGGGTATTCTGAATATTTGCACAGTCTTTTATGAGCAATGACTTATTTTGGTGATTTACATGATTACACCATTCTTTGGGGGCAGAAATAGGAGCACAATCTCTTCCCCTCTCTCCTCCCTCCCCCAACATGCCTCTGCTAACCAACCTTTGCCACCCCTGCAAAGTGCTGTTGCATTTAATCTCATTTACAGGTAATTTGGAAAGAGGACAATCAGTCTGATAACCCATTGCTAATCTCTGTCGGATGACGTTTGGAGATTAGCTGCCGTGCGGGGGTGTCTCACCTCCTTTCCTTCTCGAGCTATTTGCACGCTAGTAACTGTAGATACACAAGCAGTTATGCTATGCCTACCAGATAAGTCAAAGGGGCATGTAAAGCCAAGCACACGTTGGGCAGGCTTGCACTGCCGGCGCCCGGGAGCACGCACGCTGCTCCTTTCCCAGCAGGCGTTGTTGTAAAACACAAAGAAATCGAGCTCTAAATTATCCTGCTCCTGGCATCCTTTTACTGCCTGCTTCTCTCTGGCGGCATTTCACCTTGTAAAGCGAAGCGGAGGGCCTCGGCAGCGCTGGAAGAAACGCAGGAAGCCGTAACAGCGAGCGGCCGTTTTCACTCATGAGCTCGGTGAGGCAACTCAGTAGGTGCCATTCCTTCCTCAGCAGGTGCCATCCCCTCAACTGGAGCTCTGGCCTCTCATCTTGGGACTACTTTATAGTTAAGTCATGCGAGAGGTTTCCTGGATGCTTCGTCTTCCTGGTAGTAGAGCTGCATTGGGTTTCCTCTTTGCTCTCTCTCCTGGTAAATTAACATGCAGCTCTGGAAGGCCTGAACGCAAAAGCTCCTAAAAGGAAAGAGAAAGAAGATACTTCAGCATGAGGATGGAAAAATCACAGGGGCAGCTAGTCTCCTCTGCCCGTGTGCCCACTCCTCCCGTGCCTGGCGGCACCACTCGTCCTGCTCGCCATCGGGCCGTGTCCTGCACCAGGGCAGACGGTGTTTCCTGGCCTTGCCCTCTGCAGCAGATTAAGCAGAAACCCTCATCCCTGCGTCAGGAACACTGCTTGCTACGTACAAAACAGCAGTACTCCTCCCTGCTTCTCTCTGCTTTGTGCCATACTTCATTCTGTTTTACATCTAGAGAAATCAGAGCCAGTCCATCATTGCAGCAGCTCCCCCAGGCCGTTCGGACTTACCATTTGTAAGTCTCACATGCAGCACAGAGGGGGAAAATAAATCCTTGGATGTGAGTCCAGGGGGTGTTTCACCTCTCAGACCATGTAGGTGACTGCTGTTAGCATCAATGAGGCATGCAGCTAGTCAGAGAAAGCCCATTGTAGCAGTGCATCAGGCATGGAGCGCAGCACCTTTCATTCCCCCAGCAAATGAAATGCTTTTAAAGCAGAGTATGTGAATATTTATTTTTAAATACACCACTTGGTAGGATCCCTGAGCTGTAGCATCCCTGCCATAACTAGAGCAAGAAAGGGGGGTATTTGGTGGCTGTGATGGGGGCAGAAATGTGCTAACAGGCCAGGCCAGGGATGCATGAGCAGCTAGTCCATGTTGCTCCAGCCACATCAGCAAGGGCTGGGACATAGCTCCCATGGATGAAACACTGATTTTAGTTCTTCAGGTGAGGAATGGAAAAACTTATTATGGATTACCAAAACAGGCAAAGATTTAGACAAGTTTCTAAAGAAATGTGGTGTCTAATGACGAGAAAAGAGCTGGAAGCTCTGCTGTAAAAGCAGTTAAATTAAAACTATCTGCATTGTTGAAAAATCTTCATACTGAGAACACAGCAAGAGGCTGATGGGGACGTGGCTGGAAGGAGCTGCAGCGCCTGGCGCACTGTGGAGCCAGGGCAGCCTGAGAACAAGCATTTTGGGGTTTCTGCTGGCGGATGGAGATGAAGCCACTGCTCATTAAGGCATGTGAAAAGTAGACAACAGCAGAACAAGTTTTCTGAAGCTGCCTTAATCATGTGTCCCAGCTCTGCTCTGCAGAAAGGAGATAAAATCTGAAAGTAATTTGGAAACATTTCTTAAAAATTGCATCTTCGACAACGCATAAAGATGGACCGGATTGAGCAAGATTTATATACAACAAACTTTACGTACTTACATAATATTGTTGTGTTTTTCTATGGCTTTAAACATACAATCAGATATCCATACTCAGGCCTTTTATCCATGTTCATGCCTACTTTAGCATAACCAATGGGTTATCCAGAAGCTGATTATTCCTCTGATCAGAATGAAAAAAAATGCTCATTTTAATTGACAAAATAATGGAAATTTAACTCGAGTTGTATGACATTTAAATAAACCACATTTTTATTTTAAAAGTCTGTTTAAAAAAGTATGTTTAAAAGTCTCAGGTGCAAATTTTAAGAGACAAACTGCTAAGTTCAGAAAAGGCAGCAGAAAACAACTTTTGTTGAAGTACTTTGAAAAGAACCTTTGGTTGCGATAGCCTCTTTGTTAAAATTGTATTTGTAAGGAGTGTATTTTCTCAGATCAGTGTATTCACCTTGTTTCCCGGGATGAGGGTTTAATTCAAAGATGAAAAAGTGAGTAAAAACTGAAGCAGCTCCTCTAATCTGCAAATAAAAAGCACAGTGAGAATCAGTGATCTACTGTCTCCAAAACCACGCAGTATGGAAGAATGGGAAATCACATTATCTGCATTCCCAAAGTACAGAAATTTGCGTCCTCAAATAAAGCTGTGGGCTGCAAGGACGGAGTAGGTGAGGGAAAAGCGGACTGTGCGTTTCGCTAACCCGCACAGGACCCGAGAGGGCAGTTGTTGACAGCGAACGGAGAGAGGAACCCCCCCCTCCACCCCCGAGCTGCACTGGTGAATTAACCTGACTTGCGCTTAGAGGGAAAAAATAATAAAGCGCGTTTTTATCCCGCACGGGTGCAGCGCGGCCGAGCAGCCCCGCACGGCCGAAACGCGCCCGTTCCTGCCCGGAGCGGCAGGGCAGGCGGGCGGCGGCCATGGCGGGGGGCGGGCGCGGGGCGGGCCGGGGGCGGCGCGGCCGCGGGCGCCCAGCGCGGCGGAGCGGCCGCGCTCATTGGCGCGCCGGGACAAAGTGGCCGCCGCGCCGCGCCGTTCCGTGCCGTGCTGCGCCGTTCCGTGCCGTGCTGCTCCGCGCCGCACGCTCGCGGGGGCCGCGCCGCGTCGCCGGGCGCTGCCGGGCAGCCCTCGCCGTGCGGAGCGGGCAGGGGGGGCGAGCGGGCGCCGGGAAGATGAATCGGAGCTTCAACAAGTCCCAGACTCTGCGGTACCTGGAGTGCAGCGCCGTGGAGGTGAAGAGCAAGGTGAGCGCGGCGCAGCCCCCCGCGCGCGCGGCCGCGCGACCCTTCCCGCGCGGCGCCGGGCCGGGCCGGGAGCGAGCGGCGCGGGCGGGCGCCGGGGGCGCCGTGCCCGCCGCTCCTCCAGCTCGATCTTTTGTTTCGCCGCAGGGACTCCGGCGCAAACTTTTCATTTTCTTTCTTTCTTTCTGTTTTGTTTCGTTTGTTTCGAAGCCGCCCATTGTTCGCGCGGTAGCCCCGCAAGCGGCGGGTCTCGACGTGGGCTTTCTGGGCAAGCGGCGTGGGGATGGGAGGCGGAGGAGGGAGCGGGGTACGGGAGCAGCCCCCTGCCGCCGTGGCGGGGCCCGGCCCCCCGGGCTGCCCGCGGCCCCGGTAAACCTCCCCCTTCTGCCCCTTTTCGGATTTGTTTTTTTTGTGTGTGTGTGTGTGTGTGTGTTTGCTTGTTTTCCCCCTAACTCCTCCTTTTTGGGGGGGTGGAAGGCTGTCCCTCCAGCCCTCGGCGGGGGCGGCTGGCCTGCCGAGGGCTCTCCAGGCGGCAGTAGCAGCAGAAGCCTGTCCAGTGCTCCTGGGTGGAAAAGTATGTCGTGTTTGAGGGAATCTTTAGTATTTTTTTTTTCTCCTGGAGGTCTGTTTTATGTTCAATAAAAGGTCTATGCAAGCTATGGAAAAGGTCTGATGGGTGAGCAGGTTGCAAGTGTGAGGAGCAGCATTGGGACGTGCAGGGGAACTGCACCAGCCCCGTTTACCCCAAGTTGGAGCTGAGGTGCTGGGTACCCCACGTTGGAGCCGAGGTGCCGAGTATCCTGGTGGCACTGAGGGCTCTCCATGTCTGTCCTCTGCCCCTGTTAATGCTGGCATTGGTCCTCCTATGGCCCCTCCTCACGTGTGGGGCACTCTCCCATCCCCTCAAAAGGTGGCATCTGCGGTGCAGGTGGAAGGCCCTCCAGGCCTCTGGTTGACACTCCACTACTGGAAAGGCCAAAGGGAAGTTCTCATTCATGCAGCTGGAAGACCTTGGGTCAGTTCATGCCAGTTCTGAGGTGCAGTCCACTGCAACATTTGGTGTGACCCCTGTACCCTCCGGATCCTGTTCTCTAATCCCTGGCTTGCACCCAGCACAAGCCTCAGAGTAAAAATCTTGACGCCAGATACTTTTTTTCTTTTTTTTTTTTAACGCATTTTTAAGTTCACACTTTTACTTTCTTCCACATGAATACAGCAGTAACATTTCTCCTGTTGTTAACAATTTAAAAGCAACCTTATAATGATCGCCTCATTGCCCCTTCTTCAGCAGTAGTAATCTTTTCAGTGAATCCTGCATCATCATTTAGATAGAGAGTGGTTGAGGTGGATGGTGAGTGTGAATGAATGACCACAGACGTGCAGAGAGAAGGAAATCTGTTGGGAATAAACCTGTGGGCATGGAAGGGTTTTACAGGAGGCCTTCTGCAGTTCAGGGGAGTTGCTCCTTATGGCACAGAAGGTACCATGGAGAATCGTGCCACTTCAGTGGGGTGGAAACATAAAGTAGAGGCTGAACCTGACTGGCACGTGGAGGGCCTGCACCCAGTGATGCTCCCTTAAGGCGCAGCTTGGGTCAAGGGAGGGCAGCCACTGCGTCCCCTGGGCCTGGCGGGTGGTTTTGCCAGGGTACGGTTAGCGTGACTTGCGTGCGTCAAGCTGTTGGGGAGTGGAGGCTGGTCCCGAAATGGCAAGACGGTTCCTTTCTGTCTATAAAGCTCGTGGGATTACTCACAGGGAGTTATGCAGTTGCAGAAGTGGGAAGCTCTGGCCAATGGTAGCTGGACTATCTGGAGCTGGGGGGGAAGGAGGGGGAGCTTAAATGCCTTCTCTTCACTAGCTGCTTTTGGTAGCCTCACGCAGTCAGCCTTTTAAACATCCAGTTGCCTCTGTTCTGTAAGTACAAGGCCTGTCCCAACCTGCCCGAGAACTAGAAAGTTGAGTCTGAGAACTCATGATTTTGCATCTATCTCCTGCCAGGCGGACGAAGGTGGGTGCAGCGCAGCGCCGGAGCTGGGGCATGCTCCTGGCTGCGCATCAAGGGATTCTCAGGTGGCTTTTCAAAGGCTCGGGAAGTGGCAGCCCGTGGGCAGGCGGAATCCCTTGTAGTGGAGGAGCCGAGTGTGAGAGCGCGCCGCTTTGCACAACTGCGTGAAATAGCTTTTTCTTCTTCCCTGAAGATTGAGTCAGATGTGGAAAGAGCTCTGAAAAAATAGCTGTGGGGAGTCAGATGGATGATAAACTGCAAGTGCTTTTCTGCTAGCCCTGCCTCTGTTATGATAACCAGGTGATTCCTCATGGATAAACAAGCTGGTCTACTGGATTGGTCATGATTCGGAAGTCACTCTGTAGAAAACTGAGCAAGATTATTTCAGATGGCCCAAGCTGTGCCTGAGTTTAGTTCCTTCCTGCAAAAGAAAGTTCTTGAAGATTGGCTTGAGCTCTTCTTTGGAAAGGAAAATTTATCGGATCCTTAGTACTGTACTAGATAAGACACTTCTCTGGCAATCCATAAATCTTCTTAAATGTTAAGATTCCTGGTGTGTAAGAGGCTTATTTAAAAAAAGGGGAAGGGCAAGGAACAGGATGCTGGGACTTTTTTATAAGTAGGAGAGGAAAGGTGTTATGAAGAACATCTTGCCGAATCTTGTGTCTTCTGTGGCTCTTCTCAATAAACAGACTACATAGTCTGCAGATCTTCCTGGATAATATAGCATGTGCGGTGCTCATCCTCTGCAATGTTAATGGATTAAGTTTCTAGTTCCCAGAACCCAGTCTGCTTTTTCTCCTCCTCTTTTTCCTCCCCATCCTCCTCATGGGGAAACTCAGAAGCCTTTTGTCTCTTGCCCTCCCTCCCTGCTCTGCTAGGAGGAGCCGTGTAGGTACTGTCAGGCTGCTGATGGGTCCCCAAAAGCCCTTTTTGCTTCAGGCCCCATTCCGTCAGCTCCTCCTCATACAGCAGATGACTGTCTTGATGACTGAACTTGCTCCAATTTGTCAGCATCTCTTTTTGGTGAGCCCAGAACTGGACAAAGTGTTCCTCTTTCCCCGTCTAGAATATCTGTGAGCTTTGTGGAAGGTCAGATTTTTAGCAGCTGCTTGTACCTTCGCTGAGCCTAAGCTGATTGATCCATTGAGTGTGTGGGGAAGGTGGCCCAAAAGGGCTCCTGCTGCTCGTGCCCTGAATATTTTAACATCTTGTGATTGCCCCGTGAAAACGCTGAGAATGATATGTTCTCTGGCTAGAGATCTCTGCAGAATGATTAGTTTCCTGACACTATGGAATAGGCGTTGGTGCACGTCGGGTTAGTTCTTCTCTGGACAATTAGAGGTGCTTTGGAAAGCTCCTGGATCGCCATGTTGCAGCAAATGCCAAAGAGGGAAATGGAGAAGCAGCCACCTGTGTGTGTTTCTGGTCTGAAACACGTCGGTAGCTGGGATTGCTGCCGTCTTCTCCTTCAAGTCGTCATCTTGCTTCAGGCCCTGTGCTTCTTCCCTCCCTCTGTCCCCGCCAAAAGGCAGCCTTGCTACAATCAAAGCATGTGAGAATGTATCGCTAGATAGGAAAGCAGTAGGGGGAAGAAAACCTGCCTGGAAACTGGCACGTGTTGTAGGAAAATATTAATTGAATTGTAATTACATCTCATCCTTTTCCCTTGTCTGTCACTACAGAATAAATTAAATAGTTCTTATCTATGTGTTGTCTTGAACTCAGAATAAATGTTTCAGCTTTCTCAGACAAGATCTAAGAACACATTCTCTTGCTGGCTTATATCAACTGTGTATCCACTTGCGTCTAGCCCTTGGTTTCAGCGTTCCCCAGTCTGGTGGCAAATGAAGTATCTGTCTTCTGTGCAGGAAATTATCTCAAATCCAGTTTCCAGATGACTTTTACACTGTGTATGGTGTTTGTTTTTATTTTTCTTTTTTTTTTTGTTTTAAAATCCTGCCTATAGTCACAAGATCACAAACCTGTTTTTCCATTTGCCTGTGGAGAGAGGTTGCAGGCCTCCCCCTGCAGGAGTGGGAGTCTACAGAAGAGCAAAACTTTTTTTTTAAGAAATTCCTACATTAATAGTGAGAGTCCTTCTTTAAGTATAGCTCCATGTTGCTAATCTTCTTCTCTCACCCCCGTGCATGGGTTAAAAATAGAGATTTGAGTTTTCTAACTTGTATGTACAGCTTTTCAAATGAGAGGGTAGTTGTTAGCCTAAGTGTGTATTTCTTTTCCAGTCACTGGGAAATTCTGGAATAGTAGAGGTATAAGATTCCCTCAGGCTTTTTAAATGGTAGCTTTTAGAATTGTTTGTAGAAGAGTGTTTTTGAGCTTCACAGTTCACAACTTCACATTTCTGGCTTAGAAGCAACAGAGAGGTTTTTTTTTTTTTTTTTTTTTTTTTTTCTCTGCATTACTACATTATTTCTTGAAAGCTTTAGAATTCATTTTTATACACTGAAAAGTAGATAGATGCAATCTTGGTTTCCTAAAAAAATATTCTGGGGGGCTAGGGGATAGTTGTGGTTTAATTCCTGAATCCTCATGGAAAAATGTGAACTTTTAATAATAGCTAAGGATCATATAGCCCAGCTACCTGACTTAGTGCTGTTTTGGATACTCCGTGGTAGATTGTGACTCTTTTGCCTTTTTAATAATGGTCTGCTTTCTTGCATTACGGATGAATTTACAAATTAACAAGAACATGACTAACATCCTACTGCAATAAACAAACCCATTAAGATAAATATATCTACTTAACTATAACCATACTTTTTCTCTGTTCTATTCTATTTCTGCTTTGTTCCAGTAAATGTTGGTGTTCAGCTGAACAATGCAATGGGATTTTAAAAATAAATTCTTAATCCCCTTCTGGTGTGTCTGGAGTAGAGGCATTACATTGGTCATGCTGTAGAATATGGTCTTCCATGCAGAGAATACATGTGCTGTGCGCTCTGGGGAAACCTGCGGATAAAGTGGATAAACCTGCACATATATTTGGGTCTTGGATGAGTGTGTAAGTCAGATAATGCTTCAGCAAGCCTGCCATTCCCAAAGCAATTGCTAGATTGATGAAACGGCTGCTGGTTTGTCCCATTCATATAATCTTCTCTTACGGGAGCGCGTGTCTGTACCTGTTATACACAGATAGCCCTTTTAGACTTCCCCATCCTTTTTCTCCAAAGGTTGCTGTTACTGTGTGCATCCTTTAACAATCATGATGTTGTGTCCAGGTGACATGTTGTTACTGATTTATATATTTTATAAATATATATTATTAGTAATACATATTCAAAAGGTATGAAGTGTAACAGCATATCATGTCATAACTGTAACATGAGCAGTAAAGGCAAACTTTTTTACCAGTCCCTTGCAGAGAGTTTTTTAAATTTAAAATTGTCTTTTCTTTCTGGTGTTAACCAAGTGAGAGAGGTTTACAAATCGTGTTCACCAGCCTTTTGTACTCTGACCGATTTCAGTTGTACTTTGAAGTCTTAACAAGCCCTCTGGAATTTCAGAAGAAACATTTTCCATGTGTAGCACACTTGAAAACTGATGGGGGAAAAAAAAGTGTTAAACCTAGAAGGTTTTAAAACAAGTTTAAGTGTGTTTTAAAGTCTGTAAGTAGTATTCCGGTTCTTCCAAGTTAAAATCACACTGTGATACCTAGAACAGAACTAAAATAAGCACAGTGAAAAGTACTGTAACCAGCTGGTTTAACTTCTGCTTTTGAGCTTCAAAACATACTTGATTATATGCAAACCAAATGTAGCACGGACTCAGAAAACCACAGTGCTTCCCCTCTCAAATGAAGACCGCGTGCCACAGCAAGATCGGCTTCGGTCAGGCTGTAGTTTTGGAAAATGCGTCGAGAGAAGTTTTTAGATTGCAAATATTAATGTCTGTCTTCACACATCTTGCCCGTGTTCCTTTCCCTCCCAATTTGCTCGACTTTTGATGACAGGTATTGCACCGCTTCTGGTATCCATTTACTACATGACTTCTAATGAACTACTGGCTCCTCTGTTATTATGAATCTTTACTTTTCAAAGTGGGATGATGTTTTGAAGCGGTCGTGCCCCTTAAATTTAGGCTTGACGCTTTAAATGGTCAGTTTGTTGGGGAGAGAGTGGCCACAGCGCGCTGAGGTGCCATCGGTCAGCCCAACCGCAGGAGTTCGGTGCGGGCCTGCTCGGAGCCCTGCGGAGGGGAGGGTTCAACTTGCCAGCTTGTGTGGGTCAGGGAGGTAGTTTGTCATGCCCGTTAAAATCTAACTAATGAAACTAATGCAGGAACACTGAGCAGTGGATCTTTAATTTGCTGAGATGGTATTTAAAGTTGAAAAATTGTTTACAGCTGAAGGCTCTAGCAGCAGAGGTGCCTTTCTGACTTCTCAGGTGTCTTCACCTCAGACTGCAGCCTGCAGGACTAGACAGCTCTCAAGAGCTCCTCAGGGCTGCAGTTAATGGTGCTTTCCTCAGCTGCCCCCCTCTTATCATTCATTTGTAAGAGGCTTTGCGTGCGCTTAACCTGGCCTTTTAGTAACCAAAAAAACTCTTCCAGAGATTGATTGCATGCACCTAATTACCTTTACGATGCAGGCCAGAAGTTAAAAGATGGGACCTATCTTCTGAGACCTTCCCTCCCTCTAAGTGAAGGCCAAATCTCCCAGTGCAGAGCTAGTCCTGTTCCCACTGGAAAATCCCTGACTCTTAATTGAGGCAGGAATGTCTGGGGCAGGGTGCGGTGCACAGGCTCCAGGGCCACCCAGCTCGGGGCCGTCCCTCCTGCTCTCGCCCCACACAGCTGCTGCAGTCCCCTGTCAGGTTTGGCTGGGTGCTCTGCAGCTCCTGCAGGCCCTGTGCTTGTAGGAAGGCTCTGGCAGAAGCTTAAAAGGTCCTAGATAAGTTTTAACCTGTGGAAGCTCTGACTGGTTGTGTGTCTTGTAATCACACAGGTGCCTCTCAGAAAATGGTCAGAAATAGTTGTCTCTTGCTAGAGACATACACATTTCTTCTGTTGTTTAGTGCGCTGAGGGCAGTGATGACAAGAGTACTTGATTCGGTGACCTCTTGTCCCTGGGGGTGGGAAGGTGCCAAGTGTCCCTTCTCCCTTGTGATGGTGGTGATGATAGACCTTTCACATTGTATGTCCAGCAGTGTATTCCTGCTAGAGCCATGGGGTATACTGAGGGCACCAATGTGGCCCTCAGCGCTCCCTTGAAAATCTAGGACCACCCTTTGCAAACAGACTGGCTTATCTTCAAAGTCTGCAGGGAGAGGAGAGAAAAAGAAGAAGTCAGCCTGGAGAAAGGCCAACCATCCACTCAAGACAGAGATTTATTTTTAAAGCCTTGCTGTGAAGGGCTACTCGACCAACAGCGTTGTGTCTCTAAAGGTGTTTGCTGAGAGTTCTGCCTGAGGGCCAGAGAGGTTGAGGCGGTGGTGAAGGCTGGCACTTTCTGTGTCCTTCTGGGGCAGAAAGCAGCCAACCTGGTGACCCTGATAAAAGAGGAGCTACTGGGGTCAGGGAGAGGAGGGAAAAAAAAGGGGGGGATGAATTTGGAAGAATGGTCTGGGAAAACAGCTATTGTGAAAACATTTTTAGTTGAGCTGTTGTGAAGCAAGAAGGTATTTAGGAAGACTGACAGAAAGCACACAGCAAAAGTTGCTTTTGTCAGAATACAAGGTTTTTTTTTTTTTTTGGTTATTAAAGCATGGGTGTATTGCATGGTGGGAAAGAAGAGAAGACAACAAGGGAGAAAGATAGTGGGTTTTTTTTTCCCCACAAGCAAAGGAAAAAAAAAAAAAAGTTAAACTAGCTAAAAGGCTGTCTGCAGTCACTCTCTCCAGTTTGTTTTTCATAGGAATTCTAAGTTTTGTTCCTGTCACCATCTCTTGGAAGAAGCGTCAAGAGACGGGCAGAGGCTCGAGCAGAATGAGCCTGCCCGGTCAGCGGTATTGGGAGAGCTGCTACAGAGGTCATGGAGCTGAAGAAATGAGAATTTGCTGCAGAGATTTGCTTAGTAGCATCTTTCTGCTAAAAATGCCCTCTGAGTCTGGGAGCAGAG